>NC_061139.1:5630000-6255000 GCF_905220365.1 Vanessa cardui
TCGTATATAATTTTTAGTTCATATATTATTATGAAAAAAGGATAAAATAATACACAAAACAGTAAATATCGTAAAATTTATTGATTCAACTATACTCTACCTTAAATAGATACTCAATTTATATTGACACTTCAAGAATGGTAATTAAAATGAACCATAAAAAATATAATTTATTAATGTTAATTTTATTAACATCCCACGGTTTCCCAATTTATTTTAACATTGAACTCCAGCGTTATAATGTAAAATAATTACGTAACAAAATAACCTTCAAAAGTGTTTAAGAAATAATAAAATCCTTTGATCATATTTCTACATTCACGTCCGGACGAGTGACTTGACTTTCTCGCCTCGAGATGAGTGCATGTAATTTTCTTGTTGCAAAAAAAAATATAACTTGTAATGGAAAAAGTAAAACAAGATCGACCCGCAGGGCTAATCTGATTTACAAAGTGAACTTTGCGAGCTGCAATGCTCTCATTTATAAATTAACTTTAGTAAAAGGTTTTATTGAATACTTTCAATATTGCTTGTTTGGAAAAAAGTTTTTAAGATTTTTTCCTTTCTTTAGAATAATTCATACTCATTTTGTATGAGCGATATTGCTCAAAATGAGTTAATCGGTAATTTTAATAACTTTATTAATATTATTTTTAGAATATCACTTTTCGAATTGATGAAAAATCAATCAATTTGCATTATATTGAACTTACAGTTTTATGTTATTTACATACTGTAAAGTTAAATATTTAAATTACTCGATAACTATTATATTGCAGTTAAAATTTTTTTGCACCCGTGTTGTAGAACGTATATACTGTGTCTTAAAAAATAATTAGGTTCATTAACATTTTGTTTCGGTTTATACAATTCAAGTTTTATTTGTCTCATGTCTCATTTATTTGAGGATTTTCTATCCTTTTACTTAGAAAATCTTGATCAAACATATTATTCAACTGCTCGAGGGGAATTTATCAAGAAAACGAACCAATATGGATTATTCTTCTAAGAAAATATTACCTAATACGATTGATTAAAAAAACCTGTTATATATAAATAACTGCTCATAATTCGTACGATTCGCGATACCCCGCTGTGAAAGAATTCACATACATATTGTAAAGTCACTTAGGTTCGACAGAAATGATTTAATATTAATATTAAATATATATTTCAAAAGATTTAACTATAATATTATAATACCATCACATTCTGTACAAGCCTAGCTAGAAGATTTATAAGTTATGTTTAAGAAGCTGCAAATCTGTAGCTCCGGCTAAAATACCGATTGTTTTTTTTTATACATTATTATATAGATCTTAGCTTAGGTGAGCTCTTTGTTATGCCAGTATATATTCAAACTATTTCTCTTTTTTTAAGATTACATGAATATATTTAACCTGCGGTGCCGAATTGCCGTCACGTGATTATTAATCTAGTCCAACTCAGGAAGAGTTAGACTGGATTCACATAGCGTGAAAAGAAAATCCTCAAAGTAAAATAATAAGATTAAAAAATGACACTAAATGAAGAACTTTCGAATAGATAGATAGATTCGATATTAAAAATAGAACAACAAAAATAGTTCCGATAAAATAAGAAACAAACAGTTCTTAGTATAATTGTCATTGATTTATTTGAAATTAAAATTACTATGAATCCAAAGAAGTTATAAATAAATCATTCCCTACGTTCGCAGTAACGCACGAAGAATCAAAGATACTACGGCAAACAAGTTGAGTTTGTCCTTGCGTGAATTCGATTTTTATTAGATCTTACTAAAAAACATTCCCGAAAAAAGATTTTTAAATAAAAAAAATTTAGGCTTCGACTACACTTTTTTTTATCTTAATAATTCTAATTTATATTGAGTTCAAAATTCATCATTACGATACAGGATAAAATTAAAATTTAAGGAGAGTACTCCTTGAAATATTCCAAACAAACTAAATAGTTGCTACTTTTCTATCAATTAAATAACATAAGTGCGTTAATTAAATACAATTAAAATGACAGACCTGGACATAAAAAAATATCGATCTCTTTCATATTCAACAGAATATTGTTTTAATATAATATTCCCACGTATTAGTACTTCACTTGTTTGCTCTTAACATTTTTCTACGGAGTAATGTTCAGAACTTTGTGGTAATTCCCAACATACACGATTCCTTCGCCGTAATAATAATATATCGAATGCATCTTTTATTCATAGCGCGACTGCGAATTTGATGTTATAAAACAAACTGGATCTGTTTTTGCTAACACGACACTTACAGAAATAAATGTATGATAAATGTTCAGTATACTTTCAAGAGCCAGGACTACCTATAAACATTTCTTGTTAGTTATTAACGTATATAATCGTACCTAGAGTTACAAGAACAAGTGAATTCATAAACTGTTTAAACTACTTTTCAACAACAACAACAGCCTGTAAATTCCCACTGCTGGGCCTCCTCTCCCTTTAGGCCTCCTCTCCCTTGGAGAAGGTTTGAATATTAAAATATACCATTGAAGGTTAAAATATACCACCACGCTTTTCCAATGCGGGTTGGTGGAATACACATGTGGCAGAATTTCTATGAAATTTGTCACATGCAGGTTTCCTCACGATGTTTTCCTTCACCGCCGAGTACGAGATGAATTATAAAGACAAATTAAGCACATGAATCAGCGGTGCTTGCCTGGGTTTGAACCCGCACTCATCGGTTAAGATGCACGCGTTCTAACCACTGTGCCATCTCGACTTTAACTACTTTTCATGTGCCCGGTAATGAATAAAAATATCGTGAGGATACCTGAATATTATGAATTATATTCTGCCATTAACTAACAGTTACTTTACGTTAGCTCATATTAATATTAATATAATAAATATATCTGGATTGTAGTAGAGTAGAATAAATCTACTAATTTCAAACGAAGGGTGTCGTAAGACCTAACTAAAATATTTTTTGTTAAGCGTAACTATCAATCAAGCGCGTAAACAACATAAATACCCGTGGCGATAATCAACCTACCAGTAAAATCTTTCGCAATAAAAGGTCAGGCAGGTCATGAAAGTCTGCCTAATCATATTCAGGCAATTTATACAAATGCGAAGATCCTAAATAAAAGTGACATGGGCTAACGAACAATAATGTTAATGAATTTTGAAGTGGGGGGAGGGTAGGTAATAGTGCATTTACCCCTACAATGGACTTAATATCTTAGTTCCTAAGGTTTGTGGCCCATTGGCGATATATAATGGCCAATTTCACAAAGCAACCACAACTTGGGCAGTTTGAACGTTTACCAACTGTGGCCTATTTACCGGTTCGAGTATTCGGTTTATAAAGACAAAAAAAATATATTCATTTCCATCATCACGAAACTTTTAGACTGTGCGGTTCAATTCGTACCATTTCACACCAGTTTTCCGTATTAACGACGTAGCGTGATCCGGTTTTTTTGCATTTAACTTGACTGCGCAAACCAAATTGCCCAAGTTAATCGTTCCGTGTAGCTGCACTATAAAGTAAACTTTAAGTCATGTTTGCACTAAAATAATGTTATTGCCTGTGCTGTCTAAATGAATATTAATTATTTTACAAATACTAGTAAAATACTTAATCAATCAATACACGAACATCGTGTCGTATTTTCTTTGAGTATTCATTATTAAAGATTTTATTTTATGATGAAATATTCTGTTTTGTAAGTTACTTTACAAATTACAATACACATAAAATTGATAATTTCTACCTACTATACTATTTTAGTTGAAACAAAATCAAATCGAACTTAAAGCAAATCAAATTTAAAATTCGTCTCATAACAAATTTATCCATTTTAGTATTACTTTTACAATATTTTTTTTAATAAATTGAAAGTTAATTATACATTATAAAATAATTTTACATAACATAAACTAGAACAAATAAAACTAAACAAATGTTCCTTCTAGAGTATTATACAACTTTATCATTTGATAAACATCTAAACCTATTACGATAGATATTTCAAATTCTTCTCTCAAAGGAGCACCAATTCATTTAAGAGTAAATGCCACATTGGTATTTACTATGCATGTTTTGCATTAGTAAGCTGAATAATAATGAATAATAATTTATAAATGAAAAGAGAAGCGAGCTCCGGTAAGGGAGGGAACGCCCACGAGGTCAAGAAAGGCACACGTCTTAATTTAATTATTATCAACCACGACAATCTGCAGTAATTGTTAACATAAATCTTGTGGTGTTTGGTCTTTTTCTCGAAAAAAATTAAGTAGTCGCCGAGAAATCTGTGTTTCGCACTCATTAAACCCAAAGAAATTAAATAATTAAATATTTTTGTAACAACGTATATTCTATTTAAATAGTAATCATTGGATAACGTTTAAAATTATTTATATGTCGATTAGTTGCGATCGTTTACAATTTTAATAGTCTTGAAATATCCACAGGTAATCAAATAAATTGTATTTAACGCGATCTTTAAAATGGCTACGTAATCGGATACTTTAATTCTTATTATATTATATAAGAATAATTTATGTACAAGCGACTTTATTACTTTTATATAAACATAGATGCATGTCACATGAAAATCATAGCAGTCTGTAAAAAGACAACGTGAACGGTTAACATTTTTCTCGGAGAAAAAATCTTGTTTTAGTTTCTATTTAAATTATCAAGGACTATAAAATAATAGAAATTTCGATGAGTGCTTAGAAACTAGTAAAACAATGTCTTGCCTCATCTGAATAGAAGCTCATGTCATCAAATAAAAAAATGATGTTTCATTCTCGCGTGCTTCACCTCACACCGTTCAATCCACGCAGTCGTGACTGGTAATGCTGAACGCTTGGTAGGCGCATATTTATGCATTCAAACATGGCATCAATCATCCTAATGAGCTACGGCCGGTAGGGTGTACGGTGTGCGGTGTACGGTTGTGCTAGCCGCCGGCGCGAGCCATCACGTTACGGGCCTAGTGATGCCGAAATTATACTAATTTATCGATTAATTAACATAAAATCACTACTTTTTTTCTTAATTTCCTTTTAAACATTTCTACATATCCCCAAGAATATATAAATATATCGATATTAGTATAGATTTTTAAAGATATAAGAAATATATATTTTAATAAATATTCATTTTTATGAAATGAAAATAAAGATAGTTTTTTTTTAGTATATAATATACATATAACTTATTATAAAAGTATGATTTAACGTATTTTTCATCGCGATATATATCTAGATATGTATTTGTATCTATAATAGGCACTGCACAATCATGTATACATTTCACATAAAATTATTTTAATAATATATAAGTATATAATCGATATCGATAATACAGAGAACTCTATTTAACATAGCAGTGATATTCAACTAACAAGTTTAGCAATGGAGGAAAGAAAGCTGCCTGGAGCGTCCGGCGCTATTCACAAATTGGCACGAGCTAGGCACGCGTACTTCGACCATCTTAAAACGTCATACGAAACAAAAAACTGCAACCAAAAATGTGCTTTAATCCATGGAACTAAAGAAAACTTTGCTTTGTAGTTAAACTTCGTCATAGATTAGCCAAACCGTGGCGATAGGTTACAGAGATTGAATGGTGCAGTGCAATGATACCACGGAGCCATTAGTTGAAGCAAAAAGGATGGAATTCTTTTGATCGTATCGTGTTTATTTTCTTTGGATTTAAACACTGCTGGAGGGAAATAAGAAAGGTTACATTTTATCAGTCCCGTGGAATGAAAGTTGTTCGTTCTTACGACACGTTGAACAAATCATTTGAGGGAAATGTTCATTTGTTGAAAATATATCTTTTCAGGTAGAGTCGAAAATGAAATTACTTTTATGATATAATATTAGGATGATTCATTAATCTTTGATCTTTGATTACGTAATATCCTAAATAGTTTTGAGTATTCTATTATTTGTTTCATTTTTTTTTTGTCGTTGTAGCATTTGTTCTTGTTATAATCTTTTATTAAACGAATGGTAAACTTTGTTTTTATTAACCCGAGAACACAGGTGGAAGGCAAACCAACTATTTTGTATTGCTTGTTTTTAAGGACTTATATATTATATTTACATAAAATATATTGTTAAAAAATTCATATAGTGAGATTAGGCGCAGGATGGAAGTACAATAACGTTCAATTTTCGATATTTGGACATAACACCCAACTCTTTTTTACTGGTTCGATCAAGTATTTGAATCTGGGAAATCGGAAGGCTACGTAAGCTAGGCACTAGACTAAAGTAGAACCGTAGATTAAAACATACTATAACAACCTCAAATTCATACATATAGAATACAATACAATTCTTAACAGCAAGCAAACGTCAACATTCAATTATGCGTAATCATCTCGTCAAGCCGCAGGCACACCACGCAACGATGTCCAAACGGCAAATTATATTCATTTTTCTAGAGTAATTAGCGGGAACGTGAGAGTAACATTAGTCGGAAATTACACAAACGGTTTCTTTTGCTGGTGATGACAGAATTAATCAATGAAACCAATGATAGAAACTGAAATGCGTCATAGTGATTCTAATTTCGGTCGAAAAAGGCTTTGATAGTTACGTATACGAGAGTAACTGGCAATCAACAGAATGGCTATTATTTAAACTTCATTATTTCCCGAAATCGAATAGCGTTCGTAAATTTGTTACAGTGTCTGTGTACATATACCAATTAGCATGCCAATCACTTAATAGTATAGAACTTAATACTCTACAGCGCTATTTGTATGAATGAATTCACCTCACAAAATTAATTCCTGTCGAAATTTGTTAATCTCAAATATACGCACCAACATTTGTTTTTATATATGAATGCTTCATTAAACATATTTGTGGATACATCTTACAAAATATAGCCCGATTTAAAGTTCTACGAGAGAGAAATAATATGCAACTCTTAATAAAAATTATTATATAACAAGCATAACATTATCATATTGTCATCGAGTATTATAAAATATAGATTACAGGGCGTTAACTGATACGGAATACAATAGCAGATTGATAACAACTGAAATACTAACATGACATTGTTTCGATGTTAATGTATTGCTTACATTAGTTAATTGTGATGCTCGATCGACAGGTATTGATGTAGTACCTGTATAATAAATAGTTTAGAAATTTAGCAATTTATAGAATGCATACGGGTTAGATTTATATATTGTATAATGTAATTTCAAACACAACAATTGAGATATAACGTATAATTTTCTAGAATGTTATCAATGTTTGGACATGATTTTTACGTATGGATCATGTCTAATTTCATCAAAATTCTGCCACATGTGCATTCCACTAAACCGCATTCGAACAGAGTGGTGGAATATGTTCTAAACCCTCTCCTTAATGGAAGAGGAGGCCTTATCCCAGCAGTGGGAAATTTACGGGAAAACTTATATATGGAAAATTTACGGGTGGCAAATATTATACATGTTGCTAAATTATGTTACATATTTTAAAGCCGGAGATTAAAGAAAATAGACGTGATAAAAATACAAACCACATCTTTGTATTTTTTACCGTCTATTTTTAGTTTACATTATATTTATTTCATCCGTTCGTAATATCCACAACGTACGCATGAATTCTGTCGCATATATTTTTGATAAAATGTTCATAAACAGAATATGTAAATTTTATAGCGAATCGCAATAAACGATTCGTGATTATTGTCGTGGTATGAAATTCAATTTCTCTGCAATATTAAAACATAAGACGCTCGGATACGTAATTAAACAAACTTGTAAAGCAATTATTAAATTATTCATGCGTCGTTATTTTAATTAGCTCGTGATGTTCAAGATTAGCTCGGGCGGCTCGTGAAAGTTAATTTCCTCATACTTAATAGGTATTGACTACTGTTGTTAAATTATTGTTTTCGTATTTGTTTTTTATAATGAGTGTAGCGGCCCTTAACAATTGAGACACAAGTATTCTAACAGAAGCTATCTTTACAATGATTAATAATTTCAGTGTGGGTTTCATTTCCATGACAGCTAATACAGAGGTCATTTTTATATGCAAATGCTCCAAATTAAATTACTTCTAATAACACGTGAAGTATGAAGATGGTCAATTTATAATTTATTTACGGATGTCGCATAAAAGCTATATAACACTCACATGAATGTATTTTATTGACATATAAATCCTTAAGCTATAATATAACCATTTTATAGCAAGTACCTTAATCTTCAAAACCCATTGAATACAACGTAAGTATTATTATTCATAATAACGCAACGATCGTCTTGCTTTTTAGAGCAATGTGAAGCGGCTGTTATCACTGTATAAATTTATAATGGATGGATCATCAATTAGTTCGCTATCATAGTCATTATTACTCTTTACAAGACACGAAGTTTCATCTCATCAATCTTGGATTTAAATGTTACACGCAAACGCTTTCAGCTCGCCCATAGTCTTTAAGTCTATAAATTGAATGTTACAATTAAGAAGCGCCCACTAAAGTAAACATACGAGGTGTTTGTGAACCTTCTAGATACATCTTCTTTGGATAGGTTTATTCGTTGAAGAAAACTAAGGACAGGATTGTCAATTCGTCACATCATCATCACATCAACAGCCTTTAAATTTTTCATACCTGCCTAAGGCCTCCTCTCTATTTGAGGAGAAGGATTGGGGTATACTCTACCAGGCTGATCCAATGCGAGTTAGTGGATTTCGACATGTTGATAATTTCGTTGAAATTAGTCACATAAAGGATGCACGATGAATTCCATCAGCGCCGACCACGTGATGAATTACAAATACAAATTAAGCACATGAAAACTCAGCTTGCCTAGGTTTGAACCCGTAATCATCGGTTAAGATAGAATGTTCTGACCAATGAGCCCTCTCGACTCTTTAAATTGACTTTATATTGAAAATTGAAAAGTGTTTAATAAGAAAATGTACGCGTATTAAATTGTAAAAAAATCACACCTTTAACAACATTAGTGTGACAAGTGAAAAACAAAAAATCAACACAACTTCCAATTTATATTATTAAAAAAGAGTAGTCGACGTTGTTACGTAGCACGTCACTTGTCAGCTCCTTCCGCAGCCCCAAGGATTGCCTGAGACCGACTGCCTGCCTTAATGATGTCAAAAGGCAACATAATGTGTTATCCTTAAACGGAACTCGCAGTTCGTTACTGTCGTCTCATTCTCGGTGACATCTCACTGCCCACAGACGCATTAATATCACCGCTACTTTCATACAAAACAACCAAATAAAATATCATCTCATTATAATATAAAATAAGACCCGTTTGACAAGGCGCTTATTACGAGGTGAAATTTTTAACAAACGCTTTGTGGAGCGTTTATTACCGAGAATACTTTTACTGTAATAAAACGATGACATTATGTAAAAACAGAACGGAATAAAAGGGTCATAAATCACATTGTCCTCACGCAATATTTGTTATAATAAAAGAGGTTTATAACTTTTGAACGATGAGGTTCGGGCGAGAGGGGCGACCTCGCTTCAACCTCCAACCGTTTCGCGGACCAAATTAATTTGTCCGTATTTAGAAACAGTAGATTGGAAACGTGTTGGAGTATTTCAGAGACGCTTTGACGTGACCACCGCGACGAGATAGAGTGGCGTTCAGGTACCTAGCTTCAATATTATGTCTTGATTTATAAGGTCGTACTTTCTAGATTATGTCGTATAAACAACCTTGATCGTTTTTTTCGTAGCGACAAAAAATTGTTACACCGAATATTAAATACTTAAGTATGTCCATTTATGGCTGCTTAATACGCAGTTGTGAAATACACCATTTCTTTCACAATTTCATTATTTTTTTAGCAAATTGTAGTAAATACTTAAAATCATGTAAACCTCCCATGATATAAATTATACAGAATATATATCATTCCATTAACCTGAGTTTTATTGTTAAACAGAAATGCAGACGCTTTTATTAATTTTAAGTATTTTACATATTGAAAACAACTAGAATGGATTTTCTATATGCAGTTTCTCGGTTCTGAAAACCAAAATCGATTTTTACAAAAGTGTTTTTTCACCCAACATCCGTCAGCATAACGCTACGATACTTATCTTTTAAATCTAAATAGTAATAAGATCATTATCAATCATTATAATAGTATAAGATCATAATCGAAAATGAAAATACATATATTTTAAAGTGCCACTAAGACCGCTAATAAATAGTGACTTCTAGATTTGAAGAAAAATAATACAAACTGCATTCGTATATAATACTCGATATAAGATACTAAATGGACAAAGCAATCAATTGAGTGAACCGCACACGCGTTGGCCTACCATACCTTATAATTAGACGATATCAATTCGATGCGATAGCGTGGCGGTCTCTTGCGAAACTCGTCCAGCTTCTTAGGGACCATATCGATCACAAAAACACATCGAAACGATTCATTGCATTCATAACTTCAAACAATATAAGCCCATTTTGCTAAGATCGTAAAGATCAATATTCTATATACTCCAAATTTTAGTTGGGTCTTTTCATACTTTGACCAATATACAACGTTCCTCCAACAAAACTCTCAAAGTAAAGATACGAAATAACCAAATAATATCTCTACATCAATGAACTTAAAGCGTAGTTTCGCAAATAATATTAACTAACATGTGACATTCGATTACGTTAATGGAATGAAGTATGCGTTAGAATCAGGATGCTGTAACAGTCCGGACGCGGGTCTAATTACCGCCGCCACTCAATATTGCAAAATGAACGAAGCTTATTCTCAAGTATACCCTTCGGCTATTACACCCGGTCTATTGTTACACGAAACACATTTAAAGCGCTGAATGGTGTCTTATAATGACCTGGGTGTGCCAGTTCATGAGCTACCGATGGCGATTAATGTGAAACACAATAAACAATGTAATGCTTATCTCGATCAGCGCCTCAAAACAATTTCTAATTAATCTAAGACACAATTCCAATCAATAAATAGTTATGAAAGTTAAATTACATGGCAATGCGAGAAACAGCAAGTTAAGCAAGTTAATAATAACATTGATTAGTGACAAATCTAGATGAATAAATTGTAATGAAATTATAACGTTGAATTAATTTATTCGAGAGATAAGTTATCCTCTTTAATTAAAGTAAAGTGTTTTATGAGCGTTATCATAGATTTTTATAGAGTTATAACGTTTGTGATATCTATGAAATTGTGCTTTACTTGCACAAACATTTTACAGTATATTTTAATAATCAAATACACATCATGTTTACAAATGTTAGTACAAGATATACTAACAACAATTGTGATAACCTGATTGGTCGATATATTTAAAGTATTACAATTCAATATTTTATTATATTTGAACGAAATCTATTAAAACACAGCGACCTTTTACTTTCAAAACTAAAATAATAATATTTTAAATTATTTTAATACAAATAAAAAACAAGGCAAACGGATATAACTATAGAGCATGCGGTGTAGTACTTATAACTTGTACTTAATAAATTAGCATTAAAGTCCTTGTCAATCACTTATGTGGAGCAGTGCAAATGATTAGTTCTGAGACGTGCAATAGTAATGACAGGAAACGAGCCAGTGCCTCTCGTAAAATTGATATGGTATTGGAAATGCTTGGAAGGTCGGCCGACACTTCCTCTCCTCTTGTGATTGTAACTCTAGATACAAAGGTCTATATAATGGTAAATTAAATTTATGACTATTGCTGCTTATTTTACATTACTTATACTTAAGCATAAGTAGATCAATATTAAATTAGCTTATTGTGTAGTAATAAATAATAATTTCAAGTTGGACGTTTTTTTATTAGTATAGTTCAGCCTTATTAGTATACATATTTATTTGCACGATGTGTGTGTAATAAAAAAAAATACAAATAAGAAAATAATAGTAAATGTATGGAAGTTTAAATCTAATCCATAGCAAAATGATTTCAAATTTAAACATAAGCAATATATTCACTAAATAAAATCCACTTAAAATTTACATAACTAGATAAAAATAAAACTTTAAATGTATAACATTGGTGAATCTGTTATTTTACTCGGAAATTTTATTTTCAATATTCGTAACAAAATTTTAAACAGTCGACGAACTTCTGCGAATCTCTCGGATATAGATACACGTGGTATATTTATCATTTCACATATAATCTTCCCGCAATACGGCGACGCTCGATGTGATTTTCGGAGAAATACATGCCCTGATGTCCGCAAATTATTTCTGACGGAATGTTAAAATAACAAGGTTCGACATGTTCAAGATCGTCCATCGTTTGCGCGATTATCGGTTCACGGTGAAATTGTGAGCGAACGTGTCCACGCTCGGTCGTACTGCGATTTACTTTATAATCAACCAACGAATTTTGATTAGTACGAATATCGAATTATTAAATAATAAGTTCAATCTGTATGAATATTTTATATTATTTTTTATATACCTATAAGGGTCTGTTCTCTATACACAAATTTATTACGGTCGAGAATATTTCATTGAGTAAATAATTCGTATTAGTATTTCCGACTTTTTTAGAACGCACAAAAATTAATGGCCCGATCTGACTTAGTAGAGATAAAACAATAATTTAAATTACTATCCAATGTAGGTACCTATCGATCGGTAAAAATCAATCTTACCGTTTATGAGGTTAGGAGTTCCGATACGAAATCAAAAATATGTACACATATTGTTATATTATGTCTTAGTTCCTTTAATTTATTATGAAAATTTCACATATTATGTATACAACCCTTTCAATACGGGTAACCATTTGTATTCGCGTATACAAAAGACATCAACGAACATCAATCAACTATTTAATTCTACAAAAAAAAATGTTTAGGTTTTGTAGCTATTTATTAACTTTATACGACACTTCATTTTCTTCAATGCTCTATTATATCAAAAGGTTGAATTGTATTTGATCATTACTAATAGTTATTAGATGTTTTTCGTAATAATTTTATGTAGACATCATCAGTAGCGGCCCAGAATTAGGAAGCTAGCGTTAAATTCCCTTGAAAAGCACATTCCTTCAAGATTCCTTGTTCTTCGCCTATATATGTGACGAAACTAACTTTGAGGGAAAACTAAATACCAACCGAACTTTGGCTGATATTCAATAGATTAGAAGAAATTATTGGTTATGAAACAAAAAATATAAAAATAAATTTTCGTATAATATGTAAAGCCAATGAAAATCATTATTTTTATATTCGAAAACAAACACTGTATTGTATACAAAAAATAAGAGTGCGGTAGTAAGTGCGGGCTACTATTTTTTTAGCTCATTTATTTGGCTTGCCGCATGCCTGCGGTGTACTTATCTTTTTTGCGACATACCATCGTTGCATTATATGGTTTCCATTAAGTTTTTTTTTTCGCACGAAAATATCTTATTAAACAATAAAGAGAGCATTATGCAAAGTCAAAGCAGCGATGATTGGGTCTGGTAAGGACTGGCACGGCGGGCTCGCACGCGCACCAAAAACGTATTTTATAACTACATTTACGCGAAGAGCCGCCCAACGACTTCCAATATTAATATCAGCGTCAGCATCATTAAGAAATTCCTTTTATTGCGACTTTAAATAAGTCCATTCGCCGATCGCACTTATTAAAAGAGGCTACCTTTCTCCAAGGTTGTGCAACCTCGCCCTTCTTTTAGCCATTTTTATGTGCCAGCAAATTACTCCAACAGAAGCAAAAGACATAAATTACGTTTTTTTATATATTTTCAAGTACATCTTACAACTAATATTCATATCAGCTACATGTATCCTCTTTCGCTTAAGTGCTTCAATCTAAATAACTTTAATATTAAATTAAATAATTATGAGTATAATTTAAATTATATCACGAATTGACTTTGAAAAACCTGAAATTTCGTATACATTAAGAACCCGATACAAATACATCAATGCTAGTCATGCGACTTAATCGCTTATATTTATCGTAATGTTTTTTCTAACTTCAATGTAATCTTCCTTGTATCGACTGCGCATAATAATGTATAACACATTGTCAGGCTTAGACAAACTCGTTTGACCGCAAACTGCCCTTGAATCTTAAAGCTAAGTGACACCTTACGACATCTCACTCCCACTAAATACACTTCTTATCGATTAATAGCAACACTTATTAATTGTGTCAATAAATACAAACTATTTTTGATTTACTACATCTATAAAATAGGTTTGAATATTTTGCATAACATTTTTTGATTATGGAGATTATTTTTGAACACAACAACAAACAACAACAGCTTGTAAATTACCACTGCTGGGCTAAAGGCCTCCTCTCCATTTGAGAAGGTTTGGAACATATTCCACCACGCTGTTCCAATGCGGGTTGGTGGAATACACATGCAGCAGAATTTCTATGAAATTTGTCACATGCAGGTTTCCTCACGATTTTTTCCTTCACCGCTGAGCACGAGATGAATTATAAAGACAAATTAAGGACATGAATCAGCGGTGCTTGCCTGGGTTTGAACTCGCAATCATCGGTTAAGATGCACGCGTTCTAACCACTGGGCCATCTCGACTTTTTTACACGGTAATGATAATTATAAATGCATTTCAATTGTATTATCAGATAAATCTATTTGCATAACGTTGAAATGTATGGTTAAATAAATAGTTGAATTATTTTTATGAATATACTAAATTATTCTCCCACTACCGACATGATATACATAGATGAAACTTGAACACTTTTTTTAATTAATAAGGAACTCTCTATGCTCGATCCCGACTCAAATTTTAATTAATTCAAAGTAAGAATGAAAAAAATAATTCGATTTTTTTAAGGTACATAAATTATTTATTATAAAATCATGAAACAAAACAAACATATTATTATTCTTGTAACAGTGTCATTATACTGTTTTATCTCCTTAATCGACATGACATTATGACATAGAATGAATTATTAAAACCGGTGCGTATTACGTAAAATGTCCAAAGTTTTATGAAAATCGAACGTCGATTATTCCACTCTCGTCTCAAACAAGTGCATGTACAGCTCTAATAATTGCGTCGGAACAAAACTGGAGCTGCGTTATATAAGAAATGAGACGTGGTCGCTACGCGGATGAAAACGTAACCAAGGTCCCTCGAAAATTGTGTCCTACTTTGATTCGTCGAGTCAATAGATTAATATAAAATAGATTTATATAAAACGATACGGTTTTGGAATAATATACCCAATATAGGTTGGATGAGACGAGATTACACAGTGGGTTTATTTTTAAATTCAATTCGTAATCTGCAATAAAGAAACCTGCTTATGTTGAATATCAATTTGATACATGTGTTTTCACCATCCCACAAAATACTTACCCTCTAGTCCTCAGACTGAGGTCGTCCAGACCTCAGCCAACCATTGGATATATATAAAAATAGCAACTAAGAGTTGCTTCTGAGTTGTTATTCTAATATATAGCCATCGACCGTTTAACGTAAAATTTTACAAAGAGTAGAGATATGTTTTCTTGAGAAAGTATATGTATAGTTTTTATAATGAGTTGTTCGATTGTATTACATGAAATTCGCAAAAAATAACTTAAGTATAACGTGTAGATACGCGTTTCGGTTCGTACTCTTGATGATATTGATCATCAGGTCGAACGATTTTCTGTGAAAATAAAAAAAAAAACAACAGCCGTTAATGTCAGTGGGACAAAATAATTAATCGAGGCCTCCCAAGTTAATAATTCGAGCAAATAAGCACTCACGATGCTGAACTTCCCACAGCGATCCCGTAAATGATGCGAATGATTCGTGGAATCTTGACATTTTTAACATTGCCATGGTTTTAAAACCAAAGCGATTTAAACCGAATTGTAAACCTTATCTTGGGAAGATTCCAGTCATGGGAACGATTTGTGTACATTATTTAAATATATATTTCCGCTCTACGTATGATCTTATTTTTTGTTTTATTTTGATGATATACAATTTCCATTAATACTCTAATTTTATAACAAGTAACCGTTTATTTTTATTCTTCTATTACAACAAAATATTATGGCTACTGTTAACAATGGTTCTTAAACAAAAAATAATGTCAATAATTGTTTCTTTTTTCATTAACTACAGTATCAGCAAATCCATCCCGACTTCGTAGTCGACACGTTCTGGTCAATGGAGTGGTATCACAAGTAACACCCAAGAACGGACTAAATACTCAGCCAAGCTTAAATTTCTACTTGAAGCCTATATCCAACTAAGTTAGTTGCTTGGTAAACTTGTAAGCTGAAGGCCAGAAGAGCTTACAGATATCATAATAATAAAAAAAAACACTGTGATTTTATAAGTCACTTTAGTAATTGAAAACAATACAAAACATATAAAAATGAATAATAAAATCTACGTAAGAAATTTTCACATTTTCAAATACCACTACGAGTGGCCTTAATAACTGTTTAAAGTCCAAAATAATCAAAACACGAATCTTCAGCTCTCTACATCGCGAATATAATTCGTAATCTCGTTACCCAATTCGAGATCCGTATTTCAGCAATAACTTTATATGGGCATAATAATCCCTTTTTAATATCCAATATTTTACTGAAGACTATTTACGCGCTTTATGCAATCAAACTCTCAAAACATACTTTGTTTAATAAAAATATTTTTATCTCAAATAAAAACTGAAGCGGTTTTATCCGCGCGATTTTATATAAGTATTTATGGCACACAAATCGTCATCTCTTATTTAAACTTAATTTGAGGGGTGAATTAAGAAAGCATCTTTCTTTCTTTCCCAAAACTTGAACTGTCTCTATATCAACAAATTCCATCAAAATCGGTTTAACTGTTGAATCGTGAAGACAGATTTGAATAATGATTAGTTCAAGTTTGATGGAACATTTTTATTATGATATAGTCAATCTGTTACAAACACATACAAATAGAAAATGTACGTAATTAACTTGCAGTACTTTTTATAAAGCTTTATTGAATTATTTATACATGTATGCATTCTTCAATTGACAGATCATATATAATATTATCTCTTATGGAATTTATGGAACGCATCTAATTATTTAATAAGTGTCATCGATGTTAGTTCCTACTTGTGTAAGTATGAGTAGAAGTTAGACTATATTTTTTTTAAAATACTTTTATGTGAGGATGTCCTTCACGTGATATTAGCAAGCAACGCATGGAATTAATATACATACTTCATCTTGAAATTGAACAAGTAGCAGTGAAATATCAACACGTAAATTATTTATTTATAAATATAATATATTTTCTTACATTAAAATGTCAATTAGAGGGAAATCGTAACAAAATAATTATATATGACATTATAAAAGCCTGCAGTAAAAAGATTATTAATTAATTCATTTCGGTAATCGAAATGGCCGTAATATTCTTATAAAAATATTAATGAATTTAAAATATATTCTATTAGTTGTCGCCTGCGGCTTCGTTTTTATTTTACGGTTTGGTTGTCCGGTATAAGCCTCAGTTAGTCTTGCTTCAAAGAAATTTCAAATTAGGTTTAATGTTTTGGACAGGCAAACAAAGTGACTTTCGCACTTATTATATTTGTATAGATTGTAATTCAATGAAACTGAAACAGTTTTAACAATTTTATAATCGTAACAACCTGTTTATATCATAAACTAATACCGTCATGCCTCATTCCATCAAAGATTTATCTGCACCAACACATATTCTTTGAACATATCGCGTACAATAAAGAAACGTGCGCTAACGCGGTTTAATTAACAGACGTCCATCGCTGTCTTTCAGATTAAAAGATCCGTCCTGATATTGATTGATATTGCTGCGAAATGCACTTGTTTATATTTCTGTTTAATCTCCTGTAAGAAGCTCTCTCCGACCTTTTTAAATCGGAGCAGAAGGGGATTAGGATTGACAAGTATGATTGATGAAAACACGTTGATGTTCGCTTCGAATGAGCGAAGTTGACAGATTATTTATGAATTATGATATGAGCTCAAACAAATTGATTGAAGATTAATTGTATTTCAATCATTGTTACGTTTAATTTATATCAATGAATTTCAAAAAATACCTAAATATAATGAAGATTACGGACAACAACGGCTAAGGCCTCCGCTACCTTTAAGGAGAAGGTTATGGATTATATTCTATCACGCAGTTCCAATGCAATACAAACAAATTAAGCATATGATTATTCAGTGGTGCTAGACTGGATTTGAACCCGCAATCATTGCCTAAGATGCACGCTTTCTAACCACTGGGCTATCTCGGTTTTCTATCGCTGCTAAATTAAACCTCAGGAACATATATGGTAAAAATAAATCAGAACAAGTAGATAGAATCTGAGTCGAAACAATAGTCGACATATTCGAGAATCGGGCGCAGTTTTGAAATGTGACAATGTAAATTCCGTCACATTAGTGGCATGTTTAAGAGTTAGGAGGTAGGAAAAGAATAGCGACAATTCATCTCGATTTGTCGGCGGGTCACGGTGGAGGTGCGCCGTCGTGACTGCAACCGACGCTGGTGCCCACATGCGCACGTTTGCCGCAAATCAAAAGATTTTCAGCATTCGAATTCAATTCGAATTGACGTTTAAGAGATACGACACGTTGAAACGGTTAGCTGATTGTAGTATAGATATTAAGACTAAAAAATCTTTATGGATAATTTGATAAAATGAAAGCATATGAATTACCTTTCCAATTTTTTTATGTGTTCCTATATATATGTATTCCTATGTTTCAAATGAAACTGAAATATCTTACTTTAATTAATGAAATACTGAGTGAATGTTATTTTTAATTATATGGCAAAAGATAATAGATGTTGCTTAATAAAAATGTTAACAATATTAAACATATTATTGCCTAAAATGTGATAGGGTTGCTGGTATTTTTTTTGGACATAGAATCGGAATTGCGATTCCACGCGGCTGTGTTTGTACAGTAAATATTTTCATTTTTTTTATATTAAGACCTCAAATTGAATATAATTTGTACAAATAAATGTACCGATTAATTGTTTAAGGAAGTTAAATAAACACTTAAGGCTGATATCATGACAAATACGAGTATCTTTTTTGTGTAACACCCTGTCTAAGGTTAAATTCTTACATTTTAAACCATGTAGCAATATGCAACCAGGTATTGCAATGCTATGTTATTTTAGCGAAGGGCTTATTTAACAAGGACCAAAGCTTGTGGTTGACGTTTTAAGTGATACTTAAATCTTGCGGATCATATCAAGTATCAATGATATTTTATCTCTAAATTATTTATGTTCTATTCGTCACCGAGGACTTTCTCGTAAAATTCGAAAACCACGCTTGAAAACCGAATGTGAAAATATTTTAAATATTTAGCAAAGGATTATAATATTTAGTACTCAGGAATAAGATTCATTATCGTTGGATTCGATTTCACAAAGAACGTAATGATTTAGGGTTTCGTATCTGTCAGCATTGATTGTGAGAATCTGTATATGATCACAAAAAGGTTTATTAGTCATTGTAGTAGTCATGTGATTTATCAAAAGCAGTAGCTATAATTTTATTTGCTTCGCGAATTATTTTATGACTTCGGTCAAATTAATTACTCGGCAACCTCTATTGAGGAAATTAAAGTCTTTAATACTTCATCGCTTAATTCATTATAGGCTAGTATAAAAACAAGACTGTTTGCAATAACTTTATTGAGTAGTAAGACGTTCTGTCGAAACATTTAACAAGATTAAGCTTAAATTTAGGTTATGCAGGTAAAAAAAATCTTCCTAACTAACATCGATTACTCGATTTTTAATATACACTATTAATTACTTTTTAGTATAGTGAAATACAATAAAAGTAATTATTTAATTTTAATTGAAAATATAGTCATAGTTCAGTAATAGGGATAGTATTGCAAGACATTTTATTTAAATAGTCTAATTTGGTTAAATCATTAAAAATATTTTATTTAAAACGCAAAGTATAATTCAATATAAACTATAATTCACTTATCTCGGCTCTAAAATACCGCATTCGACTATAAAAGTTGCATTCGTAACTGGCGTGTAATTGAATCTGACTGACTATAAGAAAGAAGAATAAAGTTTTAGAATTACCTATTAACATTGATATGACCTTATTGTGGATCGACATCGATATCTAGATGTCATTGTGTAAAAATATCGAGTGATTGGTTTTTATGGTAATTTGTTTAAATTGTAAAAAAGTTTATGTCAACTTGATTGTATTTACAATAAAAATAGCGGAGTCGGGTTGTGCAAGTCACATCTCGTCCCAGGATCCGTCATCAAGGCCTTGCTCATTCGTGCGCGACTGTACGTGCATCGGCCGAAATAAAAATGAAATTAAATCGAACTGCTGTTGATGACGTAACAGAGTTTGATCCGAAAAATCTACTATACGTACTTGGATAGATACTTTGGAGAGCATTCGAAAACTAAGTGATGATCGATTTGATGGTACGTGTTCACCACCCATGGATATTGGTACCGTAAGAAGTTATCTTCCCTTCAATGCGCTACCAACCTTGGGAACTAAATTATGACGTCCAATGTGTCGTTAGTTACACTGACTCTCTCTCTTTAAAACAAAACTCAACAATACAGAAAATACAAAGTGGTGCTTCGCGATAGAATATATGATAAGTGGGTACTACCAACCCACGCTTGCAGAAAGTCCAACAAACAAGTAAATAGTTACATACGGTTCTTTTAAATAAAAGGTTATTAAAAATAATTTTAAATAACATCTCGGGTTGACCAATTGTTATACAAGATGCTTTGATTTTTTGTTAGCATTTATTTCTATCCATCAATAAGTGTGTAATCTATCACTGGCTGTATTCCTGTTTCATCAGACTATGTTTGAGACTGTTATAAGGACAGAAGGTGGACTACCTTACCTACCTTAAAATAAAACACTTATTTTAAACAGGAGAGGTTAAGGGCCTTTCTCAACGAATAAAGTATTTTTTTATATTTTATAGTTATACTCTTGATATTTTAATAACAATATTTGATTGTGATGCGAATTGTTCTCACTTATCATTAAATTCTGTAAACGTATATATGTTTAAACTTTGAGGTAATAAACTATGTTAATAAAAACAACCGTTGAATTGTATTCGCTGATTCTTCCGAGTCTAGTTTTTTTTAACTAGTGTTTCATGCTATGATTAAAAAAACTGAATTGAATGTATGAAACATTGATTGCGTTTGAATAATTTTTACTATAGGATTAAATTATCCACTTATTTATAATGTTAATTTATTTATTTTTTTATTATAAATCGTAAAATATTAACGTTACTGTCGAAAATAAAAAATAATTCAAGTATTTTATATTTTCCTTAGTTCCTCCATAAAATTTATTTGATCAATAAAAACTCAATAATGGTTCTTCTTTTATAGTCTTCATACCTTGAACTTAAGATTTTGTATTAAAATAAGTGGGTTAAAGATGATTTGCACCATTTTGATGCAAACATACCTGAATGTTCATAAATTTAATGCTTTTTGGTACGTTAAATGAGATGTTGGTAAAGTGCATTGTGGTGATATGACCTCGTAAATGCTATTAAAGGGTTTCTGGTCAATATTAGCATGACCACCTTTAAGTGCCAACAGGACAGTCTTACCACTTTTATTTACTTATCCTTTCATTCCTCACTTTATAACTTTATAAGACATTTATTTGTAGAAACCTTCGGCTAAATTCGGCTACTGATTAGATAATTACATATATTAATACAAACATGACGGGTTTGAGGCGTTCGGTTTTAAAAGATGAAGGGAATGAAAAATGCGACCTAAAATCTGCAATGTATCATAACAATTATATTATAAAATCGCATCAAAATGTTTGCAGGTTTGCCGATGGCTGGTCATTTGCAAATGTTTATACCGAAGCAAAAAAACAGTTTTTAACACTGACGCTTTACGGTAAAGTCTGAAATATCAACCTTTTTAAGGTTAGATAGTTTAAGAAAAACAAATTACTATTATTTTGCACTAATCTTTCGTACGATACGTTAGTGCTTTACACGATTATTTTTTCCTGGAAATCGCTTCAAATATTATTATACAAATTTAATACTAAACCCAATTTTCAAAATTCAGTTATACCACCAAAAATAACCAATGATTCAATTAGCAAATGAGTACCAAGTTTGCAACCATTGAAAAAAAAAAGGAAATAAATAATCCTTATTTAAAAAATCTTTATCGTGGTCATGTTAGTAATCATAAAATTATGTTGTATCATACTACGCAGAAATTGACTTGAACTGACAAGGTCAGGGTGCGAATGCAGCCGCTTTTTTATCAAGCCGCGATATTTCTGCAGTGTCATATTGCAAGTGATTGCGCTCCAAATGAAAAGATTTTAACAAGTGCACCGTCGTCGTTAAAGTGACTGGGCTCGTGGGGAAGTCAGCTAATAAAAATGTGACCTTAATTTGATTTGTTCCTTATGACAACTAAAACGACAGTTCTAGGAATATATTTAGTAAAAAAATACATTTAAGTTATTTATACACAAAGAAATAAAACAGCGAGCTATTTTAAAACTCAAACTACACAAAGATCGAGCTCAAGTTTTATAACATATTTTAAATATTTAAAACAACTACATCATATTTAATTAAAAAGACTCGATACTGACTTTATTGGACTATTGTATAAAATAAACATGTATTTAGTATGTTTAGTATTTATAGATCTCTTTATTGACCTTTCAAAAGAAATCAGATAAGAAATGTAATTTCAGGAAAAAAGTCATATGTTTTAAAAAATCGCGCTATAAATGGGAACAATTCACTTTCAATTAGATTGACAATTCTTTTTTGTCATCAGTTTTTGTAATCGAAGACGGCTAACCTTGAAAACACGGAAGACATTTCGAAGAATATTTTTTGGTACCAGTCACTTGCTTAACACCTCATGACAAATCTAAATCATTGTTCAATTTGGTGAAACCGATTATTAAAGTTGTTCATGTGTAAACGTCTCGGACACCAGATTAGAGAAAAACTGTAATCTTCTAGCGTAACACAATTAATCCTTTTTTAATTATAAATAAGCATTAATTTAAATGGATTTATGTACTTTCCATGATTTAAAAACTAACACATTATTTTCAATAATTATATAGTTACTTATATATTGTTCCGGGCACTAAAAAATTCAGCTCAATCGATTGAAAAAAATCTAGCAATAATACCATAAAAACCTCTAATAGAATTATTCTAAAATTATATATAATAATTAGAATTATTCTACATTTATTCATCATAATTTCTCAGGTCTAACGTTAGGTTGGCTTCTGATTCTTATGTACATTTACTATAAAAGAAAAACCATTTTTTTTATTAAATTTATTTAAGGAAGACGATCTAATGATCCACTTGATGGTATACTACACATGACCACGTAGCACTTGTATATAATTATATGAAGTACACGACTGCACTCAGAAATGTTCGTAAAGAAACATAACTAATAATTTTCAATGTGCCAATATATATATATATATATATATATATATATATATATATATATATATATATATATATATATATATATATATATAAATATATATATAATAGTTTCCACTGTTATGTCTCATTTTGTGACAACATACAAATACCATTCTTAAATACCACAAGACTTTTTTAATGACCCTCAAAAGTGTGTAGGTCCTTCTTACTTTATAATTTAATACGAATAAAAAAGACCACTAATTGCATAAAGTCAAATAATTAACACAGCCAAAAAAGTATTTCAATTTCACGCATTATGAGTTTCGTGATCAGTTTTTGCCTGTTATGATGACGGACGGCATTGCTCGCTACCTAATTGTTCCGTGGATTGGTTGTGATGATGTTTGTAGACCATCGATGTTTTTTGCTAATCGCATACTGGTCACCTTGTACTTTCGATTTCGAATTACGTATAATCGAGAGTAACAACATAATGGATCGACTTTCCATACAATGCAATTGTGTTGCCAATAAAAAAAACGCTATCTGAAACACCTTTTTACGCATATTCATTTTTATAACCTAAATGTTGCTCGATTCTGAAGTGATTGTAGATAAAAAAATGCGATTGATGTCTTTTTATTTGTTTATTTTTTTACATCGACCGTATTTACATAATTCGCAGTCTATATGTATTATATAACTGTAACAGGCGCTTTATAGATTTTTTTCAGTTCGAAATTGATTATAACGTTAGAATAAAGTGTGTCTATGTAATTTAGTACTTGTTAAGTTACAAGTTTTATAGATGTTCAAACATCGTTGGATTGTTATTTGCATTGTATTTTATTTACAATGACTCCTGAATTACTCGTATTTATGTCATATATTCTTGGTAGAATATGATAAACAATAACATTCCGATTTATACGTCAAACAATTAAAAGCTATAAATGCTATCTTTGTCGCATTAAACAAAAATTATCTATATTATAAATAGAAACATCAAAATTTCCATCAGATCAATCAGTAACATCATAAGTATAATATATTGCTAAAATATTCTGAAACTTTCAGAATAATTTTATTTTTGTGAGAGATCTTAAAAATAATTCCACTGAAACTGTTCTACAATAAGCCGTAGGCTTTGAAGCTACAATTTGATAGAGAGGTGGCTTATATCCTTGGCAGTGAAACCTTTAATATTCATTCATGGTGGTCAACTTTTGCTGCTTTCATTTTATTACTGAGTACGAGTCAACTTTCTTGCTGGTTTTTCTCGAAGACGGAATCAACATTCCGACCATAGGGGTAGCTTTACATTTTAATTAGTTCCATAACTTCGGACTGTTAAAGGCAGATGGTGCATGTACACAACACTACAATGTTTAACATACTCCATCGGTGTTGTGTTGAGTTTTTTTATTTTTTTCTTATTTGAAATAATGTATCGGGTTATTAAAGTCAAATTATTTTTGCAGCTCTACATACTGCAGCTTTAGGATCTCTCTGTCTTCATATGTATCTGATTGATGTTTTAGCCTATAATGAACTCCTGGTTGAACTTAAGCTACTATTTTCGATATTATTGCTACACAATTATTTATTTACAATAACGATAATAATTTCTTATTGGATATAAGATTGAAGGGCAGCCTAAAACTTTTATTAACCAAACTTATGGCTGACCATCTTTAATTACATGATATACATCATTTACTAGTTTATATCTATTATTTATTAATTATATGAAACATCCTAAAATCTAAAATATCCTAACACATATCATCCACACGCAATAGCAATGAATATTAATTATATTAATATACGATCAAATTCAAGTTATACACATTAGACCGGACATCCATAACTAAATAGCAGATGCGAGCGAGCGAATCAAATTTTAATTATCTCGCAAGAGATTAATAAATACCGTTACATTGTTCAGCATTAATAAATTTGTCACCCCTTTATAGATAGTGCGAGAATGCGAATCGCGGACAATGAGGCGACACTGAGTTATTGCACTGATAGACCATTAGTCTCTCTGAAGCTACAGAATAATGGCTAAGTGTGCCGATAACATCTACCCGGCTGGAAATGACACGTTCGCTGTTGTTAGTTATACATTAATTGTTGGTTGCGTATTTTTGATTTTTATCGCGGTACCATCGCCACCTCGCTATCGACAGCCGGTACTAATCTTAAACACCGTCTCGATCTTAAAATAAAACACCCTAAAATTAGTATGACATAATTGTAGCTTAAGTGTTGGAATACCTCTAGGCAATAGTAACTATCTTGTTTATTGTAATTGTATTACTTTACACGCCATAGCATTTGAATATCTGTTTCATGTTATGTTTAAATCAAGAGCCACCGTTAATTTGTTTGGATACCCAAGTTTATGGATAAGAATGTAAGATATCGTGACAAGAGGATGTAGTCCTATCACTGTACCAAAAAAAGGTAGCCTTCTTCTCTCAACTTTTTTTTCAACAATTTTTAATATGTTTGACAGGGAATCTCAAAAAATATACCTAGGGAACCGCCAACATCTTGTCATCTAGATTACAATAGGCGCAGGCGATATTATAGCACTCAAGTACACAAAAGCAGAACATGGACTCGCATACTTGTAACTATAAATGTGAGAGATCGTAGTTTTTCAATCTCTAACTTCCATAGTCCGTTAGCACATGGCAAGGACCGGAGAAAAATGAGATACAAGATAAACGGCTGCAATACTACAAGAAACCCATAAGTGTACTCTATGTTTGCTATTGAGGAAATCTTGAAAAACTCACACACAGTCCGAATAACATTCGGACTGGGAATTCGAATCAAAGGCTTACTAGATAAATAAAAGATTTAGTTAAATTATACCACAAAAGTACCACTCATATTTCCTGCTACGGATACCTTATTCAAAAAATCGTTGCATTGAATTAATAATTTTGAAATAACATTATTAATGACTGGATATTAATAACTCTTTTGTTCCTCGCTGGTTACCGATATAAATTATTTTTGAGACTTACTCATTATAACTTTTCCAGAGATCGTACCTCTTTGTTTTCACCGGGAATAATGGGGCCCGTCGGTAATTCACTAAGCGATGGTATCGCTTGTCGATACACCCTTTTTATGACCACTCCACAGATATAGAAAGAGTTCACAAATATACTTAGTTGGCTGGATTTACCTTATTGTTCTTTGATATGATCCGTTAACTGTCATAATTTTCAAGGAATCGGACAAAATCAAGACTTACAGAGCTTACTTGCGTACTAAAAAGCTAAAACAGCAGAGTATCTTTAGTGTTCTTGGTAAATATTCTATTAGAAATACTTGAAGTTTTGCTTATTTTTATGATATATTTAATGATAATTAATGTGATTTCTCATATTATATCGTGTATGTACATGTATGTTTAAGAAGACTTTCTAATAAACATTTTACTAAAACGAAAGGACTGTACAAAAGTTGACCAAAGAACTGGCGCTAACTCGATGACTTGAGCCTAGCAAATCTGAGTGGTAATAGTTACGCAATCTGAATAGACTCGTTATACCATGGGACAGTCTTTTGAACAGTTTTTATTATAATATATGTATTTCTAAATTTATTTTTGCTTTTGTTATAAGTGAAATATAGTTTCGTCATAAGTGAAATGGAACGTTTTTATACTCAAACTCAAATAACTTTATTCAATATAGAAGCATTACACTTTCTTATTGATGGTCTATTGAAACACTACCACCGATTCGGAAAAGAAAATACCCTGACCTGAGAAGAACCGGCGAAAGAAACTCAGCGAGTTTTTTTTTTTGTTGTTATTAACTTGACTGTTATTTTGTATATTATTTTTATGGTCATAACATTGAATAAATATAAACATATACACAGGTCTGATATCGCGATCTCTTGTCTCGATTTGATAGGAAGACTTGTCGGTCTGGAGCGTCGTGCAGCCATCGGCCCGTGTTGATTAATCATCGACCGGCCACGCGCGCCTCCGGCAGCGGTGCGCAACTGAGATTTAAGCATAAAAATCGCTGTATAGTTAGCATATATACATTTATAAACGTTTTCGAAAAGTACTTATTAATTGATCTCTTGTCAAATTAACTTCCAATTTCAAACAAATGATTATACGTAAACGTTACATTTTAACTCATATTCTCAAAATTGGAACTAAATTATAAAATTGCACTAAAGGCATTACATTTTTAATCTATATTGGGATGATCTTGGAGTATGAATTAAGGTGTTAAAATAATAAGACGCGTCTCAAAACCTAATCTATTGACATTATTGCAGTAAACAATATAGTATTGTTTATACTCAAATGTTGGCTGCTTTGGAGTATAAACACAACTGCAGGGCAGGGGAATGTGCGCGTAGGTGCAACTTCTCATGTCTTAATTAAACAATTGTGTTCTTAGGCTCATTAATTACTTAAGACGCTGTAATTGTACCCGTAATTGAGGGTTGTCAGCTTGATAAAGGTCAAAGGTTTCCAGCGCAAAATAAAGGAATTTAAGTCAGAATTAATTTACAGAAACGTAATCTATGTTGTTTGGTTTTCTAGTCTCGAACTTATTATTTATCACTTAGGTTTAAATATAATTCTCTCTAATTACTGTACATTAAATGGACAAAACAAAACCTTCATGATCAATCAAAAAAAACAACACAAATAATGTTGTAAAATAATAGATGAGTAGTGAGCCCACTCTTGTGTTAAAAGTGGTGACGACGGTAACCGAAGGGTTTAGAATCAAATCTGGGACTTTTTCCATACACTTTCCAGGACGTCTTCATAATTAGTTTTGAATAAATAATTTTTAAAGCAATGTATTTTAGGTATGAGTGTTAAATCAGATTACTGAGGCTAGTTCAACAAAAGACGGGCCAATGTCTAAGTGAAGCTTCGAAGCGATACAAAAAGCAAGTATTTAGGCACTGTGCACGATTAATCTTATTTTTAAATATTATCGACACACATAAATAATGTATTATTTACTAAATAAATACTTTTGTGTTTTAGTAGTTTACTTTATAAATGAAACGATTATAGTAATGTTATTCGATATAAAAGTAATTACTGCATGTAAATTAATTGTCATCTCGACCATCAGCGGCCTCTTAAGGTAAATATACGTTAACTTGTTTAATACAAATAAATTATAAATGCAATTAAAGGATATTTAATGAAACAGGAGAGTGGGGTTATTGTGTACAGTTGAGGCAATAAAATAAATATAAGACATATTTTTTATTCTTAAAAATTAAAAAAGATAGATAAAACTACTCTTGAAATTATTCTACAAATAGAATCTATAGAATCTCAACAATTTCTTTTACGTGACAAACACGTAGGTACATATTTTGGATTTGCGCCTGATGTACCTCCTGTTGCATCATGCTAACCCAACGAACTATAAGAATAAGAGAAATAAAGACCACGTTTTCAGCTTTTCGCTCACTTGCGCATTACAGTATTGACGCATTTGGTTAATCTCTGTTAAAAAACAGTGCTTGCGGCCAAAATCGCTTGAGAGAATATCATCAGATTCTATAAAACATATAACTCTATGCATATATTTACCATCAGAACATCGTTGCTTTACATTTTTCAGCAGGCGACGACGTCCATAAAGACTAAAGAAAGGACGATAAAGATCTTTATTTATAAATTTTAGTATATATATAAATATAAATATATACTCTGATTTACATTAGACAGAAATTCTGCCACATGTGTATTTCACCAACCCGCATTGGAACAGCGTAGTGGAATATGTTCCAACTTCCAACCCTTCTCCCCTAAGGGAGAGGAGGCCTTAGCCCACCAGTTCTTAATTACCAGGCTGTTGTAGCTGTTTTATAAACTAGTTTCCAACCTACTATTCATCTTAAACTTAGCAATACTCTTTACAAATTATATGAATTTATTTTATATGTACGAGTATATGTATAAACGAATTTAATAATCATCAAGTTATAGGATAAAATCAGTATTATTCTCATTAATAAAATAATAAATTGCCAAATGAATTATTTATTTAATTTACTAATAATTTTAGGTAAAAATATATAAATAAACTGAAACTTTTACTTTTGTTTTAATACTAAATAAATGAAATACTATAATGTTTTTCGTAACGTCGAAATAAAAAGAATTTTATAAAATATAGTTGTTTTTTTTACTTTAATTACTTAAAATAACATCGATGTAATCAGCTATTAGATCATTAAAGAGTAGAAAACAAGAAATTGGTGATACAAGACTAATTTCGAAGTACTTCAGAGGCTTAATAATTCAAATTTATTCAAAATGCAGGTTTTGCATTGCTCCAAATTACTTTTTAATTAGTTTTTTATTTTCTATTTGAACACTTTCATTTTATAACAACTTACGTGTCCATACATAATATTTGTATCATCGAAATTAGGCTTCATTAAATACGAAATATTTTTATACATAATCACAATTAAGCTCGCCTTATGAGGCGGCAGATAACTCGCAAAGTTAACTCACGGCGTTTATTTTCGCAAGAAATAATTTTCGAAAATTTATAGCGTTAATAAAAACGCTGATGGATTGATCGATATCTCATATCTGATCTTACGCGCTTACAAGATGGACCGCTTAGATGTGCCACCGATGGGTAATTCGTTCCATTTTTTATTATGTACCACCGAAACTGGCTTTAATACCATATAGTATACGTACCATATAGTCAGAGAGTTTTTCATTTTTGTTTTGCGGTTGCTCATGACTCTTGTCCTATATAGTTTTAAGCTGCTTGTGACTTGTTCGAGTTATTTTATTTGAAAATACTATTAATAATACCTTTCTCTTTGTTAACAAATTTATAAATTAAACTGATAAATAATTTACCTGAGTAACTTTTGAAGTTTATTGATTTACAAGTATTTTTGTCACAAACAAGTTTATATAAATCATGTTTAACTGAATAAATTATTTAATATTAGTTAACGGCCATTAAATGTTTCTCCTTTTTAAAGAGAGGTTTGAGTTCTCTCTATCACGCTGCAATGTGACTTAGTTGATGTTTGTCATCAACAACAACAACAAACAACAACAGCCTGTAAATTCCTTTGAGAAGAAAGAAGGTTTGGAACATATTCCACCACGCTGTCCAATGCGGGTTGGTGGAATGCACATGTGGCAGAATTTCTATGAAATTTGTCACATGCAGGTTTCCTCACGATGTTTTCCTTCGCCGCTGAGCACGAAATGAATTATGAAGACAAATTAAGCACATGAAACAGCGGTGCTTGCCTGGCTTTGAACCCGCAATCATCGGTTAAGATGCACGCGTTCTAGCCACTGGGCCATCTCGACTCTTCATGTTTGTCATCATTGCTGACTTTTGTATGTTGATATTATATAAAAATATATTATTACTTTTTTAATTGTAATTCTTATAACGCACATTGATATTTTATTTAACAACACGCAACGTGAAACCGATGCAGGCGCTGATTGATTTTTTTTAAATTACCAAGCTGGAAAAGTGTGAAGATTAGAATGCGTAATCTAGTGTGAAATTAACGTTTCGTCGTACGAACAGTTTCAATTGTTTGACCACAAAACTCATTTCGTACAGTAAATATAGAATGTGAAATTTTTGATTGTTAAGAAACCAAATAAATTCCACTACGCAACTGAGGTCGAACTATGAGTTTCCAGTTGTAAAACCGCATAGACGTACGTGCAATTCATAATATATCACGAAAGTTATGTCTTAAAATATTCAATTTTGGCAATAACGTGGGTATGACTCAAATCGCAACTAGTATATTGATTTTCTAGAAGCATACATAGCTGTAACAATTTTATTGCGACTTAACTAATTATTATCGTACAATTTATACAGGATTAAATTTACGATAACATTAAAAACTCTTATCAGAGGTCTTTTAATATAATAAGATTGTATAAAATAGATCAAGCATAATAAACAATGCGCATAATAATGTAACAAAAAGCTATTAAGTATTTGCAATAAGTTTCGCAATTGCGTTGACAAAAACGTACAACGTTACTTTTAGTTCAAACATTAAAATATATTAATGCAAGGAACATTATAAATTCGCTTTCAATTGTTACAGTTAACAGATTTAGGAGTCACCTCTCACCGGGCCTAGTAAAATGTAAATGGTATTCGACAGGGGCTGCTATCGTCAGGTGTGGCCGGTGCCGTGAGTCATTGCGCCTGCGCAGGCCGAATTCCATAGATAACCGGCAACTCCTTTATTCTCTCTGCTGTATCGAACATGGCTATATTATTCTCGGTGCCCTTTACAGCCGCGGTCACTAGATGTTGTCTAGTGCGCTCGGAATATATTTCGGTCATTATTAGAAATGATTGTAATTATCTATTTAATGTCGGTCGAATGTAATAAGCTACGCTGGCTTGGATGGATTGGTAATACAATGCGTGTATTTATATTAACGATGACTCTATATCGTATAAAAGGCACGATGGTATATTTTACAATGTAAAGGTAACAGTTCATGGTGCTCTATTTAAGACAAAAGACATTCAATAACGAGGACACGGGTTTATAAATTATTGTCTATTTATAGTTATATATTATATACATTTGTAGAAATTGTTGAAAAATGCCTATGAAGAACTCATCCACGCTGATATTATAAATGCAAAAGAATCTCTTTATATCTGTTGCTCTTTCACGGCCATACCACTGAATCGTATTTGATAAAATTTGTAATGGAACTAACTTGCAATTTCAGGAATAATACTTATTTTTTATGACTTATACATGATGATATAGACGAGTGTGTAGCCGAAAACTAGTGTGTTATACATGATAAATGCAATGTTTATTTACAAATATTCTATTATTTTAATTCACTACTTTGATTGGTAAATAATTTCTTTTGTGTTATGATTTTTATTATTATTATTTTTTTATATTTTCCATTTACTTTTACTTTTATAATAAGAAACAATTTGTAACCTAACATCTGGGAAGGAACTGACTTCCAAAACACAGCGAAAGCTAGTTTAAAATTCAGGGCTGGCATTAAATAATGTAAAAAAAACTTGCGTGTGAAAAAATAAATAAAAAAATAAATATAGATTAACGAATTGTAGTCGTGTTTTCGATGGTTTAGTTTATGAGACAAATAGTTTATGAGATTACTATTGACAAAAATATTTACGTAATTATTAAATTAAAAGCTTGATACATACTTGGTGTCGGAGATTTATAAAATCCCGCAAAGTAGGTATACTTTATTTACATCGTCTTCAAACATCAATACCTTCGTTTGGCTGTGCTCCGATTGGATTGAATTAGCGAAAAAATCACAAGGGAAATCTATAAAACAACGATGGTTCGAGGCGAATTTTTGATATACCAACTTCCGACATCGGCTCGCCTGATTACTCTGCTAATATATATTCAATTAAATACCGTAGACATGAATCAGGTTTCATTACATGATTTAAAAAATAGTTTTACTTCAAGGCAAATTAATTCAGATAATCATTATATAGATGTGACAATCTCTCGGTATCATTATGTTAAACATCGAAAGTCAATCACATGAATGTTTGAAATCAATGAGATGGCTATTAATACAGCTACAATAAAAGTGGGTGTATGAACATCAATAAACATGCTTTTAACATTATCTTAAAATATCCCAATGTTTTATAACAGTAGTCGAAAGGAATTAATACTTTAATACTAATGGAATAAAATATCAGTGTCATTTATCATAGGGACCAATTTGGGCGCGCGGCTTGTTCGAGTCTCAAAAGCAATTTAATGAAATGCATTTATTTAATACTCGCTGTTTTTTATATTTATTATCTGTGATACTTCGTCGGATAATTGGTTATCATCGATTTATATTATCAGTGAGAAAATGAATATTATAGATATATATATTAAGGATATTTTATCTTACAATGTAAGTACTGAGTTTTACTTTAAATTATAACATACAAATGTTGTGTATAGAAGTCGATTAAAAAATAATAATTGCTGTCTCTTTCTGCTCTCATTGGATCAAAAGTTAATGGTAAATGTAAAAAATTGTAAATAGTAAATAATTTGACAAAAACTGTTTCTAAACAATGATGTTGAGTAATTCTGAACACTTTCTTTTTCTCAATATACATAAGCTACATCATCCTGCGCAGTTGTCAAATAAACGAACAGTAGGTAATTGAACAAATATAGATAGTTCAAACCACGATAACCCGCCCCGGCCTGTTAGTTGATATCAGGCATGTAATTAGGTAGGGAAAGACTGCAAATTTTTAACAGTCTATGGTGGTAGGACTTTGTGCAAGCCCGTCTGGGTAGGTACCACCCACTCATCAGTTATTCTACCGTCAAATAACAGTACTCAGCCAGTGTAACTACAGGCACAAGGGAAATAACATCTTAGTTCCCAAGGTTGATGGCACATTGACGATGTAAGGAATAGTTAATATTTCTTACAGCTTCATTGTTTACGGGTGATGGTGACCACTTACCATCAGGTGGCTTATATGCTCGTCCGCCAACCTATACTATAAAAAAAGTAGTATATATACTAGAAATAGAAAAGGACCTAAAATTGATCCTTGTGGAACATCACATGCGTAGCAAAGATCCAGAAGACTTTATACCAATGTTACAAATTCATTTGACTTAAATATGAAGCAATGAGATTCAGAGGCTCAGAGCTTTACCTATAACACCGTTATATTTCAGCTTATATAAAAGCGTTCCGTGTTCTACATAATTAAATGCTTTCATAAAGACGCAAAATACACCAATAGCAGTCCGTGATTTTTTTCCATGCTTCGTAAATATGTTCGAGAAGTGCTTTATTGTCGAGCGACGAGAAGTTGATTAATTTTATTTTTTAAGATAAATTATTAAAAGTGTAAAGTATACTTTACAGGCCAGTATTTCTGGGATCACTACTGTTTCCAGTTCTAAAAATATTTTTAAAATTTTTACCATGTTCACAGTTTTATGTCACTATGTTAAATTTTGTATTTGTTTTTTGTATCTTAAAACAAAGTAATAATATTTTATAATAAAAAAAATATATTTTACAGGGATACCTGTTCCAAAAATTAAAAAGGCATATTAAATATTTTTTATTTTAATTATCGTGAGGAAAACATTGTCTTCTTTTTACAGAGTTAATTAAAACAGAAAACACTAGCTGATATCAGTTGACCTACATTTAAATGTTTCAATGGTAATGTAAAATCTTAATTAACCCTAAATAAAATGAAGTCTTTATTGCGAAAGGAAATTTATTGAATGTGCAAAGTCATCGACGTGCAATTTAAATCGTCTGTCTTTGTCCGCCACGATCACTATCTTGGGATATTACATAAATCTTGACAGTGTACAAATATTTTGGGCGTATGATTGTATTGTAATAAATTAAAAATGCAATTATAACATTTTATCTCTTTAGCTATCAATCAATTTATTCAAATGTAATAACTTTATTTCTTTTAATACACGAAAAACATTAATTTAGTAATATTGTTGTATTGGATCGATTAACAACACTATCGGATTTAGTGTTGATATTTATTTTATTTCATTATATATAATTTAAAACTAGACCAGTGATAATATTTTGTATAGTAGTTTAGGAATATTTTATATATAAAATATATTTCGCAATAAAATTAATCGTGAGTGTCATACAACCAAGCTAAGCGTTCGAGTAACATTTCGCACGCGTTGTTGTTGATGTTCGTGCAAAGCACGTTCTTAGTTAGGCGCGTGGGTATTAACAGTAAAAAGCCTTAAAACTAAATGAACAGCTGGTTTGCAGATAAGATTTTTTTTAATACAAATGAAAATTTATTGTTGATAAAGTTTTGTTACTTTTGTGTTTACCACGTTAAAAGAAATACCACAAGTTTAAGCTTGGCGCATACATTCAGGAACTATTAATATGTAATTGTTAGTGTAGCCGCATGAAAAGCTTAAATATAATATGTAATGACTTTCAAATTAAAAAATATAACATATTAAATTAAATTGAAGTCGATACAATGTATATATCTATTTATTTGTGTTTATAATTCATCTTGCGCTCTCTTGGAAAACATGAGAAGGAAACCTGCATGTGTCTAATTGCATAGAAATTCTGCCACATGTGCATTTCAGCAACCCACATTGGAACAGCTTGGTGGAATATATTCCAAACCCTCTCATTAATGAGAGACGAAGCCTTATCTCAGCAGTGGGAAATTTACAAGCTGTTACAGGTACTGTTACAATACAAAATATGGGATAAACAAAAATGCTGCTTATATAAAGAAAATCGAAAAATCAATCAGAAAACCCCATTCAGAAAGGTTATGAATCAATTTTGTTTGACACTGGCACGTAAGAATAACTATTTCGATAATTGAGATTGTGCGTGAGTCAATAAAAAAAATCAATTTTATGGAGCATAATTAGAACTCATATTTAGATGACAAAATATATATGTATTATTGTTAGATTTGGATAAAATAAAACGGAGAAGAGTTAATACTAATTAAGTTCGAACAATATCGACCACCTATAGAGTTATGGTAAGTAAGCTAATAATAGTACCATAAAAATAGTCATTCCAATCGGTGATTCGAACAAACATTCAAACATAACTTCACATTAGCCGAGAAATTGCATATTTGCAAACCACCCTAACAGTTCTGCGCTCGGAATAATAAACAAGTTTAATAATGGGTACTGCTTCCCGCAGCCCATAAACTGACCTGCTCGTTGTTCGGTTACAATTACAATATTTTCTCTTCGACAAGGCTTAACGACACTTTAAATGGTCCTTGTACCAATTTTCGCACCTCCGATTCTTATTTTTTCACTTCTCGAATTCAATTTAACCGTCATCGATGTTTATGAGATGGGATCGCGTTTTTTTTTACAGCAAAATTGTTTGTAATAACTCCAGCACGATGAAAGAATTACAAGCTGTGGAAAACTCAAATAGCAAGAAATTATCGGGTTACGAGTTTATAATTGCGAATATAAATCTTGAATAAACCATGTTTTGAATATGCCAAAAATTACGTTTCTCGGAATATGTAATATTCACAATACGCGTGTTACAACTTTACCGATCAAAAATAAGTCACGCGTGGTACGCAGTTATAACATAGACGGCAAATGAGCCTAGAGTTGTGTATTACCTTTGTATCGCGATAACAATAATTACGTAAATGGTTCATTATCGTTATTTCTTACGGTTTTTACTGCCTGAACGTTCCGTTAAGCCTATCTTTTACTGGACAACTTGACTGCGGGTATTTTTTTATTTAGTGGTATGTTATTATTATAAAACAATAGGAAGCTCAACTAGTTCATAATGTTACCATTAGTAATTTTAGTTTCATATTTGTTTTTTTTTTTAAATAAGTATTTAAATAATTTTTGACTTGACGGATTCTAATGTGGTCGATAGTTTTTATCGTGAAATAACATATAAAGTAAAAAACATGACTAGATAACCTTCTTTAAAACATAAAACATAGCTAACCTACAATTTGACCTGAAAAGCACATACCAACTCGTACATTTAAATTAGTTGCAAAAAATGATTGCGCGATCAATATTATTTATTGACACTTGATTGATAAGTCTCAACAAGGATTTCCTCAATTTAAGTACTTTTCAGTAGTCTCAGTCACGCAATCAACTTGCTTATCTTTACTATAAATAAGATACTTTACATATTTATTGCACGTTTAATAAACCCAATTACAGACAGCCGTATCGGGCTTTCTAAATACCCTCGATAATATTCTATTAAATCGACGTGTAAGCAAAAATGATTTGTTAATTTGTTCAAAATCGACAAAGGACCTAATTTAAATACTCTTTTAATGTGCCAAAAAGTAATTTAAATAATAGGTAAGTACTTTTACTAATAAGTAACTACGAGTTCATATAGTGTTTTGTTTAATGTTCCATTTAAATAAGTTTTTTTTAAGTTTGAAAGTATCAAAAGACTAGTTTTACCATAAATAGGAAATATACTTTTTCGAAAGTCGGAAAGCGAGATAAATTAAAATAATGGCTTAGGATTGTGAGGGCAGACGTGCGCAGGAGTATCTCACGCGATCGCGTCGCGTCCTTCCGATCCTATCGCCGAAGCGGGGTCACTGTGTCGGACATTTTGGCATTCCATTTAAGTACACAATACATATCCTAATACCAAAAACAAAGCTTAGATGCGATATACGTGTTGAATATGAACACCATAACTTTTCGCAACATTTGCCAAATGCGACATCATAATTCAAAATTAAATTGTGAAATATAACGCATTTCGAGCTTTCTATTTCACTTTTAGAGCTAGGCTTTTAGATCTTACTATTATTAGATTTGTTTGTACCACTTGATAACCCGTAGTTGCGTATATAAGCGTACTGTATGCTATCGACGTACTCACGAAACACATTAAACGGGGTAGGTTGACGTTATTTATAGATACACACATTTACATACAATGTTAAAAGGTTTTTAATTAAATTGCATTTTACCGAAAAGCAAAGGAGCCGAACGAACTCGTTGCGCTAATCAAGGGCGGTAGCTCAATCAAATGAAAGCAATAAATCTCCAAAAACCAGAAGATTCAATTACAGCGCTACCGGAAGGCAAGAAGAGTGGCAATAACAAATTGTCCAAGATAAATAAAATGATTTTAATGCGGGAGAAGCTTTAAACTCGTTTATGTTATCGCGTTTCGTTGCCGCACTTTTTGTGAAAATCTCATTTTAATGCTTTATTTAAAAATTAATTACTCCTTTTGATGTAACTGTGCCGGCAACATAATTAATATATTTGAACATGCTTTAGTGATGATGCGACGGTTGATCTGCTATATGGTGCCTATTATATGTTAGAGATTATTTTAAGTGTGAATGTTACTCAGTTAAAGTTTTGTAGATAAGACTTAATTGTAAACATTGCATTCGCCTTATTTTTTAAAATGTTTGTAGGTTGTATTAGTATTAGTATTGTCTTGTTACTTATTTACATTTAAATAATATTAAGTGTTATAGCTATTGTAAATTTATTTTTAAATAAGATTATAAATAATATACGTACGTTACACTTTTTACAGGTACGTATTACTAACCGTGTATGTCATAACAGTTTTCTGCTAAAAATTCGGCTGTCGACTGCACATTTTTGACAGCATATTATGTATTATTCATAAGCTACACATCTAGAGATGCTCTAAATAACATTTCCATCACGTGGGCAGAGAATTATTAGGGCTAGTTGCAATCCATCTTTAAATCTGCTGTAGCGTTATCTATTGGAGGCATCCAAGTCGACATGCCGACACGATGCGATGTCGCCTTTAAGACCGATCTCGACCACTATTTCGCGCTTACCACTCTGAAAATTATACAAATTTCATTCAAAACCTTATATTAAGGCAATATGGTTTAATTTCGGAGTTTACTTCTAGCACGAAATCTCGATGCGTACATACGGTCAACCCTATTTAACAAGATAGCCCGACATGACACCTCTCTCGATCGATGAAGCGTGCTGCTATTCTCCTGGTCGTTGAAAGTAATATTACACATGACGAAATTAAAATAATATAATAATTTAGTTTGACTTTTAGCAATATATTTATTTAACTACCGCGACATTTACTATGACATGAGAACGAAATTATATTTAGTGTTTACTTAAGTTAATAATACATTTTACATTAATTTTCTAAAATGTCACTTGTTTAAACTTTATTAAGTGACTTTTAATTCGATATTAATTTCGATCATAACATCTTAATTAGTGTCTAATTATTATGAAATGTTAATGATACGTGAAACATTACAAGATGACATATATTTATTTATTTATTTATTTATTTGCCAAACGTATATGTGAAACGTGTGTGTGATCCATGCATAATGGTAACATTTATAGCATAAAATGTACAAACTCATGTATTTCCTATCATGTCTTAGAAGTATTATTAATAGGTCCTTATAATATTGTCATGGGATAAGTGACATTAAGGTAGGCATTTCTAGACGATGAAATTAGCGTATATATCTTTATAAAGCTGTGCCAAGCTTTAAGACTACGTCTCACAACCGCATCGTCGTTGAAACTATTATCGGATTAGGTCGTATAATTTATTTTCGTCTCGGACATGCCGACCGATAACGTTTTGGAAAATTCTATTTCAATTTAGATACTAGTACGGTTATCTTTGTTATACGGTAAGAACATCAAAATAATTTACTGTCCGGTGATAACAACACATGGAGGAGATAAAAACAATGCCATTATAGATTAGTGCGATAACCGCAACCGTACAGACGCGCTTCTAGTATTATCCATGCTCTACGCTTACTCGTATTGTTTTATAAAGATGTTGGTGTTATTTAGTTTCGCGGGACTTCTCTCACTTGGTAAGCTTTATAATCTTATTAAATTTAATTAAAAAGCGAACACTTGCAACATGTCACAAGTATTGTCGTAGTTTGACAAAACGGTTTCATCACATCCTTTTATTTCGGTCCATCGTTACGAATTAACAAGGTCTGCGCCCGCGCCTCGCAGTACACAATGGACTCGACACATCTCGCTTCGCAACTACCGCTTAATAAATATTTATTCTATTCACTGTTGACAATCATATTTACATTGTTACAATACCAGGCGCGTCCTGTCACAGGCGAAAAGCGTAGGTCGAAGTATTTGTTATGAGCATCATTGGTTTCGAATGTAGGTTAGTGTTACGCGATAAGCGACTATATCAAAGTTTATATTCTGATTATGATATAAATTAAAAACAATTAGAAGTATACACGTAATAGATTATAAACAATAAATTGAAAGCTTGTATTAAAAAAAATGTATTTTTTACAATGTTGCCAATATACTAAGATGATCCAAAGTCGGTCTTCTTCTTCTGAAAACTTTAGTAAGCATTTGTTCATTTTCACAAAAAAGATATAGAATATTATCATAAAGTAATTATGTATATTTACATTTGTCTCGAAAATGTAGTATAAAAAATTAATAGTCTACTAAAATCAGATGTGTATAATATTTAATTTTATGTTTCTAACAAATAAATATCAAAGTAAAGTCTAATTAATCAAAATACGTTAAAAGCCCTATAAATCAGTGTGTACTGATAAATGTTATATTAAGTTACATTAGAGACCGAGATGCATGTGGTAAAACATGCACAATTATGTCAGACGCCCATCATCTACTTTCTCGGACGACCAACGGACGATCTCTTCACGCATCGGCGACTGATAGACCACCTTTACCGTTTTAGGTTTCGCTAGATTGATACAAAACTTTCGGATTCAACTTTCCAATATACTAACTACATGCATTTAAAGTCTTATAAAACATACAGTCGATATGATAGAATTATTCAAAATTCGCCTTTCTGTATGTCATATTTCTAAGTCATTTCAATAGAATTTAAAAGTAAAAGTAAATTAAAGTAGTAAAATTAAATAACACTTGTAAAATTATTACAAACGGATCATTTGTAACTAAATAAACTTTTTATGTACGTATGCTTCATATAAAATTAAAAATCGATATCGTAGACATACGTCATAAGCAGATTCCTTTCGTTTCAATAATTACTTAAGGTATGCGCGGATCAGATCGGAACGCTTGCCGATGACCGGTTAAATGGCGCGAAACGGGAGAAAATGATGTATGATTGCGGCCTTTAAAACAAACGTAAACTGCGCTTCGGAGCAATCATTACACAGCATATGCACGGCGTACGGCGATCTGTTCCGGACCAGAAGAGACTGGTGCACAATCCGATTCGACATACTACAAAAATGTCATAAGTCAAGTGTAGCAAAGTAACATGACAGGCGAATCTGTCGGACTTTCTTTTAAGCAAGGGTGTTTTAAATTACGGTAAGCACTTCGAGTTTAAGAGCGGATCAAATTAATTCGTCATGTTGACCCGAATTCTTATAGGTATTAAAATGTAACAATCTAAAATATTTTTACTCCATTTATTATTAGTAATTAAGAACAATAATCTTATCAATATCCATTAATTGAAACTTAATTCACATGGAATTGTATTTTTGAATATGTTTTGTATTGTATATTTGCAGTATCTTCCGAAAGCTGCTTCTTTCAAAGATGTTTAGGATGTCACCCACAAGAAACAATATGGCCAGGATCTTCCGTTGATTGCATGCCGTCAAACTGGGTCACAGCACAATGGTTACATAACCTTGGACATCCTCCGCCATCAACGGACTCAAAAATACCAATAGAAATGCGTTGTCTAAAAATGGTAGCAACGCCAGATGACAAATCTTGTAAGTGTTAATTCGTATCTGACTTATATTTTTATTTCAACTTCCATTTTAATTTTATATTTTTATTGGCTTTTCCATATAAATGTGAAAAAGTATTCAAAATTATTTCTAGTAATTTTTTTTATTAACATTTAGAAACGTTTTTTTTTAGTTGGCAACACTGTGGACACGTTACGGGGTTGCGTACCTAGGGCTCAGGTGGATTCAGTGTGCCTTGCATTAGTAGCCGTTGAAAGAGCTCGAGGGCACAGCGACGCGAGATGCTTCATATGCAACGGCGAAAATTGCAACTCTGCCATGAAAACTTCCTATAAATTATATGTTTTCGTTCTATCCTTACTACTATACTATGTATTAAGATGAAAATATTTAAAATTATTTTACTGAAAAAAAATATTCAAAACGATTTTTTGATTTGCAAAAACTACCAAATTATATTTGTGTTACTGTCCGTCAATGATAAATACTGGATAAAAAGAATGTGTGGTTCGAAAGAAAACAATTTTATACAAAAACCTGTAATAACTTTAATATAAGAGTTACAAAAGTGGAATATGTTTTATAAGATAAAATTAGTTAAGCACCTTGGACCAAATTAATTATCATTCCCTGTGATATATACACAACCTCTTTAGACACTACAATTATTTTCATATTAACATATCAAAAAAGTGATAAACTTTTTTATTTAAGATACCTCATAACAATGTTATAAGTGACATGACAAGTATAGAAATAATTTAATTCTGCTCTGAAGATTGCAACAAGCGTCACAGTATTTTTAGCTATATTAAACTATAGATTAATTTAATATCAGAAGCAACAGTGAACGTCATATTGTTGGAAAAATACTCACTTATACAGACCAGGAGATCATTTTATTGAGAATACATATTTTCTCATTTATTTTATTTTTTTAAATGTTTCCTAATATCAATCTTCATATACAAATAAAATTTATTTTGTAGTCGCATATTTTCTCTATGGATTAGAAAACAATCTTCAAAACAGCAAAGGATTACATATAACGTAAATTCAAGTTGTTTCTTAAAATCATTAATTTTGTTTTTAATTACACTTAAAATTAATTATCGTGAGATTCTTAATACAGATATACATAGACTAGATGTTATAACGTTAATATACGTGAACCATTCCTTATATATGTATATATATAGAGATTATTTTTTTAATACATCAGTTTATTTAATGAGTATTGCAATAAATATTCCTTATCATGTTACATTATAACGCAACATAAACATGAAAAATAATACTATAAATGTTAAATTCTTAACGTTGCAACTTATTTTTTACAACACTATATAATAAGCATTGAATATGCAAATACAGGTGCACTCTTAATCCCTCACTATAATTAATGCTTTCCGAGATATAGGAGTGTACAAAATTTCAACTTACAGAGTCCGGAATGCACAGAAAACTTATCCGCGGAAAGACCGAAAAATAATATCAATCTCGTGATCTATGACCTTTATAAATTAACCAACGAGGCAGTTGAAACGATTAAAATACATATAACAAATTAAAATATTGGCATAAATATTTTCTTATCAAAACATTATAGAAATATATATGAATAAAATCACAGATTACAATAAAATCAATACATAATAGATATAATAATATGTAATAAGTACATAATATTCAAAATATGTAGAGCTATTATACAAAAATGTAGATGTAATTAAGTATCGGCGTGCATTAGAATGGGTGACGTTTGGGCTTAGTTTAAGAAACGCGTCAATACGATATACAAAACAATGTGATCTAATTTTTTTATTATAAATTAACAAGTACTATTTGTCTGTCTTTACTTTTAGATGCCTCACGCACACTGAAACGTTTTGTAAGCATGAGTGTCACTCACTAACACAGATGCACAACGATAATTTAACGCAGAGATGCAAGCCTTCTTTAGTAAATAGATCTATAACAATTTGTCAAAGCAGTACTTTACAAAAACAAAAAAAAATCAAAATAAAATTTTAAAGAATTATATGAATGAAATCCTTAACACGTTCCAATATATCGTTATAGTATAAATTACGCAATCCACTCCAAGTAAATCCACGTTACCATATCAATCAATAAAGTGATTAAAAAAATCTTCATTGGCAATTAAACTTAGAAAAACATTTAATTGAGTATTCCCAAATATACTGTATGGCAGTTTTAACCCAAATCTATTTTCGATTTAAGCTTGTGATTAATCATTAATTAATAACAATACTTATTTAAGAACAAACAAATTAAATGCAATATCGATAAAATGATACTTAATGTCTTTTACAATATAAAAATCCTAACATAAACATGATTATTGACTATAGTATAAAAATAGCAATACCATATTATTTTTAATATTATTATCTAAAATGACCAAAAAGGTCTTAAATAAATACGCTACAAAAGTGATTTCATAAATAATATTAATACTTAGTTTTTTTTATAAAATAAAAGTAATTGCCAGTAATACCTCACTCATTGAGTTAAAAATTATTTAAAAAATCATATTTTCTATATTAACTACTGTTTCATACTGTCTATACCAATTAGTATAAACAATTCTATAACAAAATCATTAATATCGTATCGATTTTAAAAATTTGCAAGTATATGCAATTCCGATAATGATACGATATATTTGGTACCACTAAAAACAATGGAATTTTGTACAAAAAAACTAAGAAAATCGCACATATTTAAGATTCAAAATACCTCCCTTTTTATTCACTACGGAACCATAAAAATTGTTATCACTTTAAAAATATGAGTTAAGATTTCAAAATAAATATTGTATAAACTTAACATTTGTACGAGTATTTTTACTTACGAATATCACATTTTTAACGCCAAGGCACTCGTTCAAAATGCCATATTTGTCTGTCGTCGTTTAGACATCTCTTAGCTGTCAAAGGGTCACCGACACCGTCCTGACTGTCACCATTAACTAATGTCAAACAAAGTCCATCTAATGTCTTTAATCTCGGACCTTTTTGTTGCCAAATCTGTTTTATGTTCTCTATACAAGTTTTCCAAACTGCTCTCCCATTCCCTTGCTCTAAACATAATCCTTCGTCGGCCATCACTTTCCCCTCAACGGTGTACACTAGTAATCTATCTAGATCGAGATCACTTCCACAACTTATACTCGAAGCGGGACCCCCGAGGCCAGGGGTCCCTGCAGTGACTCCGATGCAACCACCCTTATCATTGCGTATTCTTCCAAACCACCTTTCGTCGGTTGGGAAAAAATGCTGCGGCCACACATTCTCCAAATACCACTTGAAGTTTTTGCAATGTAAATTCTTTCGAATCTCAAGTCTATCGCCCACACTTTGAGTGTCGCGTATTGCGGCAACTGACGGGTTAAATTTAAAGAAAAAATCGGCCCATTCGTCCATCCAAACGCTCGCAGCTCGGGCGAGATTCGAATTGAGAACTTTCGCAACACCACCGGGATATTTGTAGGGACTATGCCTTCGAAATATGTGACCGACCCGGGAACAGGGTGTTATTTCGACTCTCGCTCCGCACTGCCAAGCTCGCCAGGATAATTCTAGGTTTTCTGCTCCCCATATAACCATACCCTCATCATATCCTCCCAAGCGCCAAAACAAACTCTTTCTCACAGCGAAAAGACCGCCCGCCATCGCTGGGGTTGGATAAGGTTTAGAAGGATTTTTAGACTTGTTTATCATTACCTCATTGCTAGGCATCAGCCAACGGAAGTGAAGGCGCCAACTAAATGCTCCCCAATGAGCGTCGATGCTTTTTGTGTATGCTAATGTATCGTCGGAGAGGAGATCAATATGCGGGCAAATGAAAACGTCGTCACTTCCTGCTCTATCTAAGAGCGGCTCAATCCAACCTTTGGTGACCTGCAAAAGACAAAAAAAAGATTAATTTAGATCAGCGGTCGACAACCTTTTGGTAGGCAAGGGCCACAATGTGGCAAAATAAAGTATAGGCGGGCCGCAGTCATGAATTTAACCTTAGAAGCCCAGTATACCTATGCATTATTAGTATTAATTAGTCATATTCCATAGAAAAAAGAAAAATTCTATTGAAAATTGTTAAAAGATAAAGAATTTAATTAAGGGCTTAGAAAAATAAAAGAAATTACGGCTACAAACGACTTAAATAAGAAACTGACTTTACACAAATTTTAGTGTGATATCTGAGGTTGCATTTGAGACGCTATTTGTATGTTTAATATATTTGTCAACTTTTTTACAAAACATTCACGGGCCGCAAGGAAGATGTGTAGATAATTAAACTATTAGTTGAAATCATGACAATGTTAAATTTAAATGTCAGTTTACTTGCCTCACAATGTGCATCCAAGAAAAGTAAAACATCTCCCACAGCAATTCTGGCGCCCATTAGTCTTGCTCCAACTAATCCGGTTCGATTATGACTCCTCAATATTTTTACGTTATTCAAGCTTTCAATTGCATCTTCTAATTCTTTGCCTAAATACTTGCGGTCGCTGGCGTCATCTACTAAAATAATCTAAAATAAAATTTTAAAATTATATTTATTGTTCCATTCTTTGATTATTTATATCCAGATAGCCAAATATGAAAAATCTTCGAATATAATACTAGCCAACAGTTGGCCACTAAGTACACGGACACAGGTATGTACACATAATGACATTATCTAGATATATAAACAGTGTTAGTCTGCCCTCTCGATATTTCCTGATGTTTTATCATTTATAAGAACAATTTCATGTATGGCAAAAATGTGTATGAAGATATTGAAAAATTTTAAACAGTAATTAATTATAAATAACTATTTTTTTACTAAAACTAGTTCCACAAATTACTTTATTACAATTTTTCTTTACGAGAAACGTAGGCGTAGCACATGAAACTATGAAGACAGCGGAGCAGAAATAGGAAAGAGCTTATCCTGCTCGGCCATCTTCGTCAGGTTGTGTGTGAAAAATCCACATAACTCAATACTACAAAACCACATAGTGGATTAAATATAAACCATCAGAAACCCACATAGCTCTATTAATTTAAGAGGAGTTCAATCTGAAAGTGAATCAATACTTGCCTCTTTTAATAGTACTGTTGGAGTTCTTAATAATACGGACATCACAGTTCTCATAAGAGTAGACCAAGCTTCATTGTGGAAGACTATAATTACACTCGCTGTTGGAAGATTCTCCAAGTCATATTCAACTCTTCTGCAACTGTCAGCAGGAAATTCATTTACATAGGACTAGGTCTTAAGTGATTAGTAAATCTTACAAAATCCTAGGTTCAGCTAATAAAAAGAATTTGAGTTTTTCTATCATAAAATAGGGTACATACAAAATCATTAACAATTATACAAATTTCCTATGTCCTAATCTTTTTGCCTTTGATTATTCTATTTTTTTAATTATGTATATGCAGTAAACAAAGAGTTAAATAAGACAAATTAATACAAATGTAAGAATAATATAAAAACAATATAATAAAATACTTCTCACCTTTCACTACGCATATCTGGAAGACTTCTGTTTATTGAGATTCTATCACTTACAACAATATTGTATGAATGCAGCGAGTACAGGTCCCGGGCTGATATTATCTCTCTCTGTAATAATTGCACAGGCCTTCCCCCCTCTCCTGCCCCTTTTATTGGAGCATAATGGTTGGTATTGATCACTTCTGAAAATATGTAAATTAAATAGATTTAACAAAATTATAAGTATTTAAGACCTGAATTATAAGCGAGCATGACCGTAAGATGACGGTAGAAACTTGTTATATTTTAACCAATAATTTTGTTCAGATTTACTTCATAATTTGGTTATGTTCAAATTAAATAGTTTATAAGAACTGTCAAACAACATGACATTCAAGGTAATAGCCAATTGACTGGTTTTTAAAATCCATTTTACATTATTTAGTAGAAGTTAAGGTAACCAGTAAAAGTTGTGTTTTTTATTTCTAGTACATCTTTGCCGAAAAAAATCATATTAAAAATTTCATATTTAAATAGCGCGCAAAAACGCTACTTGGACAATATGGCGCTGCAATGGGGTCGGTGATGTCACTATCCTGTATTTTAATCTTTGATACATATAGTAGAAAAGCAAAGTTTACAAGAAAGTGACTTCAACAAAGCCCGGCAGATCAGGAGAGTTTTGTGTCTTGTGACAAACGTTTAAAAATATACATTTTTCTTTACGGATTTTTGAATAAATTAAGTATATATTTTCAACTTTTGGTAGTAAATAACAGTTTTTAAACTCATAATATACACTGATTACAATAATTCGCAATTTTTTTTTCGCATTGTCAAATAGCCTATATTTACCATATTTTTAAACAAATATTTGTTCATATACTAAATCACACAATCAAATAAATTTTTTTTTGTTACTATAGCATTGAAATGTGTTATTTACCCTTGAAATCACAAAAGGTTTGAGTATAAAACAAACATTTGCATAATAAAAGAATGAAACAGAACAGTGGATTATTCAACTGACTCATAAGATTATATATATATTCCAGTGGTTTTTTACTCTATATATCTATATGTATTTACTGATAAATTATCATTGTTTAATAGTATATGTGAAAAGTTTTTTTTTTCATTTAGTAATTTGAAAACTTGTCATTCATGTAAGACAAAAATAATAGATACTCCTATTGTTCACATATATTAACCATCATAAAATATTCTACTATGTACTTAGCATTGTTGATATGGTTTAAATAATGAGTAAGCTAATGTAACTACAGTCCCTATGAACATTTTAGTTCTCATGGTTAATGGCACATTAACAATAAAAGATGGTTAATATTCTGAAGATTTTAATGACTATTAGCCATGTTGATATTAACTTATAATAACTGAAAGTACCTTGAGATAAATTCCCTCCAGAGTTTCCACCAACATAATGACCTACAATAACTCGCATCCCCATTTTATCCACATAATCTTTTTCATAACGCAAACTGAAATATAAAAAATTATACTTAAAAAAATATTTAATAATAAATGAATAATATACATACCTACTAATAGCAAAACTTACCTCTTATACCATGGATCTTTATTTCTGCTTTTGATTGTATTATACAATTCTAAGCTTACGTAAAACATTGCATTTATCAAAAATATTAATATAACAACTAGACTAGCAATTTTCTTTTTCCGACCTCTGCACATCAGTGAACGTATATGCTGTAAATAATCAGTAAAATAAAATTCTTATAATAATCTAATAATCAACAGGACTCGCGACAAAATTTATATACTTACTTTCTTTATAACCATTGTAAATTCAAACATATATTTAAGTCATATATAATTACTATTTAAAACTATACATGATACTTATGATGGCTGTCACCATTGTTTTTAAGTATTGAAATGTTCTATTTAATAACAGAAGGTTCTGCATTCAACATTTAGTAGGTATAATATTTACTATTGTCTTTACTTTCGAGATTCGACCTCATCAAAAACTACCCTTATCATTTCTTAATATTGTAATTTTTATGTGAGCTAAATATCACTTATTTACTATATTACTCTTTGATAGATAATTTGCATTTTGCAGTTACTTCTTAACTGTCAAGTTATTAGGGATGGGATAATTCCAACTATTTATATGTTGGAATAGTTCTATTGTATAACAACAAATGTAATAACAAATTAACAAAAGCTTATAAAAATAAGATAGCAAACAATTTTAGGCTAATCCAAGAATATTAAAAAAAAAAACGACATTGAATTACCGATTTCTTTGGTCGAAATCTTAAATAACCGATCAAAAATCCTGATGAGTGCTGAATCAATCAAAATCTAAATAAACTTTATTCGAGAGATTTTACAAGCACTTTCGAATCGTCATTTTACAATTAAGTGAAGCTACGTGCAATAAAGTGCAGCGTTACCCCAAAGTAATATGCCATATGACATAATACTGTGAAAATAACCAAAATATACTAGACGAGCGGTATTAACGTCAGTCTAACTTCTCTAACCGTGTATGCACTATGCTGCGGAGCTGAGTCTGCGGAGCGGATGTTATCAATATGTAATTTCAAATTGGTCTGAATAATATTTTACCGGTTGTAGAGAGGGATACAAAATATTTCGGTCTCATTATATACGAATATTATATAATAAAAATATTTGATTAAGTAAAAATTGTAAAAAAAGTACGGTTTATACGATATACGGTTATACGATAATTTCAGAAACGCTTACGCAGCTCAGCCCTGCAGAAAATTGAATGTCAAAACTTTCAGAAAATAATTATGACATATACTGTCACATAGTTATCAATCAGTATCACCATTCACCGGTACTGAGACTTGAGAGTTATGCTTATCTTTTAGATTTAAATATTGATTCTTAAAAAATAGCAAACGATAGAATCTAGAGTATTAAAAAAAAAATCTCAATTCATTGAGTATTCAACCCATTGTCTATGTTTATAAATACATAATGTCTCGCGGTTATAACAACTGGTCCAGGCCCAGAGGATCAAGAGGAAGACAATGGGGTGGTCAAAGACAGAGAATGTTTCCTCCCGGTTTACGAGGTGCAGAGATTGGAATGTATTTCAGAGGACTTCAAGTGAAGAAACAGAAAAAGGAGATAGTGGTAAATATTTTTATTACACCCAATTATGTTACTATTTATTATAATATTTTTAACAATCATCGTAATATTATAAATAGTTAGGTTTCTACTATAATAAAAAAAAACAATATTACAGAAATTATCGGCAATTTACATGAGGTGCTTATGGTACAAATAAGTTATGCGGTATCCCTATACATTATTTATTTTCTATGATAAAGCATAAAATATGCAAAATTATATTTAAATAATTCATAACTATAATAGCACAAAAGCCTTAGGCTAATCTGACTGTGTGTTTGGTTCTCCGAATCTAATTTCAAATCAGTTATCTGATATTCTTTCGATGCATGTGTGCTAACCACTCAACTAAATAACAAAAAATATTTCATATATTATTAATAAAATATTTGGTGGTATGATTTTGGTTTTATACATTGAACAATATCACCACTGCCTGTATCATTTTTAAACTTGGCTTGCATTTTCGTTTATTTTATTATTTGTGTGATTGCTTTTACTTTTTTATTCATTTCCTATCAATATTCGTCATATATTCTATTTTTTTAGATTATAATCAAATTATATTTAATCTTTTTGCTGATAAGAACATATATCACAAAGCAATTAAAAAAACAATGATAAAATATTATATTTAAAAAGTCAAATTACTTAACTTAAATTACACTGTATATTACATATGTGGTGATAGGACTGTATAAAACCTGGCCTAGATAGGTAGGTAACCCAAAAATTAATCATAGAAGCATTGCAGTTTCTTATTGATTGGTTATATTAGGAATGGTTTAAATTTCTTTGAGTTTCTATAACTTAGCACAAGGTCTCTTTTCTTAGCACATTTGCTTATTAAAAAAGCAAGCAAGATCTTAAGCTCTTAAGCTAGTGAAAAATATGAGCGGGAGTGTTTTTTTTAACAGAAATTTGTGGTTAGTGTGTTGAATTATTTGTTTTTGAACAAGCTCATATTTTTTACTTGTAATAATAGTGTGCACATCACATCACAATTTCTAGAAAGTAACACTAAATAAAACGAACATATATATTTTTATGGACATGTATTACAGTATCGAGCATATATAGAGAAGTAAAACTCACTGACCTTTTTTTTTCAATTTCTTTCAAGTGACTTTTAAACCCCCTTTTCAAGCAGGATAAAGATCCTATTTATAACAAATTGAAATGCCGCAAGACAATTATTTTGTGAAAGTAACTATAGTAGACCAGTTACACACTACCCACATCAGTTACATTTAAATTTTTTAAACTTACAATTTTTTTGAGAGTAAAGTTTGATTACATGTTCTTTGATTATAATGCTCATACTATCTTTGCCAACACTTGTGGATTCCGATCGTCGCCCAATCATTTAATGAAAGAAAACTCGAATTAATTACCTTTTGAAGTAAATATGTGTAATTAAATTATATTCAAAGGACATTGATTTTAATATTATTTAATGGTTAATATAAGGTATCATCACTCAATAATTATTTACTTATAAATCGTGCTTGTTACAGATAAACCTAAAAATACCGAGGTCGGTATTAAATACCGTGGACACAAATCTTAAGTCAATAGCAAAAATTGCTGCTCGCCAGAATATTTTTTTACCTCAAATTAGGAAATCAGACAGTTTCAAAAATAATACAAAAATCAAAGAAATAAAAACTGCAGTATCTGATGAATCGTCTGCAGATGAATGTAATGAAGATAATGAACAAAAGGCTGGTCCTTCTAGAGTTACAGATTTTATTCCAGTCAAGCAGGAAGTAGAAAGTGATTACGGTTCTAAAACAAAAATTAGTTCTTTAAGACCACTAAGTAATTATAAATATGGTTACGATGATATTATAACTGGATCGTTTGATGAGAAACTGGACGAATGCCTAGCGAAAGGAATTAGTATTAATTCAGTAAATTCTGACACTGCGAGTATTAATACGGCATTATTTGTTGAATATGAAGACATGATAGAAAAAAGTAGTTATAAAAGTATGTTGACGTTCCGAGAGAAATTACCAACTTATATCAAAGCAAAGGAGGTATTGAATGCAATTCGAAACAACCAAGTAATTGTTATCAGTGGGGAAACAGGTTGCGGGAAGTCAACTCAAGTATGTAGCTTAAACATTTATATCTCTGATAATTATATTCCGGTACATTAGTTGTAAAAACTGATTAATATAATTCAGGTACCTCAACTAATATTAGATGAAGCAATATGTGCCAAACGAGGTGCCAATGTGAAAATTTTAGTTACACAGCCGAGGCGCATAGCCGCGTCGTCCTTAGCTATCAGAGTTGCCAAAGAAAGAGGCGAGAGCCTCGGTAATTCAGTAGGTTATGCAGTAAAATTGGAAAAGTAAGTTTAAAATTAACAAAAACTTCAAAAAAAACTTTTTGTAACTGTAACTTGATATCATGTATGAATAACGAGAAAATTGTATAATAGTGTTATTTTCATATGTTTGCTGGAAAAATAGTTATTTCGAATTATTTAGTTGATTAATATTTTAACTTGTGTATATAGTCAAAATTCTTATTCTCTGAACAAATGATAAAGACAAAATGGTTTTAAAAGCAGCCAATAATAATGAAAATAAAAGCCATAAAAAGATAAAACTTTAATTTAATTTAAAGATTTTGTTTATATTTATTTGGATCATAAAACTTTATTTATCCTAATTCTTTTGTATTTTGCACATACATATATTTTTATTTGCGAAAGAGATATTTATTTTTTTTGGTAATCACCACTAGTTTTCGCGTTTTAACATAATAAATTAAGAACTTCCGTACAAACTTTTATCTCTAAGGTTACCCTAATAGATCCTGAAAAAATGCTGTAGGAATAGTTATATCTTCATAACAAGCAACCTAAACACCGATTACCATAATTCTTACATAAAAAATTATGAACCAAATAGGTAACACCGTCTATTCAAAAGCGCTGTAACAACTGTCTAACTCATAAGACTAAATGCCGACTTAATTTTAAATACATACTAAAATACACTTCAATTTGACCATGTTAGCCAATGATGGATGTGCAAAAATAAAGACTATCAGAACCCATAAAAACTGTAATCCATTTTGTAAAATCATGTTTTTGTGCTGACGAATGATTAGGGCTGTGCGTTTATATAATTCAGGTTTATTAATTAACATTCAAAATATATAACTTCCTAAATTTATAATTGCAAATTTCAGGGTCGAGGAAAGATCTCGTGGGAGTATTCAGTATTGTACTACAGGTATACTTTTAGCTGAATTGGAAGTGAACCAGGGCTTATCTGAGTATAGTCACATTATATTAGATGAAGTGCACGAAAGAGATGTACACGTAGACTTGTCTATGTGTATGCTGAAACAAGTAATGAACATTTTATTAACTTAATGCTTCTTCCATATAACTAAAACCTCCTTTTTGTTAAGGTTATAGATATCTACATATACAACAACAACAGCCTGTAAATTCCCAGTGCTTGGCTAAAGGCCTCCTCTCCCTTTGAGGAGAAGGTTTAGAACATATTCCACCACGCTGTTCCAATGCGGGTTGGTGGAATGCACATGTGGCAGAATTTCTATGAAATTTGTCACATGCAGGTTTCCTCACGATGTTTTCCTTCACCGCTGAGCACGAGATGAATTATAATTTATAAAGACAAATTAAGGACATGAATCAGCGGTGCTTGCCTGGGTTTGAACCCGCCATGATCGGTTAAGATACGCGCGTTCTAACCACTGTGCCATCTCGACTCTATCTACATATAAGAAAATATTTTTTTAGGTTCTACAAAAGCGTAAAGATTTGAAACTTATTCTTATGAGCGCGACGCTCGACGCCGAAAGTTTGTCGGGCTATTTCGACAATTGCCCTCTAATGCATATAGAAGGGCTAGCATATCCAGTTCAAGATATTTATTTAGAAGATATATTAGAATTCACTAGATTCAAATTACCACCAGAAAAAGTCAAGCAACAACAACCGAAATGGATGAAACACAGGAGAAATAGAAAGGCTGATGAAATGGAAAAGGATATAAAATACAAAGCCGAAATTGGTAGGCTGTTTAATAATAATTACGAATTTATTGTTATTTATCATTGTTTTATTGTAATTGGTAATTCAGGTAGTTTTCTTTTAAAAACGAATATTTTCCCCCATGATGAAATAAAATATTTAAAACAATCCAAAGTTTGTCTCGAGCTCCATGATTACAAATCAATGACTGCGTAGGACCAATGACCAATTTTTAATAAAGTATAAGTACGACACAAATTAGATGTAGCATCGGTAAATGCAATGGAATAAAAATAAAACCGATTACTGCCGATTTACGCAACCAATAGAAATAGCTCCCTATCGCGCCATTCAACGCTATTCGTCGCTATAGATTCTCGCGTCAGAGAAAGCAAGTGCATGTAAATCCACGCGTTAAATTGACGAATATATTAGGTCATATGATATTACAAGTTATTACGTTTGTGCAAAGATCGTATTTGCGTGAGAAATAAATATTGATAATTTGGGATAGCGTACTCAATTCGGATGTGATCGGTTTTACGAATTTTGCCGATGCGACATCTAAGTTGTGTCGTACTAAACGTTTTACTGTTTGCAGGTCAATGGTTAGAATCAAAGAAGAAACATTTGAGCCACGATGTCTATAGAACTCTCCAAGATTCTAGAATTGAAGATTTAAATTTGGAATTGATCGTGGAGCTTCTGATTTACATATGCAAAGGAAAAGAAGGAGCGATATTAGTGTTTCTACCAGGTATTGGTGATATCACTAAGCTCATGAGATTAATGGATGAGAGTAAATGTTTTCCCCGTTCGTTTCATGAAATATATCCCCTACATTCAAAGTTACCAACGCTAGAACAGCACAGAATATTCGAGAAACCAAAGGGAAATATCAGGAAAATTATAATAGCGACTAACATTGCCGAGACGTCGATAACGATTGATGATATCGTGTATGTGGTGGATTGTGGCAAGATTAAAATGAGCGGTCTGAATATTGAACAGAATGTATCGACACTCAAAACCGAATGGATTTCTCAAGCCAATCTGCGACAGAGGTAATTTTATTTTATTTATAATATTCATATTTCGGTTTTGACATTCAATAATATTCAAATATGAATTACAATAAGAATGCAGAGCACAAAATATATAGTCGATATACACTAAAACAAAGCTTGTAGTAGCACTTCAACGAGTTTTCACACTAGCAAAACAATGTGTAGCTGGAATAAACTAATCTGGGTAATATTCCCCAGATTAACGCCATCAAATCAAAAATCTTAAAAAATCAAACAACAACAACAACAGTCTGTAAATTCCCACTGCTGGGCTAAAGGCCTCCTCTCACTTTGAGGAGAAGGTTTGGAACATATTCCACCACGCTGTTCCAATGCGGGTTGATGGAATACACATGTGGCAGAATTTCTATGAAATTTGTCACATGCAGGTTTCCTCACGATGTTTTCCTTCACCGCTGAGCACGATGCATTATAAAGACAAATTAAGCACATGAATCAGCGGTACTTGCCTGGGTTTGAACCCGCAATCATCGGTTAAGATGCACGCGTTCTAACCACTGGGCCACTCTGCTCAAAAAATGTAACGATTGTGTTGAATAATTAAATTTATTCTTAGATGATGATTTAATTTGATAATTAAATCATCACCACCAGACAGATTAAAATACATATACGAAAAAATAGAACGTAAATACAATTGCTAAAAAAGTCCTGCTGAGTTTCTTTCGCCCGTTCTTCGTAGTTCTGGGGTGTTTCTTTCCGAATAGGTGGTAAATGTTATATTGAATAAAGATATTTGTCTTTGCCTTTTTAAAAAATAATTTTATAATAAATCTATTATTATTATTATTAATTTTTGTTTAGATGGTTAATGCTTTAATATTTATTTTCTAATTATTAATTATTAATATTTCTTGATTAATTAATAGTTTAGTGGAATTGTTATATGTATTTGTTTTCACTTAAAAATATTTTATAAAATATGTGTATTGTAATGTTATAAGTGCATGCCGAGACTACCTGTAATTAGTAGAATATTTTCCTTGATTCAAGTTGTTATATTGAACGTATTCAATGTGTTATTGTATCTACTGTTGGTGGTCCTAAGTAAATAAATATTATAAATAAATAATAGTAATAATAATTACAATGCAGCAAAAAGAAAATCGGGTATTGTAATTAACTTCTATGTTTTTACACAGACGAGGTCGCGCTGGCCGTTGCCAGCCGGGTATATGTTACCATTTACTAACATCGTTCCGAGCACAAAAAATCGAAGAAAGACTCCTACCAGAACTACAGAGGAGCAACCTACTGGAACCGGTACTGATGATTAAGAAGCTTCGGCTAGGATTGGCAGCGGACGCCTTGAAGTTAGTGCCATCACCCCCCGCCGAAACGACGATCCAGTGGGCAGTGAAACATTTGCAAAAGTTAGTAGACTCCGAAAATATAAACGTTATTACAAAACAATAAAACTGCCTTACCGTATAATATGCCTATATATATAAGCAGTAGACTCACCTTTGTAGTAGTACTTTATCTAGTATATTTTAAGCTGTATATATTAATCAGGTGGTCTATAATTACTACAAAAAAAACATGAAATTCGCCAAAAAAAGCAGCACAACTAGGCAGCGTGTAACACGCGCACTTATTTTGACAGGTTGGTCGCCGCAAAGCCGAACGTAAATACAAAAAAAAAAAAAAACAGTAAATGTGAGACAACATCACATAAATATGAGACAACATCACATACATTACTCTGATCCCAATGTAAGTAGCTAAAGCACTTGTGTTATGGAAAATCAGAAGTAACGACGGTAAAACAAACACCCAGACCCAAGACAACATAGAAAAGTAATGATAATCTATATCGACTCGGCCGGGATTCGAACCCGGGACCTCGGAGTGGCGTACCCTTGAAAACCGGTGTACTCACCACTCGACCACGGAGGTCGGATAACATAATTAAAAAATATGTCCCTAACAGTACACAATGTTATTTATAATATTACAAATCGCTTAAATTCAGACCGATGGGCCACGTTGACCAATCCGAAGGGATACCGGAACATATTTTATTGCACAAGTGTGCGTAAACACACTCTCTTAGTTTGGGCGCGGGACCAACAGCTGTTCATGCTTTCCGAGGCATGGGAACATATAAATGTGAAAGTAACTCTGTCGCTCTTTCACGACCGCTTTTAAAACGCTGAACCGAATTTGATGAAATTTGGTATGAACTTGGTGGTAGGGCTTTGTGCAAGCCCGTCTGGGTAGGTACCACCCACTCATCAGTTATTCTACCGCCAAATAACAGTACTCAGTATTGTTGTGTTTCGGTTTGAAGGGTGAGTGAGCCAGTGTAACTACGGGCACAAGGGACATAACATCTCAGTTCCCAAGGTTGGTGGCACATTGACGATGTAAGGAATAGTTAATATTTCTTACAGCGTCATTGTCTATGGGTGATGGTGAGCACTTACCATCAGGTGGCCCATATGCTCTTCCGCCAACCATAAAAAAAAAGAAGCAAACTGGAACTCTAAGAAAGGACATAGCTACTTTTTAACGGCTCATCCTGGGATTTTGATTAGACAGTTGAGAAAAACGAGACGATATATAAATTAAATTGCACATTGTCTGTTTTGTCCTTTTGTAGATGCGGTGCTTTGGATGACAGTGAAACGTTGACAGCTCTGGGCTGGCATTTGGCTCGTTTGCCCGTGCACCCGGCTGCGGGGAAACTATTGCTCTTTGGAGCCCTCTTCGGTTGTCTCGATCGAGCCGCCAGCGTCGCTGCAGTGTGGGGATTTAAAGACCCCTTCCTGCTTGTTATTGGTAAACTTCCATCTCGCATTATATATATAATAAATAAATATGAGACAACATCACATACATTACTCTGATCCCAATGTAAGTAGCTGAAGCACTTGTGTTATGGAAATCAGAAGTACGGTACCACAAACACCCAGACCCAAGACAACATAGAAAAATAATGATAATCTATATCGACTCGGCCGTGAATCGAACCCGGGACCTCAGAGTGGCGTACCCATGAAAACCGGTGTACACACCACTCGACCATGGAGGAGGTATAATGTAATCATATAAATTGTGTATTCAGCCGAGGTGGCCAGTGGTTAGAAAGCGTGCATCTTAACTGATGATTGTGGGTTCAAAACCAGGCAAGCACCACTGAATATTCATGTGCTTAATTTGTTTTTATAATGCTCTGCGGTGAAGGAAAACATCGTGAGAAAACCTGCATTTGTCTAATTTCACACAAAATTAGTCACATGTGTATACCACCAACCCCCATTCTCCTCAAAGGGAGAAGAGCACTTAGCCCTGCAACGAAAAATACAGGCTGTTGTTGTTTGTTGTTGTTGTATTCATTACCAAATCATTTTTATTACAGGGAAAGAAAGAGAAGTGGACGCTGTGAAACGAAATATGGCACTCGGGGAACCCAGTGACCACATCGCAATATCTGAAGCGATCCTCGAATGGGAAAGCCGCTCACACTCCTCGAGGCGGTCGTTCGCATATGATAATTATCTTTCCAACAATACCTTGGAATTGCTATCCGAAATGAAGAAACAGCTGGGTAACAATCTTCATCAAATGGGATTCCTGCCATCGGGCAATATAAGATCGTCATGGGAAAATCGAAATGCTCATAACTTAAGTTTATTTAAAGCTATAGTTGCCGCGTCTCTGTACCCAAATATAGCTTATGTCAAGTGCGTACAAATAATCAATTTTTGTTTTATTTTCATGAATAGTTCATGTGTGCTATATGTCAATATGTTTTTCATTCAACTCAAAAGTGGGGTACATACTTCGAGATTTTGTCATCGAAATGTCACTTATATGGTCACTTACTTAAACTAATTTATGTCTAAAATTAATTAATTATTAATCTCTAATTTAAAATACTCAAGAATTTCACTAACATGACATTATGTAAATAATTTAATTGAATCTCAGTATATTAAAATTCAGTATAAAATAAAACTAAATCCGCATTTTTGTCAAAGTAACATGAGTGAAATACCTTATCACTTGGGCATATTTGGATCATTGCAGAAAATATATATATTATTTATTTTGATAGAATTCCAAAATTTCCTTATACAGATGGTCGAACATGAACAATATACGCAAGCCGGCACGATTCGTAGCACGCAGTCCCGAAGACGGAAAGTTATCAATACATCCAAGTAGCGTAATGGCGGGCGTTAAAGGCGGCGTACCAACCCAGATATGTAACAACCCCGGCGCTAACTGGCTCGTCTATTGGTTGAAGCAGAGGACAACTGACCTCTTCCTTTTGGATGTCACTTTGATATACACATTACCTTTGTTATTTTTCGGTGAATTTGTTGTTGAAGATGGTGAGTGCATATTTGCATCAAATTTAGATCATTCACCAGATTGTATTATGACGTAATAGGCGTTTTTCAATTAAACACACGAATACATATATCGTCTTGCTTTTTAGATACCGCTGATCCCGAGAGCTGTCTAATCTCAATATCTACTACCAAAGTCCGTTGCCAAAGAGAAAGTGCTAATAAACTTTTCGAATTACGAAGCTTTTTAGACAAAGTCTTAGCATCGAAGATTACAGATTCAAATACTCAATCACTCTATAATAATGAATTTGAAGAGCAAGTGCTCAAGTAAGTGTTTAATGATATTCCATACTTTTTTTAAATAAAACTAGTTATAACGGATTTTAATCGCGTATATTAATTATTTTGGACATCCCGACGTTTCGAGCACTTTACAGCGTTCGTGGTCACGGGTCTACCCGTAGTACCGTAGTCTACCCGTGACGTCGGGATGTCCAAAATAATTAATATACGCGATTAAAATCCGTTATAACTAGTTTTATTTAAATGTGTAATAATCGCGAAAATTTAAGACAGCATTATATTCCATACTGTTATTTTTAATTTAAACCTATTAACGTTACTATTCTAGAGTGTAATAGATTCCTATAGCAGATTATAGAAATTGTAATATAAAACTTATTTATTACCTAAGTATAAATAATCCTCATTCATCATTTTGTTTCAGTACTGTTATTCAACTGATTACAGCTGAAGATGAACAAACAGAGTATTTAGGTGACGATTTACCAGATTCAGATAATTCTGAAAGTGAAACAGAAAGGAAATGGTAGAATATATGAAATATCAATAAAACATTAATGTCAACTCGTTTCTTATTTCTCCTCAATATTTGCAATTTTTTTTAAATAGCAACACTAACTAACATCTGTGACAGTTTATTTCTGTTATCATTATTTTTGATAACAAAGGTCATTATTACTTGTTATATTGTTATTTTATCTATAAAAAAACACATAATTATTTTTTATTGTAAAGTAAAAGTTAAACATATTTGAATGCAATTGAACTAAATGCAAAATGCTGTCATTATTTGAGGTAAACCGAGATTCTTTTAATTTTTCTTAGGTTATAATAACATTTATTTAAATATCACAATTATTTCAGAGGAACATTCTTAAACCTTTTTCTATAATAAGTCGAGGTGTTCATAGCCAATATCTTATTACAAAAGAAAGTCATGGTGCTCGGGAAATAACGTTAAATCATGAAAAAACAAAGTGAGTGACTTAATTAAATAGTTTATTTTTCTTCAGATCTTTTACTTAACGATTTTTTTCTATTTAGAAATTCACTGTCACTTGCTATGATGGAGGATCTAATAACAGCTATAAATGAAAATAAAAATGACATATCTCTGAGAGCTATAATATTATCAGCAAATGGAAATGTTTTTTCTGCTGGCCATAATTTGAAAGAATTAGTAAGTAGGTTATGAATTATGAATGATTCAAATTGTTTTATATTTCAAAAATATAATGTAATTTAACTAATATAATCTCTCTTTAGCAAATGTCAGCTGGAACTGATCAACACAAACTAATATTTAATAAGGCTACAGAATTAATGAGATCTATAATTCAAAGTCCAGTACCAGTAATAGCTAAGGTGAGACAAATATATTATAGATTATGTTGTTTAATCTGTTAAAATAAAGACTTATTTTTATAGGTAAATGGATTTGCAACAGCAGCAGGTTGTCAATTAGTAGCAACCTGTGACATGATAATTTGTTCTGAGAAAAGTAAATTTTCAACTCCCGGGTAATTTGATTTATAACTATTATGAATTCATATGTACATACATAATAAATAATTTCCCTAATTTTATCATATTAGGTACACATACTGTAAAAATATAATTTTTGATTATGAATAATTTCAGAGCCAATTTTGGGATATTTTGTTCCACACCAGGCATAGCAATAGGAAGGAGTGTTCCAAAATCTAAAGCAATGTACATGTTGTTAACTGGTTGGTCTCTAATGAAATCTTAACTATATTAATGTATGATAACAAATCAATTTAAATAGAGTTAATATTTTATAGGTGAACCAATAACAGCACAGGAAGCATATGAAAGTGGTCTTGTGACCAAAGTGGTTCCAGCAGATAAATTAGATGAAGAGGTCAATAAAATTGTTGAACAAATCAAACATAAAAGTCGTAGTGTTATTTCACTCGGAAAGGAATTTTTCTACAAACAAATCAATTTAAACACACTTGATGCTTATAGATTGGGTGAAGATATTATGGTGGAAAATATTAACTCAAATGATGGTCAAGAAGGAATACAAAGTTTCGTTGAAAAGCGTAAAGCAATTTGGAGCCATAAATAATTTTAGTAACATGTATCCAAAATTTATATCTCTCTGAATGTGTTAAATATCTTGTCCTTTAAGCAATGACATGATGAAGTGGGTAATAAATAACATAATATCATTATTTACACCTATATTTATTTTCCACTAACTTAGTGTATATCCAAAGCAAGTATAAGAATGTAAGCATGATACTGTCACATACACATGAGAACATTTTTTGGCCAAAACATTTTCCATTATATACACCATGTATACTTAAAATTAAAAAAAAAACATTGAATGTTAATTCTTTTAAAGGTCCAATACATAATCAAATCTTATACTCTTAATTTGAAATATAAACTTTACTGTTTATAAAAGATAAAATAAAACTGAATTAATAATTATTGTCTTCCGTATTTTATTTTTAAAATACCTACTATTTCTGGATTAAACTTAGATTGACTAAACCCAAATTTCCAATTACCAGGAATCTTTCACACTGGTCAAAAGCATGAAAATAGGTACCAAAAGAGGAATTTTACTTTTTTAAACTGATATACTATAATTATAATCTTTACACATTTTTTTAAATATATTCTACAACATTTATAAATAGCAAAACTTAAGTTTTGTGCATAATCTTTCTTCACTAACTTGTTAATACTTGAATAAACAATAAATTATTAATTCATATACCTTATCTTGATTTAAAAATTAATTATCAGATAGTTGGTAATACATTAACACTAACTAAATATGATATAATAAAATTCGTGCAAAGTAATCCTAAAATAACATTTTATAATAATTAATAGTAAACATCAAGGGTGTCTGCTATTTTGCTAACTATTTTATCTTTCATAACATTAAGATACATAGACATAACATTATACACATTATCATAATTTTTTTAATGAATTTAAATGCTTGATGTTTGGTTTGTTAAATATAAATACAATTCTTGTAAGCCAATCTTAAATTAAGTACAGGATAAATAGAGTCTATAGACAATAATATTGGAATGCGAATGGTTTAAATAAAATAATTATAATATTTCATAATGATTATAAACTTTTAAAATACTATTTAAAAAAGTTATGATGCAAATCTGAGGCATGGTGAACAATGAAGAATCATTAATCTGGGTTGCATTTTATATACTTCTTTCAAAAACTTTAAATTATAAAAAAATTACTAAGCCATCAAAACTCCAGTCATTATAGACAATAATATTTTATTATCAAAGGTATTAAATATACACCTTAGTTTAATTAAATATATAAGATGCAATCCACAATATTTAATAGCTAATAGACAATTTATACAAAACATACAGAAATAGAATTATCAGAGTATAAATCAAACTAAATTTACGTTATAGACAATTTTTTAATTAATCAAAATGTTCTAGAATTTAATATTTGTTTTAGTTTAATTAAATAGAAGTCCAACATATAGGAATATAACTGTAAGGATCTCATTATATTTTTTTTCAATTTTTTTGTATAAATTGTATTGCAACAGAATTTTAAGCTTTGAAGACATATTATGAATTTATATGAAGATTATACAATATTCAAAATCTGGCACTCACTTAATAAATATTCAAATAAAGATAAAATTTAAGTTATATTAAAAATTTAGTCTCAAATTTTTAGTTTCAACAACATTCTCAATATGGAAGGTTTGACATCTTTCTTCTGGAAAATGATGTTATTTCTCAGTAGTAAAGTTGTCTCACTTCTTTGCCAATTCATTTGATAGCCAGTCTAGTCCTTCATAAAGCCCTTGCCCTTGAGTGGCACATGTTGCTTGAATATACCACTGAAAACATAACATAACATTGATAAGAATACTGTAAAGTACCTGATAGTATTGTGTGTCATAAACAAAAAAGTACTTACGCGACGGTTCCTTAAATTGTTTAAGTTTAATGCATTGGTAAGTTCAGCTGCAGTCATAGCATTTGGCATATCTTGTTTATTGGCAAAAACTAAGATTACTGCATCATTCAATTCATCTTCCTTTAACTAAAACATCAAGAAATATTAGATGCTGTACAATATTTGTGTTTCAGGAATAATACAAGAAATATTTTAGATCTTAGCATACCATATTAGCAAGTTCATTTTCAGCTTCAGCTATTCTCTTTGTGTCACTTGAATCAACGACAAATATCAATCCTTGAGTGTTCTGGTAGTAGTGGCGCCATAGTGGCCTAATCTTGTCTTGACCGCCAACATCCCACACGGTAAAGCTAATGTTCTTGTACTCCACTGTTTCAACATTGAATCCGATAGTGGGTATGGTGGTCACAATTTCACCAAGTTTTAATTTGTAAAGTATTGTTGTTTTGCCAGCGGCATCGAGTCCCACTGTAAAATAGAAATGTTTAGATGACTAAATAAACGAATTATTGCATCAAATCTAGCCGGATAAGACAATGACTGTAATCAAAAACACTACGCAACCTTCAAGATGTTTCAAGAAATTACTTACCCATTAGAATACGCATTTGTTTTTTGCCAAAAAGCCTTGTAAAAACACTAGAAATTGTAAGACCCATAGTCACTCAAAATATCTTTTTGAATATATACAAAATGAAACAATTTTTCTTTTTATATAAATCGATGACTACTGTACGTCAGTCGGTAATCGTCAACGCGGACAACGTCACAGATATAAACTTAAATATGACACATGTCCAACATTTTTTAATATATTATATTTAATATTTTATTTTAAGAAATTAATGATAATTACATAACATTATAATGTTGCTAATTGATTGATAATATAGACTTTATTTTTAGAGCAAAAGCCCAAAAAAGAAAACCAGACCAGACATACCATTACCATAAACAAACATTTCACAAAAACTTAAAAAAAAATACAAATGTTTTTTCATGGCTAGAATGAGTTACGAGTAATAAAATATTTATGAAGCTCTATTAAAACTACTATCTTTTAAATTAAATGTTATTGAATATAAAAGGAAAAGGTAGTGACAACAAAATTTTTTTTTTGGATATTTGCGTTTAATATAACTCTTATTTTATTAAAACTGATTTATAGTGCTTATGATGATATTTGTTTATTCTTTTATTTTTTTGTTTAAAAATTTTGTAAAAATATGTCCCGAATTAATCAATAATGAAAATTAATTCTTAGAATTTTTAAGATCTTTATACTGTTATTTATATTTACACATTTAAAGTGACTATTAAATATGATATTATAAGATGTCTAAAATATTTACAAAACATGAAAAGTATATTTCCAAAATAATTAATATTCTTTACTAACGTAAGTCTGTGGGCCGCGAATACATTAACATAACATCTGTAAGTATTCTGTGGCCAATAGGAATTGGAATAGGTTGCTGTCATGCGTCGTCATAGAAACGTTTTCAAAAACTTTTAATTTTTTTGGCCGGGATCGACATGGATATTTACGAAGGTGAGTATTAATTTATAAAATTTAATCGTTATAGAATTTAATAGTGAAGTAATAACATGACCTTCACATATATTATTTACTCTAAGAACCATTTAAAAAACAGTTTGATATAGAAGGTCCTTATTAGTTTTTCTAAGGATGTTTGATTAATTGCAAAAAATAGTGTCAAATTATATTTACAACACAAGAAATGATAATATTAAAGAAATTATACATGAGGATGATAGCATATTACTTAGTAAAATCATATTTTTATCGGGGTCATAAAGATACTTGTGTTGATTTAGGATTTAAACTATTTTGTATTGTTTTTTCCTTTTATTATGTTAAGTAAATATCAAACGTGAAACTAATAATGTTATATTGCTTAATTCCGGTTTATTTTACCTAACAACTGCATATTTTAAACATAAAAAAGGTTGACTTGTATTTCATTAACGAAACGACCGTAATTTGTTAGTGTTATTTTATTAATTTAAAGAATATTGGCTACAGCCTATAAGTAAATACAGTTCAAGATCCATATGCATTGACATTTACTTATAAAAACAAATCTTAGTATCTATGCTTAAAGAATTAATATTGACCGGTACAAAACCTATTATCATTAAAGAGTTACTACTTATGGTAAAGGTACACAAATCAAATATGGTTCAAGCAAGCTTATCGCGGCTCAGTTTCTATGACTTGTACAAATGCAATAGCGCGCAATTCGATGTATTACGTCATAAAAACAAAGGCCCACGCCTTAGCGAGAGATGTAGACGGCATTAATTAATCAAAACGATAACTTTGTTACATTTTAGGGTGTTCATAATTCACATACATTATATTATTGTCTGGTATTTGGATTACAATATTACGATACAATATAATCGTAATACTGCGCTGCAGATAGTTTCGTACCCAGGCCTTCGTTAGAATTTATTCACAGAGCTATTTTATTTACCGTAATAACCTACTTGCAGGAATGTTATTTACGCCATAGCTTACTCTTATGGAAGATCAATATTCGATACTGAAATTGAGTCGCGAAAGTAGAATAAAATATGCCTCTCATAATAATAGGCAAGTGTCAGTTTACATTATGGTGAACGAGGATTATCGCTTTAACATGTGTGTCAAAATCAGCAGTTTGTCTCTAGACTCTACTACAACATTTAACGCATGTTCTAATGACTACGTATAAATTGAAAATAAAGTATCATATAACATTAGTTTAATAATTATAATTATTTTTAACATGTAATAATGTTTCCGTATGTATAATCTAATGGCTAATTATTGCGCTTTAGTGATTAATATCGCCATATTCCTTATAAGAAACTGCGTTAACATGTTATTTGCAATAGCATATAACTATGTAGTTTACAACCGAGTAGCTATACAATAAACATGTTTTATTATTTTGAGTATAATTAATGTTCGATGTAGGTACAGACAAAGGTACGCCCAATTCAATATTTGGTTTTCATATTGTGTCGATTCATGATTGGATCCATCAATCAATAACTGGTGAAAGCGAAAGCTCATGTATTTAGTTGCTGCTTATTTAAAATTAGTTCTTTTCATATTTACTTATCTTTATCGAATGTAAACTGCATGTTCACAATTTATTTGTGCGAGTCTCGCGATACTGCCCACTTGAATCAGATATGTTTTTTGTGATCATCGTCAATTTGAAGTCATTGAACGAATTTGATTCGCAAGATCACGAAATTTATAACAGCTAAAAAGAGAATGGTGACGATACCAATAAATCTTTAGCAGGTTATGTCCTTTTCTGTAAAATTTTTAAGATGAAAAATGTATTTAAAATTGTTTAAATATTATATTTTGTTGTGTATACTTTAAACGTTAATAGGAACAAACAAAAAATTCAATATATATTTTTTATTTGGTTTATTTTTCGCATAATGACGTGATTGCGAGTTCAGATTGGAATTCAATTAATTCCGATCGAGGATAATATTATATTTAAATTACTCGTATTTCCTCAAGCAAGTAAGCAAGGTTCTTAAAGACATAATAATACTTAAAGACAGCTTGTTTTCAATAAAAATCTCTAAATTTCAGTTCTTAATATGTATTTTAAATATAAACCCCAAACATTAAAAAATATAATATATATGTAGTTTAAGAAAAATATGTCTGTGATGTTCAGATATGATAGCATTAGTCATTCAGATTTGCGTGTCGTTTCTTGCCCTCAATCTAAAAGACAGGACGTTGACTCTAAGCATTAAGGCACTGCATAAAGCATTGAATTATTTCGATATATTTTACAGCCTTTTTATTAACCATACGACATTTTATTGATATAACTAGGATGAGTAAATCTTTTCACGTAACCCTTAAACTGAGATAGCCTCGTGGATAGGACACTTGGGACTTACATCATCACCAACATAACATCGGGTTCAATTTCGGACATGTAATAGTAAACGTTTTCATATATTTATAGTTTATTTTATGCTCAGCGATGATATAAATGCGAAAGTGAGTTTTTTTGGTCTCTCACATTACAAAAGGGCAAGAGATCGCGTTTTTTGTGTAGAGATAGTTTATACATCGGAGAGCGGCATAATTACGCCACAACCTTTTCAAAGCAACTAAAAAAGAGCAGACAAGCTGACTATTATAAATAATGAAATATTTATCAAAGTATACACATTATAAAGCATTGAGTACACTAATTATCTCGTTTGCTCGCTTGCTATCGAAATGGATAGTCATTTATTGCTTTTAAAAGTCGTATGCTGTATGTAGTTACAGCACTTGTATAAGTCTTTAATCATAAGTGAATCGGCCTGACCGATATATCAATAGGAAATCGGCATCATTGATCAAATCGTTTATTGCGACCTATTTCACTGCATCGGAGTTGCGTAATAATCTATTATAACATTTAAATTCAAACAAAGATTACTATGAATATAAAATTATTCAGTAATTAAATCCGTACAATGTTTCACGGAATTCGTGTCATACTTTACAGTGAATCTAAAAGTCTGATGAAATGACAACACACTTCTTTTCTAGATCATTCATAATTCATAACTGAATTGGGAGTGAGGTATAATTTAAGCCTAAAAGTGTTAAAACAAAATATAATATATGACAATTTTTTTTTATTGATAATATTGCACAATTTTTGAGTCAGTTCAAAGTTGAAGTTATCCTTCCACGTTGATGAAATGGAACACGTCATTTGACAAACGTCGATCCACGTGGAATACGGAGAGTTGGAAGGTAGAGCGTATATTTGTGGTGTTATACAACTATGATGCAAGCTTATACGCGTATTAGTAAAAGCTTCATTTGATAAAGGAAATGTATACAGAGATTATTTCATCACGATGTTCTACTGCTGATACATACGTAAAATCTGTCTTAGAATTTAATCGAAATCAAATCAGTTTCATCAGAAGTTTTTAGTTTATCTTCGTGCAATTACAATTACATTGAGCAATAGAGATGCGCTTAATGGACACAAGCGGATTATACAATTGGCACTCTAGGCCACTCGCCTCCTAGGCAGGCAAAAAATCAATAACATTATTTTGTGTTTGAAAGAATATATAGGAATATATAGAAAGAAAAGATAAGAGATCCCAAAGCGGTTATCACCTAAATCCTGATATAGTTAATCCGATCCTGTTAACTTAGACATTAAAATAGTATTAATTTGTGTTTTTTAAGGTATTCTATGGATTGTTCATTAGAGTGTAAAACTTTATAGGTATCGTGTAGGAAAAAATCGTTATGAATCTACGCTAATTAATAAAGAAAATAAGAACCTAAAGTTGACCGTCATTGGCCCGATAATGTGAGATTTAATCTGTTCCTACGCTTTGACTGACATGTCACATGTAAGTTACACAACTTATCGCATTGTGGATCGGGATTCAGATTCGTCACATGCCCACGACTGACATATGATTCCAATGACAAGAGTGGATTGTTGTCACGTCTTGATCATTATCCCGTTGCAAATCATTTCATTAGAAAGTGATATATGCATATTATATATGCTCTTCTTTATATTATGTTTATAATGATGCGAGTAATTGTTTGTTTCAAATTTGATTTAAGATTTTTATCGTTGTTACGAGGTTTTTGAACTTATGTTGTTATATGTGTTTATTAGAACAAAGAAATGGTTCGAAAAAGTGACGATGATACCGTATCGAATATTACTTTGTTTAAAATCTATTCGTGAAGTTTCCGCATATGCGGGTACAGATAGACAACGTATTATTGACGAATTTTGTACGGTTACCAATATGTCTACGACTTCAGTTCCATAAAACTTTACATTTTTCAATGTTATTTTAAACTCCCAATTTTCTATAGGTATTATAATTATGTTAAAATATTTTTAATCCATTGATGACGTGTGAAAAAAAAGAAGATAAAAAGTATTTAATCGAAAAGTTCTCTTCGTGTGAACTGTGAATACACAAGATCATTATTACGTGCATACATAATTATGTAAGATATCAGTTTTCACAACAATGGTGAATGTCATGTGTCGACCACCTACGATCTTATTGATAAACGTATACCTGTTGAATGTTGATGTGTGTATTATTTTGTTCTTAATTTCTTGCCGATGTAATTATGTATTTGATAAGTTTATTTTGGGTATTCCCTGGGCTTTATCCATGTCACTATGGTGATGCAATAATAAATTTGTCCCATGGGACTCTTTCAAGATCTGTGTACCCTTCTGTGATTTTGACCGACGCTATTTTTTAACACCATGCTGAGTTATAATACTTACTGTACTTTTTACTTATATGTGTCGAATTGTTTTGAATATTGTTTTTTAGTAATTATTCGTTTAGCATTTTTTCTGAAAAAAAATGTTTGTCTACGTTTCATGTTTTAGGAGTGCACTCATTCGAAAATAAAATGTACTTAATACTTTTAGTTATCTATATTTTGAAATGGTTTATTTCCTTATTTTAATCGTCAGCCGAGGAATAGCAATGTAGGTACACTGTGTTTGTTTTCACAACGTTGTCGAAACACAAAAGCTACGCTTGCGAAACCGAAGTTTCGTCTCACACGTCTAGATCAAAAGTGATTATCCGTTCGACTTCATTACGTCACTTCCTCATTATGAATGCTGAATGAAGTATACAACTAAAACCTGTTTACGGTAGTCCGACTGCATATTTCTTAACTGGTCGTGAACGTGATGCTCTAAAAATCTTTGTTGCGTGAAGTATCTCTTCTTGAGCCCTTATAAGTATCAGGATACAAAGATGTCGTGAACATTATATGTCGTTTAAGAACCGACTTAACCCGTTCTCTTTGTCTTTTGTAACCATTTATGAGTAAGTAAGAAACCTTCCTACGCTTGATGATTAATTTACTTCATTTCTCGGTGAATTTACTAAGATTTTTCATATAGAAATATTTTAAACATTTACTGGTATTTAAGTATACTGGTGCTCCACACCAGTATATATGACTCTTTTCTAAACAACATTAGCTTTTTGGTAAATGTACTATTATTTATATTATCTTGTTGACAATGGCTATTGCCTCTAACCCACAAATGTTAGTCTACAAAAATGCCGGTTCCCTCGTTCGCGTTACCATTTATTCGTACCACATAATGGTATTTATCGAAAAAGTCGATACTCTTTACTAATACTCTTTACTAATAAAATGCGTCGTTTAAAAGTAATAAATAACGGCTCAATTTATCGTGACTTAAGGTAATATAGGTATTTTTAACCATCAAGTAAACATTATTCAATTGTTATAGCATTCCGACCATTATGCATCTAATGAACTATCTTGAGTATGAAATACAGTTCGTTAACATTGCCTGTTTATATTCAGACATAATAGTAGAGGGGGATCTCATCAATACACCGTTGATTTCTTTGTATAATAACAGACTAAAGCAGATATGCGTTTAAAACATGCATTTAAAGAGTGTTTTCAAATACCGATGAATAGTATTGCACTTACCGATCGAACTATTTAAGTAGTTCCTTATAACTTTTTGTATTGTATTTTACTTAGTTTATAACGCAATTGAACATACTGTATTACTTAGTTTATTTAGATGTATAAGACTGATAGGAATATAACAGTTATTTTTTTTGCACATCTATAATATTTGACAGTACACCATAAGGTACCAATTCATTATTGAAAATATAAGAATGAATTTTGACGTATCGATATTACCGATTGTTGAATATGACGTATACGAGTTTTAGATAAAATCCCAAGTCTTAAGTCTATACTACCCGTAACACCGTAGTGTGGACGCATTGGTGCGAGTCGGGACCGCTGCCTTCCACTTGGGTGATTATGTGCGTAAAGGACAGTAGCCAATATATAATGACTAGCATATTGTATAGCCTATACTTACATATATCAGTTATTTAGCGAATGCCTGTATTCAACAAGATAGAGTTCACTAATTTTGATTTGTAGGTCTGTAAACATGTCTGTAAATTTCGTGTATGTATTAATAATATTAAAAATTTAAAATACATATTGATTTTAACATAAATCTGATAGGTTGTTTTAAATTATTGTTTTGAATAAAATTATTCTTATAAATATTAAATATGTAGTATGAAAATCTTAAATTGACAATAAACAACAATCCTCGGATTTATTTTTCCCACGTCTCTTAGTCGTAACTTTTTCGATGAGATCCTTTTGTATTTTTTTGCGCATTTTGTCCCTTTCTGGCCTTAAGCAATTACGTTTTCTAGCCCAGTCGTTCCCTTTGTGATTTATACCCGCCCTTCGGTGAACGGTCTCTTCTCGAAAGTGCCACTCATTCATTCCATTTTTAAAAGGCCCAACGGATACGATGTCTCCGGTGTTGTCACCACTGCTCCAATGAAACGGTTCAAAAGGCATCGTCGTGAGATACATCAGTTACATTCCTGTGCTTATTTGGATATCAGCGGAAACAACATTTTGTTAACGGAAAGAAGTCTTGTTTCGTAGCAATTTTTGTGACAGTGCGTACAGGGATCGGCACTCTATTACTCCGAGCGTGGCGCGTGCGCCGCTGCGTGTTCAGTTGCGGACGCAATACGAACAAGAATAGCCGTCAGTCAGATTGTTCTTGACATCAGGACTTTTAAAATCTTATTATATTTCGTTTAACGTTCCTTCTTCTAAAACTGTGTTTGCCTAAAAATCGTAACTATAATTCGCCTATAAAATTCGATTGAATCAATCGCTTTCGAGTGAAGTTTGAATTTTAGGATATTTTTTTTATCATATGCTTATTACGATACCCAATTGATAAGCATGACTATAATATAGATAAGACTCACAGTGACGCTCGGTTACGCGAACTTCATTTGCTGTAAACCTACTGGCTTAGTTGGTGTTTACATGTCAGGCGTATATTTAGTGCTTGTTTTAGAGGCAACTGAACAGTGATTGTGTTGATACGTATGAGTGATGCGCCTGAACCGATGCAAGTGTAGCGTTGGACCTATTTTCGTAGCACGGAAATAAGAGCGGCAAAAGGAGCAAAAAGCATTCACTACCTAAAAACTTGAGGACGCATACGTCTATGCCGTGTGTATTTTTGTCTGATGTGATCAAATGTCTATAACTGTTAAGTGTAAAGTATTAGTGTTCCAAATTTGAAAATGAAGAAAAGGACGATATCAAAATTGAAATCTTTATTCGGATCGAAAAAAGGTATGGAATATACTGTTCTTGACTCCTAATAAGAAACTCTAGTGTTACAGGGATTGTACGCGAGAATTTGTTTTCCGATTTGTCACGTGCGAGCAATTACTCGTCACATAAACGCTTTTAAACCTTGTTAGTTTTGAATAAATATAATCTTAATCAAACTAATCAACAAATTACTCGTCAAGGTATATTTCTCTTATAATTTTCTTAGAACATTTTTTGCAAAAAAATATTAAACGAATGATATAATTATACGTAATACAAACACTCAGTAAGTTATTACAAAATAACTTGTATTGACTTAAACAAAGTAAGTACAATACTACATTCAATGTAGCTGCTGAATTCTTAATAAAACCGCTTCGTGATATAATAATTTTGCATATATTCTTGTATGTTAATAATAACGCAGGTAATTATATTAAAATATTACAACATTAATAAAGACATAGCATGCGATTTCGAATCGAACGCTTTGTCGTCATGCGACGAATTAATGATAATAGAACTATAACAATTAATTCAGCAATAGGTGATTAAAATTTCGCTAGCATTCTTATATATCGAGAATTACGCTTTGAATTTTATTAACTCGCATTACTTCACGCTATCCTGCAGCTGGGACAGAGTTTTATTATTTCATTGAACGCACAGCCATCCCGAGATGGGCAGCTGCTGGTTCGGGTTTGACAACAACTAGCGAGACTGTGATTTTAAAAGGCGCTATAAATCTCAAATTCATTTAAAATAAGTGCATTATTTATTGCGACATCAATCGCATAAGTCAATTAACCGCTGCGAGTTCTAATTTGTTAAGACTCTTTCAACGTATTCTTAAATTAATCTCGTTTAAATTTAACTAATTGTAATCCTAGCGATCAGTTTTATGTGAATTGTGTGTCTGGTGTTTTTGTTATTTTATTATATGTATTTGTTTAAGTGTGTGTGTTAATATGGGATTGAGAAATGGATGATTTTCTTGCAAAAGATGAATACGGGCTGTTCTCAGCCATGATAACCTAAACTCGCGGAGTTAGGTGTATAGAGCCAGTGATAAGCACGTGTTGTAAGCACTGCGATATTGGAACCTGCTGTTTACGCTTATTGTTTTGCGTTCAGTGCTCAAGATAGCGCGCATAACGTTGCGAGTTTTCTTGGATCTTGTTTTATTTTAACAATAATGCTTTCTTGTTTTTGTGGTAATCGTAAAGCAGGTGAGATTTATATCATATTTATCTAATTTAGAATGACTGCGTTAAGTGACTTACCTATGTGTAATTTTTTTAATTATTAAATAAAATACTGAAATACTTTTTCAAAAACCCACATTTTTAATATTAATATTTTTTTAAATATTAGACAGTAAAATGAAGTAGGTCTTTTAAAATATTAAAATAAAATATTATTTTATCATCTCTATCAAATATAAGTATTAAAAATACGTTTGTCATAAATGCAAATAGAAGCTAAAGGTCACAAGTGTCACGTGTGTAATCAACTCTACCTACAATCTATGCGGTTTTAAAAACATTTACGATTTTCCTCAGTACGTCAAATTATTTTAAAATGTCTTCATATACTACTAAAACGTATATCGTTAACCAAATATTTTTTATCTGTAACTGTTACAGTGTAATCAGGTAACCGAAGCACATTAAATTTCAGTATCAGCCGTTAAAACGAAAAATAAATAAATGGTGAATGTTTTCTTTATTTGTATTAAATTGTTGTTGGTTTAGTGGCTGGCTTATAAAAGTCTCGACAAATAGTTATTTTCTCTAAAGAAAATAGTAACATGCTGGATTAATAAAATTGGCAACGTTACCGTGCCTCAGTTTACACGTTAAGCGTTGCCCATGCGCATGAAATCTTTTCGACCATATCGGATTGTTCGCCCCTTGGATTATGAGAAAGAGAGAACACAGACAGTGTACTTGTTGGCGGACGCATACCTAAACTACCAAAACTGAGTATTAAAGATGCTATTTTTCAATGATAATAGGTACCGTGGCCGAAACCGATCAGGACGACATAATAAGAAACAAACTTCAATATTTAGTAATATCTAAGATTTACATACAGCATTATATTATATCATTAATTAACAAAATAATAGAATTCGGTACTGCATTACAGGATAAAACCTACTGGAATGATAGATTTGACACCTATAAAACGAGTGGCTTTTTGGGCGGTAAATTGTGATAATCGACAGTTACATAAATAGTTGCCAATTGTCACTTTGTGGTTTTATTTTGGTTGAAAAGGCGAATAGGCTAGGTAAGGTTAAGAGTTTTTTGTATTTTATTTTGTAAAATTAAGTAAATCATATCTCAAGAATATTTCTCGCGAACCGGTAGAAAATAAGAAACGTTTGACGTATGAACAAATAATATGATGGAAAGTGACAAATCGTAAACACTATTTTTATCATCCATATTATATATTACACATCATCTCTTTTGTTAAACGATATTTGAGACAAGAATATTAGTTTTCATAATATGAAATCGCGGACGAGTTGCGGCTCAGCCAACGTGAACGTAGATAGATTTCTATTTGTCTATTGGAAATATGAATCAGATTGCTTTCACTATATCGAGATAAATTTCAGGCTACTTTTTCATACTTAAAAAGTTACAAAATTTAATGTACCTACATTTCTTAAGCAGAAATTATTTTATTCTATTGCTTAACATTTACGGTAGCTTGCTCTGAAAATGAATCTATATAATATGAGAACAATGTTCGTTAGTTTATTTTTTATCTTTCATAGATCGTAATGAGAAGTTCTGACTAAATTCTACCATACGTCTAACCAGCCAAATCTTATTGACGTAAGAAGCGTGAACCAACAAAGCAAACTCTCACCCTGTTACCGACTTGCATATGTGTTTCTCACGAATATACTTGAGATAAAAGATGCGGTCTAACGTAACCTTTCCGAAGAAAGTGTCCGACATTGTCTAATCAAGTATTTAATGTCTGAAACGACGTGCGAGACTTTTTCCCACGTAACATAACAGCTCGAATAAACCTCTGCGGTTTGTGGACAATGCGTGAAAATTGGAAATTGATGATGTTTTATTTTATTATTTGCTGGAGACCGTTTAGATCATAAAATATTTTTACGACAATGCTACTGTAGATTTAAGAAAATATCTCTTTATATAATATGATTTTGATATATTGATTGATTGATTTGATTTTGATCTTCAAATAATCTTTGATATTAAGCCTCAATTTTTACGATATAAAGATTTGAAATGCACCAAAATTAGTACACGTAGACGGATGTACGTACTTGTTATGTCCGTTTAACTGTATTTAAGAACAAAAATAAATTAAATTTATTTCCAAACCGAGAGCTCTCATGTTTTGTAGAATTAAAGTATGTTACCACGAGCATATAATTAAAGGATGATCCAGATGTTTCTCAGGAACGTCGCTTATCGTTCAAGACCTTTTGATATTAAACCTGAACTATTTTCTCGTTCATTTATGTTACCTAAACTGTATCAGATACAATTTTTGTCACTCGTCACAAAAAGATGGGTTACGTCAATTCGATGTTGACATTCTGTTATGGGATATCATCAACGTATAATGTTTCTTTGTTTCTGGTGATTGTACATCGTATCCATTTCATGGTTAATATTCACTTTCACAAATTATTTCACTAATACCTACATGACATTCGTGGATCTATAAATGTTAGTTTCGTGCAATCTTCATTCGTAATATTTACTTAAGTGTTACTTTGCGCTTTATTGCGTTTTCTGGTGAATCATAATTCATAACTTTAACCCATAAGTTACGCTTTCCGCTATAATTCCAAATAAATGAGTTTTCGTAACAATAATTTTTTTTAATAGTTTACAGTCACAGAATATTTCTGTAAAGTATTTTTTATTCGTATTGATTGGATACAATGTTCTCTTGAGGTTAATAAACTTATTTATAATTTATCGCGTCAAGTAGATACTTAATTCTTTTGTAGTTTGTATAAATATTCAAAACATTTTGTGGCTTCTTCGCAATTGTCAAAGTCTTTTTTGGGAGTTTTTCTTAAACAACATTAAAATCAGATTTAACATCTGATTTTAATGAATCGCTCATTAAAATTAGTCTTTTCGTCATATTTATTAGATAAATATAATATATATACACACTATACATTTTTTATGTATGTGAAAAAAAAATAATTGCGACTACATCGGACACATTAAACAAAGAAATTAAATTGAATTATTGAACTAAAATCGCGTGCGGTCGAGATCAGTTTTTTTCAGTACATCTAACATGGTACAGTAGTTTTTGGATTATATAAACTACATATATCATCTTAAAACAATGTAAGAATACATTTTTTGCCCTCTTATTGTTCACATACAGTTATGCAATTGTTTAAATTAGGATGTTTTTTAATTTCTTACGTTATTTTCCTTTAGAAATTAGCAATTACGTATAACAGCATGGTATCTACAACTTAGTCACACCCTTCAAATTTTCCCTTCGTTAATGTACCAGGCATCGCCCAGCACAGACGACCCTCAAAATGTCTTATCCATCCCCTCTGATTTAAATTAAGACTGTATTTGACAATCTTAAATTTCGTATGAGTTAATAAAATTTTTGCCTTCATAGTATTCGTCGCATCTTTGATGACATTCAGATAAGAACCTTATAAAATATCAGGGCTATCAGTAAAATTCCACAAGCCTTTCTTTAGATGTTATCGTTATTCAGAATATTAAGGTCAACGCAATTTCGTGCTATTAATTAAGTAAGACGATGTTTAAGTCATGAACGTAATATTACTTTAATATTGATAGTAGCCTTCTCAAATGGCAGAGAAGTAAGGCCTCCTAGGTAGGTATAGCCCGTTCCAATTCAAGTAGGAAAAAAGATAAACCATAGACTCATGTATTTCATGCTTGATTGATCGATGTAAAATGCCATTTTTTCGCAAATCCTTAATAAAACTCTTGACAAATGATATCGCGTCATTTTCCTGTCAAATGTTGTTCATTTCTTTTGCCTTTCTCCTCTTATGGTTGGAATAAAGTATAAATCAAGAAGTAGGACATTTACTGGATATATTATAAGTAATAAAAAAATATCCTTCATCATATTTTTTAACAAAAAATCGATCAGATATGTGATTGAAGAACCTTAACTGATTAACCCAATACATATGCATGAATCAATGTGTCTGATTGTACGTTGTGGTACAGACAGCAGAGTGCAGGGTCGGTAACACGAGACGCTTGCTCGGCGCTCGTTACTTGCACTGAATCCTTTGATGTGCTTCGGACTGTAAGTTGGCAGACAGCGGTTCGCTTGTTAGTCGTTACGGCTCCGTGTTAAATAAAACCTGTAGTAATTTACGTTCGCGGCACGCGTGAGCGATGTGCTTGGCATAATTATCGGATTTATATTTTTAAGTATGGGAACCTCGAATATCTTCTCGGAATGGTAATAATGGTTAAAACCCTGTCGGCGGTTAAGCGTTGAGCGTCACAAACAACTTTTTGTCTGTATAACTTAATACCACTATTATAAAAATATATTTATACCTACACATGTTTATTGAAATATGTTAATGCGTAAAATTATAATCTTAAAATTAGAATTCCGTAAAAAATACTTTTAGAGATACTATTATTATTTAAATGAATATTATAAATTTTGTAGAATGATATGGCCTCAAATCTATGGATGGTTAAAAAACTGGAAGATGATTTCCATTAGATGAAATTATTTATTAACTTTTTAATAAACTGCTCATTTGATATACATTTTAAATATATTATGTAGAAAGGTCCAGCCAAGGATATTTTATGATACCGGTTTAAACTTCTCTCAAATACACTTCATAAACTTTATATGCGCAGTCGTCTATGTGGATTAAATCTATATATCCATTATAAATTATAGTTTAATTAACAGATCTTGCGTTATGTAACGAAGACTCAAAAGGTGCTATATACTTATTTTTCGTTGTTAAGTCAAGCGGTTCAAGGTCGTATAACTGGTTTCGACCTGAATGAAATTTCTCAATATAAACATAGTCGCATAAAGTACACATGACATAAACTTCAGCGATAAAGGTGTGTCAACATAACCGGAATCGGGTGTCGTTGAATGTGATTATGAAAAGGAAGCGGCTACTCAATGTCGAGTTTGAACCCATTAACTGAATACAAAAATAGAGGACCCATGCCTTTATTAAAATTTTACATTTCGTATGAGATATTAGGAATTGGTGGGTCGTAAAAGCGGTTTATTTTTAATTTGTTTCGCCCGTATCTCTATTGTTTATTGAGGATAATTACTAGATATCTTGCTTAATGTATTTACATAACATCCGCAATGATACGATACGTTTGCATTACAAATTTGTTACACATTATTTAAAATTGTTATTCTAACATAGGTATGTTACGTCGATTGCTCTTGTATATTTTGAATCGATTCTTGCTTTAATTATAACCTATTTCATTAATGCATGCGTTTATTTGATTGATATGATATATTTATCTCGCTGAATGGTTTTTTGCTCAATTCTTTTACTATTTTACTGTCACTAAAAATCGCGTGACTCTACGCTAGAATTGAACAAAATCGATACACAGTTTGTAGTGGTTGCGTCATGTTTACCTTCTCGATGCCCTTGCAGGCGTATCGCAATGAATTTGTAGAATTTTAATGTTTTATGGACGAGAAAAAACACCATAAGTTTCAGTTCAAAAATAATAGTTAGTCTATTTGTGTCTTGACTTACTATAAGTAATTTAATTTGTATCATTTCAAGTCAAATATGCTAAATAACTAAATAAGATATTATGTTTACGTTGCATGCTGCGAAACATTTTCATATCTGTTATTGTTGTAATATCTTGTGATAAAAATATTTCACACATGCAGGCGTATTGCATATGTGACAAGCAAACAAACACTGTAATGCAAATATTCTTGCAATGTTTAACTACGGTTCGAGCACAAATTATTGTCACTTCACACATTCCTTGACACAATTGTGGTTTGTTCTTTTTTTTAAATATTTTAGTGTATTTCACATGCTTACTTAAAACTTACATATTCTATGGCATCTATACTAAAAATGTCTGTAACCTCTTCACTCTTAAAGAACGAAACCGATTTAGATTTGGTATGGAGATAGTTTAAGTAACGGGATAAGACATAGCTACTTTTTTAATATATCTCAAGGGCGTAAAATGGGTGTGACGGTTTTTATGCTGTAGGCAAAGTTTTATAAATTTCGTTCGGGTAAAGCCGCCGATTGACGTGATAAGACATACCGACTACATACCGTTATGTGTATATAAAATACTAGCTAAAGTCAATTAGACTTTTGAATCCTCATTTATCAAAATGTATTAAGTGAAGCTATCACTCTTTTGGAATGCATATTCTACTAAGAAGAACCGACAAGAAACTCAGTAGTTACTCTGTATCAATGTTTAAAAATTCAAAGTCATGTTAGTTAAATACTTAGTTACGGACAAACTAAAGAAAGAAGTTATGAGTTCAGTTATAATACGATGTAAAAATGTTGAATTGGATATTATTGTACTCTATGTATGTTATTATATTCATGAAACTTTACAACTGTTTCAGGCAAACGGCAACAAGAACAACAGCAATCCTTAAAGTCTTCCCGCTCGCCGTCTCCGGACCTTAACAGTCCGGCTTCCACCGGCAGCGAATCGTTCCGGCCGATACAACGGACTCCACCTCCAACTCGCGTTGGGCCTCCGCCTTCCCCTCCAGTTCCTACGAACCCGATAGTTCCTGTCGCCCCTGAACCTTCCGGTCCCTTACCTCTGTCGCCATGTCCTGTTTGCGGACGGACGTTCGTGCCCCAGTCGCTAGCGAAACACGTCAAAATATGCGAGAAGATGACCGTGAAAAAACGAAAAACCTTCGACTCCTCGAGACAACGACGTGAAGGTGATTATTTAATTACTTATTTATCCTTAAGCTGCTGCACGATCTTGTTTGCTTTTTGTACACAAATACTCAAGCGCTTTTGTGTGGTTGGATAACTAAACACTCTTTATGAATTAGGAATTGTTTATGACGAAGAAAATAATGAAACACAACCATTAGTAGAACCCTTTGATGTGGTGATTTGTATTCCAAGTACGATAATACTTTGGATATTGCGTGTTTATTCGTTTTAAATGAATGTATTGATATTTATTATTCTTTATTTTGTGGGTGACAAGGGATGGACTCCTTGAACGATAATATATTTGGTGAGTCGGTGAACATGTACATGACATTCTTTGCGAAGTTAACTGTCACTGTCGAATGTGAACGTTTTACTAACCAGTACCTACAAACATCAAGAGCAAATCATGCTACATGTTTGTGTATTCCAAGTTGTTACTAAATCTAGAATGAAGTAGCTTACATTCACATGAATACTATATCACTATTGACCTACAAGTCTACGAGCTGAATAATATGGTTATTAGGACAGATGAATTTTATATGCTAGGTCGGAATGGGTACCGTCGTTCTAGAGACTCGTGAAAGTTGACTTGATCTTATTATCCCCTTTCGGATGTATGAGCTTAGAACTCGTTTAATGGGACTTTAAATAAAGAATAAATAAAACAGCTATACGCAGAATATACGTCAAACTGAGAAGACTTGTTTCAATTATATTAAATATATTTATTTCCATTTTTTGAAGATCTTATGTTTCATTTATTTTATTTTTTGAAAATTTTCATTACAATATTGACATAGTAATAAATAAATTAGCACATACAAATAGATATATAATTTTGCGGAATATTTTGTGTGTAGTGAGAATCGATAGTGACAAAAAGTGTGCTTAGAATATTAAAACACAAGGTCGTCTATTAATTTGGAAGTATCCACTGGGAGTATGTATGTACGTCACACATATATCTAACATTTGTCTGTGCAATGTTAAATATTATTGAATGATATTTACATATAATATTTGTGGTATAACACAATCGCAGAAGTCTCTACATTTGCATAAATGTGTGGTCGCGCTAACTTCGGTAACTGACGCCCACGATAGTCCATCTAACTTGCTTAGCTGAGCATATGGTTGTCATGATTCATGTTTATAATTAAGCATTGTAAGCGATAGATTGCTGTTTGTTCCACCTGTTATGATCTGTGTCTGCGATAAAGAGCACGTCATCAAAACTAATATTTACACAATATTGTTCTGTTAATGCAATTCATTCAACTCGTAAGAACTCTGTTACACTGTGATACACGTTAGCATGTTTACGAGGTGTAACAAATTGCAGGCACGGACTTAGAACAGTACTTGCCAAAGAATTTCGGTCTTCCAGAAAACAGTCCCTTCCTCGAGAAGAGTCCGCCGAACACTGCCAAAGCTGCGCCGAAACCTAAAAATCATTCTGTGAGAAGTGCTATTATGAAGGTAAGAATATACAACATATATTAATCGATTTTGTATCATCAAACAAAATACCTTAACGGAGCTATCGCAAATTATTAAAATTAAATATCTCGTATTATACTATATTATTAAATAAACATTTAAAAGAGCTGCATCTGGATAAATATAATGGATACATTTAAATTATATTTCCTTGTTTGAATCTGAAGTGCTTGTTTTCATACTTCTTGACATTTTCGATATATATAATTTGAAAGAGGAAAATATACCTTTCAAGTTTTCTAGGAACGCGGTCTTTCTCATTTAAAAATATGTTCATGAGGCCATTTTGTAATGCTAATTGGTACTCATTAGTGTTGAATCTGTATACACTGAGTGCTTTTGTGCTTGAAATAAGTAGTACAGCGTTATGACTTGGTATAACGAAAATAGAATAATCACACTACATTATACATTATTACAATCTTCAAATATTTTCTAATTTTGTTATATATTTGTCTCAAATACATTAGTCGATTTATAGAGCGTCAAGGCTTAGAATACCTTCATTACCCAAATTTAAAAACATTTTTAATTTATTTTCATTATTGTTGAACCTATGATTACTAAAATCGCGGTTAGAACAAAGACAGACGGAATGAGCACGAGAAAAACATTTCTCGAATTTAAAATAAAATATGCTCAATTAAGAGCAAGTGAATGGTGACGAATGTTAGTGAATTTTATTACAAAATTATAGAATTAATTAAAGAAAACGTATATATTGCTTTCGAGCTACTTAAGACGGTGATGTTGATCTTGAGGCCTCGTATATATAGCACTGAATCCATATCAGTGCCGGACCGCAAACATACCAAAATCGTACCGAAGCTATGTCGCATCCACTTCGAAGCGGTGCCTTGTGTAAGCCTTACATTGAATAGAGCCAGTGAGCACAGTGCAGTAGGTTAATATCATCATAAATGTGTTAAAAAATATCCAATTGGTTATTTTAGTCTTTTCTACAAATAACAGCTAAAATAAATGAACATGCGTAGAATATATTGAGTATGTTTTAAATTGTTAACCTACTGAGAAGACAACGGCAAAGAACGAGGTGTTTAATAGTTAATATATCAGAAGTTTCAAGAATTACTATACTAAACCGTAATGTGCATTTTTGACTCAAATCGTACTGTTTTTTATTATATAACTTACGGTCCAGGTCCGATGAGATAAAACTTATAAAATATAATGATTGTTTCTGGGAATTCAATAAAATAAACTCGAACATATAACGTTCAATAAATTTATGGCTTGCACCAATGATGTTCTAGTAAACAGATATGTCATTAACGCGCAAAAAGTGAAGACTAGTTAACGTCCTAATTGGGACGTTTGCCTTTGGTCGTTTTACGTAGTAATATGTTATAATACATCATAATTACGTAGAAATACGTTTTGCGTAATTAAAACATCTAGTTATCCCTTTAACTTATTGTTTTTATCAAGCTATCATTTTTACTTGTAACGAAATGTAAAATAAACGTTCCCCGGCGCGACACACTTTTTTCTGTTGTTTAGTATGGATATGATATATCTGTTTATTAGAATATCATTGGCTCGCACCAATGCCGAAATTTTAGGCATTACATAATTTTTTTATCAATATAATCTTTAACATCTCATTAGTAAATCAATAAGGTAAGAGAAGCAATATAAAAAATACTCTATAAAATAAGGATATAAAACACTTCAATGGTCAATATTTGTAAAGTGTGTAAACTTTCAGCCCGCGGCCGATCTGCAGAAGTGCCCGCACTGCAATCGCGCGTTCGGCTTGCGCGCTTTCGAGCGTCACGTGGAGTGGTGCGCGGACAAGGCAAAGATCTTGCCGGCGGCGCCCGGCCAGCCTCCCCCTCACATTGCTGATGCGAAGCAGAGGCTCAACGCTCGCACGCAGTATAAAGCACCCCCAGTTCGTGGAAGACGGTAACTATATCATTTACAGAATACAATAGCCTAGTCGTAAAGGGTCGCCTTGAAAAGATATGTTTAATTAATACAAAAATTATAATAATCACAATCATCATGCATGTATTCGATACATCGAATCGCTTTAAAATCGAATGATATCGGAATCTCAGATATAATCGATTAATTGTTGACGAGTAACCGTTTTAAATACATCTAAAAAACTATGAATAACGTCGATGCATTCAAAGCACGATAACATTAGACGCATGAAACATGCGTCGTCGATCAAAGATTTTAACTAGTCTTCAATACAAAGAGAAATGTAATAAAATTGGTTTCTATATTCCATATTCCTTGCTCTGCATTATACATTAATTTCTATGTCCTTTAATGTGGAAAATGTATTCTTACCCTAGGTATACTTGGTACGAATCCTAGCTTCGATGTAGCTAAGTGTGTTATAATAAGGAATATATGTTTATGATTTTAAATATATTTCTATATTTTCAAGGTCCTCACAAACACGTGAAAAATCATCGAACAGTCGGTCCGCATCAGTGGAATCGACACGCGGTATCTCTCCGCCTCGTGAGTACGGAGACTACAGACACACTCGTACCAGAGCCTCAGGTATCGTTGTTAATTTATTCAATACACCATTTCGCTATTGCAATAAGTGTAACAGATTAAAGACTTATTTGTCAACGAGATCATTCAGTATTAAATACATTGTGAGTCAGTAGATGTATATTGTTGTAAAAAATCGACAGAATCCACGTCCAGTAATGACTACCACGAAGAAAATACAGCGCACGTTCCAGTTATTAGAAACTCAAGAGTTGGTCAAAATAACTCATCGGGAGATGCAAATGTTAAAGCCAGGCAAGCAAGACTTGCCAGAGACCTAAGCAGCTCCAGGTATTATACTTCTTATTTTTTACTATTCATCCCAGTATATTGTCTCATGTAGCGAATAAGGGGAAAGGAAGGATCTATGGTTTTTTTTTTTCAAATATATTTGAGTGAGATTTTTCATTCCTATCTCCTTGTTTGTAATTTTTTTCCAAAATTATTAAAATCCTTCCTTTCCCATTCCTTAGACCGATCCAAGAATCTGATCCAATCGATATCCAACAAACCAATACAGACCTTAATATTAAAAAAGATGATAAAAAAAGTAAGCCCAAATCCAGATTTAATATAAAAAAACGAGAACAACTAAAAAAGCTCGAAGAAATAGCTAACAAATATAATGAAAAGAATCAAAATGTACAGAAAGATAAATTAAAGAATAGAACAAAGAGTTTAGATAAAAAAGATGTGAAAGATCCAAAAAGTCAAATTCCAATACCAAGGAAAACAAATCTAATAAAAGAGAAAAAAGGAATCGAATCACAAGTTCTAGTTAAAACTAATAATGTAAACACTATTGAAGCAGAAGAGCAACCTACTTCTTCGTCACTTTCCAGACAAAATGATAGTTCATCAAATGTTAAAAATAAAGTAAGAACTAAACAAAAAATTAAAAAAGACAGTACAAAGAAAATTGAAGAAAGTACGATGAGTTTAGATAGCCTCGACAATGGTCCATTAAATACGAATAGAGAAAAAAATAGTCAATCAGTGGGAATAAATACAGAACTTTTGTGTCCTTGTATACCTTGTGTGATATATGACAATTCAGAATATAAACCAGTGAACAAAAAACGAAACAAATCACTACCGAAAAACAAAATAAAACTAGTAAAAATTGATAATTCTGAGTCACCCGTAGAATTGCTGTATAAAAATCCTAAAATACTAAGTTTTTGCGATGTTGAAAGTGATAAGACTTGTAATGAAAATATTATCCTATCAAACGAAAATTTATCGTTGATCAATTATAACCAAGCTAATTTAATCGAATGTAAATCTTTTACCGATGATTCTTTAACTGAAAATAATTTAGAAAAGGAAAAGGCTTGTGAAGATAAAAATACAACTGTATTTAACATACATTATATAAACTATATAGAACCGAACAAGAATTCTTCAAATGATAATATAGTAAACAGTCTATCTAACTTATCAGCAGAAAATATTGAAACTAATTGTGAACACGATCTAAGTGCGGGAAGTTTTGAAGATTCATTTGATATTAAAAAAGATGTTAGTGCAGAGGCAGATACAGTTTTAGTTTCTCGTCATAGTAGTGGTGACACCTATACAAAATTCACGGAAGATCCGGCTGATTTAGAGGAATTCCTTAGTATAACAGATAAAATGATTAGTGATAGTAATGAAAAAACACAACTCGAAATAAATAACATTGAAAAATCTGTTCAAAATATTCATACACCACGAACGGATTCGATTGAATCAATGAATGGAAAACTCTCTGAAAATAGCACGAAAGATACTAACAAATCTGGACCTGTTTTCTCAGACACTTTAGAAGAACTAAAGAGTAACTTAAAAGATCTTTTAAAAGAAGCAGATCACGAAACAGACAATTTAAAAATTTACAATGAAACGAAAGAATCTGAATATAAAAAAAATGTATGTGATATGGAGCACATTACAGTATATGGACTTAAATTTTATGAACAAAAACAGACAGTAGAAAATAATTTAGTAGAAGAAAGACCTTCGGAATTTAAGTTACCGTCCATAAATAAAACTAATAAATTTTCGCAAAACGATAAAGATAAAAATGTGCATAGTAATATCTATAAAGCAAATAGAAATTTTAGAATGTTAAAACATAAGAAAAGAACGAACAGCGAATATCGAACGTTTATCATAAAAGAAAACCAAGAGGATAATTGTGATGAATCACCGCCGTTAAAGTTGCCTCGCATCGAAAATAAAAGGTCTTATTGGTTATCCCTTAAGTCTTCTATCTACCCATCTATATCATTCACGGTTATGGCATATTTCAAATATATTATTTTTTAGATAATTCCTCTTAATATTTGTAATTATTAAACAATAATAGATAAAACAATATAGATATGTACAACCTTAAGATTATTATAAGACACACCAGTTTTAAAAATAAATCGAAATATGCTTTAATCCGTAAATGAAACTTACATTCATGCTACTCAATGTATTTTTAATTATATACGATTACTATCGGGATGTTGAAATACATTAAATGTTTTGATAACATGAACATATCATCCATATTAAAATTGGAAAAAACATTTAAAATTTTCAGGCTTGATGATAATTACGATCCCTTCGTATCAGCAGCAAAACAGATGAAAGAACTCATGTCCTCTGATACTAATATTCCCAAAAAGAATAATAATCCCAAAGATTCCAATAGAACCCTGCCTAGTTTACGTCCTAAAGATAAACTGTCTACAAGTTACCGTACTGAAAACACTAAAATGATAAAAGACACTATAAACAAAACATATCAAAAAACACCCACATTGCAACGAATGAAATCCTTCGGTAGCTCAAATAACGACAATAGTAGTCATTCCTTTGGCGGTAGGTGTAGCTCGTTCAGATTAAACCGGAACGATAAGAAACCTAGTCAAAAACTTAATACGACTTTTACTAAATCGAGTAAAGAAAATATTAGTTCCACTGAAAAATCTTACTTGTGTCGTAACAGCAACTTAAACCGCTCTTTTTCGAGTTATTCAAATTCAAGTTATAGTACACCTAAGTTAAAAGACAAAATTCCCAAGATATCTCAATCCATGCATCACGGTTTTCAACGTAGCACCATAAAACAACCTCTAAAGTTAGATAAAATAAACAAAACCGATGAAAAGAAAGATTTTGTTAATCTCGACGCTATACTTTCTTCTGACAATACTTCAATGACTGACAGTAATTATATAGACCCGCGACTTATTAATGAAAATGACAATTTACCGATAAATGTTAATACAATATTGAATAACCCTGATATAATAAGTAGTATGGAATCTTTGCTAACGACAGAAAATTTACCCGCGAAATTTGATTCATTTAGTGCAGTCAAAAGTAACGAAAAAAATAATGTAAACGATTCATGTAACAAAATTGATAAAAATGAAAATTACAACAACAATAAAATGAATCCGCCATTATTAAGCGAATTCAATTCTCAATATGAAAAAATGATGTCATCTTTAGAACAAAGTATAGCTTCAAAAACTTCAATAAGAGACGATGATTCTCTTTGCGAAGACTTTGATTTGGAAGAATTTATGATTTCTTTCGATGAAGAAGTCCATAAACAAAAAATTGAAAATAAGCGCACATGTAGTTCAACAACTAGAATAGTCGCGAAATCGGATCTTTCAAATAATGTCAGTAGTGAAACAAAAGTTGTAAACTCTCCCAAAGTAGTAAATAGTGGTAGAAATGGTTTGATTCCTGTTAACAAATCGAATTCTCTTATTTTTAGCAGTAACAATATAGTAAGTGATAAAATTTTCCCATCCTCCATTAAACGTTCCACCTCCCTCCTTGACTCCATTCAAAAGAAAACCGGAACTAAGATAGATAATTCAAAAGGTCGTCACAAGACAGACCAACTTGAAGATGATCTGATGCAATCTTTAAAAGATTTTGACAAATTCTATGAGTCCGAAAGGATTGAAAATCAATCTTCGAATAAAGAGGTTGTCAATAATAATAAAATCGTATATAATGATAAGTCAAAGAAAGAATTTCGTCGAAAAGTGGACCACAAACCTAACAAACATGAAACCAACATCAACGGAAACTACACACCAAACGGAAAATCCACCAATGATTCAGCATATAGCAGGTTAGTCAGGTAATCAATTAATTGGAATTATTTCACAGCTACTAAATATAAAAGTACAACATTTAAGTGCGTATTGATAATAGATTAATGATATTTTATATTTTTAGCCTAAATAGAATATCCCCGTCAAAGTTATCTTTGTGTAATGCAAAAGAGCAGAACGGAGTCACGTCTCATGAACAAATACCTGTTGGTTCCGATTCAAACAGTAGCCACAAAGATGACGTCCGCTCAATTTCCAGTGAAGAATTTTTAGCAATGGAACGGTCAGCTGAGCTTGACGGTCCAATACCGCGTACTGAAACACACAAGGAACTAGAGACCCCTGCAATTAACGGTTAACAAACAATTAAGTTTATTATTTATTTTATTAATATTCATGTTTCCTTACTTTAATACTTTAAAATATTTTCACAGATAAAAGAGTTAGTTCCCGGGCGTCTTCTAGGCACAGCCCTACATGGAGACAACGGCACGAGACCCTGAGCTCCAGTGGATCTGAAACATCTCTGCACCGACAACGCAGAGACTCCATCCCCGCACCGCGTCTCTCTCGCTTCTGTCACGAGTGCGGGAATAAATTTCCCGTGGAGACGGCCAAATTTTGTATCGAATGTGGTGTCAAAAGACTTGTAGTGTAATCAAAGTTACGGTGTGGATGAGCGATTTCTAGTCTAAATAATTGTTTGAGGTTTGTGAGCTACGCGCGTTGTCACGTGCGAAACATTTGCCAATTATAGGCGTCATGTCAATTTGTTTTCGGTGAATAAACTATATGGAAAAGAGTAATTTTTGCAAACATGCACTTTTAATTACATTTTCATAGTAAATATGACAATTAAGAAATATTTTAGAACGACAAATTGACTAAATGCAAATATAAGTATTTATTCGCTTTTGGGATTTAAAATACATCTGTGGTTGGTTTACACAGATGGTTTAAAATAGATCTCTATTAATATATTTACAAACCTAATACTTTTCGATTTGCACAAATACTGAAGAAGAATGTAAAATTCAATTAAAATAGGTATCTACCATATTTTAATTGATTGATCTATTGTTTTATAGTGTCGCGTTACCAAAATTTATATGTCAAACTACCCTTTTGAATAAGTGCCTTTACATGTTAGGAAAGATTGTATGAAACTTATGATACCCATATAATATATTTTACCATTTAATTATTGTAATCTGGGGCCAGCAGCTTTTAATTTAAATATCTGTGATAAATCGGAAAATAGATCAAAAAACGAACAACTCGCAAGTTAAATACAATGGAAAAATTAAGTGCCAATTTTGCTTTTGGTTTGAGTGGAATTTTGTGAATCTATATTTTTATTTATGTTTTGTACTTGTTGGTAAATGTATTTTGTTTTTTAATTTTTTAGTTAAACTTCCAAGATTTTTAACTCTTTTAACATCTCTTCTACGAATGTAGCCATTTTTAACAAGACTGATTTGATTTTCAAATATTTGAAAGTATGATCCTTACTGACTGTTATAATGAATTGTTTTAATAATTATTACATCATAATAAATTAACATTGAAATTTAATGGTTTTATTTCTTATTATTCAAACTTTAGTTAGACACCATTATCATGAGTAACAAATCAGGGAATTTTATCAAAAAAACAGTGAAAAATTTATATCACTAAACACATAGGATTTAGTTAGGCAACCCATTTGCAATTTACTGGTGTAATCAGGGTAAGAAAAAGTTTGTCACCTTAAGATCTACTTTCGTGTGCTCTGTGTGAGCGAAAATTTACTTTACCGATCAAGAAAATATGACACTGACAGACATATTTTAACAATTCAGTAGAAGATATCGTATTTAATTTGAATTTGTAATGAATAATTACGCTATTAAAAAGATTTCATGTTGATATAAAACTACATGTGGTCCAAAGATGTTACACTACACTATTTTTTTGAACAAGTTATCATATAATATATGTTTAATTTTAAATTCAGTTGTCAGTTTAGCGCTTAGGTGTCAAAAGGTTCTAAGGGTTTACGATTTGATAAAGGAATGAATTTGAAAACTTACAAGTTTTTCTTTCTTTCACTGTACATTATCAAACATATAAAATTTTTCACTGTCAGATAACAGGTTAGGTATATATTTCTTAAACCTTATCTTAGACTACATGTGACAATGACTGTGACTACAGTGAACAACACATATTATTTAAAAAATATTTTAATAGTAAGATAGGGTAGAAGAAATGTTACCACTTTTTATGGGTTTAACATTCAATAATAAAGAGGTCATCATAGTATGAATATTATAAAAATACCAATTGAAAATAGGAAAGTTAATTGGGTCAATACTACGAAACAAAATATATTATATATAATATCCTTGCTTAAGACAAACAAATGATGATGAATGTGATTGAAGAAATAACAAAAAAAACTAGAGTATTGTTGAGTATGGACTTATTGCAAGAACTTATAAATTACAAAAATATTAATAAGCACCAAATGCATTAATAACAAAGATTAATCTCTATCAAACATTGTATTTTTTTCTGTAGTTATTATGAGAAATAATGTTTTTTAAGCAATAAGTTCTTGCAATAAGCTTACAATATATTATATATCCAACATATACTTATTAGTGTTAAAAACTCTTGAAAAAGAAACATTATATAATATTAAATTAGTATTTACATTTAGCCCTAAACCATAATGTCAGAGTTACAGTCTAAACATGCTCTTATAGGCTTTTCTCGTTGGCAAAGCTCCTCTTACTCGGAGTCTACGAAGAGCCTCTCGAAGATGTTTTGGCTGCAATGGACCAGGTTCACCTGATTTCTCCAATACCTCTAAAGCTGAAAAAGAATTCACAATTAGTTCTGTATGTATCTATATCTGTATCTGTATCTTTTTCATATCTCTAAATTTAAAAACCATAAATAACATTGATACAACTCACTTATTTATAAATGCTATATTTTCATATTTATAATTTTAAATAGTCATGATCATCTTGCTATTCTGAACAATTTCCATTAAAAATAAAAACAAATCTTAAGATCATTTGTATACCTTCTTCAACAACTTCTCCTACAAAAACTTTTGCTATTCCAGACATGGCTATAACTACATTCTGCCCCACTGAACATCCTGTGATAGTCTGCATCAATCTTTTCACTGCTGCCTTTGGAAATGCTGCTCGACGGTACATTTCATATCTATCTAACTGTTCTTCAGTAAAATTTGATACTAATACTCTGAAAAATAAATTAAAATAATATAAATAAATATCTATTAAATCATTGGATTAATAAAACACTTTACCATCCGTATAATTTCCACAAGGTCAATCTGCAGGAACAAGAAATATACTTACTGCATTTTTTCCCTTTCTTCTTCTTCTAACTCTTTTTTTGTTTTCTTTTCTCTTTCTCTTTCACTCATTTCTTCTGTAGTTTGATAATCTAGATTGTTGGAAGATTGACTTTGTTCAAAGTCATCCATATTTGGCATCACAAATTCTCTTTTTGAATCTACTTCATTGTACTTATCACTATCATTTTCTGATTGACTTTCATCTATGGCTTGCGAGGGGTCAAAAGAGTAGTCATTGATATAAGATTCATATTGATCACTTGCATCTAATAATGTGTCCCCTTGTGAATGTGTGTAGTCGGCACTTTCTGTGTAAACATTACCCAAACCCTCTATATCATCCTTGTGTATATCTTCAACATACTGTTCTGAGTCAACCTTTGTCTCATTAAGATTTTGTATACTTTCTCCATAGTTAACCAATGTTGTATCTAAAATAAAAACATACGTTTTATTTGTTTATCTTTTATACTACGGATAGATAAGTAGAATGAATAATTGACTTACATTCTGGCTCATCCTTCAGTAGTTTTTCCTCTATTTCCAAGGATATTTCTTGAGAGTCGTCTTCATTTGAGTCACTATGTTCTAATTCTTGAGCCAATTCTTCTTCTGAAATCAATAAGAATTGTTTAATATCTTAAGCATTTTAATTTGGTGAGGCTTTGCAAAAAACTTGCGACATACCTTTTATCCTTGCCGCTTCGGACAATTCATCACTGTTTGTATTATCAGCCATTTGCAACACATGCGTTATTTAGACTATTAATTAAACAAAAATTTTATAACGTAATGTAACGCGTTTTAAAGTTTTTATTTATAGCCACAGATTGACAGTATGAATACTGTCAAATGTCAAAACTGAATTAGTAAATAGTAATGTGTGTGTATTTATGTAGTATGATAATTGCGATTGAAAAATAAGAACGTCTGTCCATAGGCAATTATATCAAATAATGGAGATGTAAAATAAAAGAGAATTATGGAATCATAATGGTACAAGAAATATACACGTAGCAATTATTTTCTTTCTAGTAAATTAGAACGATTATAATATTTCAAACAATATAGTTTTTGTTTCATTTGTGTTTATATGTATTGTGTATATATAGCTCGACTGGAAAATAAACCAGTTGGTAGATGCAATAGTTACAAACTCCCAAACACATTGACATTGTACGACAATTGAATTATTAAGCATTACTTCGTCCCTATTATTATCTATGGGCAGTATTTTCCACTTACTCAACCGAACCACAAATGAATGGTCTATTAAACATTTGGTGAACTATATGTAATAATGTAAAATATAATAATGGTAAGATTTTTTTAAATGGTAGATCTAACATAAACTATTCAATTTTATTTTTATATTTGTATTTTATTAACGAGAAGTTCTAGTTCAATCGTGGAGAGAAGCGCCAATTTCAAATTTTCTTTTTTATTAAGTGACGCTATATGTATTAATTGCAAAGGTATTTGGAACTTAAAATAACTAATAATATATCCTGTTCTTGCTTTGTTTCTGTATATCATAGAAAGCATTTCTCTACATGGCCAATTTACGATCTAATGATATTCAAATAATGAACAAAAATTAATGTGGGGCTTACACATTTTTTTTGTGATAGGTGGCAAACGAGCAGGAGGCTCACCTCATGGAAAGTGACTACCAACGCCCATGGACATCTACAGCACCAGGGGGCTTGCAGGTGCGTTGCAAGCCTTTAAGAATGGAGTACGCACTTTTCTTGAAGGCTCCCATGTCGTATCGGTTCGGAAATACCGGCGGCGAAAGCGGGTTCCACAAAGTGGTTGTACGAGGCAAAAAATGTCTAAGAAATCGCGCTGTTGTGGATTTTCGGACATCAAGGTGGTGCGGGTGAAACTTGGAATTTTGACGAGATGTCCGAAAGTGAAATTCAGCAGCCGGGATTAATCCGAACAATTCCTCGGAACATTCCCCGTGAAAAATTCAGTAGAACACACACACAATCCTAGTGGTTTTTATTTTGCTTATTATGTTCATTATCTTGGTATTGGTCTACTTTGCTGTTCTAATGGCTATAACGCCGCAGATACCATGATCTTGGAATCAAACCATAAGTCAAAGTTGTTAGTCTTGCGCTTGAAGTTTTTTCCGTTGAGCCATATTTACCATCCCATTGGCCTATGAGAATTAGGAAATAGAAAGCTCACCTTTTCATGCGCACAATATTACGAACAATAATAATAATGTTTTGAATAATTGGCTAGTCTCTCTCGTGATTAGATGATTACTATCCATCAGTAGTTGAAGTCCTATGTCCAGCAATGTCCTGTGTCCTTTGTCCAACAATGCACCAGTAAAGACTAACTTATAAAAAGAAGATATAAAACCATGGCTTAATACAAAAAAAAATGTTATATAAATAAACAATACTGTAGTAAAAAACCATACTCAAACACAAAAGTAAAATAAAATGTGGATTTTAAGAAATCTCTAATAGCTTATCAAAATTAACACTGTTACAAAAAAAAAGTAGAAGTATCAAGATTGCTTAGTCACCGCAACAGTACCGTGGCGTAAACTCAAGAGCCCAATCGAATCGTCGTCGTGCGTAAATAGAAATACTTCAAGAAGTTTTTCTTTAGTTTAGAAGAACGGGATTTTGTGGTAGGTCTATCAAATATTTAAACTTTATTCAGGTACGTATAAGGAGATACTTTACAAATATGATTGTATAAAAATAGTGTAGTTTTGTTATTTTGTCAATCGATAAATTCTTAGATAATGTTGCTGTTTTTTTTTATAACGACAACAAGCTTTAATTGGTTTTAGTATTAAAGTTTTCAAGCTGTCACAGGCTATGGCATTAATTTATAATTTGAATTATAATTTTTGACAGCTTTCACCTCTCAGTTAGTCGTCAAAGAGATAAGGTGGTCGGGTGAATGTCGTTCGTGGAAATATTCTAAACTAAAAATAAAAAAAATTGTACTCCGGTGCGGACAGAGAGTTCCATCATGAGTGCATTAATGAAAGCAGCTATAAATCGAAGCCCTGCCTCACTGGTTAGTATAAAAAATATTATTGCGTATAATTAATTATTTGTTATGTAATCTAGCTACAAAAATGTTTTGTGGAGCAGCGTGCTTCCATTTCTATCGTTTTTTTAATAACCTTGTTATAAACCACTTAATGATTCTGTCCTCTTTATATTCTCTTAAAGATATCACTCATTAAAACAGTTATTTTTTGTAAATAACCAAGAAACTTATGTCTATAACAATAATTTATCGTATCTTGCTATTATTTTTATGGTTCTGTTATTTTGTACCTTCAAAAATATATAATTAGAAATTGTACGTAAATATTGACGCTAACCCGTAATTTCCGCTTTTAGGCTTCATATTTATATAGAAACCTCCATTTATCAGTGGGAGGGGCATCACCACTAAAAGATGCGTCTGTTAATTCGAATGCATCAAAGGCATACACAGTTATTGATCATCAACATGATGCATTAGTAATTGGGGCTGGTGGGGCAGGTTTAAGAGCTGCATTTGGTTTAGTCCAGGAAGGGTTTAAGACAGCTGTTGTTACCAAGCTATTTCCTACTAGATCTCACACAGTAGCTGCTCAAGGAGGAATTAATGCTGCCTTAGGTCAGTATTGGCATCATTATAATTCTAAACAATGTGGTCTCAATAAACAGACTTCAAAATATTCAAATCAAATAAATCTTTTTAGGTAACATGGAAGAAGACAGTTGGTTATGGCATATGTATGACACAGTTAAGGGTTCTGATTGGCTTGGTGACCAGGTTAGTAAAAGTTAATATTAATAAGGTGTTTAAAATATTGAAATATATGCAAATATTTAACATTACTAGCAAACTTAATAACTCTACAATAAGTAATTTGAATCATTGTAATTGTATTCCTTCATTGCATTTAAAAGTGAAGCTATAGAAATTATAATTACTTAACATCTTGATAGTTAAGCACTTTGGGGACAGCTCTTTTATACCAACCAACAACAACAAAAATCAACTCTTAAGCTGCTTTAAATGACCAATATTATTATGTGAAATTTTCTAGGATGCCATCCACTATATGACAAAAGAAGCACCACATGCTGTAATTGAGCTTGATAACTATGGTATGCCTTTCTCTCGAACACCTGAAGGAAAGATTTATCAAAGAGCTTTTGGAGGTCAATCTCTTAAATTTGGCAAGGGTGGACAGGCACATAGGTGCTGTGCTGTTGCTGACAGGTAAATATAAATTCTGACAAAACTAATGCATTCAAAATAATGTACAAAATGCATGTAAATTATTTTACCAATTCAGTAGATTAAAAATTATGATATGTAAATAATATGAAATTATAAATCTGTGTTGATATTCTAAATCTTTTTTTTAAAATATTTTTGTTTAAGTTAATATTTAAATTAAAAAGTTTTTAAAAAATTGCAACAGAACTGGCCATTCCCTTCTTCACACACTCTATGGCCAATCCTTACGATACGACTGCGAATACTTCATTGAATACTTTGCATTGGATCTGCTCATGGAAGACGGTGTCTGCAAAGGATGCATTGCCATCAACCTCGAAGATGGAACTTTACACAGGTAACAAATACAAAAAAAAAATTCCAAATTTAATATTTATTAAAAACATTAATAGTTTACGTTAAAATTTGTAAAATTTACACTGACATTGTAATCCATAATATTTAAGTTATAATAATTTTTATATCAAATATTGATTTAGCTGCACAAAAGTTTATAATGAAAAAGATAAATTCTAGTAAAAGTAAAATATGTCATAATTTGTTGTATAAACAAACTGTGAATGGATGATAAAATTATAGATATAATATGTATTTATCACATAGCTTCAGCGACTTCAGAATTTTTTTATATAATAAATGCTTACTACAGGTTCTCAAATAACATAAGATTGAATTGCATTTTAAATAATCTAGTCTTATTGCGTTAGCCCGATAAAAAAGATAAAAATTACAATCTTCATAATAAAATATTTCATTTTAATAATTAATAATTTAGTGATTAAAAAAATATAAATGACACACCTGTATAAATGTTAAAAATTTTAGGGAACAAGCAATGCATTGAATACAATCTTTGACAGTATAATTAAATAACAAAGTATTTACTTGTTACCGTCGGGATCAACTACACATAATGCAACTTGCCAGTGCATTGTAGAGAAATAAATAATTAGAGTTTCAGAAATTCATTCCACATTATCGCCTTGGTCCAGTGGTTAACAAGTAAAAACCAGTTTCTGTAACTATCAATTTTTTGTAGCACCTTGTTGGCTGTGTGTCATTTTCATTGCTCTGGTCGGAAAAGCGCGTAAAAACGAATATTTTGCTTCCGACCTCAAAAGTACATATTTTAATGATTCATCTAAATAAATAAAATAATTACAGTTCTCATTAAAATGACATTGGTTAATGACCAAAAGTGGAAATTTAGTGGTACGCAATGATATCAATTCTTAAACCTTTTGATTATAGCTATTGAAATATTTCTTTGAAACTATTAAAAAGTTAATATAAAAAGAAATTATTTCCATTCAATTAAATATTAAGATAATGGTTGCATTTATATTGCTAACCATAAATGTATGAGCTACTTTGGGTTAGTAGTTGGCACAAAGATTAAACTGTATGACTTATAAAAAAAATATATATGTATACATATACTGCTGATATGGTATTGATTGGATTCCTACCACCATGCCGGTAGTCTAGAAGTTTATTGTTCGTTAGATAGATCGGTCGATCAGTTCTTACTTCAAATAATGAAGTCATTGTTTCTTTACAAAGCATTATTATAAACTGTCCCTCGGCCTCTGGTCAATAAACACAAGATAATTCTTATATAGGATATATCTTTTATTTATGTAGTATAAAACAAAGGTGCTTACCGCTATTTGTCTCTATGTGTGCTTAGATCTTTAAAATTACGTAACGGATTTTAATGCGGTTTTTTTTATCAGATATAGCGATTTGAGAGGATTGTTTTTGTATAAAATACATGGACAATATACATAGTAAAGAAACGCTGATAATTTTAAAGTTCCTTATGTGATGTCGTAAATGAACAAAATCTGAAGTACATTTAGTATCAGCCAATGATATTCTAATAAACAGATATGTTATACCCATACTAAACAACAGAAAAAAGTGTGCCGCGTCGGGGACCGTTTATTTTACATTTCGTTACAGGTAAAAAGGATAGCTTGATAAAAAACAATAAGTAAAAGGGATAACTAGATGTTTTAATCAAGCATAATTTTGATGAAAACGACTAAAGGCAAACGTCCCAATTAGGACGTTTTCTAGTCTTCACTTTTTGCGCGTTAATGACATATCTGTTTACTAGAACATCATTGGTATCAGCATTGCACCCGTGCGAAGCCGGGACGGGCCACTAGTTTATTATAATCTATGAAATCCAAGCGGGCACGGACAATAGTGAGTAAAAGTGTGAAGTGTGACAGCCTGTACATTTCCCACTACTGAGATAAGGCCTCCTCTTCCATTTAGAAGAGGGTTTGGAACATATTCCACCGCGCTGTTCCAATGCGGGTTGGTGGAATGCACATGTGGCAGAATTTCGATGAAATTAGACACATGCAGGTTTCCTCACGATGTTTTCCTCCACCGAGCACGAGATGAATTATAAACACAAATTGAGCACATATATATAGTGGTGCTTGCCTGGGTTTGAACCTGCGATTATCGGTTAAGATGCACGCGTTCTAACCACTGGGCCATCTCAGCCAATAGCAGCAAGTTTAATCGGCTCGTGTGATTCGAGGTTCCAAGCGAAGAACACGATCCTGGCGACGGGCGGCACGGGGCGCGCGTACTTCAGTTGCACGTCGGCGCACACGTGCACGGGCGACGGCACGGCCATGGCGGCGCGCGCGCGTCTGCAAAACGAGGATATGGAGTTCGTGCAGTTCCATCCCACCGGTGAGTAGCGCGCCATTGCTTGGCGGACGAGCAATTGGGTAGATTGCTTATACCTCAATGGATTTTAATAATAATAATTAAGTTACTCAAGGAAGCACCACTGACGCGCACGTTACGTACTCTCAATGCGATAGCAGACAGAGTCGATTTGTTTTGCTGCAGTATGAGTGAACTCACAATAGTTGCTGCTTGCTGCTTTAATGTCATTCAAATTTCTACCTCATCTAGTCGACGCGAGTTCTTTTTAGCACACTCAGCCAAATCGATGTTGTTGTAGAGCGTTTTTGGGATAAGATAAACTCATTGCATTGAAACGGTTTTTATTTTTATATTTTTTTATTGTATAGCTTGTCGGACGAGCATATGGGCCACCTGATAGTAAGTGCTCACCATCACCCATAGACAATGACGCTGTAAGATATATTAACTATTCCTTACATCGTCAATGTGCCACCAACCTTGGGAACTAAGATGTTATGTCCCTTGCGCCTGTAGTTACACTGGCTCACTCACCCTTCAAACCGGAACACAACAATACTGAGTACTGTTATTTGGCGGTAGAATAACTGGTAAGTGGGTGGGGGCTTGACGGGCTTGCACAGAGCCCTACCACCAAATAAAGTCTGCAACTTGCCGCATAAACACATTACGTACAGTCGGGGTAAGAAAAGGTTCGTCACCTTAAGATCTATTTTCGTGTGCTAGTATGAGCGATAATCTGCTTTACCGATCGAGAATGACATATTGCGTTTTAATGATTTGATGTTTAGATTCAAAAGGTACTAAGAGTTTAAGACTTGATAAAGGAATAAATTTGAAAACCGACGAAGGTTTTCTTACTCTGACTGTACATTATAAATTGTGTTTTTTTTTTTATATACACAGAATAAGTTTGAAGTTGTCTATATTGGTTTGACATTAATACCATGTGTAAATAATCGTAAATGAATGTTAATTTTTTTTTTACACTTATTCGTGTACAAAAGACGGATTTTCGAAGAAAATTTCGCGGACAGAATTTGGATACTATTACACCTAAGATTACAAAAGTATGATACAACAATTATCTTATCTCATACTTAAATCAGAAGTAACTCTAGAATGTACCAATGTGGCATGATTATGAAATTTCATCTTCGACGGTGGGGATGACAAACAATCGATTGTCAAAATTAGACATTCAACTATGTGTTTAATATTGTTAAAAATTTGCTGAGTAGTTAAAAATACGCTTTCTATTGATTAATTTCAAGTGGTTATGAATGCAAGGTTAACTGAATTGTTTATGCGAGTAATCAATACACTACCAGTTTTACGCCAGCCTGGACGGCGGCGGTAACGCTTAACGATGATCTCTTATAATAAAACAGTGGTAAAATTTAAAATTGCATTCTTCTTTCCATATATGAACAGATTTAATCGATTGAAACTTATCTGCCTTTAATCTGAAATGTAATATAAGTAACTCTTAACATCTAGTGATTAGGCAAATAGTTAAAATTCCTACCAAACATACAGGAAGGCATATTTTTTTTTCATACAAACTTATTTTGCATAATTTAAAGTATATTAATAAAGTTTTACACTTACAGTAAAAAAGTAGTTAGTTACGTAAAATTATTAATTACGTTAAAGTAATTAAAAATAACGAATCATTTTAGTTTCTCGATACAGCCATTTACTTCGTCTGCGAGTATTATCGAATTTTTTGTCCGTTTTATAATTTACAAACTTGTTTTGTATAGAAACAAGTTTTTTGCATGTTTTTATAACATTTAATTCGCGCAACTCGTTCGTTAACTGCATACTGACGGTGCATTGAATTTGTGTGCATTTTTTGTTATTAATTTATCTAGGAATGTATCCCACATTGCACTTTATTCATTTATATATAATCTAGGCGCTTACTCTGACTGAACTATAGCGGATAGATAATTGTTATTATATGTATAGATTAATCGGTAAATACACCTTATTTATTTGTAACACAGGTTTAATATTATTAAAGCAATAATTAAGTAGTAATAAAGCAGGTAGACATATCGCTTTGTTCAGTACTGATTATATAAAATCATTATATATCAAGAGCAAACATCACTTTTTTTCTGTGCAAATCGAATCTCTAACTGTTCCTATCTTTACTCATAAAATGTAATATTCAATTTTTTATGTCATTGGATTACACTTAAGATATGTTCCAGAAAGGTGTCCACTAAGATTCCTACTTAAAATAATTTGAAAAGACACACTTATATAGATCAGAATATAATAAGTGTTAGTTGTAGAATATAATCATTTCAATGTACCGATTTATTTCACAGGTATTTACGGCGCTGGATGTCTAATGACGGAAGGTTGTCGTGGAGAAGGGGGCTTCTTGGTGAACGCAAAAGGAGAACGTTTCATGGAAAGATATGCACCAGTAGCAAAGGATCTCGCCAGTCGAGACGTTGTATCCAGAGCCATGACCGTTGAGATTATGGAAGGTGATGTATAGAAATTGATCTTCGTATTATAACGTCTTGGTACATCTGCTCAATTATGAGCTATGGGCAAAAAACGAAGTAACAATGTAAAATGTATGTAACTTATCGATAATAAGACCATAAAATTATTTCGAAAACTAATCAAGATGTCAAAAAATGGCAAATATATGACGATAGATATATTTTTTTCTTATTAATATTCGATCGAAAGTTGGAAGTTGGAAATCGATCAGATATCAGTTAACGGCATTTTAGTTTCCACGGCAGAATATTAAATTACATTTTTTTGACAAACAAAGATACCTTGGTCCGGTGTTGTTTCATGAGTTGTAGTGTGGTGCATTGTATCGAAAGGTCTATTTATTCTGGTTAACTGAAACCTTAAAAATAGATAATATAAAAAAAAAAAAATAATATGAGACAACATCACTTACATTACTCTGATCCCAATGTAAGTAGCTGAAGCACTTGTGTTATGGAAATCAGAAGTAACGACGGTACCACAAACACCCAGACCCAAGACAACATAGAAAACTAATGGTAATCTACATCGACTCGGCCAGGAATCGAACCCGGGACCTCAGAGTGGCGCACCCATGAAAACCGGTGTACACACCACTCGACCATGGAGGTCGTCAAATATGAAAAAAATAATACTACTGAACTTAATGTGAATTAATTTTTTTTCTTTTCAGGTCGTGGTTGCGGTCCAGAGAAAGACCATGTCCACCTCCAGCTTCACCACTTGCCCCCAGAACAACTGAAGCAACGTCTGCCTGGAATATCGGAAACAGCTATGATCTTTGCCGGCGTCGACGTCACCAAGGAACCAATACCTGTATTGCCCACGGTGCACTACAACATGGGAGGAACACCCACCAACTTCAGAGGAGAGGTAAGATTAGTTAATATACCATATAAAATACATCCTAATAGATCAATATCAAATTAAAGTTACCTTATCTAGTTACATGCAAGAAACTCACAAGTACCTCTTTTACTATAATTAAATGAAATAGCTAATTAAATACACATTGTGTGATACAATTCCCCACGGTCTTCTAAAAAGAACGATCACTATGGTGTATCATGCCAATAGTGTCGTAAGTGTTGTGATTTACCCTAACAAATCAAATGGTTAAGAAATATTAATAACGCCAGATTATTTTTCCGTGTTATTTAGCTACATTAGACCTTTAACGGGTAATTTATGTGGCCCGATCCAGCTTCACACTGGTGGACATAGCATTTTTTTACCTTTTATGTATACATTTTTCTTGCTATTTTCCGACAAGTTTAACAAATATTCTATTTCAACTTATTTACAAAAATACCGAATAAATTTATATATTTATAAAAATACGAATTCCTCTATCCACTAGTGAAAACTACATGAAAATCCGTTCAGTAGTTTTGGAGTTTAACGTGAACATACAGACAGACAGACGCGGCCGGGGCTTTATTTTATAATATGTAATGTATGAGGTTTTATGTCGTGTCGCTGTTAATTGATGCAGATAGGTGTTTTGGAAGTGGTTTTTTTTTTATGGTATAGGTTGGCGGACGAGCATATGGGCCACCTGATGGTAAGTGGTCACCATCGCCCATAGACATTGACGCTGTAAGAAATATTAAGTATTCCTTAAATCGTCAATGCGCCACCAACCTTGGAAACTAAGATGTTATGTCCCTTGTGCCTGTAGTTACACTGGCTCACTCACCCTTCAGACCGGAACACAACAATACCGAGTACTGTTATTTGGCGGTAGAATAACTGATGAGTGGGTGCTACCTACCCAGACGGGCTTGCACAAAGCCCTACCACCACCCAAGTTACACTACACTGGTATACTCACAGGTGCGTAGTGTCGGTATGTGTTGAATGGTCGTGCTGTCAATTGATTTAGGTAGATGTTTTTGAAGGGTTGAGCTGAGATGGCCCAGTGGTTAGAACGCGTGCATCTTAACCGATGATCGTGAGTTCAAATCCAGGCAAGCACCGCTATATATATGTGCTTAATTTGTGTTTATAATTCATCTCGTGCTCGGCGGTGAAGGAAAACATCGTGAGGAAACCTGCATGTGTCTAATTTCATCGAAATTCTGCCACATGTGCATTCCACCAACCCGCATTGGAACAGCGTGGTGGAATATGTTTCAAACCCTCTCCTTAACGGAAGAGGAGGCCTTTCTCAGCAGTGGGAAATTTACGGGCTGCTACTTACTTTTACTTACTTACTTACTTTTTGAAGGGTACACTCACAGGCGCGTAGTGTTGGTATTGAATGGTCGTGTTGGTGTTGGTAGGTGATCACGCACCAGGGCGGTTCGGACCGCGTGGTGCCGGGTCTGCTGGCGGCGGGCGAGGCGTCGTGCGCGTCCGTTCACGGCGCCAACCGCCTTGGCGCCAACTCGCTCCTCGACATCGTCGTGTTCGGCCGCGCCTGCGCCATCACCGTGGCCGACACCAGCCGCCCCGGCGACAAGCAGGCGCCGCTTAAGGACGTACGTATGCGAAGCTTACACCTGTCTCACTTTATGTCACAGTTCTAAATATCATTACCCCATCGCGATATGACGATATTATATCTGGTAGGTCACCACTATTATTCTCGTATTGTTTTTGATAGATATACTGTAGGGTTTTATTGGCTGACACCGGCTCCAAATATACCAATAACTATAACTACATTATATAATCGTAAAACTACATTAAGTAGTCTAATATTTTTCATTTCATTTAACTTAGGAAGACTCTAAAAAATATGTTGAATACGCAATTATTTTATTACTTTTTTGTGCATATTCATTTGTTTTAAAATAGTGTTTTGTTTGAAGTCGGTTTTTCTTTTTGTTAAAATTTTTATAAATCATATGCTCAAGTGGTCTCATTACCCAAACACAGAAGACTTTGCTGTATAGGAACACAGTGTAAGTTCTACTGTAATACTGAAATGGCCAATTTAGTTGGAGATGAGTACTAATCAAATTAGATTCCTTTATTCACTAGAAGAGCTTTTTACTCCTAACTCGTGGTTGGAATAAACACAATCCCTATGGTTTATCATACTGCAATAGGGAAGATGCGATATTTCTATTTTATTGTTTATTTTAAAGAATTCCATATTGGACAGACCACAAGTATATTAAAAATTTAAAACACTGTAATTTACTGCAAAAATTCGGTTTCAAAGGGTCAATTTAAATTTTCGCGCGAAAACGGATCTATATTTCGTAAGACGTCATTGCTGTCTATCACTAGTATTTTTTTTTCGATCTTTTATATACTTATGTTGTAAAAATTAAAATCGGACTATCGATACTCCGAAAAAAAGTTTTGTTGACTTATTTGTGCCAATGTGTTCATCTACTTTGACAAACTTTTCAAATAAATGGTTTTTGACTAGACATTCTGACACAAAACTGAGATCAAAGTGGTTTCAAGCTGAAAAGAGGAATCTGGAATCCGCTTTGACAAACCCAACTTCCGTTTTAATTTGAAAAACGCAATTAAATTTCGTTTCAATGTTCACTTTTTACACCTACAACCTCAAATAAGTAGACATAAGCGGAGTGACGTCATTGAATGCTAATTAGTATTTTTGAAATACGTTCCGTTTCACGTTACTTTAATTCGTAATTGTTACAAAACAAAATTATATAAAATATAAATCTTGCAGTGGCCCTTTTTATATATATTTTTAATATTTTAATATTATATTCGCTTGTTTCCTATTGGATAGGGTCTCAATGTAGGTTCGGAAAATAACGAACTATTTCTTTAGTTCTCCGCGGGTTCCTATCAATTTTCTCCTATAAAGCTGTTGGCCTCCTCGATTTCTAAAACATTCCATGCCAGATTAGTGGAAGTGTGTATTTTCTACTGTTACGAAATTGTATATGTGTTTTTTTAATTAGTATTTATTAAGGTCTAAATTTTAATACCATAACTATATAATTTCTTCAGCGATTTGCCTTGCACCAACAAAATGAATTAATTAACAGCTATATTTGATATTATATTACCCTAGCTTTATGCAGGTGAAAATTATTATACATATATATTATAAAAAAATAATCCTGGAACCTGATCTCACCACAAACACATACCTAAAAGTCATGAAGATAAACTAAAAATAGACATACACATACAGCATATAAATAAATATAGTGTTTATTATGTTAGATTACAACCAAAATTTATAACTTTCACATTTCCGACCCGACTGATCAACTTTAAGCCGAAACTATAATCGAAACACTCAATAACCTAAAAAGACTAGATAATTAGGTAGATTGCTTATACCTCAATGGATTTTACAAAAATGTTGATGATGCCAAAATGCCGACCGAAGCCTAATCTCATTCAAATTTCTACCTCATCCAGTCGACGCAAGTTCTTTTTAGCACACCAAGCCAAATCGATGTTATAGTAGAGCGTTTTTGGGATAAGATAAACCTATTGCACTGAAAACATTTTTATATATTAATCAAAATATTGTTCATTCAAGTTGGCTGATCAAACATATTTGGGCTCGATTGTGAATCGACATGTTAATCTGTTAAATAAGTAGCAATTACAGAAAATAGTGCGATAAAAATAGTATCTATACAATCTCCTAAATAACCTTTAATTAAAATATGCGTACTAACTTAATTCTTTGCTACATAAATTAATGCAAATAAAGTCAAGGATATAAGAGATTGTTTTTTTAAGATTTCTCTACGTCAGTGGATAAATCTTCACAAATAAAACGTAACAATATCTGATTGGACTTTCTCTCATCTTATTTGACCTACAAATGGTATTGAATGTATAACTTTTGTAGATAACATTTTGTTTATGCAAAATTAGATTATTGGACCCAACTAGAACTTTAAAATTGTTATTCTCATAATAAATCTTAAACGTTAAAAACTTTAAAAGAAACAATTCGATTTACAAAAAAGTTTACCTAAAAAATGACTCTAAAAATAATTGTAAAATAACTACTTAAATATTAATATAAGAAAAAAGTTTGGAAGGACTGGCTGTATATGGATATTCCTTCGTTTAAATTATTCATACAAAAAATTAATAATCCAAATTATGAGTATGCGTAAACTTATATTTTTTTTTCAATATTTTAGGCAGAATAACAGTAATTCATATGTTAAAAAAATATATACATTAAAAATGTTAGCGAATTTTTTTATTATTATTAATTTTATGATGTCACGCTCGTATTGGCGCGTGTAGACTCGTGTATTGACCGGCATGTTAAAAGTTATCTCAAAGTTTACATGCATTATGAGCCTAATTACCTCGTCTCTTGGAAACAACAAAGTATGTAGGTACCGCAATTACGCACCACGCATATACTCTGACCTATGACGTGAAACAAATGTTTATTATCATATTTTTTTAAATTAAATTATGCATTCATATTAAAAAAAAGTCACTTAAATTACCGTGGCAATATTTTATCATTTGGTAGCTTTAGTTGCATAAATATATATATACCCATAAGTGTCATAAATATTAAATAATAGTTACACTATTATCAATAGTAATATTAATAAATTAGAATTTGTTACATTTACAAAAAAAACTTTATCTTATTTTGCTTTACGTTATGATATATCTCTATGTTATAGTATGTATATATGTATAATATATATAATAAGAACAATTAAGACTAAATCATAACAAATATTTGTACAGACCACTGGACAAGAAAGTATCGCAAACTTGGACAGCCTCCGATACGCAAACGGAAGCATTTCAACGGCGGACTTGCGCTTGCGCATGCAAAAGTGCATGCAGAAGAACGCTGCAGTGTTCAGACAGAAAAGCACTCTACAGGAAGGTAAAAGGCCTATTTTTTATATACTAATGTATGTTTACATTCATATATTTTTTGTATAGTATTATATGAAGTTATATTTTTCTAAATTTAAAATTATTAAAAACTTATTGATATCTATCTTTACTGTGAACAGGTCAGCAACAAATCCACGAAATTTACAAACAGATGAAGGACGTGAAAGTATCGGATCGGTCACTGATCTGGAACAGCGACCTGGTGGAAACTCTGGAGCTGCAAAACCTCCTCATCAACGCCGTGCAGATAGTCGAAGGAGCGCTGGCGAGGGAGGAGTCCCGTGGAGCGCATGCTCGCGAGGACTTCAAGACTCGCAGAGATGAATACGACTATTCCAAGCCTTTGGAGGGACAGGTTATTGTTGTTATTATACGAGGACGCCATTTAAATTGTAATATTAAATTTTGTAGAAGAAACAAGTTATTTAGCGCAAGCAGAATCGTTTTCGGCCTATCGATATAACTTAGCGTCTTAGTCTTAGCTTGTATAAGTCTTTTTAATGGTCATGAATATTATTATTATATTAAACCTTACTAAATAATTATGTTATGTGTACTGTTCTGTTCCTTCCGAATATATATAGATGTGATATATATTTTGCAATACGTCATATTGCTTACAATCTGTGTTACATTGTCTTGATAATTTAAAAGAAAAAGTAGGGAAATTAACATCGAGATATATTTCTGATCATAATCAGAAAAAAACCTTGTGCGTTTTGATTTGTATATTATTATTAAATAACCAAAAATATACGTTAAATTTAAAAATGTAATAGTATATAAACGAACGTTAATTTCAGACGAAGCTGAGTTTCGAGCAACACTGGAGGAAGCACACTCTCGCGGAGACGGACCCCGAGAGCGGCGAGACCAAGCTGAGCTACCGGCCGGTCATCGACCACACATTGGACCAGGCCGAGTGCAAGACCGTTCCGCCCGTCATACGCACGTACTAGGCGCAGGTGAGGGTCATGCAATTTATTATTATTTATTTATTTAAATAAAACTAATTATAACGGATGAATCGCGTATATTAATTATTTTTAAACATCCCGACGTTTCGAGCACTTTGCAGTGTTCGTGGTCACGGGTAGACGGGTAGACTGTGTAATAATCGCGAAAATTTAAGACAACATTATTATTTATTTAATCAGAACATCAGTGGCGTAGCATAGGCAGAGTCGGATTTAAAGGAGGCCCCGGGGCCACAAAGCAGTGAGGGCCCTAGACAAACAGAAGCGTGAACACCGTAATAGTTATATTATTATGAATTAATTTTTTTTTTTATGTTCAATCAGTAAGCTATGAATTGTTTCGTATTTGTATCGGTAACTTTTAAAATATTAAATAGTAACATTATTATAATTTGACTATATCTCAGTATTTGTTAACTTGCTGAAAACTGTGGCCCCCTCTAATGTGGAGGCCCCAGGGCAGTTGCCCCGGTTGCCCTCCCCTAAATACGGCCCTGAGCATAGGCCACTAAAATTGCCGCCCTCTTATTTTTGTAAGCCGTTATAAAAAAAATTGGGCATGGTAAAAAGAGTACTTTTATTAGTTTTATTGAATGATTTATTTTATGGTTTCCTAAATAATAGTTATTGAGAAACCTTGCGCTTGCATCACCCATGCATAGAACCTGCTTAGGTACCTCGGTATTTGGTAACAAAAAAAAATGACCAAAAAAATACACTTAAAGAAATTAACTTTTTTTATTTTAATTTTTTTTCTAACTGCCACCTCCGCAGCGCCGCCCCCGGCAAAGTGCTGCCACCCCCCCCTTCCTACGCCACTCAGAACATTGAAAACAATGCTTATAATATATGTATAGTTAGTTATTATACGACACAAATAGCTTACTACAGCTAAAAGAATAATAATTTATACTAAGTTACCCTGCCTTGATTCGCATGGTACGCAATAAATAGGCCGGACAGGCCAACTTTCGCCGACGGCTTTTCGAAACAATATGAAGGGAATCTTAAAGAAAAGAGTAAATACCTTACAGGTCTGCGATGTACACGACAAAATATATATATTTCTAGTTAAGCATCAAGTGGATTTATTGAAACACAAAAAAAAATTTAAATCACATACTAATCACATAATCACATATTTTTCTATGTAAACTACTAAATATATTGTCATAATATATGTACGGGTGATGTGATGGTTATTGTGGGAATTACAATTTCAAAATATAAAATAACATAAATCTAATAAGGTTCATATACCACTTATCAATGGTATATGATATATTTATTTTAAGTACAACCTTACCAACAAATGAAGTTAAAGTTCTTAGGCCGCAAATATTTCTATAAAAAAAAAATAAGACTTGTCAATATGTTACATATCGTTTTATGTTTAGGTACTAATTTATTATTAAGAATAAACTAACATGCTAAACAATATGATTTATTTTTAGGTAATCTCCGAATGGGTGCTGACTGAACTAGGCAGTATTTTTCGACGCATCTCGGCACAAATAGTGTTCATGCCATTATTTATTTAACTTTATTTATTGTAGTGTAGCATTTAAGCATAGTAACAACTTTAAGTAAAACAATAACTCTCAATACCTCTGAACAGTTCTTAAATCTCTTACGTCTATAATATTCTATTATTGTATGTATATACGTATTAACTTGCCAGATGCATTGTAAATTTAAAATTACAATAATCAATGAACATTATAATTTCTAATAAACTTGGTTTAGAAATGTAAATATTTTTTATTGAGCAGCATTTTTTAATCATATAGTTAATAATAAATGGTTAGGGTCAGCAGCACCGAGGTACTTAAGTAAGAATAATGCTATGCTATATACGAGTACCTTTTGACTATAATAATAATTTGTTAGTCCTACCTCAACATAACAAAATTCATATTATAGCCACTGACTCAGTTTGAACGTTGAAATTGTTCTTGTTTCGAAAAATTATGATCAGTGCGCAGTATTATAAAGAAATTATTATTTATCATAATGTACAATTTTGGTAAGATGTTAAGCGCCGATATAGAATAAATATATAATTATGTGATTATTTGTTTTATTTTGTACCTTGTACGATACAGTGACAATAGTAAAAAACTTAATTGTTTAAGCAACATTAAAAATGCATTTAAAACTTTGTTTTCTATTCTTGATGCACGGAAGTGAAAATTTTTTGAGCTGTTTTGTGTTTGTGATCAATGGTAAGACTTTTCTCATTTTTAAAATAACGCAAAATATAATATACTACTATTTATTTACGTAACAATATATAAAATAAAAGATTTATTTTTTATTTTAATGATGCAACTAATGGTTCCTAAGATCAGTATAAAGTTCATATCATGTGGATCCGAAGGTCTGACGCATTCATCGTTTGCGTCAAACGAGATTAGCTTGTGTGGAAATTTGTTAAACCAATATAACTTACGTCACAGTTTCATATGAAATAAACGTTGCCCAACAGTAAATTTAACTTTAGCCAGATTAAGAAATTTGAAGGCAACAAAGGAGTGTAGGCCCTTATCGAATCTAACAAAAATGAATGTTAGAATATACTTGGTGGTAGGGCTTTGTGCAAGCCCATCTGGGTAGGTACCACCCACTCGTCAGATACTCTATGGCTAAACAACAGTACGCAGTATTGTTGTATTCCTGTTTAAAGGGTAAGTGAGCCAGTGTAACTACAGGCACAAGGGACATAGCATCTTAGTTCCCAAGGTTGGTGGCTCATTGACGATTTAAGGAATAGTTAATATTTCTTACAGCGTCATTGTCTATGGGTGATGGTGACCACTTACCATGAGGTGGACTATATGCCTATATATATGACTATATATCCGCCAACCTATTCCATAAAAAAAGAAGATAAGGAAGACTCTCGTGGAGACCCCGCGATGATCGCGCCCGATACCATCCTCTAAATTTGGCACTGAAATACTCGAACATTAATGAAAACTATAATAATAGAAATGAGTTTATTTCATACAAATATAATGTATAATCTTACTTTTACCACAAATAATTCTATTCTAGAGGGTGGGGACAGAGCCGGATTAGCCAAAAGGCATTGCAAATATTTACCATCAACAATTCGGTCAAAAATGAATTTAAATCCCTTATTTTACAAAGTTTGCCCTGCTTAGGTGCGCCTAGGTTAATATAATTGTTAAAAAATTATGGAAGGTTAAAATTATGTAAGGTACGCATTATGGCAAATCTGCGTGATATAGTAAAGATACGTAATCATATATAATCATCTGAAATTATGTAGAAAATATATAATTTAGGAATGGATAGAGGATCCCCATTACGACGCACATTGCCTAAAGGCCCCGAGATCGTTAATACGGCCCTGGATGGGGGCAAAGTAACGAACATCCTACATGTAGGTATGTTCGTACGAACGTACTTATATGGATATGGACGAGCTGAAGACCATATTATATTGGATACATTCAAACAAAATTGAACAAACTTAGGTAAGTAAAAATACAATTAAAGATCACTGACTAACGACGAAACCGTTTAATTTAGAAATTGTCATGTTTTTATAACAGGTCTATATTAAAAGCGTTATTAAATTTAGCAAAAAAAAATTTTTTTTTATGGGTAAGCGTAATTTATATGAAATTGATGGTTGATAAATTGTTTTGATCGGTACATTTTTCTTAATCTAATAAACTTAAAAATACACTCGATACGCCTATCTTGACTTTGTTAATTATTTGTTTACGATACATGTGCTGTAAAAAATCGAATACATATCCAGATTCTGAACAATAACAATGATAAATGTGAACCAAGAACATCATTTAAATGTCTACTTTTATCAGTATTTGTTGTCAGTGTAATAATTTAAATGGAATTAAATGACCAATCGGCAGTTACGGAAGTAAAGTTCTAAAAGAATATAATAATTCATACCAGATTATTAACAGACTGAAAAAGTAGATTAGGACAAAACATTTTACGATATAAAGTAGTTTCTTAAATTTAGTCTTATTCAAATAATAATAGTTATGTAAACGCTAACGTTACTTCCTCGGCTTGATAAAGTTCACTCACCAGCCATAAATTATTGTTTACCTACCTATTTATGACCAGTGCCTACACACTATGCTTATTATAGGATGTGAGCTGCGTCTACAGCCAATTTATTAATTTATAATTAAATATAGACTAATGAAATTTTGCAACCGCCTTTTTTGGCAATTGGCACTGTTACAAATTAAGTATTTAACTAGCCAACTCTTTGAATTCTGCATACAGATACAAAAACACGAATCTTTTATAAAGAATTATTAAGATACATTTAAGATAATTTATCGGTGTTAACAGACGGTCACTGCTTGTAAGTTATCTTCAAGTCGAAACCAAATTAGATCAGGGACCCGCAGGTCAAGATATTACACGCGATACAATATCTCATTATTTTATTTTATTGCTAAGAACTGAAGTGAAAGGAAAGAAAATTGATGTACCTAATTATATAATCGTTTCTCAAATTTGATCACTGGTATGACATGTTTGAGTATAACATAACTTATTTGACAAAACAAAGTTGAAAGTGTTGTAGGTTCCGTACACTGACTTCACTCTTTTAAACCGGAATGCTTTATTTCTAAAAAAAAATATTTAAATTTTTCATTTATTTCCTTCTTCAATGTATAATAAAATGTTTGACATTAAGCTTAATGAAAAAACGCCGAACAAAAGTAATATAACAACAGTAAATAAATATGTCACTAGATAAGTAATAGATATATAACACTAAAACAAATAAGGTAAAAGGATGAAACATAAAATTAACAAATAAACATTCTTAGTTACTCCATATTGTGGACGTAAATTTGACGTTATCTTAAAATGACCTATTATAATGCTAGACACCGATAACACCGAGGGGGTCACTTCGCAGCCATTTTGAGCAGTGCTATCTCAGACTCGTATCGTTCCACTTGTCTTTGTGCGCTTAAGTTTGCGGCGGCTGCCTAGTATTTTGATTCCGTCTAAATTTCGACTTTAATTGATTTCATGGTGCTGTCTGGCGCTAGTTATTTGTTCTCTCCCACCGATTTCCATAAGAACCCTGTCTCAGGCTTTGTAAAGATTGAACTTTTCAAAACTATAAAATTTAATTCCATATTCTTTACAGTGTGTAAAGGTAAGCATGTAATTTATCGATTTACTAAATACGTTAATTGATAATAGTTTTTTTTAAAAAAAAAAAAAGCTCAAACAGTAACTTTAAAAACGATAAATATTTATTCGTTGTTATCGCTGTATATTTTAAACCATGATAATTCTGTTCATGATTGTTGTAAATAATACTCGCATATGGATGAATCAAATTATAGCTGTAATGGTGATAATGTTTCTCGATGTAATAAAATGAAATATCGATAACTATATTTTCAGCGTGTGAAGAAACTATGGCTTCAATACCTCCATCAGCGTTTTCAGCTGGACGAATTCGTGAAACTCAACGTGATATGAAAGTTTCTAATATCAAGAAAGGAGTGGAACCGCAAAAATACTTTCACACTAAACGTAAGATTTACTATTACCATCTAAATTTTTTTATTAATTGGACGAAAATATATCCTATTGATTCAGATACTAGCAATAAAAAGAGAATGAACAAAATATATTACCGATATTTTTATAGTATCATATCCAACATATACCTATACGGAAGGATGAAGTCTTTATTGATGTTTACAAAATATATAAATATTTTACTCTGATTTATTTACAAAAAAAAGATGTTGACGTATTGTGCTCTCTCGGACTTGTCATTAAAGGTCTGATATCTAAGAGTTTCGCCTTTTAGATTGTACGGGTATTTTCGTAATACCCTGGTAACTGTCGGGGCAGACTATCGAGGGTCAGCTGATATGCCCTTCTGCTTACTGAAATAAAACATTTATATTCTAAACATTAAAAAAATGAGTTAGTATAGTCTCACACATTTCACTTTTGATCCTATAAACAAAAGGTGCTGTTTATACATGACAGCAGATAGCAGATACACTATACTAAGATTTTAATAATTTTTTTTACTCAGGCGTCGGTTGTTTCCAAATATTATTATTCGATTATTCTAAAATTTTATTGAACATAACATGAGACGGAGTAATTTTCCCATTAAAATCATACTTACCGATAATACCTACTTATTTTTTTATTTACAGTAATGGAGCTTACCCCTTTAAAATACAATAGCAAGCTGATGAATAGTATCTGGGGCTTCTACAATCGCTACTCTCCACATAATGTTAAGAAAATCAACGATGCTTTGCCTTTTAATGCGGAATTGCAGCAGTAAGTTATCTAATATTTAAAATTAGTTAATTTATTGGAAGATTATAGATACTCAATAAATTAAAAATATTGCCTATATTTTGATAGCATAATGTATAAAGAACCGAATTGCACTTACAATATAATACAAGTTGTTATTTTGTGTCAATTTTAAATATTCTTATCGAACCCAGCTATAAATAGTACAACAAAGATATTATGTGTAATCTCTGGTATAAATATATTAATACGACTTTTCTTTTTTATAGCGCATAATAGTGTAGTTATAGGTTATTTTCACGATGTTTAGATAATCGTGAACAATGATATTCTAATAAACAGATATGTTATACCCATACTAAACAACAGAAAAAAGTGTGCCGCGCCGGGGACCGTTTACTTTACATTTCGTTACAAGTAAAAAGGATAGCTTGATAAAAACAATAAGTAAAAGGGACAACTAGATGTTTTAATTACGCAAAACGTATTACTACATAATTATGATGTATTAAAACGTATTACTGGCATAATTATGATGAAAACGACTGAAGGCAAACGTCCCAATTAGGACGTTTTCTAGTCTTCACTTTATGCGCTTTAAAGACATATCTGTTTACTAGAACATCATTGTTCACGATTATCTAAACACAAGACAAACGAATATTTTTATACAAGCACATAAAGCTCTTCAATTAATATTATTCTAGAAAGTTATTGTCGTTCACTCACGTACATGGTTATTTTAAAAAAGTTCAACTTATAAAACAAAAGGTCTTGATTCGTATCTGAGTTAACGGGTTAACTGGCACGGTGGGGATACAATAACGCTGTCAGTATGAATTATAGAATAGTTTTTGATGTTTCTTACCAAAATTCCTGTCTTAGGGCTGAGATCTTAGGAAATCTGGTTAAAGAACCCACGGTAAACTTTTGAAATGTTTAGTGCGAGTACAAGTTTAAAGCTTTAAAAATAATCTTTGATTATTTATATTTGTGTCAATCTATATTTTTCTTATATTTCAGATCTGCTGTCAATTCCCCTAATAAAAATGAAACTACGATCACTTTACCAAAAGCCAAACTTGATAACGTCTGGGCTTTCAATGCATCACAGTCTCACTGAATAAATAATAATTAAGAGTTTTTTTTTTAAACAGAGATATTTTTTTTAATAAATCTTGTCATTATTATATAGATATTGGTTATAATAAAATATACAAAATCATGTACACTTTCATTTGAATTTTAAGAATGTTATTGTTTTTGCGTATAGAATAGCATATAATTAACGTTAAGTTTCAAACTATGCTTATTGTAAAACCTTGTACTGTATTTTACTAGGTAGGTAGGTACTTTATTTTTACAGTAATTCTTATAATAATAAGTCTAACATGAGTTTATACTCTAATTTCCGGAAATATAACATAATATATAATAGAACGCCAGAAGGCATACTCTTAAATTATAGAAATAGAAACGCGCCATTATCTTTTAGGGCTCTACCTAGTCTCGAACCTCAGACGTCGAGCCTTATTAACTTTCCACAAACTAACAAATCAGTCAAATTACACCATGATTAACTCAAGTTGCAAGTGAGTTTTGTTTGTTTTTGAAATGCGTACGCAACAACAACTTCCCCGATTTATCTTTCACTTTATTTGACTTGATATTATTAGTAGGTACCTGATATCCGTTCTCATTATTGACTTTGAAAAAATATGCTATGTACAGGGCATCATGTACCTAGGGAAGGTAGGAAGGAGGAAGTTTTGAAAGTGACACCGATAGCCTAGAAGTTATGTGGAAGGCGGCTATCATGGTATGTAATGAGGAGGAATGAGGAACATATTGTGAGAGGGAGGTGCATTGAGCATGGATGTGGATGGATATAGAGGTAGAGGACGATACAAGAAACGGTGGATGGATTGTGTACAAGACGATATGGTTAGAAAGAATGTTACTTGTGAGATGACGTCTGACAGAGAAGTATGGAAGATGCTGTGCCGACCCCAAATAAAATTGGGATAAGGGCAGGAGGATGATGATTTTTTTGAAAGTCAGATGATGATACTGACTTTCAAAAATATATATATATACACCCATACCCAACAGTTCGCCAAAAGTAAATGAAGCGCCTAAGTATCTCACAGCTGTTTCCTTTTCATTCAAAGAGATGTGGATTTTACTCGTTTCAGCACATTGCTCAATTTACGATTCGTATTAAGAAAAAGCGATAATAACCTCACCCATTGTACCTACTTATTTGCTACGTTTAACAATTTAAGAATGTAAATCGTGTAGAAAACCGATGCTTTAATTTACTTAGCATGGCACTTGCTCATTCAAAGCGATACTAGCCCTCGAGTGCCAGCATAGCTTTAATTGAGCAATTTTTTTAATGTATTTGCAAATATTACAAACACAAATTAAAAGACATTAGATCATCGTCTGAAATTTACTTTTTAGTATAACACACCGATTGCGTTATTTAATCCAAGTAACATTCACTTGAATAATAAGTTATTTAGCATATTTGTCCAACATGAGTCGAGCACAAGAGGGCGATGTAAATAAAGTGACTTAGTTGTATTTGCTATCTATTTATTATATTATTATAAACTACCCTTATAATAAGTAACTAGTTTTAACGAATCTATTCAATTTTTATAGAAAAACTAGCTCCACATGAGCATCCAAGATCGGCATTTGGATTTTGTACAACTCTGAAAGCAGATCGAATCAGTTCAGTGTGGTAATCAATTGTTGATCCTTTTATATATTCTAGTGATGTTGTATCCACTACTACTTTCACACCATCCTTTTCAAAGACTCTGAAAATCAAAAAGTATGTTGTTTTAATTTGAATGACAATGTCAGATGTCTATACTACAAGTCTAAATGGTAACAAAAACCCATGAAATGTTCTAATGAGTTCAAACGTATTCAATGTATATGTTCAATATTTTATATTTATTCAATTTTTATATTTTTATTTTATATAATGTTAAAATTATCACAATTAAGTATTTGATTTTGGCACAAATCAAATAAATAAAAAATAAAAAAAAAAAATCAACATGCTATGTTAAATTTATATATAAATAAACATAATATTGAACATTGCTTGTTGCTAAAAGGACCAAAAATTTCATTTTTTTAAGGGAAAAATTTAAACAGTTATTATGACCAAGTTAAGTTATCCAGTAAATGTTGATAGCCCTAACATATAAAGCAACAAAAAAAACTAACAGTCATTAATATGTATATGCTTGATCCAATACCTTTTCAAATATCAATTATTTTACAAGGTAGATAAAAGTTAAAATGAAATAACTGAAACATATTTAGCAAATATGTGTCCTGAACATAGAAGTACAAAAATTATGTGGTTTATCATTATGTTTAAATACAGGTGCAATGTAACGTCAGATATGATCATTATCATCCTCCTGTGTCCTGCCCATATCCTAATTTTATTTGGGGTCGGCACAGTATGTCATTTTGTTCCAAACTTCTCTGTTTGAAGTCAACTCATAAGTAACATTCTTTCCAGGAATATTGTCTCTCTCAATCCAACCATTGTTTCTTTGGTCGTACCTTACCCCTATACCACGTCCATAAAGTAAAATATAATAATAAAGTACAGTCAAATATTATGTCTAAACTGACTTGTCTCTTAATAGCACAAAAGCAATTAAAGAATAATTATAATAATACAATTAATAATAATATTACACTTATATATTATAATATTGTTCTGTTATTGAATTATGGCAAATTAAAAAGTTTTTTATATGATATTATTTATATTTATTTGCACCTCATTTTATTTTCCTTTAAACTATGATTTAGATATGTTGCCAGTGGCGGTGCAAGATCTGATCTTAATGTGGGCAAGATACACTTTGTGAGGCCCTTTGCACCACGAGGCTGTGGGAGGTAGCCCACACCGCCCACGCCTTACGCTGCCACTGTATGTTTGCTTTATATATAAGAACCATCAACATATTCACAAAGTTTGTTGACAAGTGTTTTAGAAACAGAGAATTAAAAAAAATGCAATATGAGTTTTATTTGATAGAAACCTCAAAAACCTGAAGCTTCAAAACCATCGACATTTTAATGCAAAAACAGTTTTATAAGCATTTGCAATGTAACACAGGTTAATTTATTATTTGTGTATAATAGCCATATGGTTGTCTGTTTTAAATGGACAGTTAATGACTGATATGATTTCTTCAAAATATTTGATGAAGTCAAAAAAGGGAAGCAATTAAAACTCACATAAAAAAAAAGATTAAACAAAAACATTACTGGTTTACTGAATTAATGGATGTCGTAAATTATCAAACAAAAGAGATATTATGCAACTTTGAAAGCAAAAATGATGAAATAAGTGTAATATACATCAACTAACTTATCATCATCAGCAATTTTATCATCCAAATCAAATTTATATTGAAATCCAGAACAGCCTCCACTTTCAACACATAGTCGCATAAATACATTACCATCACATAACTGTTTTAACTTTTGTACACAACTATCACTTAAAACAATTGCGTCGTTACTTGAAATATTCACCGTTTGGGTAGAAAAATATTTACAATATTTATAACCGGTCCTAAAGGTTTTCCACGGCCTTAAAAACATTTTGAGGATCGTTCTTGACGTATAGGTGTAGTATTTATTTCATGATAGTGGATTTATTAAAAACTTGAAAATATGAAAAGCGTCAAATACCACAAACATATGTCAGTGTCATTTTCTTTAATTTTCATAATTTTGATAAAACATTAAAAAGCCTAAGGCATTCGATCATACAGTCTAAATTTATAGTGCTGCTTACGTTTTTTGTTAATTTTTGGCAAAAAAACGAACTCAAGTTGGTAAAAATATTAAAAATAAGGTTATGAATTTTAGTTTACCTATATCATAGGCTGCTGATGTTGTGTCACATCCTGAAAAAGCGTGAAGAAATAGCAAATTGTCTACTATGATAGTTCCATACATAAAGGTTGAGGGGCTATATAACTGGTCAGATGAGCGGCCTTAATTCTCGTAAGAAACAATAATTTCTAGACTTCTGGCGTAAAAATAAGAGTCAGTAAGAATTAAAAAGATAGTATAAATAAATGTTACATTTGCCGGAATAAATTATTTACAATAAGCTTAATTATTAAAATATATCTAGCATATTGTTTTAGGGGTAATAACCCAGACGTTCATGAATCTAGTTAACTTTGGAGCGGCCTAACTAGGTTCAAAATGAAAGGAAATAAAATAAATTCTAGCGAAAAATAAAGAGGAGAATGTCCTCTACAAAATAGTACTGAGCTATTTTTTCGCTAAATTAAAAAGAAAAAAAGTTATTTAGCAAAAAAGAAAATTTTTGACAAAAAATGTTGAAGCTCAAGAAATTTGCTACAAATTATGACTTTACAAATTTTATGTAGGACCAATAGTTTCTAAGTTATATTAAAAAATACGTTCTCACCCCTTTTTCCAATATGGCGGGCGGGGGACAAGGGCGCCAACCCCACAAACTTGGTTTTCAGCTTATATTGACCCCCCCTACACGTTTATGAAATAAAATTGCGTCCTCAAAAAAATGTTCATGAGGGCCTATATTTTGTAACATTTCAATGGACTATTAAGTCACCTATGACTCATTTTAAAATAAGAATAAATTAAATATAAATAATATTTCAGCATTATTTATATTTAAATTATTCTTACAATTCAAATTTCATAGTCACAATATCAACAAGCAGCAGAAAAGAGATATTTAAAAAGAAAGATAACTTTCTTAATAATAATATTTCTCTTAAAGAAGATTTTCCACCTTATATGTTACAAAAGCGAAGAAGAAATCCTAGAGTAAGAGGGAGAGACACGAAATAGAGTATGACAAAATCATAGCGTCGAAATACTTGTACTTTTTGTAACACTGAAAAAACATGAACCTGAACGTCGTCTGTGAACAGCGTTCACTCACAGATAGAAATACGAACAAGCGATGTATGCCCATTTCACTCGAGGATGCAGAGAAAGTGAGATAATTTACAAACAAAAAAAACTATGAGTGAACGAAACAATTACACAAAACGCCGCAAACCATAATTGTTTTTTTTAATCATTTTAAATAGATCTATAGAATAAAAAATCCTGAGCTTCTTCTCGTACTGACCGCAGAATGATACGATGCAATAAATCATTAGATAAAAAACTGAGAAAAAGGAAAATTAAATTTGTTGATTATATCAGGGAAATATCAGATTTCTCAGAAGAAGGTACTTACTGGGAAATAAAATTTATGGAAATTTTGAAGCAAATACAACGTAAAAAGAACCATAAACACAGGTATATCAACTAAAAAAAGATCTCCTAGAAAATAAAAAGGACAATATAAATAATATCTGAAATGAAAAATAAACAGGAAATTATGAAATCGAGACGTTCAGATATTGTAAACGAAGCAGCACAATTTAAAAGAAAGCTCTACACTATTGAAGGTAAAACCTGTTCTTCTTCACAATATATACAAAACCTATTATAATCGGTTTTATATATTTTTTTAGCAATATTGAATACAAATACAGATCCACCAAGCATTTTCAGATCAGAAAGAAAGAAATCGTAAACGCAATACAATATCAAAAAAATAAGTGTGCTTGTGTGCTTGAGTGCTTAAATCATTGTCCATTTCACTTCACACGTAAGCACTGGTTAGTCGGTCCCTAATACTGCATAAGAAAAGAGAATGAAGTGACCTAAGGAACTACAGGCATATTAGTCTCATGATGAATTTATATACATTTTTCACAAAAATCATATTGAAGCAGGATAACAAATTGCTAAGATGAAAATCAACCACGAAAGCAAGTAGATTTCCGTAGTTTTTTTTCTGTAAACCACATATAAGTTAAAGGAATACAGGAAACAGTTGTATATATGTTTATTATTTATATGTGTATTCAATATAATGAATGGAATACTTTCGTAACAAAGAAGGGTAACACAAGGACAGGCCAGAAAGACTTTTACTCTCTAAAGATATGCTGTGAATCTATCTTCAGATGCAAAGATTGACAAATAAAGAGAATAATCGTGGATTAAGATTTATTGAATGAACTAGGTTTCACGGATGGTAATGTAGTATTTGAAAACATGACAGAGCTAGAAAATATGGACAGAGAACTTGCGATGGAGAGCATAAAGTTGCCATTAAACAAAGAAATCATAAAACAAATGAAAATACTGAATGTGTAAACGAGATATGTTAATCTTGAACTTGGACTGGATCAATATCATTTAAAATTAATACAGAAAAGAAGAAGTTCTTCCACAAATCTGGGCGTTTCTGGCAGATTACTTCGCGCAAATCGCGCATAACTTGCAGGTAATAATCCTCGTTGACCGTTCTACCCTGTGGCAAGGACTCATGATGCACCACGCCCCTGCAATCGAAGAAAACTGTCAGCAAAACTTTCACATTCAACAGAACTTTAGGCGCTTTTTTAGGTCTTGGTTCGTGCGGCAGCTTCCATTGCGATGATTGAGCTTTGGTCTCCACATCATAATCATAAACCCATGATTCGTCACCAGTTATGACCCTCTGGAACAAATTTGGGTCGTCGCGGACAGAGTCCAACATCTCAGTAGCAATGTTCATGCGATGCTGTTTTTGGTCGCAATTGAGCAATTTTGGTACGAATTTCGCGGCAACCCGCCTCATGCCCAAATCATTGATAAAAATCTAATGGCACGAGCCAATGTTTAGGTCCTCAGCAACTTCTCTAACGGTGATTCGACGATTCGCCAATATAATTTTCTCTACTTCATTAATTTTTCGTCTGTTGTTGAAGTGCTCGGGTGTCCGGCACGCTCTTCGTCGTTCACATCTTCTCGGCCTTCTGAGAACATTTTGTACCACCGATAAACGTTGCTTCGGTCCAAGGTAGCTTCTCCGTATGCCACAGTCAACATTCGGAATCGCGCACTTAATTTCGTTTTTCACACAAAATTTGATACAGGTAAACAATACAAAGATATGTATATGTTAAGGTTTATGAAAGCCCTACGCCGCAGAGGTGACTGCTACATACATTCATTGATATTTATCTGTATTTATTCATATTATCCGCTAGGAGGTGATAGGGATGACTATTTGCAATAATTTTAACCCCCATATGCTTGATCCAAAAGTGAACCATTCTTGAGTTATCACGTTTTTTAGCTTTTTTCAAAATTTGTCAAATCATGTAATGTTTATGTCATTTACAATCATATAAAATATATCCTACCGAAACTAAAGTCTATATTTAAGCAGTGGGTCAAATATTTCATTTTATACGATAGGTATATAAATATTTTAACAATTATAGAAAATATTCATAAATTTCGTTTATTAAGAAAAAAAAATTAAGAGCAATTTTAGAATACTAATCAAAAACAATAAATAAATATTTGAATGATAATGCTCAGAGACGAAAGTGTGTAGACATAATCCCAATTAAAAATGTTAAGCTTTTAGTAGATTCAATTTACATTAGCTATAGTTTTCGCTTTTCTATTCTTACCTAACTTCAAAAACAGAAGGTAAATAAGAAACCAACGTTAGTCTAATAGTACCTAACGTATTCTTAGTTTCTTATTAATTAGTAGTTGTTAAGTTTTAAGGTCTATCATTGATTTAATATTTAGATATTAATAATGTACCGTATAAAAATATTTACAGTTAATTTACAGTACCATTTGTACCTTATTGCCTCTGCACAGTCAGCTTACTAATCACTCATCTGACTACTTAATACTTCTCTAACTGGCATTTTTCCATATTTACTTATTCGTGAATGTTATATTCCTATAAATAAGAGTATTTTCAATCACACGCCCATATCCCTTTTACTTAAGATGTTTTTTGAGTACCTAATAATAGTAATAAATCAATAATAACTGTAAATAAAAAACATATTAAGCAATTATATTTTCCAGAGATAAAATTTATTATATTAAAATTATCGATAAAAATAGTAAATATACGACAATGTGAACGAAACCCCAATGGCATTTATGATTAATCAGCCGTTATTTGAATTCAAATTGATTTCAATTATAATTAAGAAAGCCACGCTATTTTATTATATTTAAAAGATTTTATTTACTTAGTCTTCATAAATTTAGTAGTCTTTGACACGTTATGGCTTATATTTCGATTATAATTCTCATTTTTTAATCTATGAATGCTCCACTATTAAACAGTTTTAATTCAAAATTTTGAGTCGTCATTTTACAATTAAGTGAAGCTACCACCGGTTCGGAAAGTAGATTCTACCGAGAAGAACCGGCAAAAAACTCAGTAGTTATTCTTTTTTAACATTTAAAAATACAAAGGCATGTTAGTTTAATACAATTATTCAAATTAATATTAATATATCCTAGTACCTGTTAAATACGCTTGAAATTGTGGGCTTGATACGATTTGATTGAATTGGTTTCGACCTTGTTAAGAAAATATTGATTATTTGAAAATAATAAACATTTTATCCAACTATAAAAGCTATCGTGAAGTGAAGTGAAATATCGTGATGTGATAACCTTTTTCTCAATGCGAAAGAAGCCCTTAACTTAGCTCCAGAACAAGTAACATACATAATTAATTTTAAAAGAAATGTTGAGCAACAATTCATTTTAAATTATATTAGTGACTTACTAATAAATTTTGGGTAAATTTTGTTAAATTGTAATTATTCTAATTGAAATTGATCGTAAATATAATTATGTAAACTATTGTCTTTTCAATTCACTAGTTGTAGACTAAAAGTCACAATTTTGCTACCCTCAATATAGGTATATTTTTCTTAATACAACACTGGCGTCGATTGCTATGAGTTAAAGCGAGATAGCAATACAAGAAATAGAAAGGGATGGGTGAAATCGGGGTAAGCTGGCCAGCGGACCGCCGTGGCTGCCCATTCACTACAGTTTTAGAGTCTTTAATATTTATATGTTTGAATAGAATCATCTTACAACTAAATATTTTGGCTTAAAGTATTGATATGCAACGTATTGTAAATTACATTTAGTTTTTCGTACAGGGTTGAAGACGTAATTTTTCAAGAATTGCTATATAGATTAATTCTTTTATAAAATAACAATCAAATTTCAATCAAATGATTAATAACTAATTCTTCAAATAAAGAAATTTCGTATGATAAATTTTAAATTCGTAAGGAATTTTTAATTTCGTAGCGGGTTACCCTACTCCACTTTGCGCGGCAGCGGTCAGAAGGCGGAGCTTATCGGCAAACTCGCGTCGAGGCTGGCTTCACTGTCAATTCGAGAGCTGCGAAGAGTACGCTCGCGTCTATTACGTAGTGTGTTTATAGTGAAGTGTATATTGTGAAGAAATTTCGAATGTCGTGAGGTGAAAGATAGTGTTGTTTTTTTTATCGCGAAGTGCAACTTGTGTTATCAAAACGATGTTGTTAGTGTATTAGAAAGTGAATTCATCAAAATGTGTACAGCACGGTTGTGTGCAAAATTGATTTTTGCCACGTAGTGACGCGAACGGGTAATGATTCCTAATGTGGAGTTCGAAGCAAGATGGTTAGAGAGACTCGGCACCTGTGGGTTGGAAATTTACCCGATAACATACGTGAAGATCGAATAAGAGAACACTTTAAACGGTAGGTTTAATATATACATATACATCATGTGCCGTCTATATTTTATTTATCGTTTATCATAATTATTACCTGTATTTTCGTGTAATGATAAATAATTGTATGAGAGCAAAGCGCTCGTTTATCTTTGCCAGGATATCATAAAGTATCTCGTGTAAGTATTTCGAATTAATGAGAAACCTTTTTAGAATTTATTTGAGACGTTTGAACTGATGTGAAATCTTTTTGTAGCTTGAAACTAATTACAGGATCATTTTAAAATATTAATAACTTTCAGTACACAACAATTAAATTAAATGGTTAATATAATATAAGCAACGAAAAATTACACTGAAATCTATTCACGACCGACTGATTTTACTTCGACAATGTACTGCAGTGCGTCATAATTTGATGTAGACCGTGTGTGTTTAAATCTCATAACATACGTATACGAAACTTTTATTCGTATAAAACTGTTTAATATTTAGATTCCAGATATACATGTATGCATAAAGTAAACAATTGAATGAATTCTTCATGGTACTACGCCACTTATACCATAGCAATTTAGTATAAAGTATGTCTAATTTATGGTAATGTAAACTTGAATGCTAAATTCGTTACAACACGTATTTTAATCATTTTGGGGCATTCGAATATTTCAATGCGCCATTTAGCTATAAATATCCAGCATTGACGGTCTAACACGAAGAAAAGTATATATCCACTCTTCGTGCTAAAAGAGTGAGATATCGTTTAACAATATTTTGTTTCAAAAAGGGATAAAAAAATTCTCAGATGCACCCTTAACAACACGATTTAAATACAATGAATGTAACCATAACATACAGATTTACTAGGAATTCACTCTAAATGCATCAGATACACATCACTTACAATAATTATGATTACATATGGTACACAAAAAATAAAACAAACCTTTACGTTTAAAACAATCAGCCAAAGAATAGAATTTTGTCCTTCGGTAACCGTCATCACAACTATTATCTTATTTATTTTTTAGCACGTTTATAATAATAGGGTATTATGAAAAAAAAACATAAAAATGTTATTTGTTACATAGTGTTTAAGAAATGAAAATATAATAATAAGGCGATATGAGGTGATCAATCCAAACGCTGCCGTACATTTTGATAACCTTTTACGTGACATCCGCCATTTTAATTTACTCGTTCAATGTCTCGTAGCATGCGTGTGTTCAATGTGTCGGTTTTAGTTTCCCAACGACTTGATCGTTATAAATAGAATGAGGGCACTTGTAAGTTATCTTCTTTAAGGTTTAAGTGAACATCATGATTGAAATAAAGAAATCAATCATCATGACAATTTTATTTCTATGTGTACTCTAAGGCGTATAACTATTCAACACAAAATGTGGTCATGTTTGATGCAAGAAGTGTATATAGTATATTTTCGATATTAACCAGGCTATCTTAATATGTATATTTTATTCATGCAAATGATGCTTTTTAAATATTGCCATTTTACTTAATCTATTATGATCTCATCTATTATTTTTAACTTACTAATTTTGGATAAGGGTATTTATATGTACTTTGGTATAGATTAAAAATAATTACTATAAAATAACTTATATAATGAAATAAAATGTTTCAACAAATATTTTATTTTTTGTTTAAGATAGTTTAGTTTATTATTAAAAATATTAATTTCATTTTGGGAAGTTCTAATTTATGATATCATTCAGATATTATGTTACTGACATAATAGGTACATCAGTTAGTTTGTTCCTTTCAAAATCAACTTTTTTGTAAATATAAAATGACAAATCCAGCATTTACAACTAGGCTAGGCATCTTTTAAACATTATCATACAGACAAATCATCAGTTGTACTACACAGAGCTTACATACTTAAGATGTGTCTTTAAAGAATGGAAGGTTAGTTTTGATCATGATACTGAAAAAATAAATTATTTTGTTTTTACAACAATATCCCTTTTTATAAAAATTGAATGAATGTCACACTAACATGAGTCATATCAATATAACTTTCTAGTCAGCGAATAAAAATCTCACCCTGTTGTCTATCACTCAGAGCAGTAATGTTGTAAAAGGTGATGACAAAACTTATACCCAAAATCTAGCCTCTACTGTATTATATAATGTTAGAAAATCTTAATAATGATGAAATAAAAAAAATTAAACATATATATAAAAAATTAAAAATAAACATTATTTTTACACTCTTTAAGAGTCCATAAAAATGTTAGTCATTAAGTGTTAAATGCAAGGTAGCTTTCTAGATGTAACTTTCATTGGTTTACTTATTTTTAAAAATATACAAATGAAAATTAAATTTAATTCATACAATTTTTCTAATTTCAATCAAAAGGGTAATGGAATTATAGGAATCATCTTTAAATATGATACATTGCTATATTTTTCCACTTTTATTCATGCATGCATGCTGGTTTACATAAATGTCAACATGTTAACTACATACTCTAATGACAATGATGACTTCCTCCAAAAATTTATTCTTAAAAAATAATTTGTGAAATAAAACTTTCTTAATAACTAATATCCAAATAGACAATTTGTTTATTTATTATCGGTAGTGCATCTATAGAAACAAATTGATTGTGGCAGACTATATACTTGGTGGTTGGGCTTTGTGTAAGACTGTCCGGGTAAGTACCACCCACTTATTATGTATTCTATTGCCAAATATTTTCTTATGGCAACAGTATATTGATGTCAGTGACCACTCACTAACATGTGACATTACCAATTTTGCAATTAACAGAGACCACGGTTCATTATAAATAACCATCATATTCATGTGGTAAATTAAGCAATAATTGGTATTTGGTGAATTGTAGTATCTGCAATGCTAAAATATAATATCTCATACAAGAAAAGTTGAATATATATAAATATGTTATGGTGATGTATGTATTATTTAAATTTTATTTTAAATATTATCAATGTAGTCATTACTGAGTTTCTAATCTTCCTTAATACTTCATTTTGTTCTACAGTTCTACAGCCTCAATTTTAATAACAAATTTTCATATAGTTATCTCATATTTTTAGTGTACTGTGTGTAACTGAAACAAAAACTAAAAAAAAAAATAGTTTTTTTATTTATAAATAATTTTTTTCATCTTTTGATGACAGAGTTACAAAAAAAAAGTTAAATCCTAACAATTTTGATTAAAGAAGTACTTTTTTCAAATCATGGTCCATAATTATAAATTGAGTTTTCGGTTTCATTTAGTAGGCATTTAGAAACAACAATAAACAGTGTGTAGTAACCATTGGTGTCAATTCTCTGCCTTGGTTTGGTAGCTTCCACACAATTGGGACATGCCGAAACATTACCAAGCCTGGGCTAATGCAGTGGTGCCTCATGATGTAAATACCAGTTGTAATAGTTTACCAATAAATAGGAAAAAAAGCTGCTTCTAGGTACTTCACAAACGTCTTTGCTTTAGGTGAAGACTGGTGTGCCTCCCTTATTCCCTACATATTTGATAATTCTGATTTCCCACTTTGGCTGTTGTAGGAAAGGGAAAGATGTCGTCTCGAAGATGCTTTGGTGTACCTGATTCTTTTCCATCCTGTCCCGTTCAATTACAGTTCTATAGCCATGACCTCCTTGTTTTCCAAGGCGTCCATTATAAACTGATAGCTCTTGCGGTATGTAGAAGAACACCAGTTAATTAGTGAGCGCCAGTATGGTTTTCGTCAGGGTTGTTGCTCACTAGGTTATCTTAAAGGGGGGTACGTGACACATAATCGGAAGCCGTTGAGTCCAAGTAGGCATTAGCAGCCAGTTAGGATACAGCGAATGCCTTCGACCACAAACACAAAGCGCTTCTTTCAAGGTTCAGTAGGATTATAGTATATTTCCGGGAAATTATGCAAATAGATCTTCAGCTTATTGAAAGCTGATCGGAGAATCAAGGTCGTTGTCGACGGAGCATGCACTGAATTTTGGTATTCCACAAGGCTGCGTAATATCTATCGCTTATTCTGTTTTTTCTGCATTTCAATGATTACTTCCATATAAAGAACGAAAAAAATGTTTGTAGATGCATAGAAGTGCATACTGCAGATATAAATAATATCTGCAGTATGCACTTCTATGCGTACGGTAGTACCGTAGACACCTCAGACCTTGCTAATATTTCTCGAAAGTTGGACTAAACTTGTGTCTTAATGTCTTTTTTTCGTGTAAATCTAGTCTGTAATTCTAAAAAGACCTATATTTGAGCATTATTAACCGATGGTCGAACCTCAATGATTTGAGAAAATTCTCATTGCTGTCTCAGTTGATATTTATTAATGGACTACTTCGAGTTGATGGTAAGAACCTCATTCATTTTCTCGGTCAATTGGAAGGTAAAGCCTAATTGGCCTTAAAAAAGCTTTGTATGCTTGCTCAGCAAGGCAAGACGGTGTGGTTCACGATGGCCCATACCCTCATACTATATGTACAAGCTGCAAATGCAGCTGCTCTCAACTCTGGGTGGGGGCTTTTGGGGTGTTGTATTCAGCATAAGTTAATATTATGTTACCAACATTTAAAAAAATTAGTAATGTTTTTGATTGTATGTCATTTTCTCAATAATACTGTGTACATTTGTCATCCCATTTTTCGGTAGGTACTCATGTTTTATGGTGGGCCCACACGACACAGACTTGGCACAGACTTACAAATGTGAAAAAATCTTTAATTTTTCTATACATGTCATTCCTTTTACAATAATTTTTTTATCAATTCATTATTAATCACTGATACTTCAAATATTTTCCTCCGATACGTAGACACATACATTCAATTTTCATGAGTAGCTCAGACTTTTTCGTGTAAAGCTTAGATTATTCCAACACACCGACTTTTGTTTGCACTGCTAACTTGTACAGCCATCCGTGTCGCGTGGTCCTACCATTAGTCTTGTCAAAAACAATATATCGACTAATTCACAATCAATTTCGTCGCTTTCAATAAATTGAGTACAGTTGAATTTAACACGTTGCGTATATCGATGACTACGCCTTTTTTCGGATAATTAACATTTCGCTGAAAACGTCCCACTTTGCACTAACATAAGCCGCGGGCAGAAACTAGTCATATATAAAACACCAAGCCAATTTTTAAAATGTCTACGTCAAAAAATATACTTTATTGGTAGACTGAAAAATTGAATTGGTATGTTGAAATAAATTCCGAATGATTTTTTTTATAATAGCACCATTTTGAAGTCACTCAATAACTAACTTACTATTAATACTTATTCTAAATATTGAGTACGCCACTCGGCAGCAACAAACAGTAAAATGCTGCTCCATCACTGTTTTGCAATGTCGCGCTCCAAAAGCAACATTGGTGCGAAGGCGGGGACCGGTGTCGGGTCGTCAACCTTCTGAGCAGAAATATATTAGACAGATGTTATTATATATTTTATTTCGGATATTTTTTGTATAGTATACATTGATCATTTATATGTATTTCACATTATTATTTAGCATTGAATTTATCTTATAAGTTAATATGTTCATGAAAAACAAAATCCTTTTACAAATGTATTAGTCACATATTTTTTATAATTTGAAAATTAAATTGACTATACTATTACATTTTTAGTTCTTAATTATGGCCACTTTCAATTTATGGTCTTTATAATTCACTGCAACTATATAAAAACAGTTTTTTATCAAATTTGCAAGCCGCAGTATTAAAATTTCCAATTAAGGCCTCGCGTTGTTTTGTTGGTTGTGTCTTTGTTCACTTGACTTGCTTATAAGTTGTTATCTTAGTGTTATTATAATATGAATTAGCTATAAATAAACAAATATATATATACGGTTTTTTCTTTTTAAATAACATATTCTATAACAATTTATTGAAAAAAAAAAATAATTATTCCCATAGCTCTCATATTGTTAAGTTTGAAGATTTTTATTCTTATTTACTAAATATGTAATTTGCATAAAATTAACTGTTTTAAATAATATTCAAAATGTTTTTGCCTTCTCCAACAAACACGTTGAGTCGGTTCACTCGCATTTAACTGGCAACTAACCGTCGATCGGCACACCTTACGGCTCTGTTCGCCTTGGATAAATGTAGTGGCGCCCAGCGCGGCGAGAAGTGTGGCAACGTCGCATATTTGTACGTATCGGGCTAATTCGGAGTTACCTACCTAGATAGTCGTTATTACGCGGTTCTGAATGTATGTGTAGGCTTATATTGAACGATAATTCGTAATAAAATAATACAATTCGTTACGTAAAAAACATTTTGCTTATTGTTGTTCGATTACTTTATACTGGAATTCATATTTACGTTTTATTTTTCAGGTATGATGCTAAGAACGGACAATTTTTTAATTTAAACATTTCGAAATATAAAATACATATATATATTACGTAATCTATATTTGTACTATTCCCGTGCTGTATATTTAAATTGTCAGTCACATACTCCTATGTTTTTAAACTAAAATTAATAAATTGGTTTTAATGTACATGTGTGTACCTAGTAAACTGAAAAATACTTAGATTATGGACAAACTTACATTTGTGACACGTTGTTATATTACTGATTAAAATTTTTACTTAAATACAAACAACGTAGTAAAACACAGCGGCCGTGCAGTAAGCATAACTTACACGATTATTATTAAAATGAGGTGCTTATAATTAACGAACAATATTTTTGTAATAAATTATTACCACCCAATCATGTACTTAATGTATCTAGTTATTAATACATATATATAGGACTGGGAATTAAAACTATCAAAACCCTTATGTAATTTGTTATTTTAGTTTTTTTACAAAAAAAGTGTGTGGCCCAATATAAATCGTAACTATAAATAATACTAGTATTAAACCACATTACAGTTCATTGAATTTTTGTTATTGATGGCTAATCCAAATGTGCTAATCGTAGTATAATTGTCAATATCTTAGAATAATCTACTTCCATTTTATCATAAATTGCACTACTATTATATTTTCTTATTAAATTTGATTGTTCATGTAAAATGCATATAATCATAATAGGTTCTTGATATTTTACTAATATTTCGTTTGGTCGCATAGAACCTATAATTGAGGCACAAATATATTTGATATAATTATGAGCATGCGATGTTGTAACGTTATTATGCAACTTTCGCGTGGTGACACTGAGGGCACCACCCCGTGCAGTATGGCCCGGCCCCACCCGCGGCCCTGCTCTATCGACCTGCGCAAGCAACCCGGGCCGCCGCAGGCTTGGCGACCGACCCGACCGGATTGAACCCCTATCCCCTCACCCCTGTTGCGCACTGGCGGCGATGGCCTGTTTTATAAAATCGACTCTTGGGCGCCGCGCTATTGTACCTTTCTACGTTATAAATATACCTACAACATAAATTTAATTACATAGTTGCAGTTTTTTTCACTTCTAGTACATTTTATTAATCGTATGTATTAGGACTGGGCTGAATATTTATGACTTGTATTACAGTATTCGGATAATTGACTGCTATAAAAATGATTTTTTTTATTAAGTTACCATAAGGTTACTAACCCAAAAATAAAAAGGATCCTCTGTGGCAGAACTAAAGGAACCCCACGTAAATAAAAAAAAAGATACCGGTTTGTGATAAAATAACATTAATTCTGATCATATACATTATAATTTTTATATTTAATATGTAATTTTATTAAATTATTTGGTAGGTTAATGTTTTCGCACATTTGTTGAATATTATTACGTCCCCGTTAAAACCAACCACATTCGGTTCATCCACACTTTTGCCCATTTTGCTTGATTTTACTCCTTCAAATTAATAGAAAAAAAAATAATTATATTGGTAAATTTCAAGTTCATAATCGCAATGTGTGGGTTGACTTAGATATTGAAATATGGTTTATTTATTCCAATATTAAAATTATAATATATATTTTTATTTATTTTGTTATATGATACACATATGTCTCAATTTATCGAAAATAATAGGCGATACACTCTGGTTGATAATTACATGTTACATCGGCTTATGACTTATCGTAATCTTATGAGGTGTGATAATGTCAGGCGGTACAGAAGCTTGCTCATATTTTAGCATCAAAATTACCCGAAATAATATTTAAATATTTATAGTTACTTCTTTCATCAGTGTTAGTTAATGAAGAATAATTTTATAATGTTTTCAGATTTTGATCATAAACAAGTCTATTGCGTTAAAAAGTAGTTTTAGTTCTGAATTTTGATCTTTATAATATACCAAACACTACTAACATTTTCTTCACGATCACAATAACCTATAAATTAAAAAATATTTTTATTTTTTAAATTAAATAGGCGCGTCAGATTTATTCAATTTTAAAACTTTCAAATTCGATGAAAATGTATGGTACAACCTATGGCGCGTTATTCTTTGGTGAAAGTTAAAATACCTAGGCTTGTACTTTTTGAGGTCAATAAACTCTTTATTCCAATATGCACACAACAACAAAATTAATTAAACGGTTATATTTAACCTAATTGGTATGTTTTATGTTTACAATGCATTTTTATTTTTTAATAAATTTCTTCATTTTAATGAATACTAATATAATAACATTTTTGTAAAATTATTTTTTCATATATATATATACATATTAATAAAAATAATATACTATGATTATTTTGTTTTTGTCTTCTTAAAAGTAATTTGAGTTTAAAGTAATTGAATGTGAAGGAAATATATAAGCATTTTATGCTCGAAAGTTGTAATAAATATTTGTAGATAACCCAGATCAATTTTTTTATTACGCAATTACACATTTTTTCCTTTTTATATACTTCTTATTTTAGCCTTCTGTCATTATTGAATAAATTGAGGATCAAAAGGAGTTTTTTTACAACATTATAAACCATCTTAACAGTATTGACAATTTTTTAAAGTTAAAATATCTCTATGGTTATAGTACCAGATATATGCGTCTAATACTGTGTATATTGTTTGTGCATATACATGTATCTTCACTTGCCGAGATCATTGTAACGGTAACTCGTCCGTTTTACTTTAGCATGCGAATGAACGGTGCACTAATGATTCATTGTAAACTGTTCTTAAACGTGAACCTAAGCGCTCCAATGTATTTTATTACCCAATTAGTATATAAAAATTACAAATTGTTTAATAAAGTTTAATAAAACAAATAATAATTCTATGCAAATAATAATCTGTAGCATGTTAAGACTTTCCCTCTAAGAAGGATGTACAATTAAAAGACATGAATACGTTAATATACTGCAGTTAAGTCGTTCAAAACTAAAATAAGTTATATTTATAACGCTAATACAGGAAAATGTGTATACCAAACCAGGTTGTATGTAGTCAGCATAACAAAGTGAAGTAGTTATTCAGAAAGTAGACTGACGTCATCAAGCCGGTATCTGCCCTTCCCCCCACCCTCATACCCTCGCATCCTGCTGTTCGGTTCGCTTCGCGCTATCATCGTCGCACCACTACCAGTGCCTATGCCTTTATACACAGACGCAGCAAGTTGGTTTCACACGGAAACGGGCACAGCGGGCGCGGCCATGTTGTAAGAGTAAACTTGGCAACGTCGCACTAGACATCGACCGATTTAATCACTCGCCGCTGTTAAGTTTCTCGTTATCTATCCATATAACGTATTATTTCTATAAAATACAGTTGTAATTATTAAGCAGAGATGACATTGCTGAATAATGTAAAACAATACTTATTATCTTTTCATAGTAACTATGGTAGTTTAGATCAATTTCGTAAATTTATTCATTAAGATGTATTTTGTTATTGAATTCAAAAGCGGTAACTAATTAAAAAATCTCAAATAAAGTTTATCTGAAAGTATATTATGTTCATTCCTTATAATTTGTTCTAGTTTCGACGTTGCTTTCTACGTAGTAAGTTCTAATTTAACTGTTTATATAAAATAGTTACTGCGTAATTTAAATAAAATTCTAAAACTAAGTACATTTTCGTATCTCCTTGTGATTCACGTTCTATATTTATGCTGCCACAAACAAAGATAAAAACTTCGTTAAAAGACAAACGACGAATGACGAGCTATAAAGAAGAAATATAATGAAATATGTAGTAAAGCAAGTCTGACGAAGTGGCAACAGCGCTTGTTGTTCGATACCACATTCAAAGCGGCAACGGCGCATTTTTTTTGTAGTTTCGCCGCGTCATGACGACGCGCGTTGCCCGCTGCGGCGCGGTCGCGCTCAGCGAGGGCGCCCGGTTAGACGTGTTCATACCAATTATGTTGTCTTCTTTGCTTTATAATATTTTTACTTTTTAATTCGATAATTTATAGCTAAAACCTACGAAAAAAATCTGATTCAATGTTTGATATTATATTTCTGTATAATGATACATGTTATTTAGGAAAAATTATAATATACATATATACTATAATATAGTACATCTTTAGGATTTGTACATCTTATTACGTACGTCTAATCTGCCAATATAATAAATATTTTACGAGGCAAGTAAACAAATCGAAATATATTTAAGACTACGCAGGTCTTCCGGTTATTTAAAATATATGTACCTATATATATTCAGTTCTTAGTTATATAATTGAAACATGGAACAATATTAATAGATAACAATATTAATAAGTCATTGTTCCCGATACAAGTTTTTATGAGTTAGTTGAATATTTATTAGGTACTTTGAAGATAAATTAATAATTAAGTATAATGTCACAATCTAGCTAAAGTTTTGTTTATAATAATTTATATTTTTTTGGCTTAAAATATTTTGATGTTAATTTAATAAAGATTGGTTTGTCTATTAAATAGATTCTAATTTATTGAAAAAATACTTAATAATACTACTCAATATTCCTTTTTCTTTAAGATTATTTTGGCATCAGTTATTATCGTAATTTTATGTTTTTCTAATGACAAAGTTGCCAGTGTAATTTACTTGAATGCGCATGTCTGTTTATGCGTGGACGTTATGGACGGGTACTTTAAATACCTAAAATAGGCGTTATATAAAAATAGAAAATTATAGCAGAGACCGAACTTAAACCTAGAACTTATTGAGCGTGAATTTTCTTTTTATGACTGTAGGAGCAACCTTGTATTTTTTCTATTAAATACATTTATTATAACCTGAATAATAGATGGGTAGCTAGTATATAATATAATTTTCTAAATGTGTTTTGTTTTCCTTGCCAAATGTCAAATCAAATCCTTCTGCAATAACTTTGAAAAATGAAAGGCTTGAGTTTGTTGAGTCGACGGTCTTTTTAGGGATAACCCTTGACTCCAAACTGCAGTGGGGCACCCATTTGTATGCCCTGGCAAGAAAACTAAGTAGTGCCATTTATGCAATAAAAATAATTAGAAAACTTACGGACATAAGTACTGCTAGACTAGTTTATTTTAGTAATTTTCACAGTATTATGTCATATGGAATGTTGTTATGGGGTAATGCAGCAGAGATTGAAGTTGTTTTTATTCTACAGAAAAGAGCTATCCGATCTATTTACAATATTAGCTCCAGGACATCATTACGCGAAAAATTTAAAGAAATAGGTGTATTAACGGCTGTTTCACAATATATTTATGATAATATAATCTTTATACAAAAGAATATTAAAAATTATTCTATCAATGCTGATGTACATACTATTAATACAAGAAATAAGAATAAACTTGTAACCCCCAGTTTCCGTTTGCATACGGTAAATAGAACGTTTTTGGGCAATGGTATACGCATATATAATAAGATACCGGAAAATATAATCAATTTACCATTTTCAAAATTTAAAAATATTATTAAGACTAAATTAATAAATAAATCATACTATTCATTAAAAGAGTACTTTTTAGAAAGAAACGCCTGGAGTTAGGCTCGGGTTCCATCATAGGACGCTAATTACTGTCAATAACAGCATTGTAAATGTGTTTATTTGAAAAGAGCAACTATGCGAGTTTCTTGCCGTTTCTTCTCGCTAGAAGCTGCTTTCCGAAACGGTGGTAGTATTTGATTATTGACGATTCAAAAACGCTTCATTATGAAGTTTACTTGAATAAAATTGATTTGATTTGTGTAATACTATCCGAATTCGTACTGATAAAATCATTCACGAACCGATTTATCGGCCAGTACTGTCCTAATGTGTATGCATTGTGTACTCTATTAAAACCATAACAGGAAAAATGTTAAATAAACAACACTTGACAGTAAATTGTTGCGATATCATTGGTTGAGAGCTTGATTGTTATAAATTTTCACTATGGATGGACGTCGACGAAACCGTTATCAGGATTTTCGAAGTAATTTTAAAGTGGAAATAACAAGTAAAGAGTAGTAATGTTATATTATAAATAAATATATATAAATCATGAACTCTTAGTAGCGCACAATGTACCCGAGCTATTAACAAATCACATGAAATATGTAAATCTAAAGGTTTTTTTTATATTTTTTCCATCTTCCATTGGAATAGGCTATACAACTCGCTTGTTTTTACGTGCTTATTGACACATCTCATATGTAATATTTCTAAATACCCGAATTTGTACTGAAGCTATTCTAAGCTATCTATAAGTTGGTAATCTATTTTATAACATTTATTTATTAGTCTTCAAAAATGACGAATGTGAACAACATGACACACCATTAACTATAAACCATTAAACTATTATATTTTATCTGGACACTGATAAACTTCTGAACTATTTGTTCGATTTTAGTATTTTTTGATTTTCTACATTCTCCGGTAGAATAATCTAGTAACTCTTACTCCGTAATCTGGGGACTCTTACTCCTTTGTGCTAGATTCCCACAAAGCCACCTACCACTCATTACAATGATTTAATAGTTAATCTTACATTGCAAAAATATCAATAATTAAGTTAATAGTTTTATTAAAAACTCGTTTCAGTAAGTGTTTGTTCAGTTTTTTGGATAGCTCGGTTATAAATGACACGTGCCCTGCAAATGTTGTTTGTTTCACTCCTATTTTGGTGTAATTATAAAAATACGCAGAAGAATAATCACCTTGTAAGTTGCTTTGAGCTAACGACAAGATGGATTATTATCTCACCTGCAAACTTAAATTCGTTTATATATTTGCATAAGTTGTTGAAAAAATAAAAATAAATACGTTTAAATTTATGCAAGTAAGCAAAATTAAACTTCACAATGGTACCTCAGAAAAAAAATGTTGAAGTATTACAGTACATGTCTCAAACTTCTATTAGGTGAAAAATGTGTTCTTTGTGAGCAAGAAGCTAATAAAGCATTAGCAAAAATGAATAAAAATCTGCGAAAAATTTCATAAATCAATACTGCAACTTTGAGTGACTCCGTTATATATTATATATCCGTTATATATACCCTACAGAAAAATTACTATTATAGCGACATTCATAAAATTTCTAGCATAACAGATTTACAAACACTCAAAGTAAAATATCATGTAGATCGTTATAATTCGATTAAAATTTCTATTCACCTGATTAAAAAGAAAATTAAAGCAAGAAATGTGATAATCGATAATGTAATGGAGCAAATACCAATGAGTATAGCGAATATAATGATGACTGCCAATTAGTCGTGGAAGAGTTAAAAAAAAGTATGACTACAGATCATATTCTGGATGAAAAGCCTTTTAGATAAAGACCCGCTATCACTATGACATTGTTATTTTGATTAAATTGGATCCAATACCATATGGTTTAAAAAACTCAACCGTGATAAATTAACAGAAAATTAGTACAATTAAATATACAATAATAAAAAAGAAGCGGAATTTCACTTTTTCATTAAAAGCCAGCGAAATTATCTGAAAGAATTTACACAGCAAGTGATAAATTGATTGAATTAAACCAATTTTGATCATTCTTTTTTTATTATAAAATATATACTTCAAGGGTAATTTGGTGAAAGTTTGGTAAGGTTCTGAGTACAGGATCCATGACAAAGTAACAGAACGGAAGGGAACGGAACAATTTTGAGGAGCACGTTAGCGATACTCAGTCGAATCTTTTATTTATAGGTTATTTGGATATTTGAGTCACCTTCCGTAATGTGGTTATGTTTATGTAACTATCATAGTCGAATATTATAATCAACTAGCTACCCACCCCGGCTTCGCACGGGTGCAATACTGATACTAAATATACTACAGAATTTGTTTATTTACGACATCACATCGCAAAAATCTAAAATTATCAGTGTTTCTTTACTATATTGTTCATGTATTATATACACAAACCTTCCCCTTGAATCACACTATCTTTTAAAAAAACCGCATCAAAATCCGTTGCGTAGATTTAAAGATATAGGGACAGAGAAAGCGACTTTGTTTTATACTATGTAGTGATGGAACTCCTATACGGCTCGCAGTTAGGGTGCGATATAGGGCAGAATTTCTTACTATCTTTAATCAAATTTTGTGTATGTGATGTGATGTCATATGATGTACGAAATATAGTTGGTCTTTTTCAAAGTTTTTTTGCTGAGTTCGATTACAGCTCTTTCGAGGGATCCTTGTAGTTTACGCCGCGTGACGTATTAAAGCCGCATTTTCGAAAGTCTATTTTTGCTTTATTCGCAAGTTTCCTTTGAAATTGTCCTCGAAGTAGTTTCTGACTCATATAAACGGAACGCTTAATCTATCCATATTAAAAAAAATTAGTTAGTCAACATCAGCTTCACTTAAAATCAAAAAATAAATAAAAATTTTAACAAAAAGAAAAACCGACTTCAAACAAAACACTATTTTAAAACAAATGAATATGCACGAAAAAGTAATAAAAATAATTGCGTATTCAACATATTTTTTAGAGTCTTCCTAAGTTAAATGAAATGAAAAATATTAGACTACTTAAAAGTCGATTAACGATTATATCATGTAGTTATAATTATTGTTATATTTGGAGTCGGTGTCAGCCAATAAAACCCTACAGTATATCTATCAAAAAACAATACGAGAATACTTTAACTAATATGTATGTTTTTTACAAATTACCTTTTACACAATAATATACTGGATCAATCAAGGGGCTCGTATCGCTTCTTTCTTTTGATTGTTGGGGCAAGGGCACCGTGGCTGACACCGGCTCCAAATATACCAATAACTATAACTACATGATATAATCGTTAATCGACTTTTAAGTAGTCTAATATTTTTCATTTCATTTAACTTAGGAAGACTCTAAAAAATATGTTGGATACGCAATTATTTTTATTACTTTTTCGTGCATATTCATTTGTTTTAAAATAGTGTTTTGTTTGAAGTCGGTTTTTCTTTTTGTTAAAATTTTTATTTATTATTAAAATATTTAACTTTTCTTTTTAAAAAATGATTAACCCTGAAGTAGAATGAACTATTCATTTCTGTGACTTTATTAATGCCATAAACTATGGAATTTAACTATATTTAAGATAGAAAGGCTCGATTTCTTGATGATCAAGCCATTTTTGATCTGTTCGTTGGATTGGCTTTTCTCAAGGATGTTTGAGAACTCGCAAAATCCAGAGTGAGAGCGGCATGTTCTTTGAAATGGTTTGGATTATCCCGACCGCTGAACTTTATAATCGGCTACTACATCATAATGTACTCACTTTCAATTAGGTGCATCTCCTGCCAATATAAGCCCCATACCATCAAAAAGGGTTCTAATGATGAACATATTCCATGTTATTTGTTAATAACTCTACTACCGTGTTTACAACTTTTTTCAACTATATAAATCCTTCTTAATTTCCCTTCAAACTTTTTCGCTAAGAACTTCGCCGCTATTTAATTTTTTTTTTCTAAAAATAGATATTAAGTAGAACAGATATTCGTGAAGTGGATGATGAACGATATAAATTATATTCTTAAGAAAAAAAAAATGTTTTACACACTTTTTTATATACCTATAACATACAGTAATACCTCGAACTTACGCGATAGGTGGGACCGAGCGCGATCCGCGTAAGTCCAGGTAAAATTTTGCATTTTGCGGTCCCAATTGAACATACTTAGTATGTCTTTAACATACAAAGTATGTTCAATTGGGACCGGAGACTTAGTAGAACAAAGCAATTTAGGAAATAAATGTGTAACTAATTGTAGATAATATGTCATTATATTACTATAAACTGTATAAACATAATTCCGAGTTATTTAAATTTAGACGGTTTCATAAAATCTAAACCGTCATCTTACTAGTCAATGAGTTTTTCTTCTCTCGTAATATATCGTATATATTGTTTTGTGCCAAAATGTGCTCTTTGTTTGGAAATCTATGCTTTCTAAAATTGTTATCGCTTTTTCAATAGGACTGAGGGCTTCGGACAAGTCTCCAACTAACATTAACACAGGGTCCATAGAATAAAGGTTCTCAATGTCTTCCTTTGATTTACGCTGAGCAATGAATTACGCATTTTTATGAGCTCATAAATTGTAAGCTCCTGATAGTATGAATGCAGCAGTTCTTGAACGCCAACACTACCTACTTCTAAATCAATTTGTCTACAAAGTTCGACAACGTGTTCACAATCGCATTACTAATTTCATCAGACTCTGACACTGATTCCGCCTGAGTCTGAGTGCAGAAAAAAAATGGACAGTTTTTTTCCGAAAGACAAATAAACTCGAAAATTAAAAAACCGTGTAACTCCGAATTCGCGTAAATAGGGGTAGCGTAAGTCGGGGTCTATATAATTAAAAAAAGACTAGATATATTTTTACCTATAATTAAGGGCTAACTCGGGTCTTTAAAAGATAAAGGAAATGCCAAAACAGGTTAAAATAAAAAACCAACACAGTTTTTTAGTCTTACTCATTAGTATCGAACGTTTTCTATTAACCCAATCGATCAAACGATCTTAAAAAAATGTGATGCCTGAATATGAGAAAAACTATAATATAATAAAATTAATTATCCTTTCTGGGTCATTTATTAATCAAATGACACATACATTATATTTTTTCTTTCTAGTTTCATTCTAATGTAATGTAAATTCAAACTCGTAGTTCGTTTGAAATAGACTATAGATTATATGAGAATTTATTTTAGATTTTTATTGATTAAACTTGTAATTTTGATGTGTTTAAAGTGTTCTATAATACGTAAATACAAAAAGAAATCGTAACTTAATGAAGTTTAATTAATTTTAATTTGCTGTGTTATTTCAATACAGAAAAAGTAATTGTTTTAGTATGTATATGTAGTACAATTATTTCCTAAAACGTCTCTTCACTTTAAAATTATTAATTATTATTTTTGTAACAATAAAACGATAGATAGTTTAGCTTTATGCTTGGCATAATTATAATGTCCATATATTTCAGGATAACATTTATTTTGTATTATTAATGAACCAGGGAGGGATCAATACAATATGAAGAAAGTGGTGAAATAAGAAGTTGTAGCCTTTTATGCGATGTGTATATGAATTTTAATTGGATTATATAACTGTTTGTCTCTTACAGCTATGGCCGAGTCCAGAATGTCAAGTTGTTGGGACGAATGGAGAGCCCAAGTGCGAGTACGAACGGGGCTGCTAATAGCGGCGTTTGTGCCACTGTTGCCTTTATGGACATCAAGTCTGCATCAAAGGCTCATAACATTGAGCACGTGTTGGACGAACGAACTCTTACTACTGAGTACTACGAGCCAGCCGCTATACCATCGTCCGCGGGCGCGCCTTCAGCCGGCTCGTCGCCTGCTGGCTCTGGCTACTCAGGTTCTTCATCCTCCGTGAATTCTGCACCTGCACCTGTCACCACTTCGCGCTATCATCTCTCGTAAGTATTTGTTTCTTTAGCTGCAATGGCCATCTGTTAGTATCATGTTATAAATAGTAATGCTGTTCCGATCTTTTTAGAAACCATTTATAACATTAAGATATGAAATGTGATTTAATTCATATGACTGACGACGGATAAAGAACTTAACGCTACATTGTTTTGTTGTTTCAAACCTTGCTACATTAAATATTTTAAGATATATATTGCTGTGACTTTAGAACAATACCTAAAATATGTATTATCTAAAGCATAAGCATAATTTGTACCTGTATTTGTTGTATACTTTCTAGAATATATCTTTTTACAAATTATAAATTAAAAACACATTAATATCAATATAAGAGCAAAATTGTGTAACTAAATTATAGTTATTATATTAATTATAGTAAGATATCGAAATTAATAAATTAGTTAGTAAACCAATTCAATATTGGTTTTCATAGTAGCCAAATTTTCTATTAGACTCAATGACTACGTTCAAATTACTAATTTATACATAAATAATAATATCAGACGTCGTTTTGAAGCATCCTTTCGTTTAATTAAGTTAAAATTAATTCATATAGTAACTTAAGGCTATTCCAATCAAAGAAGAATTAAAGATTTAAAAAGATAAGATTTATGAAGTTTAGATTCACGCAATTTGCTAAAAGCTCAGTTATTTTGTGCGCTACAGATAGTTCTTGATTAATGCCTTTATTTATAAATTTTCGATGACACTTTCGTCGACTTTTAATTCCAGTATGAATGTGATAGATTGTTCAAGTTTTTCGGACTAATAAAATCACGTCAATTTGATGTTATATGTTGATAATTTGGCTGTTTTGTGAGTTCTAATGAAATTAATATTTACAGAGATAATAATATTACCGCTATTGAAAATTCACGTTTAGAAAGCGAAAAAAATCATAACTATGGAATAATATTTAAACATTTTTAAATATCTCGTGTACTTCTTATACACCTATATTAAATATATACAAATACTAAATGGCAGCAAAATCTAAGTAACTTAATGTTTTTAAGTTCAAGTCTTGTTTTGGATACTTATAATTTTACATTTTGTTCTGTTTATTTACAGTAATGTTAACTTGCTATTAACACATTAAAAATAAACTAAGAAGATACTTATTGATATTAGCAGATGGCTCATTATTCTGCTGCGACGTTCCTGTTGACGGTTTTTGTCGCTCTATTTGTGGCATTGATGTCAATTACTTATTAATAAGAGTATGTAATAATATACCGAAAAACCTCGCTTTAGCTTGTCATAATTGTGGAATTAAGTTCAAGGTATTATTAATTAATATAGTGTAAGCATGTTCGTCATTAGTCTTCGCACAAAATATGGATGCCGCCGCCGCCAGATCAGTGTATCTGCGACCTCCTCTGACGGATTGCAGTGTTTCATTTGGATTGCAGTGGGGAAAATCCCAAATCAGTGACAGTGCAGTGACAATAATTAGTGGTGGTGCGTGTTTAAATGCGTGCTATTAGAAGTGAAGTGTAATTGGATTACTTCCACGCTATTTCGAAGATCCATACATCGGGTCACTGTGGCTGGCGGCGGTTCCAACCTCGTTTTATGTATGCACTTTGTTATTAACGCTATGTTATCGATCTGTGTTTTTATTTTATTAACACATTTAATAACATGTCTGACTAAATGCTTGTTTTGGTTATATCTGTAATGAAATTTATTCAAACACTCTTTCTATGATGAGAAAGGGCTTTCTTGAAGATTCTTATTCTTCGTATTTGTTTGCCTTTATTAATACAACTTATGATTATACATAAAGTAAATTATTATGCTACTCGAACAACGCAACATATATAAGTAGCCCATTATAATACAGGTCATTGGGCTCTTCTATAAAACAGCAACATACTTATTACATATTTTAAGTCCTTCGATTATTATGAGTACTTTATCTCAAAAATTTAAGGCTCTCATTATCTACATATTACTTTACCGATACTACAAAAAATAACGAATTATATTATTAAAATTCAAACATGTACTTATTTAATTTTATGAAGATGAACTGTTAACCAAAGAATTTAACTGATAATTGAAACAATGTTTATAGAAACAATAATACAAAAACATTCATCAAAATGACATTAGATTGTTATATAAAATACATTTATACCGTTATTCTTTAAGAAATTGCAAGCTTATGACTATAATTTTGTTTATGTTTGACGCTCGCTCATGGCGACGTTTATAAACAAAATATTTGAAATATATTAAGTTTCTATGGGTTTTATCATATAATTTCAAATACAATGTATATAAAAAGTAATAAAGTTGATTTAATTATAAAATTTAAATTCTTGCTTTTTATATTTTAAATGACGGCCTCTACGATTTAACTAAAACATACTTTCGCAATGTATGGGGTTGCCTTAACTTAGCTCTTGACCGCGACACTTGTAACGATATCGAAACATCTTCCGGCAAAATAACAAAAAAAATATGGAATGTAAGTTTAGAATGATTAAGATACACATTATAAAGTTTATAAGATAAAATTATTTTAAAATAATACTGTGATAGCATCCCAACTCATATTCTATGTGCTACTCTAACATACACCGTTGGTTACCTGTAAGAGATCACTATATAGAGCTTATGGTCGCCAATTTTGGCAATGCCCACTTTTATTCGACTGTATTCTATTCATGTTTTATTTATTTATTTTCTCTTTGCTCAATAGAGTTTAAAATAGGATTTTACTTCTAATTAAACATTACTGACCTTTGTCAAATTAAATGAAATGTCTACATTCCCATGTAAATTTAAAGCCGTTTCATCTATTAAAATGAGTTAAGTTTTAAGTTATTTATGTAAAAAATTCACCAACGAGCAGATTGCTTACTCAAAAAGGTATTTATAAACAAATATATTCCTATATAATTTTTCAGAAAGAAATTAATGACAATCAGGCAAAATTTTCACATTACTAATCATTAGATTATTAACTATTTTATCAAACAACATCAAGAACCGAATAAATACTCAAAACCACATATTTTTTTCAAAATAATAATTATCAACATTGAAACGCAGTTCCTACATTGGCATACCGCCGAGCGCTCACAAAGAGGACGTATCGCTTGACGTCCCGTGTTACACTCACACATACACATACTCAATTCAAATTGATGTGATATTATTGGTCGAGAGTTTGACTAGTCTATGATATTCACTATACTTTTACGATAAAATGACGATTTGAACTCCGATGTAACTGGTGTCGAAGTTTTGGGAGTAAAATTAAAGTGAATATAATTACATGAGGTGCACAATACATAGCTGAGTTATTATCAATTGCCCGAGAAACGTGAATTTAAAATTACTGTTGTCTATGTTTTCTTTCATTGTTCGATTAGAATATGCTATAGCTATTTTCTTCGCAAACTGCCTCGCGGTACAGGTATAGCGGGATTAAAGACGTTTTGATCTGAAGTTTTTTTTTTAACTTATATTAAACTTTTTTTACTATAAAGAAATATATTTTTCCTTTGACATTTTAGACTAGATATGACTTCTATAAGTGTCTTTCTGATAGTCCATATGCTAACACTTACGTTTCGAACATCTTTAAAATTGCTTTTTATATTATTGTAGATACATAAACTACCCATTTCGTATAATTCATCAATTTCATGCTGACTTTGGTCTTCTTTTCAAAGAACCGGTTTCCTGAAACCTAGTCCATGTCCTCTGAACAGTTGAATCACTGGAACCATTCCGTTCCGACACATTACAATGAGTACACCTTTTTGAGAAGTGTCTTACCAGTGGTAATTTACTTGTTTGTTAAATTATGGTATAAAATATGTGATGAAAAACCGATTAAAAACACTTTTTATCAACATCAAATTAAAATTATAGGAACCCGTTTTTTATTTACTTTTAACACAACATATAAACACAAACCGCGAGCAAATGTTCGAATCGAAATAGTGTTTTAAATAATTTTGAGATATAGATCAGTTGAATTACTTCTAGTAATTTAATGTCTAAACAAAATACTATTATGTAGTTTTTGAGTTTTTTAAATAAGATCAAGAATATCATTTTTTTTAGTCTATACTACATTAACAGTTCCGAGCTAAAGATAACCATTCGTTAAAATTGGTTAAGAACTATTTTTATGGCAAATCATTTATTATTATATCATCTTTTAGCATTAATGGAAACTTAATCCCACGAGCATATATTGCGGTAACGATAGCGATAAAGTTTCAATATGCTTTCAAACTTTACCATTTATTCAAAAGAACACTATCGCAATTACGCATAATTATTATAAAAATATAAGAAGTGAAAACACTTTACGACTGTTCATCAATATTTTAGGGTAAAATATAATAGCATAAACGAAATAGTGTGACGGTTTTTTTCAATCATATTGCATTATCTTTAATTACGCATCAATAATTGCCGTGTTTTGAGAGCTATAGCTGATAGTAGTGTTGATTCGATAAAAAAGCCCCCAGACCGGTAAGGAATAGGTTACATAAAATTTTCATTACTCAAATCAAACATACGATAGGTCAGTATTTTCACATTTACTCCATTTATTTATTTATAGGAACACAAACAGATTTATAATTAATAATTTTGTCGGGGTAGGTCAAAGTCAAACAGATCTTCGACTTCATTAAATGTTCGCGTTCATGTTTTCGATACCCGGGAACATAATAGATGTTAGTTCATTTTATACTCTATATTATATTATTAAGGTTATGAATTTATATTTCTTTATTTTTTAATAGTCATAAATGATGTAATTTATGTCTGCAGCAGCGCACACAAAAGTCGGTATGTTGGAAAATTCCGAGAGTATGTGTGCGTATTATTCGGAGAAAAATAATTGACCAGTAATTAATTATTCATTGATGAAATTTTTATTGATAATTAATGAATTTTATCTATCTTGGTTATTTGTGATTTATTTGGACGATTTACACATTCGATAGTATAAAACTAAAACAAAACCGACTCTGTTAACTTCGTCGGTCTTACCCCTAGAGTGTTTTTTAAAACCGAAGGCGCGAAGGGGGTACAGCACTCGCCTACTGTAACGAAGCACAGGCGCAATGTGCTTTGTTACAGTAGGTGCTGCATATCCCGCGTATTTATATATAGAGCGTTGAAGAGGGCCACTGATTTTCGAAATTGTTGATAGTTTCAGGTTACGATTTTTTTTGCCAATATCTCAACAATGGAGCAAATTCGCGGTATGGGAATGGTAACCAGGGGATAGGGGAATACCCAAAGGAACACAGTTTATTGATAATGACGTTATTAATTATTTTAGTAGCCACTAGTAACTTTTTTCTCTTGCCTTATGTGTTTGTACAGTCGGGTTAATAAAAGATTTGTCACCTTAACATCTATTTTCGTGTACCCAGTATGAGCGATAATCTGCTCTACCGATCGAGATTGTAATTTTGCATCGCAATGTAAGCATAAGTCGCATCAAGTAAAGAGTAAAATAGAAAAAAACCTCATAGCCATTGTCTTGCCTCTTCTAAAAGAGAGTGAATAGTAGTCATCTTAATTCCTACTATGATTCTAGCTGATTACTGTAAAGTGTGGATAAATTTGCAATTCTTTCACGTAAAAATTACTGAACGTTTTGAAAAAATTAAAACACGGATAAAATATGTACTGCAATAACATATTTGATACTTTTTATTCTCTGATAAATAAAATAGTAATTATGGTAAAATTTAATCATGTAAACAAATCTTATTTATTTGTCTAAAAACGACTTTATCCGCTATTCGTATCAATCACAGCTTTTAGTCGCTTTCAAAAACAATTCAGTAATCTTCTACGACAGCGGCTTTGGTTCTCTCTCGTTATTGTTTATCCACTGCTGCACCATCAAACCTTGAGATAGAACCTTGAGAAACCAAAGATTTTTGATGGCTCAATATAGTCAAAGCTTTTTTAATATTATTTTACAGATTCATATATATATATATATATATATATATATATATATATATATATATATATATATATAAATATATTTTAGTGCTCTCAACAACATTTCTGTGATGATCTTTCGTTTGTGTGAATTTTATCACGAGTGTATTTTTATGCAAAGTAGCAATTCTAAACACTAAATTAGTTATAAATAAATAAATAAATAAATATAAATATGAGACAACATCACATACTCATGATCATCACATCATCACATACACATTACTCTGATCCCAATGTAAGTAGCTGAAGCACTTGTGTTATGGAAATCAGAAGTAACGATGTCTTTGTTCCTTTATGTTGTTGGCTTTTTTTTAAGAAATGGAAATTCAAAATTAATGTTCCGTCTTGTAGGACGGTAAGCAATGTTTCGATGCAAACATCATAATCTTTGCTGGCAGTATTGATAATTTTTGAAGCTCTTACAGAGCTGGAAATACACTGACTTAATAAACTTCAATGTTGTATTGATTAACCATTCAAAACACTCTCATTATATTGTTTAATTATTTAGTTACATATTATTTAATTTACAAGACTTTAGAATTGCATCTATTCTATATTCTAACATCTAGAATTCTAACACCAGTGGAGTAAAGAGCAAATTTGTTTGCTTTTCTTTATTTGTCATCATCAATAGCATAATTTAGTACTAAAATATTGTTATGTTAGTAGTGTTATGTAATTTGCTTTATTTTATATTGCTTATAATACACCGTGTATTATAAGCAACACATCCTAATTAATATATCAATAAATATAATACAACCCTATTTAGTTTAACTACTATTATTACTTCAGAGTCATAAACTTCGACTATTAAAAGCTTTCTATGAATAAGAAATGATTAATTATTTTTGACTTGAAGGTAACCGTGTTAATTTGTCTTTTTGCCATTGAAATTATTGATATAAATTGACAACGTACAAAATGTCAAACCTTAACGTTTTCTTATTAATTGAAATAGTAACACGTAAACGGAATCTCTTCATAACTTTTGTTACATTTACCAAATGCATGTTATATATTTACTATATATGGAATTTTAGGGATTCCGGTTCACAGAGTTTTATTCGGATGAATAAACTATAATAGTTATATATATTATAACTTTTATAGTTTTGTGGGCCCATTTTGTCAATATTAATTTAAGGATGACTTTGGAGGGTTTTAATTAAGAGTTAATGTGGCATATAAATGAAGGCCATCATTATAGTGCCAATGAATAAGACGTGATTCGTGTTAGCCACAAAACCGTAATGTTATTTTAACTATAAATATATCCAAAAATTTTAGATAGTTAAACGATCTCGACCTCGATCTCGATTCGACCTCACTACACCGATATATAGTAGCAGGCATAGCGTACTCAGCTCTCCCCCGTTCGGTAGGAATTCATTGGTTACCATGAGAAAGGGGCTAACCCCCCTGAAGTGGGCTTTTGCACCACGTGATATCCGAGTTTCTCCTTGGTAGTTTCAGACACCAAGTCAAATGACCGAGACCAGGTGCCCCTTACCACCGCCTCCGTTAACGGAGTCAGAGTTTTGTCGATTGACCTATACTGAACCTACGCTGCGTAACTGAAAGACCCGTTCTAACCACCTAGAAGTGCTGAACGAGAGGGGCATCGACAATTTAATCGACAAGCTAGCCGAAGGAGAATTAAGCCAAAGATTCTATTCCTTCCATAACAGACTTAACCGTCTCTTTCAATGGCTCTGCGAATAATCTGCTGGAAATAACTTGGTATTCGTAGCATAGCTCCCCAAATTGTCTTTCTAAGTATTCCAGGGCGTTGAACAGAGCACGCCTGCACTTCTGGCAGACTTAACGCGTGGTTCTACGGTGCGCGGTCTAACGGTCTGGGGACTTCATTTTCTCTCTCGCTTCGTTATGTGTAGTGCCGCATTGGGTCTGTGATGAATGGGTATATCAGTAATTTTATAAATGTCATCAAGTACATGACAAAAACAATCCTACCTATATGGATTAGAAAACAATAGAACAATCAAGTAAAGATCCAAAAACCATACGTGTATTTTGGCTTTGTCTTAGAGAGCAAAATGACATAAAGTAGATTATAGACTATCACTTGGTATCATATGGTATATCTATTGGTAGCCAATCTTTCAGCAATAAGAATCGTGAGACATTGTATGTCCAATGGTTCTTTTTAATGCCGACCAGGTAATATAATAATAATATAAATATGTAGTTCTAAAGAAAATACTTTCATAACTAGTAACTGAATTACTTACTAATCCGTATTTATCTTGAGTTTTGTGTAATAAAGGTCGAGTTCTTGAACTATAAACAAAACTGAAACTAAAAATATGAGTCATCGCTGCATTTAAAGAAATTGGTGTGATAAACACAGTGCAATACATTGAAATTTTAAAAAATACTTAAAACTTAAAACATGCAATGATGAATATTATAGTAGTTTATTATTTTACCTTAGTATAAATATTATTATTCATAATATACTTTTTATCTTTTTTTATATCTTTTTTCACTTAGGTACCTGTTTTCGTTCTAAGCTCCTATCACCAAAGGTGTCTGAGAGATGGCTATAAGCGATAAGACCCCCTTTGCGCACCATGTTTCTAATGTTTTGTATTTTCCATATCTTTCCTTGTGTTGTACAGTAAAGCATTTTAAAATAATAATTAATAAATAGTATACGTGAAATCAGAACCAAGATAAAGCTTTCACTGCAATCTCACCAATAAAGCAGTTAAAATAGCAGAGAGAATTTACTAACATGACAGTCAAAAATATAATTCTATTATTACAAAAAACTTACGAACGATATTTTAGCATTTTGCAATTCCACATAACTGCTTCGATAGCCATATGGATTGAATGCAATTGGCATTTCAATTTAAAAATATGTATCCAATAACTCGTTTGGATTAATATCATATGCACTTTTAGAATTAAAATATCAGAGCATCCTCATTTGTAGAAGCTCCCTATCCTATTGTGCTGTGACGTAAATTATATTCAATATACTAGAATAGATTTTTACATAATATCTTTCAATATAATAACTGACTGGTATACAAAGCATGGCGTGAACCTATGAGTTTTAACAGCTTTGTCGTAAATTCTTCACCCAAGAAGTATTCCGTGATATCTTATAGTTATTTTTTGCAGATTGATTTTTAAAAGCACGGTTTATATCTGGGTAAACATATAGTGTACCGTGACCATAGTGTTCTGTAAGTAAAATGAACAAACAAACAAGAAAACTAGTCGTACCACCTGGAACTGCTTTAATAAAAAAAAGTGTATGGCAGTTGTTATCTAACTTTTACTGTTTACTGACATTTATATTTCGCTTTCTGAACCACAGGTTTTGTTCGGATAGCTCGTCGTTGTTTCGATCGTGATGCGCTTCGTTATTTTATTGTTATAAGTCTTGTTTACAGATACTTAAGTGTAATATTACTTAAATTATATATTGAGACAACCCAATAGCGTTATACAATTAATGAAATAATAAACAAACATTTAAATTAAAAAGAAAACATCGCTGTATCTTTTTTAAAGGTGATCTTAGCATTATTGTTATATATACGAGGCAGGTACGGCTAATTAAAGTTACGTAACAAAATTGAAAATAGTCCATAAACGTAGAAATAAAAAATGGAGTAGTGTGTCAAAATGGAGAATGTTCACTAATTTTGATTTTTAGCGCTCTATATTGTCTGTCAAAAATAAAAAATAATAGTGAAAGAATTAATTCGATATGTCAATTAGTTTCCGAGTTATAAGTAAAACAAGTTGTTACGCACGACGCGGGTTGCCGGTGACGGTGTGACGTCATTGTACAACACGCTCAGTCTGGCTCACTCCGTGCCGTCGATATTATACAAAAATACTTTTAAAAATGTCCAATCCAAATACTAGGAAATCATGTGTTTTGCTTAAATGTACAAATACAACTACCAATTCGCCAGAAAAGTTGTATTTTATAGTTCCAAAAGATGTTAAAACGCGAAAAATTTGATAAAAGCTATGAAGCGATTAGATTGATTACAATAGCGTATTCATAATATATATACTTGTATCTCGTCGCAGAGCTCGATACCATTGAACATGTATTTCTCATCTATATCATGCACTACCTGAGGAGAGGAATAATCAAAGGACGATCTACGGTCGACAAAGTAGACGACGATGGAGGTAATTTATTCCTTTCTGAATGAAAACTCCAACTAATGTCAATTTTCTATTAGCGAGTTAATGAAAAAGACGAAAAACGTGTCACAAAAATAACCACGTGTAATCATTATTTTTGTAATTATTACGAATTTGTAGGTCGGGACACACTCTATAATTTTCATTACAGTAATTTTTCGATACCTTTCACGAGAAAAAAGGAAACTTTACCATTCCATAAATTCAAATCGTTTATAAAAAATACTTTGGTAAAAAAGACATACTATACGATACAAGATTTTGTAGATGATAAAAAAGCTTGGAATTAATACCTATTTCCAGGCAGGATACATTACATACATATATTGTATTTAGCTAATATGATTGTATTTTTTAAATGTTGAAAAAGAGTAACTACTGAGTTTCTTGCCGTTTCTTCTCGGTAGAATCTACTTTCCGAACCAGTGGTAGATTCAATTAATTATTAAATGACGATTCAAAAGTGCTTGTAAAAACCTACTTGAATATAGTTTATATTGATTTTAATAGCGAAAATCTATTTTTTTCTGCCAAAATTCGTGTATTTTTTATCGAAATCTCGATAACGATGATCGATCTATACATGAAAAATGTATAGGACCTTTATTGTAGATCGTACAAAAAGCAAAAAAAGTATTCCATAAAAAATTGGTATCTCGATAGAGGGAACCGAGTTATGATAAAAAGTGATACTAAGCGGTCCGCTTACCGCGCGGCGTGTTGTGAAATGACGTCACAGCACTCGCGCGGCTCGATATTTTTCGAAACTTTGAATGCCTATAAAATCAAAACTACTAGGTATTTTTGACTAAAACAAAAACTAGTGTATTTCTATGCATACAGGCTTTACTGAGAAAAAATTCAAGTGATTTGGCATACCTAGTAACATTCTCCATTAAGTTATTATATTGTGATTTAATTTTTGAAATTTGAGAGTTTATTGAGAAATATAAATATAATTCTAAGTAATGAGTTCTAAGGTAAAGGCAGACATAATCTGTGAAGACACTATATTTCAGAATTTCGTTGAAATCATCCTGTTTATCAAACGACTTCAAAAAGGAGGAGGTTATCAATTCGTCTGTTTTTTATGTCTGTTACTTCATAACTTTTCACTGGGTATACCGATTTTGGATTTTTTTTTTGTTTGAAAGCTTGTGCTTCCCATGTGGTCTCATTTTACTTTGGTCCAGTTCTGTCGATGTTATCCATATGATAACCATATAAGTCTTATATTTGCATTATGCATGTGCGCGATAATTAGGTAAATAACTCAAAATATCGCCAAACAATTTGATGATCCTTTTTTTACTATAAAGAATATACTTCAAGGGTAGTTCAGTGTAAGTTAGGTTAGGTTCTGAGCATGGGATCTATGATAAGGTAATGGAATGGACAATTCTAAGGAGCACGTAAGCGATACTCCACCTATTTATAGGTTATTTGGATATTTGAGTCACCTTCCGTAATATTTGGAGTCGGTGTCAGCCAAGAAAACCCTACAATATATCTAGCGAAAAATTATATAAGAATACTTTAAAAAATGTGTATAACAATAATTGTAACTGATATTATACAATTGTAAGTCGACTTTTAAGTAGTCTATATATTTTCCATTTCATTTTATTTAGGAGAAATATTTTAAATAAGTATTTTTTTATTCTTACTTCTTAGTGCATATTATTTTGTTTTGAAATAGTGTTTTGTTTGAAGTCGGTTTTTCTTTTCTTTTTTTTAAAAGGCTTCCAAATAGTGGCAGCATACTTTAAATAACTACGTGTTTAGGTATTTAAGAGGATCACGTGTGTCTGCTAGAATTTAATATAATTCTAATACATCACGAAATAATGGAGTTATCGTCCTCTTGTCTTAACTACCTTATCACTTCTTATCACTTTTTACAATTTTAGGTTGTCAGTGTAAAGATTTGATGTATTTTATATGTTTTGCAATATATTTAATATGAAATGTAAAGCAAGGACCATAGGTTAAATCATCATTTAATAATTATATTTCCATATAGAGTCATTGCTAGGTGACTTTGTTTGAAATATGACTCAAATAATTTATGTTTTAATACAATAAACCAATATGTTTTAATGCATTAAAAAAAATAACAGGATACCATAAACACTTAATCAAAAGCGTTCCCCCTCTAAAGACTTAAGTCCAGTCCATCACTTAAAAACGGCCGTCGTTAACCTAATGCAGGCCCTGAGCATATAAGAATCTATGACTTTGATAGAACACTATTTGTTAAAACAGACAAAAAAAAAGATAAACAAGGTTTTAGGTTTTTATTAACATCACATTAAAAAAAAGTAGATAACACGAATAGATAAATGTAATTAGTAACCATCATGCTAAAAACTTTCACAATTATTAAAAGAAAATGTTATGCTAGCTGTCGCCTGCGGCTTGTACGCGTTTGAGGGTTGGCTGTCCTGTGTTAGGCAAAAAAAGCAGCATATGTCTTTCCTTGGACTTCAAGTTTGTTTCATACCAAATTTCATAAAATTCGCTTCATAGGTGTGGTCGTGACAGAGTTACTTAAACATTTATAATATAAGTATGTAAAATATACGTAAGTAACACAAGTCTTCATTTATAAAAAAAAAAATTCGAATGTAAACAGAAGATGTGGAAAAAAATGCCTATCGTATCACAAATTCCATTGTTTTATTAAAAATCATTGTTAATGAATAGAATATGTACCTATTCTAAGTTTTTATTTACCTAAATAAGGTGGCACAAATTATTCTTGATACCGACTTTTAAATCAGGGGCCATACTCATCTTTAAAATCAATGTAGCTTGGTTTCAATGTTCTATGAACTTTCTCAATAAAAATAATTAGTTAATTCAAACTTGGCTTCCTGCGTAGCTTAATTTAAATGGTGATAGTCACACTGATGAGCGTACTGATGTTTTTTTTAAAATGTGTACACATTTAGTATATCATTAAATTGTATTGTAGTCAGTAATTAAGATTTGATTTCTTCGAATTATATAAGGTTTTTTAGTTATAAATATTGGTTATAGCTTGGTGATCTGGCAGGATTTAAGGACTTCATTTTTGATCCGAGAGCGCCCTCTCGGTTGGTCCCTGTTCAACTTTCCTCGAGTGAGAGTAAAAGAGGGGTCTGCACCTTTTACAAGGATATCCTAGGATTCATTATATGTTTTAATGAAGTTTGATTATACAAGACAGTTAACTTTTTGGTCTTACATAAGTTATACTTTATAATGTTAACTATGAATTAATTGCTTTTTTTTTTATTAAAACGAATTACCAATTTGGCTTGTTTCCAAACCAAAGGAAAAGTACCGGTTTATCAAGGCAAACAGTCGTCAGACCACGCACTTTGATTGCTAATGGTAGCAATCAATAACTAGTTTTAAAACTAGCCACAGGTTAAAACTAGTAAATATACAATATAAAATTACACGATTTAAACACGTATTATTGAAATCGGACGATCGTATGTAAATATTTCTACATTTTGTTTTCCAGTCAAAATCGTCCGACTTTAATAAAACGTGTTTAATTCAAATTATTTTATTACTTTTTAGTTATCACTTTGAAGTCGGTGTTATTTTTTAGAAAAAATATTTTATTTTACTCTTTTTAGTGTTATTTTCTCAAAATAGAAATTAAACGTCCTTATATAACAAATGGTTATTTATTGATTTTTTCAAAAAGCGATGAACCTATTTCAAAAAAAGCTTATATGGGGCCACTTCTGGAGCATGATGTACCAAACAATAACATAACAAAATAAATGTTTAGTGAACCTTCATAAGAGCTACGAAGAGGAGTATAAATCCATATATTAATGTTAAAAGAACTATTTCCTAACTCCTAGTAATTGAGGACTTACACCTTCCATCATCAGCTCAGCAGTATAACATTATGATTGCCAGAAGGATATGCCAAAATAACTTCAGAAAATATGTTAAATAAAGGTACATGTGCCTATAAAATTTGAGGGTTCCCCTCGATTTCTCCAGGACTACATCATCAGAATCTGATATCCTTATCATGGTATCATTCCAGGAGTATCTTCTTTCTAACTAAAAAAAAATCATCAAAATCGGTCCATAAATGGCGAAGCAATCGGCGAACAAACAAAAAAAAATACCGGTCGAATTGAGAACACTCCTTTTTTTGAAGTCGCTTAAAAAGTAATGTTCATCAAGAAATTATATTGCTCGAAGAAACTACCTGATAGAATCGATTCCAAGTCCAGAGTCCAAATAAATGGACCAGACCAGCTTGTGTATTTTTGTCTGTGGCTTCAAATCGGGAATTTCCATAAATCTAATAATAATTTACAAAAGTTAAAAAAAGGTGTAATATTCTGAGTTTTAATGAATAATTATCATGATTATCGTTAAAAAAAACCTCAAATGACCCGAAAACAAAAATTGCAACAGCTGGAAGTGTAAAAATAATTAAAAATATTTACTTAGTAGTACACGATGGTGGTTTCATATACACGTTTGTAGTACACGCGATCCTATTATTTATGAGTCCTGTCAGGGATATTTTGTGATAAAAAGGACTATAAGAATATCTAATAATAACATTTTTTATACACGTTTGACACATGCCAAAATGAAACATAATTAGCCATTTTAATGTATGCGTTGTGGATACTAACTATTGCTTACATACTCACTAATTTGGTGGCGTTCTTTGTGCAAGCCCGCCTGGTAGGTAAGTGGGTAACTAATGAGTTACTCCACGGCTACACAGCAAAACTAAGTATTGTTGTGTTCCGGTTAAAAGGGTGAGTGATCCAGTGTGACTACAAGCCCAAAAGACATGAAATCTTACCTACTAAGGTAGGCGTTTGTTCGATACAAGGATTGGTTAACATTTCTTACATAACAAATAGCCTAAGAGCCAATGAACTCGGTCTAAAATGTTATGTATATAGGTGTCGATTACCACTTACCGTCAGTCTCATTTGCCCGTTACCTACTGCCAACCTATAGTCTATTCCGATAAAACAAACAAACTTTAGATTTACTCATTTAGCCTCGCGATTTGCTATTAGTTCTATTTTTGTGCACTCTAGCGGTTCCGCAATATATATATATATATATATATACATACATACATACATACATACATACATACATACATACATACATACATACATACATATTAAACACTTCCACGTAATATGGATTATTACACAGATTATTCAAACTCTCAATTCCAACGAATGATATCGTTTCAATTCATTGTCGAATTTTTTTTCTCTCTTTCTTTTTCTTCTTTTGGTTAGATTTACAAAATGATAGTAGTTATTAAAACCTTAAAGCATAAATAAAAAATAGCAACGTTATCAATTTCAATACACCTCTGTCTTAAAGAAGTCAGAACCAATTTATCACAGGCTTAAAACTTGAAAAACAACTGTTTTATACATGACTAGAGACCTTTCCATCATTTAATCACGTTACAAAACTCTCTCCTATTTAAATGGGAAAAACAGTAAAATGTATCACTGAATAATAACACAATCGTATTTTTTTTTCTTCATTATATTTACATACATTTAAATATACACAATACGTCTTACGTATGAAATGCAAATATGCTTACTTTATTATGTTTGTATCGTTTAATTCGTGTCATTCGCTTGGCAATAATAAAGTTTGTATCGTGAATAAAATTATCAAGCGATAGGTCTATGAAGATAGGTATATATTATTTTAGTTGATGATGATATTAGTCTTCGACTGATAAAACTAATCCTCAACTGTTAACACAATAAAAATATGTATTAATCATAATTTAAATTATTTATAATGTAAAATATACTGATTTAATATCAAGTAGTTTAGTAGAAATTTCATTTAGTTTCATGTCTAACAAATGAGTTCTATTTTATAATATGTAACTTTTTTGTTTTTGTAAATTGCAGAGAGGGGCTACTTGTGTTTGGGATTGTAAAAAAAAGATTCTCCAAGATTAAAATAAATAACTGACCGGGATTATATACTATATTATTATATAACATATAGATTCATTTTTTTAAATATAAATTCATTTAATTGGTAAATATGGAATATGAAATATTTGTGATAAAATGTGAAAGGGTTACCTAATAGTCGATAGAAATGTTATTGTTTATATGAAAATAAAAAATCTATTAAAAAAAGTAGTAAAGTAACGGCCTGTAAATTTCCCATTGCTAGGATAAGGCCTCCTCTTCCTTTCAGAGGAGGTTTTGGTTAGCTTAAGTTAGATAATAACATATTCACAGAACATATTCCACCGCGCTCTTCCAATAGGGTTGGTGGAATGCACATGTGGCAGAATTTCGATGAAATTAGACACATGCAGTTTTCCTCACGATGTTTTCCTTCACCACCGAGCACGAGATGAATTATAAACACAAATAAAGCAAATATATGTAGTGGTGCTTGCCTGGGTTTGAACCCGCAATCATCAGTTAAGATGCACGCGTTCTAATCACTGGGACATCTCAGCTCTTTTTTATTAATATAAATAATATTATGAATAAGTTTCTTTGACTTATCACTGAAAATAACTATCTATTTATAAGTTAATATAAGGATATTTGCGAATAAAGACCGAATCAAAACCGCAGACCAATTTTTATATCAAACAAAAAAGGTTCTTCCTGAAAAAAAAAATATAAGGCAAATTGTGTTCTGCAACTTATATAGAATTTATTTAAAAAATGTCATAAAATCTTTTAAAACCAAAAAAATATTTCGTTCCCTAACATTCATTATTCAGTCACTCAATAAATTCTCCACATTGGTGTAACTTAAATGTCATGTGTACACAAGGTCAAAGTTGTTTATCTATCTTTTCTCCTATTCCCATTGGCATGGAGTATACGTATAACATGGTAATTAACCTTTTATTAAAGGAGATGCGAAACGTACGATATTTAAACAACCAAATGTAGTCCAGGAATTTTAGCACCAAAAATCGGTCCGCTCTGCATAAAATCCTTCTACGTGATTTTTCGATTAGATTATGTCAGAGGGTGCCTCCTAAGTATAAAACCGAGTTTCTGTTGCCCGAAACCGCGAGCGTTAGCCGCCATCTTGGAAACAATCTTTTTGCATATATCTCGGAAACATATTATTGACAACATATTATAACCATTTTATTGACAACACCGTATGATTATTGCAACCTATACTGGAACTTAGTACACTAAATATACTGAATTAATTTTTATATATTTAATCTTCTAGATATCAAGGTCACAAGGACTGAAATAAAACAATCATTTTGGTAACGTCAATTTTTAATAAATTAATTACGACACAACTTAGATGTCGCATCGGCTAAAATCGTAAAACCGATCACATCCGAAATAAGTACGTTATCCCAAATTATCAATATTTATTTCTCATGCGAATATGATCTTTACACAAACGTAATAACTTTTAATATCATATGACCTAATATATTCGCCAATTTGACGCGTCGATTTTCATGCACTTGCTTTCGCTGACGCGTGAATCTATAGCGACGAATAGCGTCGAATGGCGCGATAGGGAGCTATTTCTATTGGTTGTGTAAATCGGCAGTAATCGGTTTTATTTTCATTCCCTTGCATTTTCCGATGCTACATCTAATTTGTGTCGTACTATACGCTAGACATTACACCTACTACACTAATGTGGCTATATTTACTCATGCTATATTGAGAATCGATAGTAATGAATTCGACTCTTAACGTCTATATTGTTAAAGTTATCGTATAGAAGATTAAATGTATTGTTTTCTTAATAAAAATTAACTTTGGATAGAATCTAATTGTAAGTGATTGATTTCTGTAGACGGAATATATTTGAAAAAATAATAGTTCCGGGGGTATTTGTTTTCTATGGATCACAATATGATTTTTACATTTTTTGTGTCCTGTGAGTTTGTTACCGCTACTCTCTTAAACAGCTTAATGTTGACTTTTTTTCTTGATATGCAACTTTTATTACTACATGCTCGTGCCTCCGTATTAATTATAAAATAACAATAACAAAAAAAATAATAATCAAACCTATACCGGTATAAAAAAAAAAACGCAAAATAATGAGACTAATTCATCATAAGAAACTGAAGAAGATGCGGCACTTGCTGCATCTCGATGGCCGACGACTAGGCTTGATGCTTGATTCCGTACTACAGATATAGAAACCGACATCTCTGAACCGATTCTCACAATGAGTTGTGTTTGAATCACTATATAGGTGCTCTCTTACTCAAGGTAACAGTTTCAACAGCGTGAAGCTTTCTATTCTGCAGACATAATACTAAACTCTTTGACTCGCGTATAGTCCAAGAGTTTAAGTGGTAAAGAATTTCGGTTAAGTTTTCAGGTGGTTTCCGGAAACACTTAAGAACGTAGAGTGAATTTGACTGTCGATCGCAAAGCTCATCTTTAGTCTGAATCCCTTATATACTGAAACTCGTCTTTGGACAAGGTAGTAGCTTGAATTAGCTTACATTGAGAAGCACTATTAATAGCTGTTCGTGACCGACACAACGACTTTTGAACTTACAGGGAAATACGAACATCGGAATATTTGCAAATGGTTAGAGAGATAACAATGAACTAATCCGTCAGAGTGAGGAAAATTATGAATATGCTGAGAGAGAGTAAGCAGTATATATAAGTATACAATATATATAATACAGTATCTAGAAACTACTATGAATGATTTGAATGCCATCAATTCCGACAAACTTTAAATAGAAGATCATCAGGTTCATCAGAAGATTCTGAAAGAAAGTAGCTTTCCATGATTTATGGAAACTATTCAGTTGCTTGGACAAGCCTTACACATATAATACTCTCTATATCCTGTCTCTTATAACTGGATAGGACGGTAAATCAACCGGTAAGAGTTAAGGTGCAAGAGTGCATATACTGTTATCTGTAGATTTTTCAAATACTTTGAATATCATACTCCAATGGTAATCCTGTCTATTCCAATGACACATACGCGGAAATTTTATACATGAATAACAAATAATTCCTGTAATTACTATTATTATATATATTTTTATTCAAATACTCAATACTAAATATGTTAGAAATTGTAAATGAATGAAATGTGTTTACAAAATTTCATTTCTTTGTTGTTAACGATTGTGCAGTTCTTAGCAGACCTAAGACCTATACTATAAAAATGCATTGGAACTGAATTAGCTTGTGAAATTTTAATTTTGTATTCGAGGAAGTCTTCTAAGATTTATCCTTACTAAATATAGTTAAATAAAAAAAAATCTTTACAAAAAGTGATGTATATGTATGTAATTATAATACATACTTCATGTAAAGTTACTTTACTAGATGATAGTCTGTACCATCCATTCGTTATATATTCTTCAGCATTAGAAATGCATAGTGTTGTTTTTCAGTTTGAATGAGTGATATTTTCTAAAAATTGTTTAAATTTTCTTATTGTGCTGTGGGCAACATTGACCAATTATCACGGTTATCGGGGATATGTTTAGTTACTTCGCAGTTATCGAATTAGTTACATATAATACTATCCCATCAAAAACATAAATGTAAAATGAGAGCCAAGTTCCGTATTATGAAATTTACCTTTGACTTCAACGACAAAAGAAGTGAGATCTAAATGGGTGCCAAGTTTCATTATCCTTCCTGAAATTCATTTAATACTACATAAAATAACATTTCTCCTCATAACTTAGAATAATGTATTGTAGACTAAGTTCTGACTTGGCTAGTTCTTATATGTTTATGAATACCGTCACTTTTTATAGTAATTCTGATGGATGTGTTTTATTATCGAATAATACACAATTAAATAACTATTCTATGTAGAGTGCGTGCAAATAGAGTGTTGTTATTATCAATTTCAGTCATCTATTAATATTATTCCTTTATTATATAAATTAAAGTTCATTCAAATCTGTTATATTAAGAATAACATAATATGAATTTTTAGTAATATAACATTGAGTATATAAATATTTTAAATTCCATTTGATATATTATTATAAAAAAATATAAGAATTGCTGTTATTATTTTGCATTTAATATTTATGATGTTGTTATTATGATATTGTTTATTTTCCTTTCTTTTTGGTCATAAGTAGTATTTTAAAATGTAAAATCGATAAAATTATGAAATTATATCCCAGATGGGCATACAAAAAAGAGTTAAACCATAAAAAAAAAAAACATGTAGTATGAAAATTTTAAATCTCAATGTAATGTGCATTCGATTAAGGCTTAACGAACATACATATCATCCGAAACCGATAAATTTGCGTTGTGAACATGTCGACTGACCTAGATCGCGTGATACGTCGACAATCGGTCTTTGGACTGTTTTCTTTGGGGTTACTTGAAGTCAACGGTTGATATGCTAGTTATGATTCGGGCCTTGAAAGTCAACGTTATAAGCTCAATGAGGCAGATACCGGTCAAAATGCTTCCAGCATGAGTGATCCAATAATGGACCTTCCGAATTGATCAACAAACAATGGATAAGTTTGTGATAAAAATAGCTCAAACAAAAATGTAAATTGTGCAATTATCTGCGAACTTTCTAAGGTTTACCATACATATAAATCGTCAGGAGAACGATGATTCATTGATTTTGAATCCACGTTTGTAAATTTACTAACATAAAATTCCATGGATTACATTGGTAGTCTGTAGTTAAGTGTATTGCTTGTTGCTTATTATTTCTAAAGAGCATCCTTGAATGAAGAATATTTTTTATTTGGAAGTAGTTCTTTAACGTAGACACACTATGTTGTACACTAAAAAATTAACAAACTTGAAGTTAGATTACATAACATTAACTTAATGATACTCCAGAATAATACCGTAGTGTATGATAAAGCAGAGTTATTATCATATTGTTTATTTCTTACTCCTGCTGGCAATGAAATACTAAATAAAGTGATACTCGTCTATAGACTTGGGTTTTTTGGTATATATTTGGTTATACGTGTTGATTCAACAAATTATAAAATGTATATTGAAGTCCGTATGTCAAATATCTGTCAGTATTCTGATATTATTTTCTAATAATAGTTGTTTTAAATTTATTTTTATCTAATTTGAGTAAATACTACCAGTAAAATTAGGTTGTCATAGAAGGTGTTTTAAACACATTTATAATTTAAGAAAGTAAATTGTTGTGCACCTGCTTATTGTACAGATGGTAAAACCTTGACATGTTTGCAATGAAAGGAACTTGTTTGTTTAAAGTATAGGTATTCGTACGTGATAGTAGCACCGCCGCTTAGCCTCCGTAATTATTCATAGCATGTTTAATTATTTACTTGTTCTGTTATAATGTAAAACAAAAATGAAATAAACGGTATTAAATGTCTGAATTAAAAGCGGGTATATTTAAATATACATAAAAGGTTTTTTCAGGGTTATTGGTAATTCGAAGTATAACCGTTAGGAGGTGATAAGGTTACAAATAGTTACATTTGCAATAATTTTAACTCCCATATGCATAGTGCAAAAGTTAACCATTTTTAAGTAATCACGTTATTTAGCTATTTTCAAAATTTGTCAAAAATGCAGCTTCAAAAATTTAAATCTATTTTTTTCTTCTGTTCTATAAAAAAGATTAAATATTTGTCAATATTTAAACATTAATTATCTGTCCAAATTGAAAAATGCGAGACGGAAAAAGTAATTATTTTAATACATTTTCCTCAAAAAGGCCTTTAAAACAAAAAAAAATACATTATGAAACTTGTTCTGCAGACTATTTTAAAAACATAAGCGTTTTCTAAGATTTCCAAAAATGTATAAAAAGTAGGAATTAATTCCAAAAACAACCGAAATAAAATGACCAGAAAGGACGCTGGTGGAAATTCATATTCGAACTAGAACGAATTCGTACTAAAGGTAGCTCTTAAAATTTCCCAAAAATTAACGTCAAGTAATATCCAATTAAAATAAACCTTCTTACTTCCTTAACTGAATACTTAATACAAATTTAAAATAAACATTCAAATAAACATTTAAAATAAACAGAAACTGTTCAATGGCACACACACACACACATGTTCTAAAGCGCTGTACCCTGTATAATACATGGACAATATAATAAAGTAACACATGTATCAAAAGTTTTAAATTTGTTGTCATAAATAAACAAATTTTTGCGCTTAAATTAAACGCTAGCTGAACCCTGAAAATAATGTACTACAGCATTGAACACCTTGAAAAGGCCTTTAAAAAAGTCCAGGATGGTATACGTCTATCTCTTAAGGGGTAACACTTAATAACCATTATTAACCTTACTTTTTTACTAGAATAATGGCTTATTTTCGAAGCGATTATGAGCAATACAACATTAATTTTTATCCAATGCCTACCTCAAATACATTTAACATATACATATGGTACATGGTATGTAATTTAAATGAATATTTTCGAAGTTGGATCACTAGCATCTTCTACCAAATTTTTCACGTGGAATGTTCCGAGGAATTGTTCGGATTAATCCCGGCTGCGGAAAAATTTCGAATTTCAAAATTTGAAATTTGACCTGTACCCTTTTGATATCCGAAAATCCACAACAGCACGATTTTTGAGACATTTTCTACCTCGCAAGGCGGTTTTTCCGAACTGCTACGGGAACCTTTAAGATAACACTTTTCTTAAAGGCCGGCAACACACCTGCAAGCCCCCTGGTGTTGATGTCCGTGGGCAGTGGTAATCACTTTCCATCAGGTGATTCTCCTGTGAATCTGCTCTTATTTATTTTTTATTTATTTATTTAATACTTTATTGCACACACAATGAAAGGATATACAAATAAAGAGAACAATTACAACAAAGAAAAGAAAATAAGAGCGTGCAAAGGCGGTCTTATTGCTAAAGCAATCTCTAACAGACAACCTTTGGTGAAAGGATTTGCAGAAGCAGAAGCAGGATAGTGCAAAAAATAAAAATAAAATAATATTCATGATAAACGAAAATAATGACTTATAATATACATACTAATATAAAATATATATAACCTACATATGTTACATATAAATATATGTATATGTATATACTTACATATATAGATACATAAAAAATAAATATAAATACACACATATAACATTTTTATATATAATACATATTCAATAAACGTACATACATTACTTATTGTAAGGAAAGATAGTGAGTTTTCACACGACGACTTTTTGCTCTTATATGGATTTTATGCACAAGAGACAAGGTGTTCGCTATTATGGTTTAAAGTTTAGAGGTTCACATTAATGTTAAATACTCCGTCAAATCGATCAAGTAGGTACATACGGAAATATGTAAACAACGGCATCGATATGATTTTTTTTATATGTGGGTCAATGCCACTGGCACTAGGCAGTTAAACGCATCATTTCATTTGCGATACACGAAATGCACTGCAGTAGTACATTTGGCAGTACATCCAGACAACTTTAACGGAGAGACTATATATACTTTGCTATGAGATGAAATGCCGCGGTAATAAGGCAAATAACTTGAAGCGCACACTTATATATATGTCGAAGCATCAAAAAGTCTAATAAGTTTTTATTTATAATTTAGACTCTGGTTCTCATATACACAGTATAAATATAAATTGTAGAGTACGCGAAGCTCATCTAACTTCTAAGTAATCTAAAATAATAAAAAGTATAAAAAAATCGCTTTCCGCTCCTGTCTGTATTTTTGCAATCATATCCTTAACTTCCTAACGAATTTATAATAAAATTTTGAGTAAATTTTGACTAAACCAACGATGCCGGTATCCAAAAAACATTTCGTTCGCTTACATGTGCTAGCAACGCTGGCATAATGTATTAAAAAGTTAGCTAGGCAGTCAGTCCACGATATCATTTATTAATTTCTATAATATACTCATAGTAAATTTTTATGCAATATAAATTAAAGTGATGTAAAAAACATACGTAGGTACATAAAGGTTAGATAATAAATACAAATTTTAATTCATAAGCTGTATATTGTGTTCATTTTTTTTTGACACAAGTCCTGACTGACTGATTCTTTGTCTTTTTCTTATTCTGACATAGGTTGATTTGGAAGTCATCATCTTTGAAGTTAGAAACATGAAACTGTAATTTTTGGATACTGGTTAGAATTTGAGTAGATATAGTTTTTAAGCATTTTTGGAAGTAAGTCTTGAAGTCATTTTTTAAGTTAGAAGATTGTTGTGCCACTAATAGTACTGAGAGGGATTTAAGACATCCAAAATTATGCAACGATAACAGAATAATATTTACGGCACTCCATCGTCTCATAGAGTACACTACATCACTTATCACTGGATAATAGAAAGATGGATGAAAAACAGTGTAAATCCAACGAATATCTTTGATATCTTCAGAATAAAAATCTTTAAAATGGCCGGAGTAAAACTAAAAGAAGAGTAGTTTTCGCCTGGAAATTAGCCTGGAAAATAGCCTGGTAGAGAATGAGCTTTACGACTATTGGTGGGTACAACCCACCAAAGTTGAACCACAAATGTTCTTTACAGAGGAGTATTAAATTGACGAAACATTTAAATTAGTCTGTTGAGTTATTTATATAATTTCAACGCAAACAAAGCCGCGGACTGCAGCTAGTTATTTATATTTCTCGTTGAACCTGGTCCGCCATGACGTGTAAATAATAGGCTATTTGACAATGCGATAAATAAATTGTGAATTATTGTAATCAGTGTATATTATAAGTTTAAAAATGGTTATTTACCAACGAAACTTGAAAATAATATTTAATTTATTCAAAAATCAATAAATAATAATACATTTTTTCAAACGTTTGTCACGTGACATAAAACGATCCTGATTGGCCGGGCTTATGATGAAGTCACTTTCTTGTAAACCTTGCTTTTCTACTATATGTACCACAGATTAAAATACAGCAAAGTGACGTCACCGACCCCATTGCAGCGCCATATTGTCCAAGTAGCGTTTTCGCGCGTTATTTAAATATGGAATTTTTAATATAATATTTTTCGACAAGTATGTACTAAAAATAAAAAAAATAACTTTTAATGGGTTCCTCAACCGCTACTAAATAATAGAAAATAGATTTTTAAAACCAGTCAAATAGCCTATTACGTGAACGACGATATCGGTTCATTATAGTTTCGATAATTTTTAAGAAAAATTAAACCAATTTCAAATTTTGTTTAATTTTCTTATGAAATTGCTATTATCGTCATTACGATAAAATTATAGAAAAATCATATTCGTAAGTGTTAAATACAAAAATAGTATTGTAAATAATCCGCTCTTTTCTGATTAAAATTAAAAAAACTAATAGAAAACCTTAATTTTATTTAAAAATAAAGGGGTCACTCAAAGTTCTTACCATATTAGTAAAAAAACCTTTCGTTTCACCATTCATTTAATTTATTTTTGAGATATTATTAAAGGTTAAATAATGTTACTGTCGACATTTGAGTTTTATTTCGTCGCTGATCTTGCAAAAGTCGCTATGTGTTTTTTTCATATTTTTCAACTTCTGTGCCGTTTCAATTGTTATTTAAACTCTTGCAGAAGCAGTGACGATTTGTGAAATGGAATGAGTAGAAAAAATATATTATAATCTAAAAGTCAAAGTTTACAGTGTACTATATATGTACACTTGCACACTACTTGTACACTTTCTAAATGTAAAGAAAGACAAAAACACATATTATTAATAAGACGTGGAGTTTAGGAGACTACGTTGACCCATAAACATTCCAATAATGGAAACATGCTAATTTTATTAAATAATCTATATTTGTACATATAATAAATTGTTACTAAAATTGTAATGATTAGACACTCCCATTTCCTGTCTGTCTGTTTGATTGTTTCGACTAATCTCTGGAACGGCTCGACCCATTTTGACGGGATTTTCACTGAGATATAGCTGATGTATATCTATAATAATATACTGTCCATTACCGCATAAATAAAATTGCATAAAGAAATCTCGCACAGCTGTTAAATTTTCTTAAGATAGTTTAATATGTCCTTATAGCTTATTTGTATCAAAGTCTGTTAAACTGCTCCTGAGGATATATATTATTAATAAATTTCGACAACGTATGCTCGGACGGCCATCGAGTCTATTCTAAATCTGCAGTTGACTTGTATAAGAAAATGAAATCACGGTATTTCAATGATACAATGAATAGTACCCTTATATCCCCATATTTATTCTTTTGATCCCCTTGTTGAAAAGTTATTTTATAATAATTTATGTATATAATTTCTTTATATTATATATAAATTATTCGGTTCGGTCAAAACTTCTTGTTTTAATAGTATTTGTGTTTTGTTGCACAACGGGTGCTATAAAAATTATAACGAATCTTCTAACTTTAATTATATATGTAAAGATTCTCATGTAACTACTATAATATATTTAAATGACTTACCAATAATTATTATTTTACTTTTTAGTGTACAAATTAAAAAACATATTTAATAATTCATTAGAAATTTCATATTTTGTAACTACTATACTACTACTATACTTTTTAAAAATGGGTTTAAAAGGCAGTTTTGAAACTTTAGTACATATTTCCTTTTTGTCAGTCAGAGACTGTAAGTGTACAACCAAGAAGAAAGATCGCGTAGAATGATTTAAATTAAAATATTTGTTTTTGTCTTATGTTAAGTATAAGATTCTTTTTTTTTTTTGTATATTTTTAACGTACACAAACCGACCGAAACAACCGACTCGAATTGTTGTTCCCTATTGATTATATATAGAAACTAGTTTCAGTTTGCGTTTGTAAGGATAAACAGTAAGTTCGGTTAGCCAAGAGACAGTAATTTTTAACGTTATCAAAACGTGATTCGCTTTTTCCTGTTTCGAAATTTTGATTTATTTGGCAAATTGTATACATAAATTCGTTAATTGTTACCATAGCGCCATTTACTGGTTTGAAATTTAAAAATATGGAGATACTATAGTAATTAATTTCCGGATATATACCATGTTTTTTATTTTTATTCGGTGGAGCTCGATATTTCGACATTATCTACGAATGTCTTGTTCACGAGACTAATCTAATATCTTATATCTTTAGTAATAAAAATAACCATGTTAGTTTAAAATCTTAAAATATGGAATGTTTAAAATTTGATTTCTTAAAGTGAAAATCAAGCTTTTTTTATTGTACTTATTTAACATAGATAGATAGATGACATAGGTGTTCCAAAATTTAAATGACCAAACTAGCTCTAATAATTTATTTGAAACGAAACTATATAACCGTTAAACGCGTATAAAACATACAGGGTTATTGGTTATACGATGTATTCCCGTTATAGGGTGATAGGGGTGACAAATATCAATAATTTTGACCCCCCCACATGTATGCAAAAGTGAACCATTTTTGAGTTATTGAGTATTTTTAGTTTTTTTTATTCAAAATTGCAAGTTAAAATAATTGTTAAAAAAAGGTATCAATAAAAACTTCATTATATATATATTTCTGATTATTAAAAACGATTAAACACAGGATAATTTGTCAATATTTAAACAATAATTATCGGTCCAAATTTAAAACTGCAAGACGGAAAACGATATCATTTCAATATCATTTTGATTTTTTTTCATCAACAATACCTTAAAACTTGACCTGCACATTATTTTAAAAACAACCATTTTCTTAGCTTTCCAAAAATGTATAAAAACTAGTAATTTCTATCAAAGCAACCGAAATAAAATGATCAGAGAGGACGCTGGTGGAAATTCTCATTCGAACAGGAACAAATTCGTACAAAAGTAGTTCTTTAAAATTGCCCCAAAATTATTCAAAAATAATATCCAATGTAGATAACTTACAGACTATATATTTAAGACAAATTTTAAATAAATTTTAAAAACAAAAACAGTTTTATCTCGATTAAATTATATCTCTGAATCACGAAATCTCAAAAACTACAAACTTGAAATTTGGTAGGAACTTGCTATCTTGATATCTTTTAGACATCTGCTAATCATTTAGCGAAAGTAAGGAGGATAAAACAGGGTTTACAAGTTTGTGTTCAATAGATCTTACTGGGTTAAAGCCGTAAGTAGACATAATTTTTATTCACTATCGCTATCAATATTTCGTAACGTATCTAAATAATATTTGTTTCTCGAAGAAGTTAGCACAAGCTTTTTTGCTCTTGTCAATTGAACTATTGCCATTTATTTTCTTATCGACGTGGTCTAGTCTAAGTGCTGAAATCTTTGGATCAGACGACAACAGAAAACTATTTAAAGTATCTTCAATTGTCGCTGACCTACTTAATTTCCTGGTATTACTTTTTGAGTTTGAGTTTGAGTTTACCACGGGTACAATTTAAAATACAACTCCGCAGTCACTTTGCAAAATTAAGAAAATTTAGAAAGATCGGCGACATGTTCTGGCGCAATGGGTCTCTTAACTGTTTATTAATATCAATGAGGCAGGCTGTATCATCTACCACTCTAAAATCCTCGCTGTGTTACCATAATTAGTAGCGCCTTCACCTTGTTTTGACTACATCAATTAGCGAATCGCATCCCTTTTTGAAAATTTCCTGTATTTATGGATTTCATCAAACTTTATTTATCCTTGTCAAGAAATGGAGTACCAGGGGTGACGCCAAGCATTCTTTTCTTAAACTTCAAACGACAAGCTACAAAAGAAAATATTAAATTAGTATTGAAAACTACTCGAATTGTAAAATTCAAATATAGATTTATAAAATTAATTATATAAAAATAAATTAATATATTTACAAATGGGAAGTACACAACACACTGAGATGATTTTCAAATAATTCTAGATGATTCATTTCTGATGGCCTAGTCTTGACACATGTCGATGTTTATGATATAAATATATTATGTTATTTTACCGGTAATCATTGTCATCAATAACTGCTGTTTTACTTCAATCGGTTTGAATTTTAATGGCGCAAGGATTTCTATTTCGCCTTTTATGCTAGCTGTTAATGTTGCCACTGTTGATTGGGTTTCTGTTGTAAATTTAAAATAAATTTGACAACAATAGAACGCCGAGAATGTTTGGTAATTTTACCAAACGATAGTTCCATCAGATTTTTGACGCTTTATTAGTACTAGACTATCTATAAAAACACTAGAATCAACAAAGTCTTCATTAGATTTTAGTTTGTAGTTACTTAAAAGTAAATACATCGATACCCCCTTTACTAATGAATTATTATTCTTCATTAAAGCCGAAGTCAAAAGAAATTACAACCAAAAGTCTTGATACCGTCAATTTTAGTAGGCCTTGTTGGAAGCTTTTTCATCAGATGTGGTCACGTCTTCTTTGTCAGGGTAACACTGCTTTTGACTTAAATCTTAAAATGTGATGAATACAGCTCGGAACCAGATTCACTTACTGCTTGTCTGAGATTAATTAAAAATAAAAAAGGATTAACGCACTTGCTTTTCCGGTGATTGTGTGGTAGTTTTCTACAGTCATTTATTTACTCCTTACTTTATCGTAAATGGTTCATTATAATTTTTGATTAATCGTTGTTCCCGGTGCTTTTCCAGTCTTTCATGATAACAGAAGTAACTTCAACACACGTCTCCGGTTTTGTGTACATCCACAATCTTGGAGTAAATGTGGATGTCTAAGCTTCCGATGTAGCTAATGTTCGATTTTCAATATTCTCCGAATCATTATTTCTTATATAGTGGGGTAAAGAACGGTTATATTTTTCCCACCTAGTACTAACATTAGTACAAAATCGCACGTAAAATTTTAGATTCTTTGTCGTAATTCAATAAAAAGCTTTCAAAACACGTTTTATGGCACCATTATAACTCAAATGATTATATAACAAAATATCATAGATGAAATACCATTGGTGATTCGTATCACTTGCATTCATTTACATTTACCTGTTACTGCGACAATTAAAATAAATGAATATTTTCGAATTCCCTTATATACTTATAGAACTAAATAAAAATTACAAACCAAACTAATAATAAGGACCCCTATTATAGTAACAGTTGAACACCTTGCAAAGACGGGTCGTGAAAATCTAAACTACTTATGTACATTTTAATTGGAGTACGTAAGTATACTTTACAAGGTTTTTGACCCATAGGTGAAACTAATGCGAACCGATAGAGTAGTATAGTCTTTTTTTTGTTTTACGAGGAGGAAATGCGTTTACGCATGCCGCCCCATCGGAGGACCGGGACGGGTATGTCTGACTCAACCCGGCCATGGGGGCTCGATGCCAGGGCCTAATGCTCTGTTCTACCCACTAAACTATTCTTGGGTTTCCACCGCCCCGCCGAGTGGTGAGGTAAAGGGGTTTCCTAGGGCGTGCAACCTCGACCCCACCAACTGCGGCCCCGTTGCCCAGAGTGCACCACGAGGAGGTGATTGACATGCACCCCAGAGTAGTAAAGCCTATGTTAGATACTAAAGTGAAAAAATAGGACGTCTTGTTTTTTAAATATTTGTTATGTGTGTTTTTAACATGCTTTTATGTGTGATCTACAAAAAAAATCGAAACAGTAATCACAGATAACTTTTTCTTTTGTACTGATTAGTATCACGCATATTGTTATACTACATATCTTGGTACCTCTTTTCATAAATATTCAAATCTTGATGAAAACGTTCACCGTGTTCACCGCTTACGCTTCCAAGGTTCTCAGGGAAAAATCCAGCTGCGAATGGACAATCATTTTCAATGACATATTCACTTCCATCTAATGGTGATACTTCAACATATTGGAAACAATTTCTTCATATTATCTCTATTGCCAAAGATTTTATTACTACTGCTTTAAATCAATACCAAGTAATATATATGAATACCAATAGATGATCATCAAAAATGTTCATCTTTTATTATCTTTCTTATTTGGGGCCCATGAAGATTCCTTTGACTTTGACATCAGAAATATTGGGAAAAATAGTTTTTAAGTATCTCAGTAGTTGTGCTTGACACAAAAAAATCATCATTCCTAGTTTGATATGAAGCATTTTCCTTAATTAAAGTACTGAGTAATGATGGGATAAGGCACTCCTTCAAGGTCCAGCAAATCGGGCGAAATCTCTTCCTGCGAGCAGTCGTGTCGGCGATGCTACGCAGGGAATCGGCGTGGGAGGCCGTAGTCAACTTCTGTGAGACCGTCATGGTCCAGAAGGACACTGCGGGGCGGGCTCGGGGGAGGGCCGATCCTGCCCGGCGGAGGCGACCTGCGGGTCGCCTTCACGGCCTCCAAGTAGGGCAATCCCTCCGGCCGTGGGTGCGTGAGATGGGGGTCTCACGCATCCGTTTTCATACGGCCGAGAGGAGGACCGCAGTCCGGTATGGCCCCAGACTGCCGGTGTACGCACCAGCGAGGGGTGCGGGGAGGGCGAGACCATCTTCGCCCTCCTGAGAAGGGCTCCGCCAGCCACGAGCGGAGCAACGCACGGGAGAGGCCGCGGACGTGCTGCAAAGGATCCCGTAGCCTCTCCGTTTTCCGTGCTGTGGCGGCCATCGCAGGGGGTTTTAGTGAGTACAATCTCACATAACCCGGCCTCCCCCCCAGAAGTTCGGGTATCTATGAAGATTTACCCTGCGTCAAAAAAAAAAAAGGCACTCCTTCAAAATGAAATATAGTTTTTTTTAACTAAGAAATATCAGGTTACTGTATATGTCAACGTAAGATTATAAAATTCGTTAGATTACAATCTGACGAGAGCGTAATCTGTCGTATTATTTTTCGCTATATTGTAATGTATCGATGGGAAACGGTCAAAGTGACGTAGAACGGATGCATGTCGCAAGCTGATTGGTTGAACGTCATGTAACCCCCGCCGTCTCGGCATCCGCCGTATTATTTCACCGTAAAATTGAAATTGTGAACGTTTATTCAATTTGCAAAAAATATAAACAATTTCTATAGTTCATAATATTTCAGTTAGTTTAGGTTAGAATATTTATAATTTAACAGAATTTGCTTCGTTAGAATGTAAGCTACCGATAACATGATTGGTCACTCTTACAATAAGACCGGCCAATCAGGAAGAGCTTTCGACAGTTGAAAATTTGATGCGGGCGAGATAATCCTACAGTTTAACTTCTAAAAAGAAAGATTACAATATGGCAAAAATACCCAACGTATTATACGTTAAATTGTAATCAATTCACGGTTCACAATATTTCGACAGATTGTAATGTAACGAATTTTATAATCTTACATATATACTACTTGCTTTTGTTTTTATATTTTGGTATGTTGGTGCCATCCATAATATTGGGACACCAAGTTGCAAATATTTTCTTTTTCCCTCCGACCAGTTTATAAATATACTTCTACAATTTTTACATACCCAATGAAACATCATCACGTGCAAATATAATATTTATGAAAAGTTTGCTATTATGCAAGGTTAATATTTGATATAATTTTGTTTTCAACAATAATTACGAATTCAAGTAACTTGAATCGGAACGTATTTAAAAACACTAATATAGCGTTCAGTGACGTCACTCCTGTTATGACTACTTATTTGAGGTTATAATTGTAAAAAATTGAACATTAAAACGAAAATTAATTGCGCTTTTCGAATTAATATGGAAGTTGGGTTTGTCAAAGCAGACTGCAGATTCCTCTTTTCACCTTGAAACCACTTTTATCTCAATTTTGTGTCTGAAAGGTCCAATCAAAAACTAAATATTAGAAAACAAGTACGATCAGTGGGCCAGTGACGGACAGCAGTGACGCGACATATAGATCCGTCTTGGCTCGAAAATTGAAATTGACATTTTGTAACCGCATTATTTGCAGTAAATTATAGTGTTTTAGATTTTTAATATACTTGTGGTCTATTTTATATGGAGTTCTTTAAAATAAACATGAAAAAAAAAACATCGCATCTCATCCCTATTTTTATCAACATTTGTTGCCGATGTTTGGAACTATTGGAAATAGGTTCGTTTTACTGCTTCAGTAATATATCTCTTGATTTATTTACATGATCATTTGACCCAAATATAGCAAAACTTATTTGGATTTAATTAACACTTGTCTTAGGCCATTTTAAAACAAATTAAAATGTTTAATTATAAGATTAATACAACAAAAGCGAAAGCGACTCAGCACCAAAAGTTAGTCAAATAACTTAATGTAAGTTTATTAAAAAAACTAGATGTGATAATAAAATTAGTCTTTTATTTTTGTAATAAAAGGGTACAGTATTGATTGTCTTTGGGTGAAGAAGTTTAATTAGTAGATACTTGGCCTTGACATCAGCTTTGAAAGAATTGCTTTTATTATAGCCATTGTTTAATTGCTTTAATGTACATACATATTTTTATATTTCTTGTAAAACATTCGAATGAGCATTTATTTGAAATTAAATCCAAATTTAAAAAAATCGTAGTTTCCTTAAAGTATTAAAAATATGGGCAAGGCTTATTATTATCATTTATCATAAAACATAGGCATCGCACATGATTTTCATTAAATGTCTTGTAATCGGTTATTATATGAGACCGTGTGATTCTCGGTGATTAAATTTCTAAACATAAAGATAAATGTCAAAGTTCGTTAAGTCTCAGTCTCATATTACGTGGGCTGAAAAGTCCCAGGCCTTACAATTTTATGACGCTAGCTTTTTTTGCATTTACCTCTATTTCAGGTAATAATAAACCTTGACACAAGACAGTTGTTAAAATTTAATAACATTCTATTCATTAGTTTATGAGTTATCGTGCTAAGAGTAAGATAAGATACTTAACGTTAAGATACTTTTGTTATTTTCAAAGCAAAGGGATTGAAAACAATTTCGTGTTTTAATTTGACGCTGCTGAAAAATTTAATGGAGACTGCTTCTTCAGAAACAATAATAAAACATTGGTTTGCTGACTCCAAAGGTGGTTACAGAGCCACCGATGATACAGAACGTAGTTGTCTTCCAAATGCGGCGCTAAGACCAGAAAATTACAAAAAAATCCACATACTCGCAATCGTATCGAATGATCGAAAACTGAAGTGGCGTAAGTTAGCTGACATTGTAAATATATCAAATGAACGTGTTGGCTTTATATTGCATGAGCATTTGACTATGAGAAAGCTCTGTTTAAAAAGGGTGCCTAATATTTATCGACTATCCTGATGACGGAAAAACATCAATACTGAATATTAAATAGCGTCATTGGACCATCAGAAGGCCGAAATTGGTAGGAATTGTCCGCATATTGCGAAGAAATAAAATAATTGTTTCATCAAGACAACACACCGTTGCAAAACTGACATGAATTTCTGAACTTCGAATTGCTCTTATATTTACCATATTCGTCAGATAAGTCTCTCAAGGACTACTGGCTGTTTGCAGACCTAAAAAGATGAGGTTATTGCTGAAACTGAGGTCTATTTTGAGGAAAAAGATAAATCGTTTTACCAAAGTGGTATCGGAATATTGGAGCGGCTGGAATTATTGCGTTCTTCTTGATGGAAAATACGTCGATAAATGTAGCTAATTTTAAACCAAAAAAAAACTTTCATTTGTCAGGCCCGTGATATTTTAAATGACAAATTATTTGTTAGCGAGTCTTAAGATTCCTTGACGATAGGCTATTTGACAATGCGAAAAATAAATTGTGAATTATTGTAATCAGTGTATTATAAGTTTAAAAATGGTTATTTACTAACGAAACTTAAAAATAATACTTAATTTATTCAAAAATCAATAAATAAAAATGCATTTTTTCAAACGTGACACAAAACACTCCTGATTGGCCGAGTTTATGATGAAGTCATTTTCTTGTAAACCTTGCTTTTCTACTATATGTACCACAGATTAAAATACAGCAAAGTGACGTCACCGTCCAAGTAGCGTTTTCGCGCGTTATTTAAATATGGAATTTTTAATATGATATTTTTCGGCAAATATGTACTAGAACTAAAAAAAATAGTCAAATAGCCTATTGTGGTCAAATTATTTTAAGGTGAAAATTTTATGATAAAAATGTTATGACGATTTTTGTAATTAAACTAAATCTTTCATTTTGTAACTAAACTAAATGTTTAATTTATTCATAATATATAAATACTATGACTTGGTTACTACCAAGTTTAGTTACGTTAAACTAAGTAATTTAACTTAATCAGGTTTATTAGCACGGAATGGTTCAAAACTGGAATTAATACGATGAAATACACAAAATAATTTGGAGTGATAGTGCAAAAACTTTCATTAACATTTGGTATCATTTCAGTGAAGATTGGAGGATTGGTTAATTTGTTTCCTAGGTGATCGGGATTGCGACTCAACGGGGTAATGCTGCTAGCATTTTCTCGATTGACCAATTCTGAATTATTGATATTTCATGAATATGGTGTTTATTAGTTTATTATTATTATTTTCCGAGCATAATTCAAATCAAACAGTCGAAGAATAAATCTGCTTTTTCTGAGTTATACACGACATACATGCTAATAGTGTGATATTGATGGCAGACTGTCTTATCATTAAACAACTACATATCTTTTAACATTTTATTTAATATAGAAGCGTTACATTTACTTTCTTGATTATTATTACATTTTCAGTGCCGATTAAAACTTTTAAATAATGTTTTATTTAAAAATGTTTATTATTATGGGACTACGACTTTTAACTGATCTGGTATATATGTACAAAAAATTATTTGATCGGTACACCCTCATAATGACCATAATTATTGTATTGTTTCAGAGGGGAGGAGAGTGCTGGTAACGCGTGTGCGATGGCTGCGTCGGCTGCGGCGCCGGCTACTTGGCGAGGCACCAACGACAGCGCGACTGAGTTCTGCCGTCGTGGTAACACCCCTGCGGCATACGGCAGGTACCAGAGGAACAGCTCCACAGCACCATATGCTACGCCCCCTTCAAATGTTGAAAGGTTTAATATAAAACAACGTGATCTTATATCTTCATATTCGAGCATGGCGATGGGTCAACGCGAACCTTATTGAGCTAGTATATTTTAATTTCGCTTGTCAAATATTCAAAGGTGCTTTGGTGAGTCGGGTTTAACTATATGGTAGTCTAAATATTGCATAGAATGATAGAAATAGAAAATTATGTTGCCTTTCTTTCTGATTTTGATAGATTTTTCTAGTGACTGTCACAAATCAGTAAATAGTTTTAAAAATTAAGAGTATTGTAATAAATATGAAAAAATAAAAATCTTATTCAAAACACAAACATCTAAATAATAATATATGTATATTAAAAAGCATTAGAAGTCCTACCAGATATTTAAGGAAACGAAAAACGTTTTTTTATTTCGAAATCAAATTCAAATTTATATAAAAAAGTGTTACTTGTAACTTTAAGTGTTTTTTATATTTTTTGTATTATTTATGCTATCTTTTTAAGAAATGTTTTTGACAGTAGTCGTTTACTTTTGGCATAGGTGATTAGTACTTCATTGCGATAGAGTAGAACATATTCGTTTGTGAAAATAAACTAATTTTTAGAAAAAATACATTATATGTAGAAATATACTTACTTACTGATTTTAAGTCAAAAAAATTCTAGTTTAAGGTTATAAACCATAGTCTGGTTTATAATAGTAAACTAGAAAGTCGTTAGTTTTGTCTGTATATCACATGACCTAAAACACGAACTGCTATGGTCTGACGTCATATCGATAAAAAAAGTTGTTTTAAGATCATCTGATACTTTAATAAACAACTTTTCTGAATATTTAATCCTAGTATTTGCACACCTAGACACTACACACCAATGATAGCGATTGTAATTATTTTCCCCAGAAATTCCTATATTTTATGGCTGTTAATGTTGAATGCGTGTCGGTTATACATACACAACTGTTGTTTTTATTAATATTACGTGACCAAAGTGACTTACATCGTTTTTGCGGGATTAGAAAAGGTTAAAATTTAATTTTACGGCACAGTAACGTGTTTATATTGCCGAAATCTATGTGTGCGTTGAAGTACTTTTTCAAACATAGTGGAATATAGCGATTGTAATTATTTTCCCCAGAAATTCCTATATTTTATGGCTGTTAATGTTGAATGCGTGTCGGTTATACATACACAACTGTTGTTTTTATTAATATTACGTCACCAAAGTGACTTACATCGTTTTTGCGGGATTAGAAAAGGTTAAAATTTAATTTTACGGCACAGTAACGTGTTTATATTGCCGAAATCTATGTGTGCGTTGAAGTACTTTTTCAAACATAGTGGAATACCCTATTAAGTTTGCTGTTTGCGTCGTGTTTTTTGTTCTTTCTACATGGGTCGACGGCATATTATGTGAAGTCACCCTTCTATTGAGGTCCTATATAGTTTTATACTTCAACTGACGCTTAAGATGCTAATTAACTATAACGTATAATATACAGTTAGAGTACATTCATGCATTTTTTATTAACGTGAATTTGGATTCTATATCACAATGTCATTATAATATGAAGAACAATTTTTCTATTAATAAATGGAATTAAAATAATTGTTATGATTTACGATACTTTTTATGGATCATTCTTATGTTAAAACTCAGAATTGCCAAGTTCTAATCATGAATATTACTTAAGTACTGAGGCCATCGGGTGGCCCATTTGCCAGTCCGTTTACTTATATGACAATGATGCATGCATGCACATATAGATTACCATTATATATAGAAGAATAATTCATGTTAAATAATTCTTATTGTGATGAAATATACATGCGTTTATTGTGTAATAGTATATCACCGTTGAAGAATTAAATATATTTTAACTACGTAACTGATCTAGATTCTAGTTAACAATTGTGTATAGTATTTTAGAATTTTTGGTCAAAAATAGGATTTTAGTTTACCCCTTCTGACTACTTCCTATATTTGCTTAACGTCTATGCCATGACCACGACAACCTTTCAAAAAATTCATGTATTTTACTAGTCATAAATAATAATAACAATAAGTCACCAAAACTGATCGTTGACACTCTTAACAATTCTTATGCATGTTATTTCGCGGCTAAAATGATTGAAAAGAAGGCACACCAACCACTTTCGAGTAAATATGCAATACCATAAACAAAATTAACATAAAGCCGTTATGTAGAGTCTGGTTGGCCTTATAAATTAAAGGCGAAACATATTTTATCATTATATAGATGTAATGGTGAAACAGTACTCTTAGGATTTTATAATTGAGAGCAACAATAAGTATAGATTATATACATATGCAGATGTTAGAGCCAACATTAATTAGCCTTTTATTGACAACCCAGCTTGAATGTACTCAATTCAATTTAATACAAAAGTTTTACTATTGCCAATGATTTACCATTTCAAAAGAATCGCTGCTAGAAACGCAGCGGTTGCTATTCTTACAAATATTGAAATAGGCCTTATGTTTTACATTAAGATTTAATAAAATATATTTTTATTTGAAATAGCATAAAAGACGGTCCTTTTTAAATATAAAGAGTTGTACAGCTCTAATATATATGTTATTTATTCAGGATGGTAACAGTGCCGTTAGTACATAAAATGGTATGAAGCAGGTTCACTACTTTTGATGAATACATAAGAACCTCATTAGAGTTTGTGGAAAAATACCTTTTCTCCTGTAAATTATATAATGTGAATTCAGTGAAAGAAGTACAATACTTCTACTGGTTCTACGCCCGTCACGGGAAAGGGGGAGGGCTAATAGGTATTCTATGTCCTTCTCAGTACCCGCGACTACGTGTATGAAAATAAGAAATAAACACTCATTTTTACATTTATAATATTAGTGAGAATTTAAATGAAAAATCTTGAGAAATAATTTCGATTTATTTTACTTTTTATGGTGTCATTGGGTATTGTTTGCTTACTAAAATAATTTAAAAATAATACATACACATATTTTAAACAAGCTTTTATATATTTTATTCACTAAAACCTAAAACATTTAGTATTGAAACTAGTTTAACGTTTAGTTGCAAGATTTGAGCTATATATACTAACTAACAGGTGTAATAGTTTAATAAGGGATCGTGGTAAAAACAACGTCAATTTTGTGTGATTTATGTTTTCAGGACGACACCTCATCACCGATGGTACGCAACCGGGGCCGGCGGGGCGGCGGGTGCGGGCGGGGCGGGCGGAGAGAGCACGCCCAGCACGCCCGGTGGCGGCACGGAGCGGCGACGAAGGCTCTCTGGTTCGGGCTCGTCGCGCTCCGAGTCCAGCTCGCCCGAGCCCAGCGACACGTCGCGTGCGTCCACGCCGGCCACACACCACCACCCTCAGCACCACAATGCGAGACGAACGCCTCCACCGCATCCGCATCAGGTTATTTGATATAAAACATAACCTATATCATATATAATTCAGGAAAAGCATAATTTATCTTTTAAGGATATTTGTATGCAAACCAAATTAGGTTTGCTTGGTGGTAGATTTCGAGAATATTTTGCATGTAATTGTTGTTGTGTTGTTGTCTTCCGGTTTAAAGAGTCAGGTAAGGACATAACATCTTAGTCCCAAACGTTAGTGGCGCATTGATGTTCTTAGGAATGCTTAGTATTTTATACGGCTCCAATGTTTTTGAGATCGGTAACATATAATTATCAGGTGGTAAATATGCTCGCCCGACTTTATTTAAAAAAATAGAACGAATATAGTTAAACATTCGCAAGATGTATGTTGAAAATTCAAAACAATTTTATATTTGATATACTTGGTGTCATGCACAAATATTATGTACGGTTTTTATTATTCTCGATAAATTACAAACTTGTTCCAAACATAAAGAGTAATACCAAAAATAAGCATCGATTAAAATTCATCATGTTTAATTTACTGGTGGTTTTATTTACATTGCAGTGGCCATCAACGGCGAATGGAAGACCTCTTGCAATTTGTGTAAGAAATTTGCCGACTAGATCGACCGATAGCTCACTTAAAGATGGCCTTTATCATGAATACAAAAAACATGGAAAGGTGGTGTGGGTCAAAGTGGTCGGTCAGAATGCTGATCGCTATGCGGTTGTCCGTTTTAAAAAGCCGTCCGACGTAGAAAAGGCACTAGAAGTGTCTCAAGATAAGCTTTTTTTTGGTTGCAAGATCTCAGTGGCACCTCACCAAAGTTGCGACGATGATGCGGAGTCGGCGAAACCTTATGAGACTGATATTGATGAATACCATCCGAAGGTGCGGTACATTTTTCATCATTCTTTTCATAGATTTTAAACATGCATTTGATTTTCGCTTGACCTTATATCCTCGATAGCAGCATATCTGCACAAATAGCCGATCGTGCAGAAGATACTATAAAGCACATGTCCCAATTGTATTTCGTTTTTGTTACAGGCAACAAGGACGTTATTTATCGGAAATTTAGAAAAAGATGTAACCCAGCAACAATTAAGAGATAAGTTCAAGCACTTTGGACGTATAATAGAAATCGATATAAAAAAGGGAAGCGGTGGCGGAGCGGGCTATGCGTTCTGTCAGTACGCGTCCATCTCGAGCGTCGTGGAAGCGATCCGGGCTATGGATGGCGAGTACGTGGGCAGCTCACGGGTCAAGTTAGGTTTCGGGAAACCAGTCGCCACCACCTGCGTTTGGGTCGACGGCCTTACGGAGCATACGGAAAAGCAGGTTAATAAAGCTGTTTATTTTAAAGATGCTTCATAAATTATAATCTCATTTACTCACAAGCTGTTCAAGTCTTCGAGCTTAAAGTAAGCGAGAAAGTTTGAAAAGTTATTTTGTTAGTCGGCTTCAAAAGAAGAGTTTGTAAAACACAGCCTTAGATTTTTAGTCTTCACCCCATAACCTCGCCGATTGTAAATTGACATCTATCTTTAAGTTATTAAAAACTTAAACAAATTTTACCAATATTTTATTAATTAAGAAATGGTTGTTGTTAATATTATTTTTAAGTTTTTAGTTGAAGTGTGACTAAATTGTAGTTGAAGTGTTCAGACAAGATTTGGAAATTTGCATATATAGATTATGCATACATAATGTTAGTACACCATATAATTTATCCTTTATATAGAAATATTAAACATGAAGGGCTAATTTATGGGAGTCATACTATTACTGTATCTATACTAGTATATTGTCACGAGCAACAAAGGTTTAACAAATAAATACTCGTTAGAGTCGATCCGCTGCTATAAAAAGAGCAAAGTAAGGCAGGCCTCCGAGAAATTGTTACCATCGAACGCTCGTAGTTCGAAGGTCCGCAATGGTCGCAGGTGCTGGGCGCGGTGTCGCGGTGCGGCGCGGCCACGTCGGTGTGCGTGGACCGCGCGGCGGGCGCGGCGCTCGTGCACTTCGAGCAGGCGGCGGCGGCGGGCGGCGCCGTGCGCGAGCTGCGCCGCGTGGCCGCGCAGCTCTCCGCCGCCGAGCCCGACCATCCGCGCCTCTGCGTCGACTACGCTTCCAGAGAGTGCCAGGTCACACGCTTACATGGATCTAACAACAACAGCCAGGCCTCCTCTCCCTTTGAGAAGAAGGTTTGGAACATATTCCACCACGCTGTTCCAATGCGGGTTGGTGGAATACACATGTGGCAGAATTTTTATGAAATTTGTCACATGCAGGTTTCCTCACGATGTTTTCCTTCACCGCTGAGCACGAGATGAATTATAAAGACAAATTAAGCACATGAATCAGCGGTGCTTGCCTGGGTTTGAACCCGCAATCATCGGTTAAGATGCACGCGTTCTAACCACTGGGCCATCTCGACTTCCATGGATCTATTGTTGACCAATTGTGTAGAGTTAGGAATGAGAATTACTTATATTTCATGAGAAGCTCAATAAAATAGTGACGTTAAAACATCTTCATATAATATACACAGAAATATGAAATTTTGAGACATTACTGACATAACATGAGTCAAGTTCTCCATTTTTAGTCAAATTAGTACTCCAGACAATATGATGATGACAATAATTTCCGTTTTTTTTTTATAGGAAGCTTTCTATGAACAATTAGAAAAACATGGCGGATCTGCGGCATTAGCGGGCACAGAAAGAGTAGTCAGCGATATACCTGGTCGGTTTTTGCCGGCTACGAGGCACGAGTCAATACGGTTTGTGATTGATTTTTTTTATATCGTATATCAAAAATTGTATCGAAGCTACTGCTTCGATACATACTTTATATTACTATATAAAGTATATTATTACTATTTAAAGATTCGAGGCGGGAGCACCGCGATCTCGAGCTCCGAGCTTCGGTCGTTCGTCTTCAAGAACACCCCGTTATAATGCACATGATCATTACGATCCTGCTGAATATGCTGCTGATCGAAGATACAGGTACACAAATAAAATAAACATAGCTACATATAAACGTAATACAAAAATCATATTGGGTAACATATTTACCAATCTATATAATATGTCTACTTTAAATTTGTGCTAATATTGCGTTTTTTTTTTTTTTTAAAAACGATTCAAATATCAACATCACAACTTAAACTTGCATACACAAGTTTAAGTTATATTACAGTAGTGATAAAACGTTTGCAAAGATAAATTACATTTCACAACAAAACAAGCTTGGAACGGAGGTTTATTAAGGTAGAGTTTAATTCTTCCAGGGTATATGATGAACTAGGTTCAAGTCCACAAACAGATGAAGCAACATATGAAGATAGACTCCAATCGGTTGTTGTGTCACCACATCGTGGACATAAACATCGACGTGACTCCAGTCCTGAGGAAAGAAAATTGTCAAAGGTTCGTTAGTATTGTTATTAATAATTTATCAATCATACATAAATGTATATAATTGACGTCGCTTAAAATCTTATTACACATGTCATCAACATTTCTGAAGAACATACTAGGTTTTACTAAACTTCTTTATAATGTTATGAATTTTTGTTTAATTAATTTAAATACTTGTTGCTATTTTATGGATGCGACCTTAAGAGTAAAGTTATTCGTTTTAGGAAAGACATCGCAGCGCCGGCGCTGGATCGAGGCGATCGCGATCGGGATCACGCAGTCACGTCTCTCGACGGCGACATCGACGCCGCCGTGATGAATCGGGATCTCGGGGTTCGCGAACCTCACGTGCTGGAACACCCCTACGCGATGAGCCAGACGCTCCTCCCACTGAGCCACGTCGACCTCCACGTGAACGACCACCTTTACCAATGAGTTTGCCACTACCGAAGTTCGCTGTGCAACTGCTACGTGCTGCCCCCGCACAACCACGCTCGCTTCCACCTCCCGCACCAGCTTCCCCGCCGCGACCGCCATCCGCTTCGTCCTCGAGCGGTGGTTCCGCTCCACACTCCCCTTCGCTTGAGGAGCGTATTCGCTCTCTCGATGAGAAGTATGAAAGGTGGACCGGCTCGCGCGCTCATGCTGATGCTCCTGATCGAGCTCGCCTTCGTCATCGTTTGCTCGAACTCGACGTCAACGAAGTGAAACCTTCGGAGGTAGTTCTCTCTTTACTTGCAAAGCGTTCCGTGTTTGATGAAGACTCGGAGCGGCTGGAGGGAGCTGCAAGGATTCCAAGTCCAGCAAGTAGCCCTCATTCATTACCAACGGCTGTTCCTCGTGTGCTACGATACCCATTCCCTGTGCACTCCGTAGCTGCCCCAACGGTACCCTGTTCTACAACTACAACATCTGCTGCTAGTATAATTTCGTTGGGAGAGACTGATGAAATTGAACGTTTACATCCAATACCCCTGGAAAGAATAACCAAACTAACTGATTTTGAGAGTTTACATGAGTCACGATTAAGAACAAGAACACCTTCCACTGATAGACCGGTATTAGAGTTTTCCGAGAAGAAAGCATCGCCACCCATTGAAAGAGACCGGATGGAGACAAGAGTTGAATTGGATGGTGAACATGACAAACATGAGAGCAAAAGAAGAAACTCGTCGATTTTAATCTTAGATGAGAAAAATTCTTCAGCGAGCGATAAAATCGCCTTCGACAAGGGCAATCTGGTTAGACCACTAGACCATATTTTTTTGGCTTCTCAGGAGCAAAAGTTGGATCAAAATCTACTGAAAGAAAGTCGGTGCCATGAAGAAAAAATAACAACCATTAAGAAAGAAGATAACATCGAAGACAAATCTGTTCATAAAACCAGTGATTCATTAGTAAGTAAATATGAAAGAAATTGCTTTCGCGATGAAGCTAAAATACGTAATCAAGATGGTAAAGTAATCAAACAAGAGACAATTCAATTAGACATTCAAATTAATCCAAATGAAAAATATATTTTTAAGAGCGAATATGATACGAAAACTGAGTCCATCATCCAAGAAGACATTAAACAACAGCTGGAACAAGAAAGTAAAATGCATGAATCGAGTTTTCGGTTGAAAAAAGAAACTGAACGATGTAAAGAAAAATCATTTCAAAATCATATAAGTAAAGAAACAGTGACATATAAAGTACACTCAGCCAACCATCTCAATGCTATAAATTATGTGGAGTTAATGAAAAAGAATTCAGAACCGAATCAAGATAGTAAATATAACGATAAAAATAATAAAGAAAAATGTGAACCTATTACAGCGTCTTTGCAAGAAGATAAAAGTGGAAAAGAGAACATTGACTGTATTAGATCTATAGATAAGTCAGTCGATGAATCAAAACATACTAATAACCAATTGTTTTCACCTGATCGAGCTACAACAGACAGCGACAAAATACAGGATGAAAGTAACAAAAACGACCGTGATAAAATTAGACATAGTAGAGACCGCGTTGATAAAGATATTGAAAAAGAAAGATCTAAAATTAACAAGAGTTTAAAACTTGACAGAAACGAAAAAGAACGTAAATCGAAAGAAGATCTTTTAAACATAAAATTTAATTCCGAGAAAATTGATAAGGTTAAGACTGATAAAGAGGGTGAGAAGCTTTTGGACAAAGTTGAAAAATCTAGACATGATGACAAGAGTGCCCGCCATGAGAATCATAAAAAAGATAAAGCTGAAAGGGAAAGAAAGAGAGACCTGATTGAAGTGGACATATTGACCAAAAGCTTAAAACGAGAGGAAAAACACAAACACGATCGGTCTAAAAAAGATAGTGATCTTAAACGAGATATGAAAAAGGAAACTGATAGTTCAAAAAGCAGAAAGAGTTCGAGAGATGAATCTTCAAGAGATATTTGTCGAAAAGATTCTACAGATTCCACAACATCGAGAGCGTCTCATGACTCGTTGAAATCAAAAGATTTGGATATTGCTGATATAAAAGAAGAGCCAAAATGTCGGTCTAAATGTGTTGATACAATTCATAAACTTGAAGTTGATAAAGAAATATCGAAGTCTCATGATTTTAATAAATTGGATACTAAACTTAAAATTAAAAGTGAAATTAAAGAGGAAAAAGAATATGGTGAGCAACACTTTAAACATAAACTAAAAGAAGAAAAAGAATGTAGTGATCACAATTACAAGAATAAAGTAGATAATTACATAGAAAATGCGACCAAAACTAAGGCTGATATATCCGAAAAACAACGACATTATTCAGTCGATTCACCTAACCTCGATTCTAAACGTAAAGAGCGACTTAATTCATGTTCAAGCTTACCGTCTCATATTGGACATAAACGAAGAATGTCATCGCAAGATAGCATAGACTGTCTTAATGAAGACAATAAGAAAAGTCGTCAGGTTGAACGTCGCGAATCTAAAGATTCAAGGAGCTTAGAAAGACATAAGACTACTAAGTTTAGTAAAGGTCATTTCGCTAAGATAATTGAAAGTAAAACAAAAGATGATAAGAAAAATCAGGTCAAACCTCCAGATGACATGTTTCCTAATATAAAGGATTGTGATATCAAAGAACCCGGAATTGAGAAAAATAAAACTAAGAAAAGTCCGTCACAAGACAATGAAGATAAATCGGTTGGAAGCTCAGATGCATCATCGGAATCGCTTCAAAATAATATTGATTTTCTTGCCACATTAGAACTTAGATCCAGCGAAGAAGACGAAAGGCAAAAAGCAATGCGAAAAGAAATGAAAGAAAAGAAACGTATACAGCAGTTGCAACAGATCCAGGAACTTCAAATGCAACAAGATGCTTTACAACAAGCAGAAATAAGTAATAAGATGAAAGAAGATCGAAAGGTTAAAAATGATGACAAGAAAAAAGAAACTAGGGAAAAGCGAATGTCTACTGATCGTAAAAGTAGGGATGAACGTAATGATCCAAATAAAAGACGAAATCGTAAACAAGTTCAAAGTACAGATACCTCCGATTCTGACGAACCGAAAAAACACTCAATATTTGATATAGTTGATGATGAACCAACATATATTTCCATGTATGATAAAGTTAAAGCTAGATCATGCAAGAATATGCAAAAACAGGAAGAAGAAAAACGTCAAGAAAAAATTAAAGCTAAATTTAGTCAGTTGAAGCAAAGTAGAGCAAAACGAGAAGAAAAGAAAAGATCAAGTTGGGATGAAGATAGCGATTCTGAAAATGAACGCCGTAAATGTCATAAAGTTTCTATGGATAGTTCAACGGATGATGATCATATTGTAATACATAGCAAAAAGCGTGAGAAATCGCATGGTTCTAGTCTGGAATACGATCGAAATAGACCAAACGATTATTTTGATGTAGCAAGTAATGAAGAAGATTCTCGCAATAAGCTATCTCGTAAAAATTCACGGACTCGCATTATGTCGGATACGTCCGATGAAGAGAATGCCAAACGAAATTTAAATAGAAGTCCTAATTTTATTGATAAAATAAAAAAAGAAATATTTTCAGATTCTGAATCTTCCCAAAAATTTAAAGATATGGATCTGAAAGAATCAAGTGAAGATAAGGTCAAGAAAACATCTCTTTTAAATTTATTCGGAAAAAGTGACAGTGAAGACAACCGATTAAAGTCGGGCTTAGATATTGAAATTGATTATAGAATGTCATTCGGAAAAAACTATCCTAATGATTTATCATCCGAAAATGAGTCTATTCCACCAAATCGAAATATATCTGAGATACGTAAAAAACATAAAAAGAAACAGAAGAAATATAAGTTTTCATTTTCTGACGAAGATACGAAGACAGAGACTGCACATGAAACTACCTCAGAAATAGACACTAAACACAAAAATCCTGATAAAAGTCGTCGTCACAGCAATAAAAAAGAAAAACGAAAAGAGAAAATTCGCGAAAGTCTTGACACTGATGAATTGCGAGATGAAAAAGTAAAAATTAAGAAGGAGAGACGTTCACCGCATCAGTCATACGATTTAATAGCAGAAACAGTTTCCAACAATAATAAAAAAGAAGGCAAGATGGAAGATATATTTGGTCCCCTTTCAGATGAGTCTGATAGAGATTCAGGAAACATAAGTACTAAAACAGAATCTCTTCCTCTAGAATTTGAATCGCAGGTATGTACGAGCAACGAAAAAGCTATGCCAAATAATGACGAAATAAAAATTAAAGAGAGAGATGATAGTAGACGAAAGAAAGAAAAAAAGAGGAAAGAAAAAAGATATTTCACTAAGGACGATGATAATAGCCTTGATGTTGACGCTGTTAGTAAGGCAATCGAAGCTCGTTTGTTTGCAGACAGTTCAAACATGGATGATAATCGTACCAAGCAGGAAAGCTTAACCGATTTTGCCTCTAAAAAATCAGAAAATGAGTTAAAATATCCAGATATTAATTATAAGAGAGAATCTATTACTTTTAATAAGTATAGTGATAAAAGCAAAAAAGAATCTAGAGAAAGAAAGAAAAAGAAAAAGAAAAATAGAGAAGAAAGGCAAAGTCGAAAAGAACACCATCATAGCTATCATCATGAAAAAATCTCTAAAATGGAGGGCACTTTCATGGAAAATAACGTACAACTATCTCCTAAAACGATGTTGCTTGATATACCATTGCCAAATGATATACAGAAAGTGGAATTGACTGATAAGTCGGATGATAGTAAGTCTCTATCTGAATCTCCAAGTTTACCAAGAATAACAGATAGTCCCCCATTCCTGAATCAATCAGACGAAAATAATGATATGAAAAGTAATGAATGCGATACCCCTAATCGCTTAGTAGTAGATGATGGAATTGAAATTGATTATGATTTAACAAGAAATATTGAAGTTAATGATATTCCGATGCCACCTCCAATAGATAATATTGTGCAAGATATTAGTGAAGTACCATTACCTAAAGATCCGCCACTTGATATTGAAACAGATAAACAGTCTAGTCTTTCGTCCTTTACTCTTGAAAATGAAGAAGATACGGATGTTAAAATAAGTGAAGATGCAGTACGTAGTATACCTAATGTAGAAAAAGACACCGAAAAACAATCGGAAAAAAGTATGAATGATTCACATTCTTGTAAAATTGATAAAAAAATAGAAGAAAAACCTCGTGCCATTATTTCTCAGGAAGAAACAGAAGATGCCGTCGCTGCATTATTGGGTGAGAGTTTTGGTGGAAAGGTGAATACTTTTGATGGTTATGAAGAAGTGGAGACCAATACTGTTCATCAGATAGAAATTGAGACTACACCTATTGAAAATGAATTAATTCCTGAAGAAGATGCAGAAGAAATGAGACAAGCAGTGCAAAATTTAAATGCAAGTGAAATGGAAATGAAGCCGGACACACCAGTTTCTGACAATGATTTACTCTTAATTGACACCGACACAGAAGAAACTGAGGATACAAATCAAGACCCTATTGAAAGATTACCAGTAAATATTATAACCGCTAACCAATCTCTGAACAATAATACGAAAATAAGTCTAGCGCAAACTACAGAAATATCTAATATTATTGTGACTAAGCCGAAGACAAATATAGTACAAACTATTTCTAAAGAGTCAAATGAAATACCTAAAAATTCTAATGAGAGTAAAAGTAAGCCGATTTTAACGAAACAAGAAACTGCTCAACAAATAACATCTACTGCAACTCCAGTTATTACTTCTTGGACTTTATCAAACAATAAGTTGATAGAACAACCACATCTCCTTAACATTCCTGTAAGTTCAATACCAAGTAGAGACAGCAGTGAAAACAAGCCTACTCACATTACGGCCAACATTGTTCAGATAAAAGCTCCACAAAGTCAAAATATGCAAGTAAACAATACCTTGAGGCCTATAATAAATACAAATAGAGTGAATCCACCATATCAAGTTATAAACCAAATGATTAGACCTCAAGTATCTAGTATGCAGCCACCTACAATAAAAATTCCTGAACCTCATATTATATACCAAAAACCCCAAGGTATTGTTATTTCACCTAGAATGACCAACGAACAAATATTACTAAGCCCGAAGCCTAGTCAACAAACGGAAACTATGACTTCACCTCGTTTGTCAAATATGGTATTAAATACTTCGCCACAAAACATAAATTCAGTTGGATTACCTTCCCCAAATGCTCTTCAACAACGATCTCCAGGTCAAGTAACTGTAGTTAGAATGCAACAACCACCACTAAGTCCAATTCAAACTGTGCATATTCCTCACGGTGCTAGAACTATGGTTTCCCCTAATAGACCTAATTCAGTCTTGGTACAAACCCAAGGTACCCCAATACATTTCAACAGATTACCGGTTACACCAGTTCTAGCCCCTATTTCTAAACAATTAAACGCTAATAACGTCATACAACAACCCAAAGGAACCGGAGTGAATAATCAACAGCTGATGCATCAACAAAAGATCATAGCAACAGATTGCAGGAAAACAGAAAATATTACTGATACAGCTAACATTATCTTGTCTCCAACTAGATTACCACCAAATTCAAATCATACAGTAATGACACCAAATCGTCTTATTCCAATGCAGAATGCATTACACGTTAATAATATCAATTCAGCTTTACATATTTCTAATAAAGTATTATTAAATAACAAGAATCAATTGATCGAAAAACGAGAAACACAAACAAGCAAATCTGACCATAATAACCACATACCATTTGTTTCTTCACCTATAATACACGTGGCTGGTGTTTCTCATTCAACTTCGTCTATTATACAAGGTACGGGAAAATCAAGCATTTCCAATTTTCAAGAAACTACCGTTAGTAGAGGACATGGCTCAAACGTTATACATACGATAAATTCACAAAGATTGCTTACGACAAGTCCCATGACAAATGTTGTACAGCTGGACGCAAACAGAGGATCACCTTCTGTTTTATCCATGGCCACAATAAAGCCGGCATCTTCTTTGGGTAAATCAGAACCATCTAATTCTGTCGTAGTGACTACTTCCAGTCTTGGTAATGTAGTTATGACTCCCTTACTACTAAAAAGTTCAAGTCCAAAAGGAACTATACGGTTACATTCAAGAAGTGAAAGCGATCACGTTGATAACCTTATGCCAATATCATTACTAAATCATACTCAGCGCGATCCTGATTCTCAACACAAACAAAACGACCAATGTGATAAAAATATTGAGGCGCCTTGTAAAGAATTAAATTTCGAAAATTCAGCTCCCGCACCTACTACATCACCTGTTGAAAATATAGGCAAATGTGAAACAGACTTCGAGGAATTATTAAAAGACAATACAAATGAAATTAAAATTAGTAATGATCCTGACAAAAAAGTAGAAATAAATGTTGGTAAAAATATTACACTAATCCCACAAAGTCACGATAAAAGAGAAAGTACAGATTATACCGCTAAAGATAAAGAAGAAATTCAGATACCAATGTCAAAACAGACTTTGAGCCCGGAAATACCAAAAATTAAAAACGACAATGACTTTTCAACATTTATTGAAAAATCCGAAGATTGTTCAAAGGAAAATGATTTAAAAATTACAAATCAAAACAAAGTAGATGAAAATTTACCAAATGTACAAGATAAAAATGATAAAATGAACCCTACTTATGATATCAATGATAATTCTAAAAAATCCGATTTAAGAGAAGACAAAGAACCATTTTTTGGACTAATTACTAATCATAATTTAAATGTTAATAATGATACAAAAAATATTGAAGAAAATGAGTACTGGACAGCTAAAGATGTGAATATTGAGTCTGTCATCAAGAAAGTAGATTCTTTATGTAATGAACATTTAGATGAAAAGAAAGAAGAAATTGATGAAGTGAGCGACCTTATCACAAAAGGAACAGATATTTCAAAAACGGAAACAAATTTATCAATTGAATCGGTTGAGCAACAAGAATCCAATAAAGTTGAGCCATCCAAAGTAGAATCTTTTAAACAGGTAGAGAATAAAGAAGAACCGTTTCATGAAACTAATATGAATGAAGAATCTATTATGGAAAAAACAACACCTACTGGAAAAAGGGGGGGTCGAAGTGCTCGGGGTAAAAGAACAGATAAAAATCAAGATCGAGTTCAAACTCGTCAAATAAGTAAACCATCCAGAGGGAGTTCAAAACGTGGCAGAGGCAGGCTAAAAGCGGATAAAAAAATTAAAAGTTTAGTGAGTAGTAATTTAAACAATATGCCAGGTGATGTTTATGATTTTCACGAAGACTCTGGAGATGAAACCGTGACATCACCGAATAAAACTGAAGTTAGACCCCGCTTAATTTTGACTATAAAAAGTCCTCTTTCTGGGCATTCGAATGCTATTGCAACATCAACTCTTAGTATTACACCGAAAGACCAAGTGAAAAGTATAGAGAAATCGAAAGAGGATAAAATTGAAGTTTTTGCTTCTCCCTCGGCAAATACTCGAAAATCTAGACGTCTACAGGAAAAGGATATTCAACGAAGTACTGTTGATGACGTAATCGATGATGTAATCAAAGGTTCCACCGTTCAGTTTAAAAATAATAAAGAAAGTAATAAAAAAAGATCTACAAGATTAAGTGGCGCTAAAACAAATATTGATAAAGTATCTCAAAGTGACACAAGAAAGTCTCCAAGAGGTGTAAAAAGAACTAGAGATAGAAGTCTGTCCGATGCCTCGTTAGATAGCAGTGATGAGAATGCTAAGAAGGATGACGCAGTTAAGGAAACTAAAATAGCAAAGTTAGTCGAACCAATTGCTCCTCCTAAGATTGAAACTGAAACTATGATCAAAATGACAACTACCACTTCGTCTACTCTTTCTCTTGTCTCAACCACAGTCGTTGTTCCACCATCCAACAATCCAACTCCTATAATGAAACCGCCTAAGAAAATGATATCAGAGATAAGCGCCAAACTAGCAAGTGCCTTTGAGGCAGCTGCAAATGCAACGAATCGGGTGGGAGGTGCTTCTCCGATTGTGCATGAACGGCCGCTTCCGTTATCCGAGCGACAACCGGAAATAGAACGACTCCTACCACCCGCCGCTGATCTCTCTCCTGCTGCACCCGGTGAGGTAGTCGTAGGAGACGCCGGGTACGTCCGCCGCATCGTCGACAATGTACCGTCTAATATGATGCCGGTCGGTGCGACCGAGGCCACCGACGCTCGTGTCCAATCGCCGGCCCTTCCACATCGTCCACCATCCGTACATCATCCGCCCGACCGTGTCACACCAATTCTCGTCAGGTAAATTCCGCTCACTATTAAAAATATATGTAAACTACTTTACTTTTACTTATTTAAAAGAGTGACCGTCACACCTTCGATGTAACAATTGAAAACTTAGTTTCTCGGCTAACAAACGAGATGTGACCGATATCTTTTTATTTACAGAGGCGGAGAAGGAGAGGCCGGTGCGGCGAGCGCGCTGGGCGGTGTGGCAGGTGCGTCGCGCGGGTTCCGCGGCGCCTACGCGGGGCCGGCTAGTCTGCCCCGCGGCGCACACCATCCGCCGCACTCGAAGCAGGTCGCTGTCGTCGGTCCCCAACATCACCCGGGTACGTTATAAAGACAACAAGAAAAAGAATCAAACGAAGATTAGTTTTTTACTTTTAATACTCACATTTGGTAATATTTCAGGTTCACGAGTAACCATAACGAGCGTGCCTGCAGTCAGTCCTCAAGGCCAAGTGTCAATGGTGAGTGTGATGTTATTGTTTTAGTTCATCCTCCTATTACCTAGATTACCTGATATGTATCTTACCAAACATAAAATATGTATAAAGAGGGTAATTTTGTTCATGCTATCCGGAATAGTCTGCAGATTTAGTTAGAAGTCCTCCGCCTGCACATCAACAGACTTCTCCTATCACCTCGGTATATCATAATGTAATTAATTTTTATTTTATAGACGCCGCTTTTTTATTTTTTTTAACTTTAACATGATTTTTAATTATCTTTTAACAGGGCGAAGGAATGTATCCTCATTTTTCGCATCACCATTATCAGATGTATCAACAGCATTTTCGGGCTACGCAGTACGAAAACCTGCCCACGCCCACTTCTTTTACGAGGTTTGTAATACTTTTAGTTTGTAAGCTTGAGATATTGCTTAAATAAAGATACACACAAAGAAACTATGGTTTTTACTATGCACTAGTTTAGTACAAAATATTGATATTGATAAATTCTTAACATCGAAATGACTAATTATTATATAAGGATTCATTATATAAATAGTAAACTGTACTATTTATATAATGAATCCACTCAATCAAATCACTTGTACCATTTGAAAGATATTGGGAACAGGATTTTTTAAAATCAAAGCCAGGCATAAGGGATATAACATTTGAGTTCTAAGGCCGTGGCACATTGGCGATGTTAGAAATTATTGGCTTTTATACGGATTGAATGCCATCGGGAGGTAATGGAACCACTTATTATCGGGTACATTTACCCGTCCGCCGACCATTATTATAAAAAAAAAAACTTAATAATTCTATATAACTTATTAATGAATTTGTGATAATTAATATAAATTAGTACCCGCCTTATTGACAATAAGAAAGTTGTTAGTATGTGTCTTGTTTTTAAATATCGGAATGTGAATGGGGGCAAAAAGACACCTGATGAAAAAACATAATTTAATTCCTACTACCTAGGAATTAAACTATGTTTTTTCATCAGGTGTCTTTTTGCCCCCTTGACTTCTCTGATATTTAAAAACATTTTTAAGTCTATATAATTTAAAAATTGCTGCACAACTTATTATGTGTCTAAAAATGTATGTTATATGACCAGAGGCGCGTTGGAGGCGGAGGGCTCGGAGGCGCCGACGCCGCCGCTGGAGCTGCGGCGGCCGCCGTCAGCGCGCGTGCCCCGCCCTGCGCACTCGCCCTCGCCCCTGCCGCACGACAGGCACATCAGTAAGTATTTATATCATTACGAACGTATTATCTTTTTAAAATCTTGACTGATTTCGACTACGGAGGCCATTTTTATAGAGAGAGAGATAATAGATAACTATGCATACACATAATATTTTACTGTGAAACATATTATAGCTCACGAGTGTGTGTGCAACATATAATAGAATGTATTTTTATTTTATTTATATACTCTTTATTGCACACCAATATAGACAAAAATAGTAAAGTAAAACAAAAACAAAGAAAAGAAAAATGTACAATAGGCGGCCTTATCGCTAAAACAGCGATCTCTTCCAGGCAATCTTTGGTAGAGGAGAGAGATAGGATGGTAGGGGTGTACAAATTATTTAATTAAAGAATGTAGTATGCGAAAGGAACAGAAAGAGTTCAGGAGGGTGTAAAACCGGGAATCTTCTAGGCTCTGATAAAATTCAGTAACTTTTTAGTGGCCCATGAATGTGTTTTTACATCCCACGTCACTATCCTACATTTTTAGTTCGTTTAAGTTGTTAAAGTTGTCTTTTGCCTGCAATTTATAAATTATGCGTTCGGTCTATACGCACGTATTACTCCGCACGGAGAGTGAGCGCGTCGTAACTCTTACCTTGTGGCGGCAGTGTACGGCGTGCGCTGCGGGCGCTCGCCGCCGCCGGCGCACGGCACGTCGCGGCCGCCCGCCGCGCTGCCGCCGCCCGGCCCGCCCGGCCCGCCGCACGCGTCGCAGGTGCCGCGCGAGGCCGACTCGCTGCAGATGTTGCTGCGGGTGAGTCGTTTGCACGTATATTTCGAAACCTAATTTTTTTGTCCTTTAGATCACAAGAGGTTTCGTGAGATTATTTAACCGCCTAGACTATTAATCAAAAATTTATAAAAAAAAATCTTACATTCGGCAGCGGTATCCTGTAATGTGGCAAGGATTACTGGCTTTGAAAAACGATTCAGCTGCGGTACAGATGCATTTTGTGGGTGGAAACCCCGGAGTGGCGGCAGATGCACTGTTGCGCAATTCTGACGGTACGGCTGCTTCGCTGCTTCGAATAGCGCAGCGAATGCGCCTCGAACCCGCACAGCTCGACCAGGTGCACCGTAAGATGAAGGTCAGTCGTTTACATTAATATAATCTATTCCCAATTAAATATTATTCTATATATTATAAGAAAAAGGGGCTCAAGTTTGCTGTTGAATAAATGTTGTTTATTAACTAATAATTAAAAATTTAAAAGATTACAATCGAATAATATTTTTAAATATATGTAATACTTAGTTGGAGAACGAACATTGTATGCTGCTGGCGCTGCCTTGTGGACGCGACCATATGGACGTTCTACAGCAGTCCACAAACCTTACGGCCGGCTTCATCACCTACCTGCAGCGCAAGCAGGCCGCCGGCATTGTCAATGTGGCACCTACCCCTGGTCACCAGCAGGTAATGTCACCCTCAGTTTGCATGGATTTATTGACGAACCGTTGTTTTGCAAACATTAAACAATCGCTTGGAAATAAAAGATTCGGTTAGAACAATTTCATTTTATTGTCCTTTGTCCACAGTCATTATATACAGTCCACATCTTTCCTTCGTGCGACTTTGCGAACGAAAACCTAAATCGTATTGCGCCCGATCTGATGCATCGCGTGGCCAATATCGCGCACCTTCTCATCGTCATCGCCACCGCCATCGGGTGAACGACGCAGACTCGCGAGGCGACGACCTTCGCCTCCATTGGATATTAACCTTGATCCCAGGATTTGAACTTGACGAATATAAGCATTGAACGTGACAAATATAAACATTGAACGTGACAAATATTAAACCCGAAGTGGACACTGTTAGATGAATATTTTAATAAAAATTGTAAATATATCCAGGTTGTGAAACTTCATTTTTACTATTATCGTAGCTATTCATCGACCTGGTGGAAGCCGCCGATCAAACGTTTGATACTGGACAGTAATATAGTGTTCTCGGAATTGCGTTGGATTACCTCTTCGAAAGTGAACGTTCGTTGTAGTGGACTAAAGTTAGTGTATTTATTGTTACGGCTTAGCGTCGCGGCGGCGGGCGCGCTTGTATAAAGTTTCACGTAGTCGTAAGCCGCCGTCACCTATTTAAGTGTTAGATTTAAGACATAGCTTTGTAAAATACTTTTGTTATGGTCGACTGGGCTCGGCCTTATTCGGAGTTTAAATTTATAAAAAAGGTATGATAGTGACGTGCGATGTCAGTTGATAAAGTATATTTAATTTTGGGTTCCGATTAGATAAGTGGCAATCTATCGAGCATTTTTTATTGTTAGTGTAAATTGTTATTTTGTTTTAAGCCTAGGATCTAAAGTAATTTAAATCATGTAAATACCGAATCTATCCATACTAAAATTCGATTTATTCATTTAGATCATTACGGTAGGTAATGGATAACTCTGTAACTGGGAATCGAATGATAATTTCTTTATGTAAAAATAAGATACATGAACGGTATATTAAACGATAAAATTACACATGGAAAATAAACTGTGATTCTGACTTTTTACGTAGGCTTATAGGTAGTCTTAAAAAAAGCATACTGAGCAATGCATGTGTAGCCAACGGCGCGTGCAGCGTCGCCTTTGTCATTAATAACTAATATAGGATTCATTACATAATAAGTTCACCTTCAGAAAAATCGTGGCTATTAAACTATCATTTAATATTACTCAAGTCACGAATTTTATTTTTGTATAGCTCATTTGAAATTAGGTTTCTTTAATTTTGAACACATCGCCAACCTTAAAAGTAAAAATAAATAATTTGAATATATAATTAATAGTAAATGATACTTATCGCTTATACGTTCATGATTATTACAACATTAAAATGTTTACATATTAAAACAAAGCTCGTCGATGCTTTTCGGCTACCGAAAAGACCAAAGTGTAAAGTTTACAAATTACCAGAAATATTTCCAGGGGTGTTTTAGAAAGATCGTATTTTCTTATAAATAGTCTCATAATAGAATTTCCTTCGAAACATTTTGATTCGAGCGACGTGACAATCGCCGTTGCACACTTACATTGTTTCTACAGTTAATTTCCCATTCCATGCGACCGCCTCATGCTGGTTACTTATTGCATAAATTCCTTCGACTAAAGACTATTCGTCCGAGCGGTGGCACCGCTCGCAATATTCTTTACTCTGAAACGTTTCTTGCCGCGAATGCTACAAAAATAACTATAAACAAATTGTGATGTTAGAGTCACTAACTATTGATTGTCATTATAAGTTGCACGAATTAACAATATTGTACTTCTCATAAATTATAAAAATCATTGTCTGCATCCAATTCACCTAAAGCTTCGGCGTTTGCTAATAATTATGACTCGTTATGTTTCACCTATAATTTCTGCTTAAAAATGTTTACATCGTCGTTTCGCAATGTATAATTAGATAACAGTGCGACTCTTTTGTCGTACGAGAAATAAAGTACAAAATATTTTATGTATTGTAATTTTATATGTACGATATAGGAATAACAGCACAGGTAACATATTGTATTGTATATTCTTTTTAAGGACTAATGTATAGGTGTATAAATGGTATATGTTTCGTCATGTTTCCGTCGCATACAGTTCTCAATATAGCTAGGAGGAACACTAACGAACTGTCACTTCGTCCATTAATTTTAAAACATAATTTTATTAGTAAATGGATGCCCAAATGTTCACTTATTTGATTTTCTTATAAAGGAAATCAATGTAAATAAGTCTTCAGTAAACATAGCATAACATACAGTATTTAGTCTTGATATTGAAATAAATTTATGATAGTCAACACATGAGAATTATAAAAGAAATATTTATTATGGTCAAATTGGTATTTTTACTCATTCTTTATTTATTGCAGTGGTGTGATTATTTTTTGGCAATGACATAAAGTACTATTTAATATTATAATTATCAAGTCTTTGCCAATAAGTAATGACATCCTATGTTTTTGTCAAGGTGTCAATTACTAATATTTAAATGTACACAAAGAATTCCATGTTCGAGACAAAGATCATTGTTAGTTTTTGTTTCTAATTTATAAGGTTCGGCAGACTTAAATCACCTAACTGTGAGAAGTATAATATAGTTTTGTGTAGTTATTTGTTTCAACACCTCTTGCATATACAGGTCAGGACCATGAGAGTCTCACTTCTTGGTGCCTTCAAAATTGTTTTTATTTTGAATACATCATGACGTCAGACAAATATTGTTTAGTTTTTTGCAATGTTTTCAAGCATGAAGTGGTTCCGCGGGTATGGAATGGTACTGTACGGCGGGTCGCTTGCGGTGGTGGCTGTTGTCTGTGTGCGAGTTGATAGAGTTTAAATATATGTAAAATTAACATTTGATCTCAAGTGTGCAGCAAAAGTGAAGGTGATGACTAGACTGTTATATTACAACAGCTGTGACCGGACGCGCTACCTGTCTCTTTGGTTTTAATATAGTAAAATGTAAGGATATAAAAAAATATTGTGATCATATTTCTACTTTAAGTTTAATTTGCTAGGATTTAGAAATAATTGTATATTTTGTACATATTGAAATAGTATTGTATCTTAACTTCCCTTTATCCAAAAACCCAGACTCCTGCGTGTTATGTACCTCCTACCTACCAATACTATTAAAAAAATAATACATAAAAAGTGTTTTTATTTTAATCATCCTCCCAGTTGTTGCTTAATAGTAATAGAATTAAATAATATTTTTATAAATTCGATGGGGACAATGAAGTTAACTTTTCATTAAATTATTGAAGAAAATACTAATACATTTTTGATATTCTTTATTTTCTATTTTCCATAAACATTTCTATTTGTCCTACTTAAATAACAAACAAAATATATATTTAAACGAGATACTATAACAACAGAAACCTCTAAGTGTCTATCAAATTAATAATAATTATTAAAATGTTAGGCTGAGGCGATAAATTATTGAATTACCTTAATAAACTATGTCAAACTTTAAAAAAATATATATTACGCAAATCGTACTTGTTTTAGCGAACACAGTTTTTAAAATGTTCACAATATAGTTAAGTTTTATTTTACACAATAAAATAACAAGTTTAATTTGAATAATATAAAATTTGAATTTAAACTTAGGGATTATTACTTTTTGTATATCTATGGTTTGCAATAACAACTATTATAAATCTTGATTTTGTCTTGCCTATTGCCTATTACCTAAACTTTCAACGATGAAAAGTATAGCTAAATTTTTCTACATACATTTTGACATTTTAGTTCATGCTGAAATTAATAATTTCTTATAGTTGAAATCAACATAAAAATAAATCTATAACAATAAAATATTCTTCATAAGTTAAGTACGACATCATCTAAGAATATTTTCTTATTTCTAGATGAAATTGCACTTTTGTTAAATATACTTTTTAATAATAACAACTTACTTTCTACTTAATAAACAGTGTATTTTAAATACATTGTGACTTGAAATGATTTAACATCCTTGCTTCATCATGAGGCCGGCAAGTTTAAATATTCTAAAACAGCTAAACGTGTCTGATTGCTGCCCACTGGAAGATATTGTGGTGGCTGAATTTCTGTTAGATGGTGCTTGCTCTGCGTTTTCTGAATGCGCCGGTGATTTATTTTCACTCTTTTGCTTCTCTGGTGATTTACTTATTGCCGGAGAAGTCATCCTGTAATTAATTAATAAATACATATATATACAACGTTATTCAAGTGCTGTATGATTTTTGTTGATGTTGTATTTTTTTTCTATGCTAACAGTGTTATGGTTTGCTAAAATATTATAGTAAAAGAAGTAGAACTGTTGAGTGTTAGTTGATTTTGATTTTTTTTTAAATCCTACAACATAACTTTGGTGTAACTTTACAATAAATAAATAACTAAATATGTTGACAAAAAATATGAAAAAGTAATGTACAGTCGGAGTAAAAAAACCTTCGTCAGTTTTCAAATTCATTCTTTAATCAAGTCGTAAATCTTAGTACCATTTGAAACTAAAGCACTAAACAGACCATTGCATATAAAATTAAGCTTACATAGTACTCATACTTAGACGTGACATATAATGGCATTGCGAAGTAATATGTCATTCTCAATCGGTAAAGCAGATTATCGCCCATACTGTGCACACGAAAATAGATCTTAAGATGACGAACCGTTTCTTACCCCGACTGTACATCTATTATGACATTGAATTGATTCTTACCAAATAAATGTTCGTTTTTCAAATTCAATACACTTGTCTTATATTGTAAGCAAACATTGTTTTTTAAAAAATACAAAAACAACTAGTAAAAGAAAGAGACATATCTTTCCTCAAATATGTACATTGTACAGTCAGGGTAGGAAAAGGTTCGTCACCTTAAGATCTATTTTCGTGTGCTCGGTATGAGCGATAATCTGCTTTACCGATCGAGAATGACATATTGTATCGCAATGTCATTATAAGTCGCTTCTAGCAAACAGTAAAATAGAAAAAACCTCCTGTCGGTTCTTCTGAAGTCCTCTCAAATACTTCGGCAATTTTCTACGACAGCTGCTTTGGTTATTATTTATCCACCGTTGCACCGTCAAACCGTCGGTGGGGTTTAGGCCAAGGAATTACCACAACTTTAAGGTGCCCATGGAACCACTCATCACACGTCATGTCATTTATTACATTAACCGTCACTCAGAATAACGGCTGAATAATATTACAAGCGTTTTTATTCTAAGATTGCATGATATTGCAAAAAATATATGATTCTGACAGACAGATTTTGACAATATAATAACAATAAAAATATAACACTAGACGTTGTCAAAAGATGTTACACAATTTTGAACCATGTTTCCAACCATATTATGTAAACAACAACAACAACAACAGCCTGTAAATTCCCACTGCTGGGCTAAAGGCCTCCTCTCCCTTTGAGGAGAAGGTTTTGGAACATATTCCACCACGCTGTTCCAATGCGGGTTGGTGGAATACACATGTGGCAGAATTTCTATGAAATTTGTCACATGCAGGTTTCCTCACGATGTTTTCCTTCACCGCTGAGCACGAGATGAATTATAAAGACAAATTAAGCACATGAATCAGCGGTGCTTGCCTGGGTTTGAACCCGTAATCATCGGTTAAGATGCACGCGTTCTAACCACTGGGCCATCTCGACTCATATTATATATTATGTAAGTAAGTTTAATTTTATATGCAGTTGTCTGTTTAGTGCTTTAGTTTCAAAAGTTACTAAGAGTTTAGCACTTGATAAGGGAATTAATTTGAAAACTGACGAAGGTTTTCTTACCCTGACTGTACATTGTTATTCCGATATACGAAAACTATCCTCAATCTCTGTATCTCCGTTGACATATATTTCAACATTATAAACAGTACATTTTAATTAAAATTTATTTTTAAATATCTTACAAAAATCAATAAATAACTTGCTCTCTATACTAATAATATAAATGTGAAAGTCTGTGTCTGTTTGTTTGTTACTCCTTTATGGCTAAACCATTGAACTAGGTTTGTTGAACTGAACTAATTTAGTACGAAGAAGTTTGTACCCGATGAACTAACAAAGCTCAGTTTTATATAAGGCTTGTTTTTAATTCAACCTAGTTTAATTCTAGAGGATGTATTGCGAGATTAATAGTTGCAAGTTCTTCAGGTTTGAAGAATAAAACTTAATAATACGTGTATTTTAAAACATAATTAGATACAAACGTTTTGTTATCTTCAGCCTAGAATGGCTTGGCTGTAAAGAAAAAAAGGTTTTAATTTTAAATTATTAAAGTTTATTACGGTTACGAATGATAAATAAATACATCAGCAATTCTGTAAACGAGCCTGTTATCATTTGGATTTCATTTTCCACTTTCAAGGGACTTTCCCTTGTCGTTTGAAGAAAAGAAATAACACAATTTTTTACTAATTGTGTATTTAATCTATAATTTAAATATTTATAGTTGTCGTGGAAATTGGCCGAAACTTCAAAATAGCACGATTTAAATGGATTTTACTGACAAGCTGAATTCAACGCGGGTGTAGAACCGGATTCAGCCAGTATATACATGTATTTTTGTTTCACATTTACGGTATACGGAAAGATTATTATTTATATTTTTATAGTAAAATTAATCGGTTCATTTCATTGCCCGTTAACTGCTAAATCCAGACTAATTCAGATTTGCATGGACTTCACTGGTTAATGCAGACAATTATTAACATTATTGATGCAATACTAATTTTGAAAACCTTTGGAAATTAAAACGAGTAGGTTGGTCACATTATTAATGTCCATATGATTGGACACTAACACTATCAATTGGTTAAACATTGTGTACGATACTCGGCGGCCATGGCCTACATTGCACAATTATTGTGATGTATGAATTAGATGCCACCAAACACATTTTGTTAAACCTCAAAATGTAATAAATTAATATTAAAACCAATTTCTATACAAATATCTAATGCGATTAATAACATACATACAATTACAAGTCATACCAAGAATAGGTACATATTGTTCACTACGTTATGTCACACTCGCAATTATTATTTACTATACTCGTACTCCTAAAGAGTTTGACTTTCACGTCTTGATAAAAATATCCTTACTTTAGTTTTAGTTGTACCTTTAGTACTTTATATTGAATAGGAAAACGGCTTTTTAGAAGCACATTAATAAATCCCGATATTACAGTTTACTCTTTGATTAGTAAACATTATAAAATATAAATAATTGTTAAGTAATCAGTTGTTTTATTTTTTCTAGCGGTGTTGTCATAATGTTTTAAGTAGGTCGATGACCTGACGTGGTGGGCGGGTGATATTTTTTGACCTACTTATACTTTGGTTAGTTGTAGGTAGCGGGCGTAATGTGAAGGAAAATGGGTTACGTTTTCACGCTCAGCATAGATAAAATATAACTATTATACGTATTATAATTATTCGAAATCTATTTTTAATCTTATTATTTTTATTTTGCAGCAGTGCTTTTAATGTTATTAAACAAAACTTAAATATGTTATTTAGTCTAATAATTAACATGTTACGTATTTTTAAATAAAAAATGGCTCACCTGATTTTTCTTGATATCAATTACAATTGAAAAATATAAATAATCGAAATAATATCTACGAACTATGACAATGAATTAACAATGTTGACGAGGACAATTTTTCTCTTCCGAACGTAGTTCGCAGGTGGCTGTATAGGTCCGCGCGCTTCTGCAGTTCGTTCGAGTGTCCGAGACTTTATAGTTCGAGATAGCGAGATCCATTATAACATATGATTTTATTTGATGCATGAACGTCACGGTTTGTTCATGGCATTAAGACATCTTTATATATTTTAACACAATTGAAGTTAATTTGGACGTAAGTATTTATTGAAATCTGTAACTACTATTCCTGTGTTGTCTTATTTTACTTTCTTGTTTAGTTTGAATCTCAAAGAAGGACGTTTCTTATTTATTTATGATTTTACTATTTATAATTTTTTGAACTTTATCTCGCACTTGAGACATATTATACTTATATTAACAAAATAATTGCAGTTTTCCTATGTTTATTTATACTAATATTATGAAATAACTATGTAGTATTTCAAATAACTAACGACCAATCCATTAAACACGAGACAAGTCGCGGGCGACAACTAGTTATCTATTTTCAATATAATATGTTTAAGCACTATGAATTATGATGTAGCCTGCAGGTGATAAAAATATTATCGCAGCTATTCTTTACCTATGATTGTTATGGTAGGTTGTGAATAAATGAAATGTACATATATGTTGAAAAATATATCACTTTCATCGATTGAGTTCCGTAGGTTAGCGTCCTCAATTCTTCAGAAAACCCTTCCCTGAGAAGGGAAGCCTAACGCAGTGCGGACAGCCCTTTCTTATGTAATAACTTAGGATACCCGTATAAGCAATTTCATCTAGTTTTGTTGCACAGAGATATTCTTACTATAATATAGTACATTTTATTGCTTACTACTTGAGTAAAGCTATGTTATTCTATTTATATATGTACTTATATGTATTTTAAGTATTATTTTATTTGGTTATTTTACCTTGATATGTTATCCTCTGTCTTACAAAGCAATGAGGTTTATAGATATGCTTGTATCCTGCGTCAAAACAAACACAATAATTCGGACGGAACACGCGCTTATGGTAGCAGAGGGTTAACTGTGTCACCCGCCAATATGTACCTACAACGCTACTGCGCATTCACTCTTCCTAACAATGAAGGGCAAAACCTTAAAATAAAAGACGTTAAATCCATAACCAGAGTTACACGTTTTAGATGTTTTTATACTTAGTATCTCTTTACCTTGGCTTATTTTTATGTACCTAACTAGTTCACAAGACCTACTTTTTTTGATACAACATTCTTATACACTCTATACATAAAATAATTGTTTTATATACATATATTTATAAATATTTTGTGTATTTCGAAAACGAATTTGTCTCAAATGTTATTTTGAACAGTTACATTTGATGCTATAGTGTAAAAAACTATTATTAGAGCCGAGTCTATTTAGGATGTCCAGATACTATAAACTAACCTAACAACGCCCTCTTCAGAAATATGATAAAATTGCGTTTAGGGAATGGAAAAGTGTTAACAAAATATTTATCACGAATTCACGAATAAGTACAAAATTGATATGCTCTTTGAGTATGCAGTTTCTACGTAGTTCACTAGATGGCGCTAGATACATTAAATTTTTCGTCATCGCATCCATAACAAAACCTTTAAAGTATGTGTGTAGTGATATTTTTTTACAAACAAATATACTATTAATTAATAATAACTTAACGACAAGTTATTATTAATTATTAGTATATTTGTTTTATATACTTATTAGTTATAAGTATTGGTTAGTTATAATAGAGTCGAAAGGAAAGGATTTAATAGATAGGGACGCGTGGTGGTGGAATGACGAAGTGCAAAATGTACTGATAGAGAAAAAAGTTCCATTTAAAGAATGGCAGGTTGTAAAAAATGTGAATGCAAGTTTGAAAGATGAAAAAAAGTAAGGTTATAGGGAATTTAAGAGGAGAGCAAAGAAGGCGGTAGCGGTTGTCAGAGGCACAGGAGGGGTTATACAATTAACTGACTCTACCGAATCACGAAAGAGACAGAAAGACGATCGAGAGATATTAGATATATCAAATGCATGAAAGATGAGGTTGGTAAAGTTTTATGTAAAGATGAGGAAATAATTGAACGATGGAAAGTCTATTTTGAAAAGTTTATGAATGAAGAAAATGACTGGAATGGTGTTCTTCGAGAGGCGCAAGTAAATAAGTGATTAGTAAGAGAAATAAGCATGGATGAGGTAATGACATCAGTCAAAATCATGAAAAACTGGAAGGCTTTGGTTCCAGATGATATACCATTTGAAGTATGGAAGATGTTAGAGAGTGAAGGATGTATGTGGTTGACTTTATTCTTCAATAAGTTGTTGCACGAAGAAACCATCCCACAAGAATGGTACAGTAGTTCACTAGTGCCCATCTTCAAAAATAAAGGGGATGTACAGGATTGCAACAACTATAGAGGTGTGGCGAACGCGACACTTACCAGATCCCTACAACCTATATAACTTATATAAATAAAATATTATACATATAATCATATAATATCTTATATATTTTTCATACATTAAATAATAAAGGTAACATAAATACAAATATTACTATAACATATGTACATATAACTATACTATATATGTATACTATAATACTTATATACTTATATAAATTACATAATAAATACATATTATATATACATGTTATACACAGTATAAATATCTACACTTTAAAAATCATATAAATAATTAAAATATAATATAATAATTTATGTAATGTCGGAAGGCAGTCGCCGCGCGATCGTGTAATAGAAATGTCTTTTCTAAATAAATTACCGTTACTTTGAACAAAGAAACGTATGCGCATCGGTTCGGCCGCCTTCCGTCAAGCAGTCGAATCCTAGATCTCGTACTGAACGCACGTCGCTTATCGCTTAAATTTTGCTACACGATTTTGCACCTTAAGTCTTTGTATTAAGTCATACTTCCTTCTTTCATCTAAACTTACCTTCATATTTCTTTCTTCTCATTTCTATTCTGTGCTGTGCCTGCCTATCTTCGTGTTTATTATTTCTACGAGAAATAAATTAGTAGTGGAAGAAACTTTGTTTTAATCAAACCTCATCTACAACATCATACACAACTCCGCTACATTGGTGACCCCGCTGAAAACAAAGAAGCTGAAAACGAAGAGGATTAATTAACCAACTCAAGTAAGGAACACTAGATTATTTGGTGGAATAAAATGGAACCACAAAATGAAGGTAACTCGAACTTAAATGCCGAGTCACGACGACCATTTACACCTCACGACACGACCGACATATTTCGAGTCGGAGTGCGACCACCACCGTTCTGGGCAGAAGAACCTGCAGTTTGGTTTTCACAACTGGAAGGCAATTTTGTGTTGTCGAGAATCACTGACGACGATACAAAATTTTATTACGTTACTTCGACATTAGAACACCGTTACGCAGCAGAAGTGAAGGATATAATTATTTCACCACCAAAGACAGGGAAGTACGAACGACTTAAAACTGAATTAATCAAGCGTCTGTCAGCCTCGCGCGAGAAAGAGGTAAAACAATTACTTGTTCACGAAGAGTTAGGAGATCGGAGACCATCTCAGTTTCTCCGACACCTGCAAAGATTAGCAGGTCCATCAGTTCCAGACGATTTTATTAAAACTATTTGGATAAGTCGTCTGCCTACTGCTCTTCAACCAATTATTGTGGCTCAGAAAACTTATGACCTTCAAGCTTTGGCTGACTTAGCCGACAGCTTACATGAATTGGTACCGTGCACACCTCAAGTCGCTTCAACATCTGCTCCCCAGTCAACCATTGATTCAATGGCGAAACAAATAGATGAGCTCACAAAGCAAGTAAAAGCTCTGTCTGCTCGCAGTCACAGACCAAGATCGAGATCAAGAAGACGACGTAGCCCGACAGTACAAATGAGATCACAGTCCAACTACAGAAAATTTCCATTATGTTGGTATCACAATAAACACGGAAAGAATGCCAATAAATGTGTGAAGCCATGCGATTTTAAGTCGGAAAACTACCAAGGCAATCGGTAATGGCGACATCCGATAGCCATAACGTATCTGGTCGCCTTTTCGTAACGGATCGAAAATCGAAGATGCAGTTTCTCGTTGATACAGGTAGCGATCTCTGCGTCTTCCCTCGCACAGCACTACGTGAAAGAAGATCTCCGACCAATTACCAACTCTATGCCGCGAATGGGACTTCTATTTCAACATATGGTTTTGCTCACCTCGAGCTGAATCTTGGCCTGCGTCGAGACTACACATGGCGATTTATAGTGGCAGATGTCACTAAGGCTATAATTGGCGTCGACTTCTTGTCATATTATGGTCTTATAGTCGACTGCCGTAACCAGCGTCTCATCGATAGCACCACAACCCTGACGACTTCAGCAGAATCAGTATCATCATCCAGCACGATTTCTTCAGTGAAGACATTGCTCGGTGATTCAAACTACCATATACTGCTACGTCAATTTCCGGAGATCACACGTCCTGCAGGAAACGAGAAGGTTGTTAACCATAACACGGTCCATCATATCAGGACTACACCTGGACCTCCAGTATCTTGCTCGCCACGTCGCTTGGCTCCAGATAAATTGCTCATAGCCAAGGAAGAGTTCGCAGCTATGATTAAAAATGGAACAGCTCGACCATCAGAGAGTCCATGGGCATCACCTTTGCATCTAGCCCCGAAGAAGGAAAGTGGATGGCGTCCATGCGGTGATTATCGGATGCTTAATGCAAGAACAATTCCTGACCGCTATCCGATTCGGAATATTCACGATTTCACGCATAACATATCGGGTTGTCGTGTTTTCTCCAAAATCGACCTCGTGAAAGCATTTAACCAGATTCCAGTATTTTCTGAGGACATTGCAAAGACGGCCATCACAACACCGTTTGGTCTTTATGAGTTCCCATATATGACCTTTGGACTCAGAAACGCCGGCCAGACCTTCCAGCGTTTTGTTGACGAAATGACCAGAGGCTTAGACTTTGTCTACGCATACCTAGACGATTTCCTCATATTTTCCCCTGATGAAGAAACACATCAACATCACTTACGAAGTCTGTTTCATAAGCTTCGGGAGTATGGGATGGTAATAAATGCGTCTAAATGCGTCTTTGGAGTTTCTGAAGTGTCTTTCTTGGGATATACCGTTTCATCAAATGGCATCAAACCATTGGAATCCAAAGTCGAGGCAATTAAAGAATTTCCTGTGCCTAAGACTGTGAGAGAATTAAGAAGATTCTTAGGCATGCTGAATTTTTATCGCAAATTCATCCCAGGTGCCGCGGAAATTCAAGCACCTCTACACTCTCTTCTCACTGATAAGGTCAAAGGCTCACATCCAGTAGACATCACGGGTGAAGTTTTTAAGGCATTCGAAGAATGCAAAAACAGTCTATGCAGCGCAACACTCTTAGCTCATCCAGACTTGAATGCAAAGATCGCGCTCGTAACTGATGCTTCAGACAAAGCAATAGGAGCTGCTATACACCAATACAAAAATGATGCTTGGCAACCTCTCGGTTTCTTTTCACGGAAACTAAGTCCTTCGCAAAGTAAATACTCTCCGTACGACAGGGAGCTACTTGCGATATACGAGGGAATCCGTTACTTCCGATACATGCTAGAAGCAAGGCATTTTACCGTTTTCACGGATCACAGACCTTTATGTTACGCCTTTACAACAAGAAAGGATAAATGCTCACCACGACAATTTCGCCACCTCGACTATATCGGACAATTTACTACTGATATACGGCATATATCTGGAAAGGACAATGTCGTGGCAGATACATTATCGAGGATTGAAGAACTGACAAAGCCAATAGACTTGACAGAGCTAGCACAGTCACAAGCTGACGATCTTGAGCTGAAACGACTGATAGAAGGAGAATCGTCTCTCAATCTACGTAAGACAATCATTCCTGGAACGCAAATACAGCTGTACTGCGATGACAAAAATCAGACTCTAAGACCCTTTGTCACATCACCGTTTCGCTACAGAGTATTCCAAAGCTTACATTCACTCAGCCATCCTGGCGCCAATGCCACTGCTAAACTTGTAGCTCAGCGTTTCGTATGGCCCGGCGTACGGAAAGATTGCCGTGAATGGACAAAGAAATGTCAAGCCTGTCAGCGAGCGAAGACTACTCGGAACGTTTCAACCAGTCCTGGGAATTTTCAACTTCCACGTGCCAGATTTACCACCGTCCATATCGATCTAATAGGACCACTGCCAATCTCAAACGGCTACAAATACTGTCTTACAGCCGTAGATAGATTCACGAGATGGCCAGAAGCTATTCCTATTATGGACATAACAGCAGAGACAGTAGCTAAGGCCTTGATATCCGGCTGGATAGCACGCTTTGGATGCCCTACCGCTATAATCACTGACAGAGGACGACAATTTGAATCTGCCCTTTTCAAGCACCTCTCTGAAATGGTTGGTTTTGAACACAAGAAAACTACTGCTTATCACCCTGCATGTAATGGCATGGTTGAGAGATTTCACCGCCAATTAAAAGCCGCCATTGTTTGTCATGAAAACTCACATTGGACAGAATCACTTCCATTGGTGTTGCTTGGAATCCGAAATGCAATTAAAGAAGATATTCAAGCATCTTCGGCAGAAATGGTATATGGCGAGACGCTTAGATTACCTGGAGAACTTTTTCAACCATCCACGAATAAGTCTGATGACATAACCGATTTTATGGCACGACTTCGGATTATTGCGAAGAACCTTCAACCGCAACCAGCTTCCAGGCACTGTAAGAAATCTATCTTCATATTCAAAGATCTTGCAACGACTAGTCATGTGTACCTCAGAGAAGATGCTAACAGAGGAGCACTCCAACTGGCTTATACTGGCCCACATGAAGTACTGGCGAGGAACGAAAAAGTCTTCAAAATACTTGTCCGAGGAAAACCTACCTCTGTAACAATAGAAAGACTGAAGCCTGCATACATGCTTACCGACGACGACGATCCAAGGGATATACCTCTTCCTCCTGCTACTCCACCTGAAATAAAAAATCACGATGATAAAATTAAAGATAAGGAAAATAATAACAAAAGGACACGATCGGGCAGAACAGTACACATACCTGATTATTATCGCCCGTAGGACGGTCTCTGGAGGGGAGTGGTGTGGCGAACGCGACACTTACCAGATCCCTACAACCTATATAACTTATATAAATAAAATATTATACATATAATCATATAATATCTTATATATTTTTCATACATTAAATAATAAAGGTAACATAAATACAAATATTACTATAACATATGTACATATAACTATACTATATATGTATACTATAATACTTATATACTTATATAAATTACATAATAAATACATATTATATATACATGTTATACACAGTATAAATATCTACACTTTAAAAATCATATAAATAATTAAAATATAATATAATAATTTATGTAATGTCGGAAGGCAGTCGCCGCGCGATCGTGTAATAGAAATGTCTTTTCTAAATAAATTACCGTTACTTTGAACAAAGAAACGTATGCGCATCGGTTCGGCCGCCTTCCGTCAAGCAGTCGAATCCTAGATCTCGTACTGAACGCACGTCGCTTATCGCTTAAATTTTGCTACACGATTTTGCACCTTAAGTCTTTGTATTAAGTCATACTTCCTTCTTTCATCTAAACTTACCTTCATATTTCTTTCTTCTCATTTCTATTCTGTGCTGTGCCTGCCTATCTTCGTGTTTATTATTTCTACGAGAAATAAATTAGTAGTGGAAGAAACTTTGTTTTAATCAAACCTCATCTACAACATCATACACAACTCCGCTACAGAGGGATTAAGCTCATATCACATACTATGAAAGTATGGGAGAAGGTAATAGAGAGAAGATTGCGAGAAGAGAGTGAAATTACCGAAAAGCAGTTTGGATTTATGCCAGGCCGAGGGACAATGAACGCTATCTTTGCACTAATTGTGCGAGAAGAACCGACGTGCTCACAAGAACCTGCAAATGGTGTTCATTGATCTTGAGAAAACCTATGATAGGGTGCCTCGTGAAGTGGACATTGAAAGAGAAAGGTTTACCTGGGAAGTATGTGGAGTTAGTCCGTGCTATGAACAGGGGATCTTGTACTTACGTCCGATCGTCTGCCGGTAACACCGACCATTTCAACGTGGCTTTCCCGTTTCTTAAATTCAAATCGTTTGTAAAAAATACATTGGTAGAAAAGCATATTATTCGATACAAGATTTTATTGATGAAAATAAGCGTGGAGTTAATATCTGTTGACTTCCAAGCAGGATATATTAATTTAAATAATTGTATTTAACTAACATGACTTTGTATTTTTTTAAAGTTAAAAAAGAGAATCAACTGAGTTTCTTGTCGGTTCTTTTCGGTAGAATCTACCTTCCGAACCGGTGGTAGCTTCACTTAATTGTAAAATGACGATTCAAAAGTGCTTGTAAAAGCCTACTTGAATAAAGTTTATTTTGATTTTATTTGAGTACATGTTCTGCGATTTCGGTGGTCTCTCTGGTCCTGAAGCTATAGCGCTAGATGGCGCAGCTCTTTCAGTCTGCTCCGACTTCCGGTATCTCAGTTCACTCATTCAAGGCGATGGCGAATAGATCGAACGGTGAAGCACAGGATTAACACAGGATAGATGAAATGGCGGCAGGTTACGGGAACAATTTGTCTTCCCCGTATTTCCCTTAAACTTAAGGGGAAAATCTGTAAGACCATGATCAGACCTGCAGTTCTATATGGATCAGACTGTTGGGCTACAAAAGGGATGACTGAAAGACAGTTGCATGTTGCGGAGATGAGAATGCTGAGAGGAATGTGTGGTGTTACGCGAATGGATAGAGTAAGGAATGAGTACATAAGAGGAAGTTTGAAAGTGACACCGATAGCCGAGAAGTTATATGGAAGACGGCTATCATGGTACGGCCATGTTATGCGGAGGAATGAGGAACATATTGTGAGGAAGGCCTTGAGAATGGATCTGAATGGATATAGATGTAGAGGACGACCAAGGAAACGATGGATGGAGTGGGTGAAAGACGATATGGTTAGAAAGAATGTTACTTGTGACATGACGTCTGACAGAGAAGTGTGGAAGGAGAAGACATGCTGCGCCGACCCCAAATAATATTGGGATAAGGGCAGGAGCATAAGATATAATAATACAAAAAATGTCTGATACTACTACTGAACTTGTAGACCATATAAGTATTTTTTTTACTTTTTTAGATGTAGTGATTTTCTCGTTCGATAAGCCGCAAATCCATCACGTACATTATATTTTTTAACGTTTACTATACGATAAATTTACAACGTTATGTTAGAATGTCATTGATAGAGTATTTAAATCACCATACTCATTTATTTTATAAAGACATTATACTATATAACTTCGAAAACATTGTATGAAATTGTGCAACTTAGGAAAGTGTAAGCTAGCGTTTAAATGCCATCTATAACTTAAAAGTGTGTAATCTCCATAAAATCGTATTCATTCCCATAAGTCATAAGGACCTATGATTTGAATTTTAAAATGTTTGAAACACGTTTCCAGAGAGCTTAGGTCGACTTTGCGCTTGATTTATAGTAGCAGGTAACAGCGGAAAAATTCAAATTTCCCGCTACTTACATCGAAGAAGGTATACCTACTTAAAAACATTTTGCACCAGCCTGCAATAACTGCTCCGGGTGTATGAATATTGTACTTTAACGAATAATGTATAATTATGAAATGTAATATAAAAAAGTGAATGTAGGTACTACGCAAAGTATATAATAGATTAAAAAGATAACATATTTTTTAAGTTATGTAAGTTTCTATATATAAATACATACGTAAAAATAGATAATAAATATAGATTTTTTAATAACGAAAATAAATAAGAAAGTTTAAACTTCAAATACCGCGGAACAAGAGTGTCCACAGTTATTTTGTAACACAAGTAAACTTTAATTTAAAAAAAAAAAGTTTATCATAGCCGTTTTCTTAGTGAGTGTGGAAAATACAATGTGTAACAAAACTAGAAATCGAATAAAGAAGAATGGTACATCACGAAGCAATATAACGCTTATCTAAGTAGGTATATTAATTTATGAGCGGAGTAGGAAACATCTGCTACATGCATATTCAAGCTTGTATCACAAACTTGATCTCTTATAATTTTCAGAGTGAATTTCATTTTATCACAAATATATTATGTAAGCGTGGCGGTAGCCACAATAATGTAATATGATACAGGGGTGCGATTTATTAATTATTTTTCTGTTTGTAGCAATCAGTCGTTTATTGATTGAAATATACTTGGTGAATTTATGTCTCCAATACCAAAGCTGGAAAAATACATTAGAGTTTAAATTGTCAAATAATTTATAGACTATCATAAAATCTCTTTTTATATCAGACACCCTGAAAAGTTATTAAGTTAGTCTACCATATTCAAATACTTGGTCTGATTTAGTGTAGAGCAAACTTTGGATACATTGTAAATTGTTCGTATTAAAAACAACAGGTGTGTGTAATAATAATATGCATGAGGCTGCCTCTAATAACTTAAACCTAACCTGAAACTTGCACCGTCTTGAGTATTTAATTAAAAACTAATAAAAATAATTACTACAGTTAGGAATCTGAAACTCAATTAATCTTTTTGACTTATAGGCAGGATATATTAAGATAACAGGATATATTTCCGTTGGTAGCTTTTCTTAATGTAATTTTGTAAAACGACCATTTAAAAGTGTTTGTAAAAGCGTACTCGGATGAGTATATTTTGATTTGATAAAAAATGCAAACTTCTTGCAGTTACTGAGAAGCTTTTCACAAACCCATTATGTTTCAATTGGTCCAACATAGGATTTGAGTTTAAGACCTAGATTCTAGATCTGTAGCATTTTTATCTAACCGCCAGACCAACAAGATATTACAATGAATAGGTAAACAAGGATGTGGAGATTTGAACTGATTAGTAAAGTCGTAAGTATCCATTTACATTCAAAAATTAGAAATGCTGCAGACGCGTGTAATAGGAAATGTTCAAGTACGGCTCTAATTGGGGTTGCGGCAATTTCGCCCGAGGCCTATCCCATCCTCGCAGCCGCGTTGTAATAAAATAAGCAGTTTTTCCGATTCGACGTTTCATCTTGTCTCTTCGTATTCCGGAAGCAACTTTCGTTTTCGGAGAAAATTGTCGGCGACGGCCCGAATGTCTCTTGCGGATTGTACTTTAATTTAACAAAATAAGAATAAAAGTAAGACAATGCGAGCTTAGTGTTTGTAAATATTTTAAATCTAAATAGGTTGGTTTAATAAACATTGACATCAACTTGCATCAATTTAAAAAGAACATATTATGTCAAAAGGTTTATTCAATTTTATGGTGTATTCAATTTAAAAACCATACAAGCTAATGATAAATGATAAAAAATTATAAATATTAAATATCCTTGATATGATTAAGTATTTCCTCTTTTCCTCGATTATACATAATATAAAGGTCACAAAATACGTCACAATTACTAGGTTGTCATATAATATTCAGTAAATTCATAAAAAACAGGCTGACCCAAGTAAATTTGCTTAGCCACTCCTGTAACAGGCGCGAAAATAGGGTTTTCCATTGAAATAACATTTACGATTCGACCTAAAAACACAGTAGGTCCCTCATCTAATCCTAATTTGTTGGAGGATTTGATTCGAGAGCGAATTCATTAATAGGAGCGGGCTCAGGGGGCGAATTTACTAGTTCGCCTTCCGAAAATTTTACTTGCACAGAGATACGAATTATGTGTTTAATTAACTTAATACTATATGTTATACCTAAAGAACAATTCAGCAAATAGTTACAGGACAAAATCTATTAAAAATACTACAAAGTTTTATTGAAAGAAAAAGTAGTATTAAGATCAGAAACTTTGATTACCATAATGTGAATTACAAAGAGAGGCAATGGCGTTGTCTTCCATTTTACTCTCCCTCGTATCGTTGAACGTTATGAGTTGAAGTTCGCGATGTTAAGAAAATTGTCTCGAGTTGGCATCATTGCTTGATGGCTTCACTTGAGAAAAGTTTCAAGGTAATTTTGCGGTTCCTGTTTAATACTGACATTACATTTTAATAAAATTGAGCGAGAAAAAAAAGGGATAAAGAATGATAACCTTTTTAAAAATGGATATCTTCCCATAAAGTTTTCCGCAGTAAGACCAGGTAGAAGTCAATATACAATAAATAAAGCTTATTTATGTACGTGTGCCACTTATTGTCCTTCCATGTAATTTATTATTTCCTCTGCAGTATGTGGACAGTGTAATAAAATTATATGAGCAACTTTTCAAATAAATAGTACAAATCAATTGCATAAAATAAAATAAGGTTTGAGAGATTTAGGGTCTAGATAGCAAGCGCGGCGTCCCATCGCGGGAAATATGAAAATTGGAAACGCTCTGCCGATACCGAGCCAAATAAATTTGGGCCCTATTTGTAAGCCCGTCTCAATATTACGGGCTACGTATATTGGACTTATATATAGGAGTGCCTTCATAGCTTGTCTGATTGGACCAACTCGCTCGGAAATCACTTTGCTCTTTATTTTTTATACTCATAGTAGTATTTTAATTAATAATATTTTACTTTTAATTATTTTTAAAGACGCTATAAATGCTGTCAATAAAATGTCCACGTTTATTTTTTTTAATTAAAAAAAAAAAGATACTTAAGAATATCTATAAAAAATATTTTTGTAGCCTAAAATAAATATTAAATGAAATATGATATAAAATAAACATAATATGCATTATTTTAACTTGACGCTTTGTAATAAAGAAATATATTACATACTGGCATTTTAGTAGCTATGCCTTCAAATATCGGACACATTTATCCCTGTTCCAGTCCCTGTTATTTGTAGTACATCTCTTTATGTACTTCTAAGTCGTAGTCCTCGTATTAAGTAGTTTATTTAAATAAATTATTTGTTTCGTATTATGAATTCATTCAACTCAAGGAAATTGAACTTAATATACGAGTAAGTACGTAGTTAGACGTACAACGACATCGTACTACTACTGGTGTTGCGCGCCATCGAATACGGTGGTGTGTGGTGGTGTTAACATTGAGTCTTAAAAGCTTAGCGTTAATCTCTGGCGGCTATTATAGGCTGAAGACTTCTCGCTGCAAACGTGATATACGACATGCTTGGTAATGAGAGATGCTGGAAGGACATGGTTTTTTTCTGAAAACCCATCATGTCGCTCTGCGTAAGCGTGAAAAGAGTGCTTCCGCTGACCCGCCCTATCGAAAATGTCTCGCAATAGGACGTTGGTCTTTGCGCTTCGCCATAACTTTGCAGAGGATCTCTCTACCCCGGGAAGCTTGGAGGCTCGTATAAATAGGCGGTCAAGAGTCAAGAGATGGAGTTTTCGGCGAGTAGTTTGCGGCGCACTGAACGCCATGTAGGATATCGCACTCTTCTAGTGAGGAAATAAAGACAATTTTTCAGTGAGATAAAATAATAATATACTAATACTCTTTAAACCATAACAGGGAAAAGCAAAATAAAAAATATTCGCTGGCATATTGACGGACGAGATATCATTGGTCGAGCTTGATAATTTATGATATTCATAATGGGTTTGCGAAAAAATAGCGTTTTGAACGTTGACGAAACTGTTATCAGGATTTTGGAAGTAAAATAAAAAGAAATATTTAGTTAAGTTTAATAGTGTTGTATTATATATCTATATACTTGTTATAAACTCTTAATAGAATACATAGTTATCACATAAAACTCGAAAATCTAAGGTCTGTTAATCTTCATTTATTCGTTGTATTTTAGATAAGACATGACAAATTTTTTGTTACACTTAATTACCATAACTGGTTATTTAAAAAAAAATGATATCAAATCAACGATTTCATGAAATTCTATTCAATGCGATCAAAACTACTTATTTCTCGTTGAAAATATGATTTTTGTTCACCATTGTTTGACGCCATATATGGAAAGTTTTCGTTTTGATTTAAAAGATAGTTATTATTATCAAAATACTTTCTATGTTTTAAAAAGAAAGGTTGTATATCATGATCCCATAAGGGTTGCCTTGGATTTTGACCTGAAAATGTATTTTTGACATACTTTGGATTAGCCAATGTTTGCCGAGAGCTTTGATAATATTCTGAATGGTCGCCCGGTTTAATTTTAGATTTAGTTTCAATAATCAGCGTATTGAAGTTAGACTTTCCGGCTGCCTGTGGATTTTGTTGAGCTGTAAATCTGTTTGTAATCGCCATACTGAAACCATGTAAGTGATCTGGTTTATTTTTCTGACTGATGTTCGATGTAGGGCTAGGAATTGGTAATTTTATGTGATTTTTTAAATTAGATGATATTGAATTTGTCATTAGGTTTCTTGTATTTGACAGTGATTTAGGCCATAAATTAATATTAAGATTATTTTCGGGAAGCACTACATCTTTAACAATGGTTTCCTCGCTTTGCATCTTTCTTTTAGCGGTTTCCATAACGCTGACAATATTTTCTATTTCCCTCAAAGTTAAGGTCGGCACCGTAGATGCTACTATTTCTACTTTATTTTCTATATCGAAAAGTAATTCGTTACTTCTTTTCAAATATTCATAATTTTTCTTATTTGAATTCAGAAATGTTAGAGGAGATCGAACGGATCTTTCCCAATATGATCTTGGTGAACTAACTTTTAGAAATATGTCATTTTTTGGTACATCGTGTGTTGCTTCTACTTGGATATTTAGTTCCTTATTTTGAGTATCAATACCTCGAATCATAGAGGCTATTTGTCTGCCAAGATTAGTGTAATACGATTCATCTGACTTGTGGTAATTAGGTCTCGATAATCTTCTAGTAGCAAGTGTATCAGGAGGAACAATATAATCAGCTCTTTTTTCTTTCTGAATTGGCGAATCATAAGTTTCAATACTATCTAAAGGGTTGTATTCAATGGGTGGCAATTTATTGGAATCATTATGCAGATCATCTCGATGTATAAGTTCAGATATATATTTAAAGTCGACGTTTTCTGATATGGCTGGCTCATCTCTTGTATTTTGTTTTATATCATTAATCACATACGAATCAGGTATATTTCCAAGATATGGATATTTAAGATTATCATCTTGTTTCATAAATGAATTAGATATTTTGTTTTTATTTCTCATCCAAGGATGCCTTAGTGATTTAGCAGATTGATTCTGCATCTTTTGTTTAAGACGTTGTATCTATAAAAGAAAAACTCAATTCGTTACCGTAATATATACTAAATATTTTATTAGAAATTATACTTACGAATTTTTGACGACTCGGAGACATCATTTTCATCGATCTGTAAAATATTTTCGTAAATTGATATAGAATATTTTTATAAATATTTTAACAAAAGAAGGTTTTGTAGACTATTTTTTAAATAAAGTTTTATATGAACAGTACCTTAGATTCTTTTCTGTTTTATAATTGTTTGAAGGTTTTAATTCTTTTTTTGTCATTTTATCTAGATGTCTTAATTGAACCCTGAAATAAATTTTAAGCGTTACTTATTAATTTACTAGTAAAATTATCTCATAAATATGTTTGTTTGATTTGTAATTGATTATGTTGAAGTTTAAATGTACAAATATAGTCGACATTCCTCGACAGTTAAAAAACAATACATCAACTAAATAACATAAAGAAAATATCAAATTAACAAAATATGTTTTTAGTTTTACGGTTCTGTTTGTTCGGTTAGTCCAGTTGTCTCCCCTGTTGTAGTTATTTCAGTTATTGTGGAGGCTGTTGTGGTTGTAGAGTCTGTTGTAGTTTTATCAGGTGCTGCCGTTGTTTCTATTTCTAGGAAAAAGTTTAATTATTTTATATATTTCATTTAAATAAATTAATATGTTATCGATACCAACCTTCAATATGAAAAAATGGTACCATAGGGGGTACGGGTACCATCGGATACATAGGAATGGGCGGTGGAGGTAAACCCACTGGAGGATAGAACGGTGTCTCTACATTCGGTAGGAAAATAAAGTTAGGTAAGTTCTGCCTTGGTTTCTTTTTAATCATAACGATTTTCTTATGTCCGTGTTCGTCGTCATCATCGTGACGTTTATAGTATCGTTCGTATTCTAGCGAGGAGTCGCTCGAGCTACTCGTAGATTCACTCGACTCCGAGTTGGAACTAGAAGATAAATCGAATACACTGTCATTTTCTAACTTCCCCATAAGCTTTATTTTGTGTTTGCTTTTTCTACGTTTTTTTGTCTTTTTACTTCTTTTTGGTGTTCTTTTTGATTTTGCTGCAGCACTTCCACTTCGCCTTGTCAGAGTATTTTGATCATTTGTGCTATTTATTACTTGGTTCTCTATTGTTTTAAAGAACTGGTTATAAATCCAGTCCCCTAAATCTTCAGTATCTTTGCTTATTTCATCAATTGCGCCGTCAATTTTACTTGTAGTAGCAACCGGGCTTGTTACAATATTTTGACTGGGAGTCAAAATATAGCTTCGAGTAGGTTCGACTACATAATGACGCCTATGATGCTCAATTAACTTGGAGCTGTTGTAAGTATAAATAAAATGAATGTATTAAAACGCCATAAAATAATTAAAAACAGTAGAGGTAATATCTTGATCGAATACATTTTGAAAATAGAAAAGAAACTTACTTAGGTTCACATATTTTAGTATCGCTATCGAAGTAGTATCCTGGATGACAGTGGCAGCCGATTACACATCCAGGAATTTCGTCAATACAGTATTCAAATCTGCCGTGGTCTCCGCATTCTGTTCACAAAGACGATGTTATAAATTTATGATAATTAATTATGAATTGAGAACATCGTAATACTTTCAAGTTTACCATACGTTCCATCACAAAATGCGAGATTTAAGTATTGAAGCAAAATCAAAACGCTTTGTTTCCACATTAGTGTTTACTCAAGCTAAAAACAATTATATTTTATTTACGTATTACTTGCAGTGAAAAATGAATAAATTGACAAATACTTTATTATAGTTAGTAATCTAATCAATATTTTCGCGAACGTTTACAATTAATGTTAGATTTGGCAAAACTAGTCGACACATAGTCCTGAACAATGGTACATTCTAAACAATGTTGTATTGTTCGTTGATAAGAGTGTCAAACGAGCTTCCTATTTTGTAGTGTTGAAGTAATTTATGTTTTTTTTTATTTCTTAATTATATGGTTCTACGGCATGCATCCTTCATTAAAATATTAGGAAGTATTGCTAACACCGTGCATCTTGAAATATAACAAATCTGTATACTTTAAAGGAGGCATTATAATTATAATGTACTCTCATTTTATAAGAAAAAAAAAAAAACTTTACAAAACTTTAAACTTTAAAAAAACTTTACTGGATCTCATCGACCCGTTTTATGTCTTCTAACATATGTATATGCTTTAAATACTTTATAAATACAGGCGCAGCCGCGACTGAAAGTGCTAGTTATTTTATGAATGCATTGTTAGAACCTCTAAAACTTATCAAAAGTAATTATTATTTATGTAATAAATAAAAGACATCACACAGTTATCGTATCAAAAATAAAATTATATTATATAACGAATATAGACAAATGTTCATAACAACAGAATAAGTATCACAATGTAACACTGAGGCTGTAACATGATCCTGATATTGTAACAGAGGATTCCGAAGGCTGCGTGTTTGTATATATCAATTACGTTTATTCATTCTCTAGGTGTCGTCGCCGAGGTCAGGAATTCCTTTGAGGCCTCTGTAAAGATAATGTAGTTTGCTAGGCCACTGTCCATGCTAATCGCATTTTAATTATGTTAATTATGAAAAGTAATACTTGGTGCACTCTTCAGGTAATACACATTTATGTGTCCTATCGTCCCGAACGTAGGGCTGGATACAGATACAGCCCGGCTCGCAAAAGGGGTAGCAAGGACGCAGCCGCTCGCGAGGGTTGTCGCAAGTTACCGCGGCGCAACCAGCAAAACAGGGCTCGTATCTGCTTATAAAATAAACTGATGACATTATAAACTGCAAATTTACATATTTGAAATTATATGTAACACCTGTTATTAATATCTGATATAAAAAAATGATTGTAAAATGTATATTACAACTCGACGTTACCTTTCGTGTAGTCTCTCACAGGTCATCGTAAATGGCACCTTCTTTTCGTTCTCCTTTTCTCTGGCACAATAAAATTAGAATTACTTCATGTTTATAAATTATTGAGGTCAATCCTCTACACAAAGACAAAACACTTTACAAATAAAATCTATATTTTCATTACCCCAAAACTAGTGATGTAGTCATTCTTTTCAATTGTCGAAATATGGTTGTTGTAAGGTAAAAATTGTATAAACTAAGGGCTTATTTCACTTTTACTCAGCCGTGATTAATGTTAAAACGATTATAGAACTTATTTGCGAATGTACTTTATCTATAATCCAGGATTACCATACGAACATCAAATTATACGTATATGTGTATTAAATTATTAATCATGAAAAATTATACAATAACATCAATCAAGTATTATTAAAAGTAATTACAAGTAATGAGTCGAGTGTCCCATTTCAGCGCTCCTCATTTTAGGCACCAATTTCACGTTATCTCCGTCTTCGTAACGCCTCTGTCCTCTGTATAAAGATTCTGAAGGCTCTACATCTCGTTGTCTGTCTGTTCCTACAAAATGTTTATTGTTTAAATCATCCAAATATCCTGGTATGTCGTGTTCATATTTTCTGTCGTCCCAGTCATTGTATTCCTGTTCAAAAGGTTTTGACAATGCTTTCTTCCTCCAATTTCGCCTTTCATCGGCAAAGGAATGTCTTTTCATACCTTCTGGATAATCGTAGTCGTAACCATTTTGTCTAAACGCGTACACAACGAATGCATCTAAATACGTAAAATTATTTTTATATTAAAATACAGAAACAAATATTAAAGTTTATTTGACATTCACTTACAAAGCAAAAACGATAACACCAATAAACTGCGCATTTCTTTGTTCAACAATGAGAATTATACTATGACGTTTATCAATTCCGATTTTCCGTTTTAAATTACTGCGAATTAGTAGTAGTAGTGACTAATCGAGCCAATTTAGGCTCGATTGTTTGATAAAAGAACTAGTCTGCAACAATTGTTTATGATTAACGAAAAGACATAAAACGTCGGTACTACCGTTTGCAACGTATACCTTTTTTGTATCGAATAACTTGACTTAAATATTTTCCTTTACTCATATATTCTACCGTTTGTACAAATAATAATAATAAAATACAATAAAATATAAAGTAAAATTAAATATCTGATATTTTTTAACTAATTAAAACGAAACATTACCTACTTAATTTAACAGGATCATCCAATGATTATAATTATTGATAGTTTTATCAATCAATTGTCTAGGATCGATTATTGTTTATTATACTAAATGTAAAATAAAAATCTCTTTTTTTTTAATTTGAAAATTATATTTGCTTAGCAGTTAATTTTTGTGTGTCACTGTGTAAAGTTTTTCGTGGTTGTAATGATTTTATGGGCGGTGGAGCAATGACAATGTTAAAATAATTCCCCATCCTTGAAACTTCGTCAGCACGTTTGAAATCATCAACTTGATTGGAAGGAACACCATTAAATTCGCGTACATCATCTTGTTTGTGATGAGGTTTTTGCATTCGGCCATTATTTTTCGCAACTACTGTAGATTTGCTAGATCTCCTGCTCGGGACTGGTATTCCCATCTGAGTTCTGAAAATATTATTTTTTTAATTAATACATGAAACAAAATTTTGTTATTTTATATTTTACTCCGATTGTTTTACATTTTTTTAAATTACTTCATATGCATTCGTTATGTACGTACGGAGAGCAGTCCTGTGGCAAAACACACTGGTGTGTCCGATCATCTCGCACGTAGGGCTCCTCGCATACACAGCCAGGTTCGCAGTAAGGATAGCACGGCCGAAGGTGGTTCCGTGGGTTGTCGCAAGAAATTTCAGCACAACCACCGAAACATGGTTCATAGATTTCGTTTGGCCAGTAGCATGCTGTTACAAATAATAATAATACGATAAACCTGTATTAGTCTTTGTGTTGTTATTCATATGTGAACACTTTTTTTTGGTATAGGTTGGCGGACGTGCATATGGGCCACCTGATGGTACGTGGTCACCATCATCCATAGCCAATGAAGCTGTAAGAAATATTAGCTATTCCTTACATTGTCAATGTGCCGCCAACCTTGGGAACTAAGTAGTTACACTGGCTCACTCACCCTCCAAACCCTTCAAATTACTGTTGTTTGGCGGTAGAATAATTGATGAGTGGGTGGTACCTACTCAGATGGTCTTGCCCAAATCCAAACCACCAAGTAAACTTAATAACTACACTAAACACTAAGACTTAATGTTTTAATAAATACTTATACCAGATTTTTCTTTTACCTATAGATATTAGAGAGAGGAGTCTACGAGAAATAAATCTAACAGTGGACACAAGACTTCTCAAGTTCTTTTTCAGTCGTTTCACAGATCCATTATAGCCCCCGAGGGGCTACTGATGGCCTAGACTCACCACAATTCTAACTTTATACACTTGAATTAGAAAAATACAATTTATTTAAGGAACACAGTTTTTTGTTCTCTGAATATATTTTTGTTACCTACAAAAGATCAGAACTTCGAGGCATCTAACGGACCAGGAAATTGGGTTATTAGTATTACTGTATAACATATTTATAGTAACAATAACATTTTCATCTTATACAAAATTACCTTTTGAAATTTTATCTTCGTCTCTACAGGTCGCGATGATCATACAATGACCAAATACTACTAAATATGTGTATGTATTCATCGCTAAAGCCCACTACACTGATTTTAGGTTTCTGTTACTTTAGGAAATGAGATTACAAATTATAAAATGTACACAGTAAATTAAATTGTATCTAAACGTCTAATTCTTAAGGGTCATATTCGAGTGACTGACCATCGGTAATAATTAAGATGCGAGAGATCTTATGTGGCTAGAATAAGGTCGTCATTGCAACGTCGTGTAAGAGAGTGTTTAGTAAACATGGAGAGAGGTCGGTTAAGCCACGTTTGATTGAATTATTGCTTGTGTTACTACCTGTTCCCGCAGCGCGAGGTCACGTTTCCTCCAAACTCCCTAATATTGTAAACATAATTTTCTAGCGCAAAATTTATAACTTTATACGTGACTAATAAATGTCGTGAGTATAGTTTTGAAGTGTGGATATGGGATCTTCGTGCTTGTTGTCCAATACGTTATTAATTATATTATTATACCAGCCACCTGATTAAACCTAATCCCTAAATTAAAATACATAGATATTTATACAAACATTTTTCTATATTAGTAGTCAATAGAGAGTAACGAATTCAAGCTACCTATCTGCGTTTAAATACGAGTTTATACAAGCTGTCCCCCCAGGGTTCGCTCGCGTTTTAATGTTGGTAGTCATATGTTAGCCAACAAAAGTAGCGTATGTAAGGACAACAACTTCAAGAAAGGTCCTGGAGTTGAAGTTAGCTTAGTACCACAATTCATCAAATTCGGTTCAGCGCTTTGGTCGTGAAAGAGCGACAAACAAACAGGCAGAGTTACTTCCTCATTTACAATTATAATAAAGATTTAAATGGCGACAACGAGTAAAGATACTAACTTTAGATTTACTATTTCAAGATACTGATACTAGATACTACTACTACTAGATACTTTATTACTAGATCCTACTAGATTACCTGATAATTTTGATACACACATCACAAAAAAGAGTTAATGATTAATGTAGATATAATACGTTATTCCGCGCAACTACCCATTTTAATTTTTAATTACTGGTATACTATGTATTGTAATACTATGAAATGTATTATTGTGAATCAAGGAACTTCTATTGTAATGTCCAATATTCAGTCCCAATCTGTTGACGTTTTATGATCGTATTTTTAAAACGACGTAAGTAAGTGAAATACTTTTTTAGTTTATGTGTTCTTTGATGGTTTCTTTTGTTTCGAGTTTCGTAGAAATTCTGAGTAGCAACCTAAAGTTTGGAAGATGGCAGAATTAACACTCTCTTTTTTCCACCACGAATCTCAAAAGCCGTTGATCTTGCTTCTAAACTCTTGCCGGTTATGTCAGATTGCCGTCCATCGATTTATTACGTATTACATTCTGGGTGACTAAAATCAGTCAGGAGAACAACGTAATCATATAAGATTGATTAAGATATGAAACATATACTACCTTTAAGTAACTCACTTATATGAATGACAATTATGATTTCATAAAAATGAAATGGAAAATAAATCATAGGAAAGCGCAATAACCAAATGCTGTCTCAATAAAGCCGTGTCGTCTGGAGTCTTGTTATTGTTAACACGCCGTTTTATGTAGCTAGCAGGATATGGAGGCATTTGATAAAAAGAGTATAAACTGCGGAAGTAGAGATCCGCTTGCGAAAAATAGCCCTGTCGATAAAATATGATTGCGTGCGATCTTTTTTATTACTCACCCATAAGCTGGCAAAACCTTCGAGGTTCGCACGAACTCCTGGAATAACGCACAAACATCAAACCGTAATCATTAAAATAAGCGTCGTAAAGTGTTTTACTGGAACATATTTTATTGTTCTGGTCAAAATATTTACTTGTACTTGTGTTTTGTATTTTATATAAACGGTATTCACTAAAATAATAGACTACCATCATGATTGATGTAATTATTTTGTTATGACACACATACTTTACAGGAGAAAAAATACTGTAAGACCCAAGGCCGTAGGCAGGCGGGGGTTTTGGGAGTCCAAACCCATCCCCGAAATTTTAAAAATTCAGAAAATTAAGCCGTTTGGTCTAGATACGACAATAAATCTAAACAAAATGAATCATTTTATGCAAAGAGTAGAGGCAATAATTATAATACCGTTATTTACATTATATTAAGATACTAATTTTTGATGTCGTAATGTTATGTTAGTAATTTTAGATACTGAAGTAGATAAACCTTTTACAGAGTGCCATTACAGTTTGAAATGTGTAAGAAAGATTGTAAAATTTCTGATATATATAGAATGCTATATATATTTTCAACCGACCTCAAAAAGGAGGAGGTTATTAATTCGTCTGTATTTTTTTATTGAGAATATTCATACTATATTATTAAAAAACGTATAGTCGGCGTTTTTTACTGAATAGTCGCCGACTACGATAGCAGCCGAACACCTGGAAGACTACTTGCATCCTATCCCTAAAAGAGCAACCGCCCAGCACTGTCCAATTATAGGCCAATAGCCATCACCTCTTTGTTTCGTTTCCGTCGGGGTCGTTCAGCCAGGAATCTTCTAGATTACCTTAGTCATAGATGGGCGGAAGCAGTTGAGAGCAAAGGGGAGGCATTGGCGACCAGTCAGGACATAGCGAAGGCCTTCGATAGCGTATGGCACAAAGCGCTTTAAAAAGAAAGAAAGAAATCCCTGCAATTGGATCACCAGCTTTTTGGCAGATCGGAACATTAAAGTCTTTATATACGGTGCATGCTCTGATTTAAAATTTGTTAATGCCTGTGTTGCACAAGGCTGCGTTTTACCACCCACTCTGTTTCTTCTGCATATCAATGATTTGTTGCAAATCAGTAACATTCACTGCTATGCAGACGACAGTACCGTAGACACCTTATACACCGGCCGGGCTAATATTTCTCAGAAAACCGTTGAAGAGAGCCGACTTGTGTCTGAAATCGTCCGAAAATCCACAACAGCGCGATTTCTTAGACATTTTCTGCCTCGCACAACCATAAAAAGAAGAGCGTACTCCTTCCTTGAAGGCTGGTAACGCAACTGCAAGCCCCACAGATATCCATGGGCGGTGGAAATCACTTTCCATCAGGTGAGCCTCAACTCGTTTGCCCCCTATGTCATAAAATAAGTCGTCGGTTGTCTTTTAAATAAATGTGTATAATTTTAATATATTTATGATTATTTTAAAATAAACCTGTTGCTTTTTTTTCCTGGCGAACCACCCATCCCCCCAAATTAAATTCTGGCTACGGCCCTGGGAAGACCTGTTAATTATACTCGAATATTAATTATTTATAACAGACACTAATCGTAATTAAATATATTCAGGAGTTTAATTTCTATTCAATTTTATTGTATATTAACTGATAAATGTTTCACTACTGGGCGATGGTTCTTCTCCTCTTAAGGAACAGTTTGGAACTTATTTACATAAGCGCATGGAACAGCAGTTCCACTAAGGTCGATGAATATTAAACATGTATCAAGAGTAGTGCGCGTTTCCTTACAACTTTTTTAGACATCAGGCAACATAACAAAATTCAGTGGCGCTTGCCCAAGTAGAACCCGCGATCTTCGAAAACTACTATGTATTTTCACTATGACGTTTCGGTTCGGTTATTATACCTCCGAGTAAATTTTATTGCAATCCTTTACCTACATAAAAATTCAATGTGTGATGTAGACGCAAGATAAAAATATATAGAGGTGAGCTAACATTAAGTCGGACTATTTATGGTACGACCATGTTTGCGGTGTGGCGAGATTTCGGGATATTCGTAATGATATCGGATCTGTTTGGGTTCGCTTCAAAGCTTAAATGTTTCGTATGCATTTGTGTAATTTGTTTTGTTTTCTATAATCTTGCAACAGAAATCACAAGTATAAGACTTTTTGTTTTTGTTAAAAATACAAGTATTCGTAGACATGACGTTATAAAAGACAGTCCAGTTAATCCAAACTTTATAGCCTTATCGTAAAGTTTATTTTTGTTTGTTTTTATTCGTGAAGGTGTTGAGTAAGCAGGCGCTGTCTCTAGGGTCTGGCGAGCGGGTTCAATATATATCAAAAGGGCGAACTCCTACTAGTCCCGTGATTACTGTCAGCAAATAAGAAGCTCACGTGCACGGAAAACATGTTAGAGCGCAGGTCGATTTTATTAGCTCTTGTTTTTATTGTTAACTATTAATTGTCGTTTCGTTTTAGATATTATTAAAGTAAACATGTTTGATGATTGTACATATTTTAAGAGAATAAGAGATTTAAGCTTGTCTCACTTCAACATACATACAATGTTGAAGAATATGACCAAGATTAGTTTGGGATTTTTTTTTAATTAATTATAAGAAACATTGCACCTTTTAATTTTTTTTTATTAAGTAATGTACAATTTTTTAATTAATTCTTAACGATCTGATAATTCAGAGATAAATAATATTGAATTTAGTTCAGGATTGAGCAAAGATTCAAGTAAATATTCTAACATACTTCGTTTGAAAGTAGATTATTCATTCTTTTGTTAACAAAGCTAAGAGTTTCATCAAATACGTACAAATGCTTTTTGTTCAATTGCAATTAATATAAGAGCGACTGTGATTCAAACTGTTTGGTAACGATCCTGTAATCGATATAGATGTATATAATATAATCCTATGAATTGAGATTTTAGTACAGTGTTTATGAAAAAAACATATTTGAATTTATGAGATTGTTGACTGGGTCTAAGTAGCTTACGTATCAATACATCAATACGTGTTAGTAGCAGTACCCAGTAATTGCTCAAAATCTGATTTTAATTGACTTATTATGATCGATTTAAGTTTTCTTGAATTAGCTTTAGATCCCTGAAGAAGTTTTTTAACTCGAAGTTAGGAAGAAATATATTACGGGTTTATACCATAAGAACGTTATATTTGCAGGCGACTGTACGGAACGTGTATTTCCAATAGTCACGTGATACAAAGTACTCGTAGTAAAGCGAGCTCGTATTTCCTACTCTATGGTTATCTTATTCGGTATTAACAACTGGTTGCGTTGTTTTGCATTAAAGGCTAAATTTACAATTGTAATAAAATCTTGTTTATTGCTCTCGATTGCTCAATAACAAGCATAATATACCCATATCATACGTATAATTGGTTTGATCTTAAACTATAAGAAAAAGAAGATTGTTGCTAATTTTTGGAAACCCACTTTCTAGATCATGTACCTCAAAGTAATGCCGCCAAATATTTTTCTTAAAGTTTATAAGTAATATAATATTTATAAATAATTGTTGATACTTTTGTATATATTTTAGATTTTTTTTAATAATGTTTGGTCTATAAGTTATTGTACCAAATTACTTTATTCCGACTTAGAGAATATAAAAATGTCTGCATCCTTTAACTATTTTCGAGTCGTGTATCAGAAAAATATATTATTTATTGGTAATTAGAGGAAAAATACACAAGGGAGTGATCGGCACACCGAGCAATATAATTACATTTAGAGATACAGACGAGAGGTTTAGAAGTAATAATGTACGTCTGCTGCAAGGAGTAAGGGTTGTGTTTGGCTATTGTAAAACAGGAATCAATATGAATTTATTTATTTATTCAATACCATATTTATTTAGTGTTAATAACAGTAAATTCATGGCGAATAAAACATAAGTAAAGCACTGTGTAAACTTTGCAGTCGGAGAAAAATGCACCTTTTCGGCTACATTGCTTTTAATAAATAATCTTTTAATAATTCATAAACTTTTTACAATTACGATTAAAAATACATTTATTGCGATTAGTATCGATTCTAAAATTCGTATTAAATGAAAATTAATTATGACTTTTTTAATGGTCATAGTTTATTTTTTATTTTTCTTTAGTTTTGATTATTAGTCAGATTTATTATCTAGAAGTTCAATTAAAAAAATCATTCAATTATAACACAATTAAAGATATTTTGCGACCCTAACGGTACACGACCTATTTGTAATTGAAAGACGTTCGTCGATTCAATAAACAACAAAAGCGCGAGTACGTCGCGTGTAAATTAAGGGATTATATTAATCAGGATAACATATTTAACGACATCGCTTTTGAATTAGATAATTGCTTTAATTAGAAGTTACAAGATAAATTAGTTTGTTCGAGAATTTTAGGATTAGTTTAACTGAAATTTGTAAAGGTATTTTATCAATTCTGAGATACTATTCGTTTTAAGATATAAGATTAAGCATTTCTCAAAGCCTGGGTAAGTGTAAATTTAATTGAAAAACAAAGTATTAGCTGATTATTATTATTTAATTTTTTTTTCAGAATATTGATACTTCTAATGAATTCTCATTCATAATATATATTTTCAAAATGACAGTTTCTCGATATAGCAGAGATTGGAAGCTCAGTGATTGGAACATGTGAATTTCAAACAGACATTGATTAAAAACCTACCACGGAATTTTATTTTTGTAATTGGTGTGAGCCTGTTTTCACTATTTAGATCTAAATATTTCGTTGAACGTACATCTAACGTATATCATCATCATACATCATAATCAGTATCATCAGTTAAAGCACGTTGTCAAAACGTGGTAACGCTCCACATCTTCATCGCACCTCCTCTTAGCATTTATTAGCCCAGCCGTTTTCATAAATTTTAGTTTACGTTACTGAAAATTAACAAACCCTACAAATAATACATGTACATACATAAATCATTCAGTCTCCAAGACTTGCCGCTTTCCCAAATGTAGTAATTTTACATCATATAAATCAAAAAATATCACTGACTTTATATAATATTACGAGTACTTCTAACTAAATATAACCGACTTCATCGAAAAAAATAATTTAAGTTTCGAGCAATCAAACATCATTGCATCGAAACCGGTCACGTGTGATCTGTCAGTGTGATTAATACTGTTGGTATGTACTCATGATCATCAACATCAGCCTATCTTAATCCACTATCCACTGTACTGTAGTCCTATATAATAACTATTGCTTTTATTGCATTAAAACAGTCGGTATAATGGAGAACCCATTCAAATTTTGCCTTTGAAAATATGACCATGTGTCCTAATATCGTTTAAAACCCGAGTGGCTTTTTTTATGTCTTCGCAGGAACCTGCATATTGTTTCCTTCTGAACTGTGCGCTATTTAACGTTAGTTTTCCTTACTGTTAAAAAGATACATTTGTATTTCTTAGGAACTCTTGTGCTCAAAATACTTGTGCACAAAACTAATATTTCTCAGACACTCCGTTACTGTACAGGTCTCTCATGTTATGTAATCATAAATTATAATCGATTTCTATATCTAAAATAGCTGTAAAAAATGTGACCTTACTTACGGACTTAAATTAATTCCCTTGCATTGGAAGATTTTAATATCTTAAATATATTTGTATATAATATTCATATACAAAGTATTAAATATTTAGGTATTTGTACGTAAATTTATGGCTACACCGCCTAGCCAGATTATGAAGAGATGGCTAATTAGCCATAAGTCCGCTTGTTGTACAAATATTCTGTATGTAATATATAATTCTGAAAATATATTTTGATTTTCAGAATTATATTATTTTCTCGTAATCCTAAGATTTGTTTTTTTTTTATATTTGTAGTGTAAAATAAGTATATTAAAATACTATAAACCTATAATAAATTACTCTTTGTATCTCTTTGTGTTCTTACGAAATAACCTTCAATATGTCGTTAAATCATAAAAATTTGTTGTTTATATAAAATCTGATGCGAAAAATATTAATATAATATGTATTCATTTTTGTAATCCATCAATGAATAAATTATAATTACAATTCAAATGATTGAAGGACATTTGACTCTTTATTTTAGAGGAAAATTGTGCGTGTGTGTGTGTGTGTTTGTTTGTGCATGTGTCTTTGTAGAGATTTGAAAAAAAATAGTACAAATAATATAGCAAAATTTAGCTTGGAGTTTTATACAAGTTTAAATTTATGTTAATAAATGATTTTCGAGATTATTATCAATTTTTTGTATTACTTTCAGAATAACAGTTAAATACGTTTAGATTTTTTGTGTTTGACACTGGAATCACCATATTTATATGTACTTATCGCGTATAATAAGTTAAAATTATAAGACGTAATTACGTTGTAATATCATTTAACTTCTAAGTAAATACAGTTTGAAAATTAACAAGAATAAAAACGTGAGAGGAAGCGCGTGAGAGATACGTTTGTATATCTCAATCAATTAGCGATGAGATTATACGAAGCAATGAGTGGCAGATAACGCAGAAATTGCGGCACATCGGAGGGCGATGAGGAGATAACCAAAAATATTACCACAGATACTTAAAAGGAAGAAATTTTCAGGTGAAAATACAAGAAGAACAATTCCAACGAGTCTCAACGGACCTCCAGGGTAACCGCAGTACTTTTGTTTATCTTCACCAAAAAGCTTTTGTTACGTCTCTCGATACGATACTTAACATATTTTAATATTTCTAGCTTTGTTTCTCTCGACGGAGGAACGAATTATTTGTAAAAGAACATGAAAAATGTTTTAAATTGATTTAATTCTTAGTGTTAGTTATTATTTTATAAATAAAAATCAATATTATGTAATTTAATATTATATATCGTATGAGTTATAAAGGTGTCATGTTTTGTTAATCACAGTTAGCTTTGATATGCGATTATATTTCAAAATGTTAAGCTCACATAATAAATAAAATACATTTAATCGCATTATAATCTCCCTCTTAACTGAAATCACGGTGTGATATATATTTGGATTCTGATCACATTAAAATCACTAGGCATATATATCTGTATACATTATACAGAAACAATTATCCGCTTCGGAAACTTCGGAACTTGCTATATATGTATATATTACAAATATAACTTAAATATACTCTGATAAGTAAAACGATAAACATTTTTATAATACTTTAATTAAGTTAATTACAAATAATTTACTCATAATTCACATAATACACCTCGATAACAAAATAAAGGAAAATGTTATTATAGCATGATATTTCAAGTGTCTTTGTTTACTGTCATATTTTATTTACATGTTAGTGAAAACTTCGCTGGCTTCTGTTAAAATGATCGTGTTATACCTGTGACGTGTTGCAATTGCGGTGCTTCTCATAAAATTAAAAAATATTAAAAAATATATAACGTTTAAAATTTTCAATCGCTTCATGAAGTATTTATGCACGGAGAACAGGGTCACCGAGGTGAAGGCCACAGTCCATAACGTGAAAACTACCGGTTATACAACTTGCACTATCACTAGCGAGGAAAACCACCATATTTGCGATGTCCTCACCCGTCGCTATCTTTCTCAAGGGCATCGATTCTTTCATATTATCGTATAAGCCCTTATTCAGATCGTCACTTACACCGGCCGCTATGAATAGGTTCGTAGCAACTGGTCCCGGATTCACGGAATTCACTCTCACTCCCTTAGGTGCCATTTCCAGAGCAACACATTTCGTGAACATATCAAGTGCGGCTTTAGTCATGCAGTAAGGCATCAAGGCCGGCAGGGGAACGGTTGACAGTATACTTGATACGATAACTATGTTTCCTTTAGTCTCGATCAGATGTGGTATGGCATGCTGAGTTAAAAGGTATGTACCTCTAATATTCGTCGCTGATATGCGATCGTAATTCGTAATGTCGTCCATTAATCCGGCCATGAGCACCATCCCTGCGTTGTTTACCAGTACATCGATCTTTCCGAAGAAATTTATTGTTTCTGTGACTATGCGGTTGTTGTCATCTTCAACGCTTATATCGGCAATAATTTTTAACGGTTTGTCGCCGCTTATGTTTTCACATTGGTCGATAACTTCTTTAAGTTTCTCCTCATTGCGTCCAACTAAGGCCAATTTAGCAGAAAGTTTGGCGAAATGTAGAGCACAACAAGCTCCGATGCCGCCGCTTGCACCCGTGATTAAAACGACTTTGTCTTTGAAGTCCATTCTCTATGAAATGTGGACGGTGACTGAATAATTAAAGTTCAAACTTACGTTATATAGTTGTGCTCAAACTCAGACAACTTCATGCGTCGAGTCATCAATGTATTTATGTGACGGACATTTATTACAGAGCCGTGTCTCGGACAAGTTCAAAGGCTTCATACAACTCTAAATCGTAATGTTATATTAGGCCACTAATATTATCCATTCGAATTCCTTTAATTTGATTAGAAAAAGTATTTTTAGTTAATAAATGTATGTTATTATTTTTAAAATAATTGTCTTAGGAATGATTGTTTTTTCAAAAGTTCTGAAACTTTCGGATTTAACGGATTATGAATTAATAATTATTGGTTTATTAGGGTGACGCGACTTGCGTTTCCTTATCTTATGACGACGATGATTTGCAGTAAGTGAAGGAAAATGTGTAAGAAAACAGGTTTGTAATAAATTGAATTACGTATTTCTATCTAATATTAGTCTAGTGTGAGTGGATTTTCTTGACTGAAACCGATCCGATGTTTAAATATTTTGTTGTAATCTTCATTTGTTGATTTCAGTGCATGCATTAGTGTATTATTTAAAAGAGATGACTTTTGTTGTTTATGTGTGACGTGTTTTAGCCTTAAAAGTAAAGTAATATATGTTTTTTAAATTAAGATGGTTAATTTATTATTAAAGTTATTAATTTCGGGATATTTATCATGTTTTTGTCACGAGACTTTCGTGAACAAGACATTCGTAAATAATGTCGAAATATCGAGCTCCACCGAAAAAAAATAAAAACCATGGTAAATATCCCGCAATTAATAACTTTAATAAATAATAATTTATCTAATATGTCTCTTTTCGAAAGTTGGTAATTTAATAAAAAAGGATTTATATACTTCAACAAATTAGAGATTAGCTTGCTGCTCTGGAAGCTAATCTCATATATTACTGTGCACGTGTACGACCATGTGAAATTAAATTTATTATTGTGACTCAATATATTTTATTAGCATACTCAGGAATCGAATGTGGACTACACGACCTGTATTCGAACATGACATTAACCAAATGATGCAGGTGAAATAAGACTATTGTATATAGGTGTGTTATTGTATTAATTATATTAATACTTGGTACTACATATATACTTGGTACAACTATTAATTGTATTAATACTTGGTGGTAGGGCTTTGTGCGAGCCCGTCTGGGTAGGTACCACCCACTCATCAGTTATTCTACCGCCAAATAACAGTAGTCAGTATTGTTGTGTTCCGGTTGGAAGGGTGAGTGAGCCAGTGTAACTACAGGCACAAGGGACATAACATCTTAGTTACCAAGGTTAGTGGCGCAGTGACGATGTAAGGATTAGTTAATATTTCTCACAGCGTCATTGTCTATGGGTGATGGTGACCACTTGCCATCGGGTGGCCCATATGCTCATCCGCCAACCTATACCATAAAAAAAAAAAATTAAGCACATATAACTTTCATTGGTCTTGTTACTAATACTGAAAATAAAGGAATGCCTACTGATAATATGTAAATTGCAAATAATATGAGAATACAGGTGACAGTGAAGAACTCGTATTGCCGGGACAGGATTGATTTTGGCAACACCCAGTCTATAAAAGTAAAGGAAGTTCACTTTTTCAATTTGCGGTGAGCACTGTCGTTTATTATTTCCTTCTCGTGATATTTCTTCTAGATTCAGTTATATTTTTCCTTTGTTGTTTTGTATATTTTTCCGGTTTATAAATTTTGACATTTGACTATATAGCATATTTTCCTGCGATTAAGTATATGCAGCAGATCCGAAACTCCGATTCCAAACTGTTGTGGAAATGGATCGGATATATGGGTCATAACCGAAGATTATCTGTTGAAATTCGAGCAAGCACCACAAAGTTTTAAACTGTATTATTTGTGTTCAAAATTCATTCATAGTGATCATTCATGTATCATAAGAAACTCTTAGCATAAACTGCAGTTGAGCAGTATTCTCAAATAATCTTTTTTTTTTATTTTATTTTTTTATCTCCAGACTTATTTATTATACATTTCAAAATGGATTTTATTTACAATATTTTTTCCGCATCCGTAGATACTGTTTATTACTCCGTAGTTAGTAATTGATAGGCTCCTGCGATGTGTGTATTATGTTACCTACATTATATAAATATTGTAACATTATGACGTAGATGTGTTTAGAATATCTTATTACAATACACTAATACTAAACGTACTTTTTCATACAAGATTTTTTTCAAACGTGCTTTTGATTGTTGAGGAATTCGTTTGCTTGAAGGCAATCTTGAATGTAGAATTAGGTCAAACTTACAATAAAAATCTATTAAACCGATATGTAAAATTACCTAATTTATATTTATATATTTATATCTAAATTGTGTTCCATATGGAATTGATCTATAGGGAAAACAAAAGGATACTTATCCAACTTGACCTTGCTTGCATGATTTGATCTAAAAAAATAATATAATTTAAATTATAGCTTGATAAAAATGATGTGTCTACTTACCTTACCTACTTTGTAAATGTTTCAATGTGTGCAGTGTTCAAAAGACATTTTAATCGACTTTAAAGTAGGAGGACGGCAATGCGTCCCTGTACACATATAGAATTTTTATGTATGTGGGTGTGTACTTTTCAATGTGCATTGATGACATGAGAACCGTTTAAAGGTCATATTGATTGGTTTATTTGTTTTTTATTTTATATAAAAAAAAACAAATAAAAAGTTAATTTTAAGTCGGTTCGTATTTTATTGGTCAGTAAAACACAATTTTACATTCATACAGTTTATTTAATTAATAGTAGGTATCGTAGTAAATATCAGTACGCAAGTAACGACATAAAAGAAGCGAATGTATTTACAATATCCTAATGTTATATAAGACTAATCGAGACCTACGATAAAAGCTCCCTAAGTTCTTGGCACTTGTATTACAATAACAGTACTTATTCTACCTTTTATGACACTGGTTTGAGCGGCATTCTAAATATACATACATTATAGCTGAGATCCTTTTGTTTAAAAAATAAGTAAAATATATAAAACTTATACATTTCATAATATGCTAAAAAAACTTCATTAAATATAACCTACATTATTATTAAAAAGTGTTTATTTAAAATACAAATGTATTAAAGTAAGAGTTTATATTTTTGTTTTTTATTAAAAAATAATATAAGTAAACTAGCTACTAATAATACTAATATACTAATAATACTTACTTATTTTTTTAAAAAAAATGTCACAAACAAAACAAACATAATTGTATTACAGATAACAAAAAAAAAAAAAACTCAAATTATATAATTCCATAAAATATTCATAGAGTTCATTACAAAAACAACAAAATGTACCAAATATTTATATAATTACCGCATTACATATAAAACAACAAAAACGACGTTAATTACCTCACAACCTTAGGTTACTTAAATTCTTAAGTTACATTACAAAGAAACTTATTTAAAGCCATTGATTAAGTAAAGAATTAAATTGTATTGAATACAACAAATATCAATCTTTCTAAATCGTGTAATATAAAAACTACGTCACTCGTTAAGCATGTCGATTTTTATTATCCATTAATTAAGTCACTTGTATCTAATTGTAGTAATAAGATGATTGCTCAAATTAATTAATTCCATAATTAGTGTATTACGTTTCATTCTTTGAACTAATAATACGAGCTATGTATTTTTGATAAAAATTGACTTAACATTTATTGATGGACATAAAACAATGATGCCGTTATGTTTTGATAAGAATAAGAATGGTGACGTAAATATCATATAGAGTTCATACGTCGTTGAAAAATATAATAACAATTACCAATTAGATACTAGTTGCTTAACTAAATCTTGATAATATCATACTAATACATTATACTACACGAACATTACGTCGTACAAAATTATAATATAAATGCAAAAAATAATAAGAGGCGTTAAATATTATCAATGTTTTCTGAAAATGGTCTAAGATAACTTCAATTACTAAAGATCTACCGTCTACTTTGTTTTCATTCGAATTATTTCATATAAAGCACTTCTAGTTACGCTCGAGATGGGTTTTATTTCTGGATTCTAAAAGTCGTTACTTATTTAGGAAGAATTTTTTAAATATTGATTTATTAGAATATTAAGAATTCTTAAGCTAATTGGAGCAAATTTAAAAACTCCTAGCTTTGTACAAAATGATGTGTATAAAACACTGGAGGGAGTGCGATACTGGACGTTTAACTCTTAGATTAGTTGATTTATAGACAATATCGATGACGGACACCTTACCTTATGATCTAAGTATCAAACTACTTTTTGCAATTAGTAGTTAAAAGTACTTATTAAAAGAAATATTGCGTCTCATCAAATATAATGTGGGAAGTTTTTGTAGTTGCTTAATCTCATAGCCGCTTATTTACACATGAATTATTTTTATTAGTATTCGATTTATTTAATATTGCATTAATGATTCATATTTTTTTTCGTCTTAAATAACACTGCGTATCGTAAGGTCAATCAAATCCAAGAAATATACGATATTAAAAAATATTATAAAATTAAACTTTTTTGTTTGTATTAACACCATACCATGTCATAAATCATTTATTTACCCTCGACTTACCATTTTCGTATAAAATAATAATAAATGTTATTAACAAATAACACCTAAAATAAATTAAACAAAATAAATTATTGAATTATATTTATCGAAATATTAATACTCTTAATGTCTTCTTGAAATTATGTGAAATATGGTGAAAATTCTAAATAATTCGATGACTTAAAATTAATGACCGTCTAAACGAAAAAAAAACAAGATACACCATATCCCATTCACAGCCATTTTAAAATGAATTCCATTCCTTATCAAACTTCACCTTAGTCGATCCAAACTATATACAAAGAAACACATCCTTAGAACATATGTGCATTACAACAGGTACGTTCGACTCCTGAGACGTTTAATATTTTACATTAAGTAATTAATTACTCGTAATTACAATGAACAATCCAGATTGCTACACATATTCTTCACCGTTCTTTAAACTCATACAATAGTTACCGTACAATAATTACACAGCGAATGGACTTCAAAAGACGTACCCTATCAATCTTATTTATAGTTTTACAAAAATAACTCGCGTATCTATAACATCTACTCATCTATCAAGCAAGTCCACTACTTAGTTATTTATATAAATTAAATACTTGAAAATCATGTAAATTTATTCTACTACCAGTAACTTTAGTTATAATTACATTTCCGTCGAGATTGACTCGGAAATGATTAGTTTTATCCACTATTCCAATCTTAACATCACAATATCGCTTGGCAATATACTTATACTAAATTTCTAGCAAAATCTATTTGAGATCTTCCACTTAGTCTAATTTTAAGCAGCAAATTTCAACTAAAAAACGAAACAAATTTATTGAATACTTTCAGTAGTAATAGTACCTAGTAATAACAATATCTTACCTTCTTACTCATCATACCTTGCGTAGTAAAATATGAATAATTTGCCATAAATAATAAACTAGAATTAAGCATAGATAAGATTAAATTAATTTTTGAATGAGAGAATTCACATCCGCATTTGTCCGCTCTAAGAGTTTTTCAGGTGGTGTGATTCGTGGTCGCATCGACGCAGGACGGCAAAGTGTGTGACTTGGAAGTTGTTAGTGGAGCGACTGCCACGCTCCAGAGTACCCGTCATCGTATAGCCCATATTGAAGTCAGCTTGAGTGACGTTTGTGGTCAGGTATAACTGTAAATAGATATTAATTGAAATATGTATAGTACGACTTAGATGTCGCATCGGCAAAATTCGTAAAACCGATCACATCCGAATTAAGTACGCTATCCCAAATTATCAATATTTATTTCTCACGCGAATATGATCTTTGCACAAACGTAATAACTTGTAATATCATATGACCTAATATAGTCGTTAATTTGACGCGTGGATTTACATGCACTTGCTTTCTCTGACGCATGAATCTATATCGACGATAATGGCGTCGATTGGCGCGATAGGGAGCTATTTCTATTGGTTGTGTAAATCGGCAGTAATCGGTTTTATTTTCATTCTATTGCATTTTCCGATGCTACATCTAATTTGTGTCTTACTATAGGTACTTAAAATAATTCACTTTATTTTGAGAATTTCCTAAGCAAACTATTTCTCCCTCCATATTAATATTTTTGAAAAACATATCAATACTAGTAGTCCCGCGGCTTCGCTCGCCTTTGAAGTTATTGATTATCATGTGTTAGGAAAAAAGTAGCCTATGTTCTTTATTGGAGTTCAAGTTTGCTTCATACCGAATTTAATTGATTTCGGTTCAGCACTTTGGTCATGAAAGAGTGATAGGACAGACAGACAGGCTAACAGACAGAGTTACTTTCACATTTATAATATTAATTTAGATTTTTCGTTAGACGACAGAATATCAAATTCTTGTTTAAATTATGTTTACATAATATTGGATTCAAAAATAAAGAGTTCGTGTTATGTTAAATAATACTTTTGATGTTATATAAGTGTAATCCAAACCAAGAATTACAGTTATTTTAGGGTATATAAAATTAAAGTACATTATTCGTAACAGTCAATAGATGGCCTCGTTTCTAGATAGACATTCTTTCGTGAGTTCTGGCAATTAGCTTATCCTGTGCTAGACTTGGGTAAGCCTTAATTAGAGTAATTACGTCTATTTCGTAAGAGTTATGGAGGTCGTTAATCTTCGTAAATGCTGATTAAGTGTATAGGCAGGTTGAATTAATGATTAATCATAATTATGTACATTTTTATTAATTTGCTCAAATGTAAAATCATTATCTTAATTTTTATTGAAAATGCTTGGTTTCTATAATTCGAATTTGAAAATAAATGAATTCCACAAGAATGTAAATGATCATAATATGACGATATTACCTTGAAATCGGCGTCAGTGCCAAGATGCTTGAAAGTTCCAACGATGTACACCGCATTGACCCCGCTTACCACCATTCGGGCCTGGGTGCTGTGCCTGCATAAGTTAAGAATATAAACATTTTTTTTTATTTGATAGTCATTGGTTTTAAAAGCAGTATTAATGACACAATATGTATGCTTCGACAAAATGCTAAATGTATAGATCGATCTGGTTAACGATATATACGAATGTGGTGCAACAGTTAGTACCGTCAAAGAGGACATCAAAGGTTAAACAATTATCGGCAGTTACTATCCAAATACTGTCCAAGTACCATTATTTTTATTTTATAGTACGAATATATAATGGTAGGAATATTATAATTGATAAAATACGAGTTGCTATTTCCGAATAAGTAAGTCATTCTATTTGTCGACTAACTAGGAATTTATTTTTGACAGACTTATAAAATATATCAATGTTAAGCATTGGCTTAAGGCGATTTATTTGTAATTTTAAAGAATCAGAAATTTAAGTTGCCTTGCCCACAAATAGCGTGGCGTATACCTAATGCGGATCACGTAGCTCCGTTACTAGGGCGCAGATCCAACACGTACGTCGCAGTCCTAACAGCCGATGTAATGGCAACCGACCGCTTAATAGCCCAAAACATTTCGCACAACCCTACAGCTTCCGACAGATGAATTAAAAACGTCGATGTCTTTCCTATACTTTTTTCAGTCTATTTGCGACACGAAACCTGCACGCTGCTGAAGCGGCGTTTGGAATGGGACTGTAAAATTAGGTGTCACGTCGCTACGTGTTGTGAGCCAGTCGCAAATCTGGAAACGAGTCACACTGCGAAACAAAGAAGGAACAAACTAAAATTGAAACGCTTCTAGAAACATCCGCTTCAATGCAATGCAAAGTTGTGAGCCATATTTCCTCTCTCCGAATTTTTTGAACAGTTTCTATTCGTAGGAAAATTGAAATTCGGTAAGTAATGCATTCTCAGACGTTTTAAGCATAAAATGATATGTTTACAGTAAAACTAAAACATTCGATGAATTTAAGATAAAGTTAAATTCAACTATATGTCTATTTGGGTTACCAATCCTTGGTTTATAATTTTTTAATTACACATGTACATTTTAATACCTATATTGCAATATAATTCTTGACATTCTGTAAAACAAAACATTTTACGTATGAGTGTGGAGGGCATGCCTATAAATAGTCGAAACTATAAAGATGTTAAGGGTGGTTTTATCATGAAATACGTGTCGTTTAAGCAAAATAGTCGAGCGGCAATAATCGTTAACGCTAACAGTCCCGTTGCCGTTTAATTCTCTCTATCGCAGCTAAGGAATCTCTTCTCACAACGGCTCCGTTACACTTACGAGTAGTGAATATTAATTTAAACTTTAAATTAATTTTCTCGCGATTGTATAACGCTATCGAAATACAAATCGGATCATTCAAATAAAACTGTGAATATATGACAAATATTATCAGCAATCAGTATTCCAAATTACTGTTCCAACAAATATTGCATTGTTTATTTCTCTTAATTTATTTATCGTGTTGTTCTGATAAATCCCTTCATAATAAAATATTACTAAAATCTTGATATCTCAAAACGTTGTTGAACAAGTATACGACGTAGTAAAGCGAAGGGAAATGTTCTGTGAGCCAGCGAAGGTGTGCCTAATAAATAGTATCTTATTCCTGCTAAGCCCTTTGGCGCCTGCGCCATCTTTATTTACGGCACGTTCCCGCTACTTTTCAGTTTACGTACAGATTATGTCAACGGAAATTACAGAGAAAATTTAAGGTAAATATTCAGAAGCGAGTGAAACAAATTCCCGTTGAATTCGATTTTTAACTTTTTTAAATTTGTATTCTACGAACCTTCATAATTTGCATTTATTAGTTAAGGATTATTGAGTATGCTTCATTTTAGTTAGTAATTTATATGATAATTAAAGAGGAATCTTTCATAAATCATGATTAGCAACAGAATAAACAAGCTGTCTTAGAATAAAATTTAGTTAAATTCTTAACATATTTCTTACTTAAATAATATTACAAACTTTATCAAAAATTTTCATTCATTTTAACTTTACATTAATAAACTAATAAAGCGCCTCTAGGGCTGCGATCATGAGATAGTGTCGACTCGGCGTTCTCCCGTCGTGTTCTCGCCGTTTGTCAAACCACGGCTTAGCACTTACCTGAATGTACAGTTAATTGCGAAAAGCACGTCCGATGTCCAACAATATGATAAACTGCTTCCTCACTCAGGCATAGAAACGTTAAATTTATTTTTAAATTAGGTTTTGGGTGTTTATAGCTTCCTGTGCTAAATTAAGGCCGCAGATTTAATTTTTGTGTTAATTAAACATTTTTCGCTTCAAAATACCAAGGTACAATTTTATGTCGTTATTATACCTTCTTGTGCCGGCTACTTCGACCACTTTGCACCTCGACCGCCGCCACCAGCAGGGCTGTAGTGTCCAGTACGACGAGGAGGCACTTCGAGCCCAACCTTCCTCGGGGAAAAGTAACACCTGGTAAAAATACAAATACAGCATAAGTAAAGACATTCTTAAAGTTAAAGAACAAATCATTTAACGAGAAATATGACTCGATGTATTTCCAAATTTATTCCTTCCAATAAACATTCGTAAAAGTTCGACGTGTCTTGTCTAGAGCCCTAAAGCGGGACTTCATGAAGCATCGAGAGTGAATTTGTTAAATTAGAAAACTTTACAAGCCTTTCGACGGCGGGTTGAAAAATAGCTTTTTGACTAAAACTAATATTGCCGACCAGAAACAAAACAGCGGAGTTGTAACGAAGTTGTTTCAGGCGCTCGAGTTTACAACCGCGGGCGGTAGAAGTCTAATCCGTTCGCTTCGCGTTTTCGTTTAGGGGCAAAGTATTTCCTCTCGCAGAGTCAGCGATAACGTAAACGTGGAAGCATATTGGCTGGTAAGACTTGTACGCTCGATTGCCTCTCGACATTCCGTTCTCATTTTCTTCGCCGCGAGTCGGGCAATATTTTTTTTTCTCTTAAGGAGTTTTCCTTCTTTCGACAATATTGCGCCAGTTTCAAAGAGGCGCACTCGTGGGGGATGAAATCGGTTTCACGTTGAGTGAGCACACTAATGATTGTGTTCCGGACTCGGGGACGTCTCGCACGAGGACAATGTCACTGAAACCCCGGTGGCGACTGTCGACCCTTTGACGAACATAACTATTGTCTAATGGTCTTAAAAGCCTTTCAATGTTAGGGAATTTGAAATGCAAAACGAAAAACCATATATGATATAGGATGTCACGATACAAATGGTAATTTTTATTTTCGAATTTAAAGTTAAACGAATAATCATGTGGGATGTGCAACAAGAACGGAAAGTGGTGTTTAATTCATTATTTCCCCCAAACCCAGTGCGCAAGTTCATTGCTGACAAATCTGTTACATCATTATTTTAATAAATGTATGACGTTGGTTTTTGTTAAATTATCTGTATTGCTGAGATACAAAAATCAAAAATGTAAAAATTATCTTTCATAAAGAAAAGCATCTGTGAAAACCAACTAAATGCAAAACAGATTTTTTACAGAAAAATATTTGAAATTCGTAGATATGATTCAAAGCAGACAGACCACTTGAATACCGTTTAAAATTCAAAAACCCTCCTGGTCGGCGCAGACACTTTTTACATAGACCTATCGACGCGTCACCGTTGACTGAGAGTCCAATTATGGAGCATTCTTGTAAATACTTGTCAATCAATTAACTGCTGGAAAATGGAAGTGAAGTGAATCGACGTATGAGTGTTTCAATCAAACGAATCGAAAACGATTTATTTAAGAGATTTATTATTTATTTAAAAAAAGTTTGTATATGTCAAAGTAAATATATATTATTTAGTTATTTATATAAAAGCAATACTTGTTGTTTATTTATAAAAATATATATTATTCGTCGAGTACGTGGATGTGTCCAGTGCACACCCACGTAGGTATGCGTACTCGTACGTAGAGCACGTATCTTGATACCGCCGAGCAGTAATACTTTTTATTGCTGATTTTTGTTTTTATTTTTATAAAATAAATTTCGATATAAATCAAATCCATCTTTTTTTGTAACATTATACAACTTTTTATAATATAAAAGTCCTTCGCGAGTATACATATAGTGTAAATATTATATATTGCAAGGCATAACTCCAAGTAAATATTTATTTAAAAAGAAATCGAAGACGTGTTGTTAAATTAACAGACTTAAATGTAAAACTGTTCATTCGAAATTATTTTCTGTTATTATAAAACAGTATAGTACTTAAATTAAGAGACCTTTTATGACTTAAACTTAGAACAACATATGCTTGGTCAGAACCGACAAGCTTTGACCCTAAATATACAACGGTAATCCATAAATGCATCGTTGTAATTCTAGATTTAGAATGGGAACATAATTTAATGCTTATAAAATAAGTGACTGTGGTGTTAGCAGTTGCTCAGTTTCCTTGTCAGAAACCAAACCTAAGTGCAGTGCTTGTGTCGTAACACAGGCAATTATCACAAAAAATATGCATACGTAAATTCATGCCTACCAACCTATTAACAGTCAATCTTCAGAAATTTCCAAGTCAAGAGCTAATCTTGAATGCAGCAGCTACGTCATGATGGTAAATAAAAAAATTGGAATAATAATAAAATATTTCTATACAATTTTGTATCTATACGGTTCGCTGTTGTTTCCTTCGCCTGGAGTCAAACTTGGGCGTAGAATCAGGTCATGCTTACTATAAAAATGCATTGTCATCTGAACAGAACCGCCATTCGAAATTTAACATCCATAGGATAATTTGAAGGGATTTTGTTACTAACAATACAAGTTAAAAAAAATAGAAAAGCTACTATTATATACGAAAATATGATTACATAATATTTAAATTTAATTAAAATAAAGACTAAAATAATAACATACAAGTTATGTTTGATAATATCTTGTCTCTTAAGCTTGTATGTAAATAAAAATTGACGGTAATCGTTTAATATCTACCTTTTAATATATAAATTGTTAGTTTTAAATTATTTATCATATAAAAATTCCTACATATTTTATTAGATTATAGTATACTTCCTGGCATCCTATTGTTAAATTATTTTTATCCCAAGTTTATTTATAGCTCTACAACCTAATTTAAAAGCTTGAAATTCCAATATTCGTTGGTTCCTGAAGTGTATCGTATGAGGTATATCTAAAGGCAAGCGCAGATTACGGCAGTCGATAGTCACGTCCAGGTGCTCGACGCCTCTCGACTCTTGGCGCTTGAGCTCAGCTCTACGGAATGCCTCGCTAACTAATTGCACTAGATGTGATGTTATTTTATTTAGTTACACTTAGTGCTTAAATTATATGATATTTAATGACTCGTATTGATTGTGATATCTAAGTAATAGTAACGGCTCGACGTTTCTATATTTTATTTCAGCAACAAAAATCAAATATTATTGTATACAAACTTACTTAACGTGGGATTAGATTGAATGATATTTTTATTTTAAAGGACACATTACTAGAATTGTAAATTTTTAAAGGAAAATTGAAAGTGCAATTTCAATTTAAGTAAGATGTCATTTCAAATTATTGAATGCTGTTTTCGATTCAAATAAAACCTTCGCGCCTTCATTGTCACATCCAGTGTGACAGCGGTAAGTCCCGACCGAGTGCAGTTCGGAGGCTGGAGCGTAATTGGATTATGGATTTCGTCTGGACTATGAATGCGACGTGAGGATTACCTACCGCCTGAGGGATCCCTAATGCCGCTTCTTCACTGGATCTCGTCTTGTCAAAATGTATCACTATGACCTAATTATAAAGTCATATCGAGGATACGAAATGGTACTACTTACAAAGACTACTTGACCGACTAAACCCAGTAAAAGCCTTTACAAGATATGTACTCCCAAAAACATTTACTGAACTTAGGTTGTTCGATATTTTTTTGATATTATTTGGCTATGTCTAATCAGAAAGGAAAATAAACATTATTTCGGTATATTCATTTATTATGAAAAATTGACATAAATTAATAAAATGTTTATAAATTAATTCATAATTTGATAATGTAGTTCTACACATTAATTAAATCTAAAATGAAAATAAACAAAGGCAACTACAAAATAAATAAAATACCTTTAAAAATTGTGTAGAATTACAAAAACGATCAGTCATTGCTATACCATTTTCCAGTCAAACGCGCTGCTTGTGGAGGTGAAGTGGCGAAACAGCATTCGTAAGGATTTCTTACGTTAAAGGTACATTTATACGTAAAGCCGATTCGAGTTATTTTTATAAAATTAAATCAATAGCCTTTCTACAATATAGAGGCGTAATGACGCTTACTTATTGATTGTGAAAATAGAAACTACTTAGAAAGATAAACTCTGATCTGAGAAAACACGACAATAGAAACTGTAGTTTTTATAAAAAACGATTTTTATAACAAAGAAATAGCAAGGAGACGTTCGTTTTCAAGGTGTTCTGTAATCCAAGAACACACTTCTTATTATAAAGCGGAAAATCAGTTTAAAAGCCAATTGTTTATAGAATTAGAAAGTTACTACTTACTACGAATACTTTTGTGTAAGAATGACATTTGTGTTTTTACTTTTTGTATTTATTTGATGTAATTGAATTAAATTAATAAGGAGTAAGAAACAATTACCTTATTATGTGTTTGATTTAATCAAAGATTCTCATGATATGCATAAAAACTAAATAATCGTGTATGAATTAAACGTGATATTCATAATATAATTTATTGCTTTGCATGGAATGTATTCCTTTAGAACGTACCTATGTTTTACATTATTATTAGATTCGATTCGACTACATTAAAATTTTATATTAAATTAATCACCCCCAAGATACTACCGCACTGTCTGCTGTACTTTTGTAACTTAAAAATCTTATCTATTAAGGTTGAAAGATTTTAAGTTGAATATGTAATAGCTTGATTTGAATCACACACACGTAAGTACGAAAATTTGAACGATTTTACTTTTGCTTTTATTTTTATAAGCAGTAAAAGGATGAAGATGATTGTGCGGGATCGGTTAAGTTAATATTAGGGGACAAGGAGGCGGAGAAATCGTTTGACTTGATACAGTTTTTTTTATTTTTTTTATGTTCAGTGTATAAACATATATATTTAATCTAATGTATTACAAGTTTATTAAAACTTAACCTTTATTTATTTTTTTATATTAGAGCACCAAAGAATAAAAGAGTTATCAATCATTAACTACTGATAAATAATTTACAGCTTAGGTTACAAAACATAGTTCACCATGAAACATTTCACCAGAAAGATTTTAAAAGGGTTATTGTAGATCCTCTCTACTTTGATTTCGTCCAATAGGCAAATCCCAAGTTTATTTATTTTTTCCAATTTGTGACAAATATATATAGAGTATGTCTCGACATTTACCGACAAATCATCCCAGTTTAATATATATGTATATCAATGTAGAATCCTAGTAACTACGAAAGATAAATATACACGTATAAACATCTAATAAGTACATGTTCTTTTCGAAGTGTCCGGTTCAATCTCAAACATGATGAGGGACATTTGAGGGGCTCGTGGCATTTTTATGTTTTTATATTGTTTGATCGATTAAGAGAGTTTACTTAGGGTACAGACGCTTGTTAAATTGATTTACGATATAGTCCTGACTGATTTGACGGAAAAGTCCCGTATTAAACAGAGTAAAGAATATTATTATTAATTACTATTTTGAAGATGATATTAATATCTCTATATTCATTCCTGCGTTCTCATTAAACTAAATCATATATTTATTATATTCACTAAATGTAAGACACAGCTATTATTTAAATAAAAATATAGGAGTAGACCTAGACGTATGTAAGTTGGGAAAATTACATTTAAGATATTTAAAAAACAAAATGATACCTACTAAATGATTTATGGCACATTTTTTTTTATCAGTTTATTAGTATGTGCGTAGTAGATTTACAACTATAAAATAATACGATGTTAGTATACATACTTGAAAGATTGAAACATGGATGAAATAGATCGCAGAATATCCATAACCTGGAATAAGTACTGGGCACACAAAGAAATACTCAAATCACAACAACTCACACCGTTAATAAAGAAAATATTGAAATAAAACTAGTTCAGTCTACGTCGGTACATATGTTAAAAATAATTAATATACGCGATTCAAATCCGTTATAACTAGGTTTATTTCAATGTGTAATAATCGCGAAAATTTAAGACAACATTAAATAAAGAAAATAGTTATGGATTCAGCGATTTTACCATGTCTTACCTACGGTTCTCAAACTTGGACTTTCGACGTAAAAACCAGCAACAAAATAAAAACTACACAAAGAAGAATGGAAAGAAGCTTACTGGGTATAAAATTAAGGGACAAGATTAAAAATAAGCATATTTGCGAAAAAACCAAATTGACCGATGCGTTAATTTTTTCGCTACAAATGAAATGGAGATGGGCGGGTCACATAGCCCGTTACGATGACGATAGATGGACCCTCAGAGTGGTGAAATGGCAAGGCCCTAGAGGTCATAGGGCTAGAGGCCGCCCAGGAGCTAGATGGACCGATGAACTGATTAAGGTAGCAGTAGAAAATTGGCCTTCCTAAACCTTGGCCGTCCACGAAATATATAAACAACGACAACATATGTTAATTAGTTTTTAGTTAGTCAGTTATTCGAAATAATTTTGTTTATAAGTAATCTTAGTAGTATAGCTAGAAATTAATTTTTATTTACACTAGTTTATTAAACAAATTGTGTTATGTGGAATTAAATGAAGCTTTATTATTATTATTCATACTTGTTGTATAGTTATTCTTTTTCTTTTTTATAATAAAATCAAAAACGATAACAATGATAACGAAAATAAAAAAAAATGATATTTCTTTCGTCGATTTAGTTTATCTCAGAACAAGAATAATAATTATTTAGCAAACAAACAGATAAAAGTAACTAAAAATAATATATAATATATCGAACAGGTCATGAAAGCTGGATTTCAATTGTCAGCAAGCGCGCAATCTGGCGCTTCGACGGAGTGTTACCCGATGTTTGTGCATGGTGATAAAAAGGAAAATTGCGATTGCGATTTATGAGACATCGTGTGGATTACAAGTTTCGAGAAAGAGCTCAACGTCTCTTGTTCTAGATAATCCTTTATCGATACCAGGGCTTTGTTCGTTCAAACTATATCAACATTGAACGATTAAAAAAACAATAGAAGTAGATTATATCGATATATTTTTTTAATTTATTTTATATTTCGCCTCGCGGTTTTGTTATCAAGCATAAAAGAGTAGCACATATCCAAAAAAAATTGACTGACTGACTCTGTACATTAAGTCAACACTCACTGAAGTGTTTGATTTGGCTTTTGAGATATTGAGATATTTTTTTATATTACATACTATAATATTAGCTCAAAATTCTTTTGAAAACAGACTTGTAAGGGGTAGAAGCAGAAAAATTATATCCGTGCTTAGAACATTACATTCAATTAGCAACTTTTTTTTTGCATGTGGGCTTAAAAATTCAATTGATATACTTTTAATTTAACAAAGTAATTATTTCAAAAGTTACCTACTAAATATAATATTGGTTCATAAGTAAGAGATAAAGAAAACTTTATATTAAATTATACGTATATTTCGAAAAAGAATTATGCTTGCTAGCTTAATTAATTTTTGAGATATTATATTTTGCTTCAGCAGAAAATGAACGCTATAATATCTGAAATTATAAATCAGTAATATTTAATCAATGCATTTCGATACATGCCTACGAATTGCTGAATCAGACCGACCATTACGGAAACTGAGTATGCACAGGATATATTTGCAGATTTGGTGTCAAAATTTAATTAACTCCGCTCGCTTGCACGCTATGACGGGTAGCGACTAGCTCCATTGCGTTTCATTAGCGAATGCCAGCTTTCAGCCCGCACCTTGATTGCCAGTCCGGTAAATAGTGCTTCAACGGTTTAAATTCCAATTCAATTTTGTAGATACAGTCGGAATTAAACTGAAAATATAATTTGTTTTTACTTTTATTTCGTCGAAACTTCTGCTGTATGGAATCAATAAAAGTATAATTTTATCGAAAGTCGTTTGACGATGTTTTCTGATAGCAAGTATGAAGTTTCTTTGTAGGAATAAGACGAAATTCATTAAAATGTAAAATACTTTCAATAGCAATCATCTCCTTAAGCGAGAGTCAAATTAGTGTTGCACAAACTATTATAGCTTAGGGTGGATAAAAATAATAACATTTTATCTACATTGGGTTTAAAAGTATCGTTGAAACAGAGTATAACAACATGAAGTTCCAGAGTCGTTTTTTGCAAAGTTCCGTGTTCCGTAACGATCGCCCGCAGCGCTCCGGTAGCGGCGAAACTAAACTACCAATTTGTAGTTTGATGACGCGACAAAGGGTCGCATCGGCCGCGGACGCTCTCCGTCCGGTCTAACTCAATTCCGTATCCACTAGCAATTTGCTCACAAAGACCGTATCTATTCATTTCAATGTATATTTTCTCTATGATCGCTGTGGGATTTTCTGAAGGCATATCCGTCAACGATTTCTCATGCCGAACGGTCTTCTTTGATTTGATGTTCACATTTGAATAAAGAAGTACTTCTTAAAAAACCTTTATAGGAAAATAACGGTTGACATTTTATCAAATAATTTTATGTTATTTTATATAGTTTCGTAGAATTAAGAAGCAAAATTACGTTTTAATATTTGCTATTTATGACCGTAAAGTCGGTTGTGTTTTGTTATACGAAACGACTATTATATATAACATACTTGTACCGTATACGACGAGAATTTTCTTATTGTCGGAATTAGAAAGCACAAAATTCAACACAATTAAAGCACTTGGTAAAGCGAAAATAGCATACGGATGCTCGTAAAATAGCAGAATGTATTGTAGGTAATATGAACGCGGTCCTAGCTACAGATGTTCGTTAGCACGAAACTTTTCCTGTACGTTACCGGTAACATTCTAGGAAATTAAAACTCGAAACGTTGTAGCCGAGACAATTAGATTACTAGCAATATATTAGGACAACAAATTAATTTTAGGCAACCGGAACTTAATAGGAAGGCAAGGGCGGAATAAATGGAAAGACGTAATTAAGTTTGCGGTTCGATTTTCGATTGAGTACTGGGCCCTGATTCTGTATGCCACAATTCGTAACGAGTCGAAACGAGTGACGTAATAACAAACTAAGAAACGCAAACGTCTTTTCGTGACACGCCGAGTTACGTTTTCTTAAAATGGTATTCTGTATGCCATAAGAGAATTTGTCTATGCTTTTTGAGAGATTACACAGAGTACATTCCGATTCATTTCCTTTATTTTAATATAATTTTACCGGTTTTTTTCTAAGTAAATTTATTAATTTTTATTTATCTAATGCCAAATATTTGAAAATAAAATAATACGAAAGCTTGTATATTTATAAATGCTAGCGGTAAAAATATAATTCAATCCAATTAATACAAATATTTTAAAAAATTAAATCAATATATATTTTTTTCTAAGTTGTTCGGAACGTATGGAAATGAAGACAGACGTCATTATTAACAAAAATGTCAAATTAAATGTAAACATGTCATAAAAATAATATTTTTTTAAAAATAGATTTTTTCTTAAACCTTCGTTAAATTTCTCTTAGCAAACGATTCAATTGACCAAAGTGATAAGATATATTCAAATGGAATGGATGCACAGACACATTTTTAACTTTTCGCCTTTTCGTTAACGTATTGGATATTATCAATTCGATTTCCATATTATACTGCAGTACGAACTTAAAATATTCGAGTATATGGTTTAAAGGTGGCACTATAGCAGCAGTAACATGGTTATCTATAAAGGTAAATGATATTTTACCTAGAATTGAATTTATTGAAGTACCTATTTCAAATCTAACCTTAATACATTATAACCTAACCTAAACCTTAATATATATATCGCTCATTTCTTTTAGACACTCAACATATTAATTTATGAATAAGGACTGTTATGAAAAGATTAGACGGTGCTAGCTAAGCTTCCCTTGGACACACTGATATTAGATGATGAGTTGAAGTAGGGAAGAACAACTACAGAATACTTTAAGTGTTCTGTGCCAATCTTACATATACATTACATTCTCAGTTGATTTCATACCAGAAATCAACTGAGAATGAGATCATCATCATCATGAATAAAATGGAATTAGTTACAAATTAATCATTTGTTAAATAATTATGTAACTTCTAAAGAATGGAAGGATTACTTTGTAATGTCAAAATATTACAAGCATTGTTTCTGAAATATTAGTTCCCAATCAGTTCAAAAGAGGAAATCAGATTGGAAATCTATTAGTTTAATGAATGCAAATGTACTTATGTAAAATTGCTTTAACAAATAAATATATTTTAAGTCAAATATATATTTTTCTGATTCTTTCATTAATATTTATTTTAAATATACTATACTATACTATTTACATTATACCTAAGTAAAATAAGGAAAATGGTTTTTTGGAATTATTTTATTACTTCTAGATATGTTAATAATTAGGTAAATAGGTAATGTCAAACTGCAATTAATCAATACAGTTATATAATTTAAAACAGAAATTTAATTTGTATTTTATTAAGCAAATAAAGTTATAAACTTTGTACAACACAAATATATAGAATTTTTTAAAATAACATAGGGTAACAAAAAGGATTTACTTTAAAATTTTGCATAATTATGATTCTATAAAAATGTTATTTATCTGATAAGAGACAATAAAAATAAATAATCTTATTAAAAATGCAAAATTATAAAATATATTACTAATGATAATATTTAGCAGAGTAACTTTTAATCTAAAAGAAAACACTATATTACACACTAATTGTTATTTCATAATATTAGCACGAGCTGATTTAACATTAATTTAAATTGATGGATTATTTAGAATATATTTACATATGCCTAGTTATATTTTTTATATAAATTTATGTATACAACAAACATTTAAAATATTCTTCTCAATTTAAACACATAAAAAGAAAATTATAATTGTTTAAAAAATAACAATATTGCAGTTTTAATATGACATAATTTTGCCTTATTTATTTTTTGTTTAAGGAGTTAAAGTCTACATTGATTCTCTTACATTTATTTTATTATTGAAATACAAGATCAAAACCTTATATCAACTTACTTAGTTTCATTATGATAGAAATGTAGTGGCTAAGTAAATACATATATTTTTTCTACTAAAACTAGTCACCTTTTTATGAGTTTTATGTAAAATAATTTATTCACTTTCACACAGTTGTTTTAAAGTTAGTGGTATTCCTTTTTCCTGTGGATCATCACCATCTCTTATAAAAATAGCTTTAGTTTAATACACTGCCCATTATTACGTAGAAAGTCTTCTTTACCTCGTCTTCTTTGTCTCGTCTTAACATTCTTGCGTGGATATTAAATGGTTTTGGTCTTAATGTTTTGATATTATTCTTCTATTAATCAGTCAATTTAGGTTATAAAACTGTTAGCGAGTATTGTTATATCTCGCATATTAATGCACACTTTATTTTTAAAGCATATGTTGATTTTCTAAGCCTTTTAATCGCACATACGTGTGGTAAAAATTTTTTTATCACCTTTATATTTTTGTAACATAAAATGAACATGAACACTTTTTTAACTAAATATAACCCTAAAAACTATAAATATAATTTATAAATCACATTAAAAACATATTTATTTCAATTTTTATGTCAAATGACATTCGCGTTTCGTCAAAACACGGAGATTGAAAGCGTGTAATTTTGACATTTCAAAACGAGTTAAAGACGCGATTTAAACAACCCTAGGTATAGTTTTTGATTTGACAGTGGCATTCGGAATACCGTTTTTAGCCAAAAACGCGTCGCGAGCTCGTTACAAGCGCGTTTGCGTTTTCGGTGGCATACAGAATCAGGGCCCTGGTATTTTTCTTACGGCGTTTCCATGGTAACGCGGATGCCGATATGTGATTTCTTAGTACACTCCGAGGCGAAGGGTGACGAGGCTTATCAGATAATTGACTGCCAACGCAATATTGAGGACAGTTCCGTCTAACCCTACGTGATTATTACTTTAGGGTTTTTATAAAAGGCTTGACATTTTCGTATCCTTAGATTCAATTATTTAAATGATATATCAGAGTTTAGTATATTTTCGTCCGGATCCAAATTGATGAACTAGATTTTTGTAAAAAAAATAGATTTATTGCAGAAGCAAACATATCACAGAAGTGAGTCATGTGAATCAATAATAGCAATATTGTTAACAGTAATATTGATAATAATACCAAAAAAATAATGTCAAAGATGTTATTGGTTACATTTAATCAGAGAAATTTTACCGTTTGGGATTAAGGATTATTGTTAGATATTTGTAAAGACTTAGGATTAGTGCCTAGCAATAAATTCTAGCCAAAATGAATCTGTCTGTATGGTAAATATGTTAGTTGTCTGGATTGGAAATCGAACGCGCAATCATGAACATTGAAGAGGAGATTACTGCTTCGACTTATAAAACCTACAAAACCGATTTACTAACTATATATATAATACATATAACTCATAATAGTAACTATTATTAACCGACTTCAATTGATGAGGTTATCAATTCGTCGGAATCTTTTTTTTTATGTATGTTCCCCGATTTCTAGAAGACGCGTGGACCGACTTTAAAAATTCTTTTTTTGTCTGAAAGGTGTCCAATTAGAACAGGTTCTGATGATGGAATCCTGGAGAAATCGAGTGGAACCCTCATATTTTACAGGCAACTGTACCGTGTTTTACATATTTTCTGAAGTTATATTGGCATTTGCTTCTGGCAATCATAATATTATACTGCTGAGCTGATGATGGAAGGTGTAAGTCCTCAATAACTAGTAGTTAGGAAATTGTTCTTTGAACATTAATGTATGGATTTATACTCCTCTTCGTAGCTTTTATGAAGAGAAGTACAGATTCACTAAACATTTCTTTTGTTATGTTATTGTTTGGTATATCATGCTCCAGATATAAGTTTTATTGAAATACGTTCAGCGCTATTTGAAAAAATCAAATAACCATTTGTTACATTAGGACTTTTAATTTCTATTTTGAGAAAATAACAACATACAATAAAATAACACCGATTTACATACGATCGGATTACGGACCGATTTCAATAATACGTGTTTAAATCAAATTATTTTATTACTTTTTTAGTGATTTTCAAATTATTTTATTACTTTTGTGTTTTTAATTGTTATTATTGTTTTTACTGTTTTTATCTTTTTCATTTACTTTTATAATAAGAAACAAATTTGTAACCTAACATCTGGGAAGGAACTGACTTCCAAAACACAGCGAAAGCTAGTTTGAACACAAGTCTTGTGTGTGAAATAAATAAACAAAAATATACATTAGATTTTAAAATATTCTTCGTTTAATTTATTGAGTACTTTTTCAAACATCTCTTTGAACAGTTAGTACCTACACAGTACAACTAAACCAAAAGTAACTTAATTTTGTACGCATGAATTATACATTTTATGTACGTCTCCATCGCTTTAAACTTATCAGAAAACATTTACCCAAAGGTAAGTTTGACGAAATATTTGAATAATAATTTACATTTACATTAAAGTTGCTTACGCATCAACATATCAGAGATATTGTAATGACAGTACAGAGCTAATATAGAGAGCGAGTCGCAAACTAATATCATCTCATCGCGTATGCATAAACTTGCCGAGTGGGGGATAGGTGCAAAGTCTCGCGACACAAGGCTACTCTGTATTCCGTTACAGTTTTCTTAACTAACTCAGATGAGTTTAGAGTCACATACGTGTATTTTAAAGGACATGTGAGATCAATACTTTTTGTTAAAGATTCTTTCAAGATGTTGAAATGCGATGAAGTTTTGAGTTTTTAATATCAGATAATGTAGCACTCTTTCAAAACTATATGTAAGTCAATTAAATAGATTTTAAATGTTTCTGTGGAGCATCTAATATTCTCGTTATTCTCAACAGAAGTTATTTATCGCTTTTGAGCGTTCCTAATGCTATGGATGTTTTGTGGCTTGAGGCGCGTGCCGCCCCCGAGTGCCGGCGTCGGCCCGCGGCTGCGAACACCTAATGCACAAAGGGTGCTAAATCGACGTTGGCATCGGCTCATCAATAAAACAAAAAGATAGAAAATGTACCAAACATTCCTTTTGGAAAATGAGAGAATTACAAATGAATACTTCAACAAAATATATAATACTTAATAACATAATAATTATCTTTGAATGTTTAACAATTGAGCATTGTAACATAGACATTGTATTGGGACTAATTTCAAATTATCATAATTACGTTCTAAATTTTGTTCATTATTTGGTCACGATTATCAGTCCAAAGAAGATTTTCAAATAAATATAAACAAATGACTGTAAGATAATCCTTATTAGACTAGAAATTTTTACTAAAAACCTCCAGTTTCTAAGAGCGTCAGATAGGAAGTTTAAAGTGTGGGACTATCAAATAGAAACTAAAATTTGTGTTTTATTCCATTTCGCTCCATTTAACTCACTTCCTTGTAGCCCGCATTGTCCAAAGTCTTGACGTATGGTTCGACTTAGGATAGTTAAATTGCAGCGGTCAAGCAGTGGCATAAAATAAATCGCTGCACTAACCAGCAGCGATTAGTGAAGGCATAAAGTTTACTCGGTCCGAGACGGGTTGAATTTAATAGCTGGGCATAATTCAATTGTTCCGGCCTGCCGGCCTGTGAAACTATATTCCTGTTGCGTCATGGACCACTCCCGCTCGCCCTGTTTTATTTGTAGCTTTAAATGGATTACGTCGCATATAATCTGTTGCGGAATATATTTCCACTGCCAACTGTCGCTTTCGTGAAAATGAAAAGTATAGGAATGTATTTTATTTAAAGCTCAGTTAATAAATCGAATTATTGCAATGTTTTTATTTCGAAAGGAAATCCTGTTGGAATATCCGTAGTAACTGACCAGTGTTTTTTTTATGAATTATAATTTATAACAAACCAAGTATTCAATACTTGATTTTTTCTTCTTGGATACTCTTCTACTTATTACTATCATTAATCATTACTCTTGTACAATTATTATTATCATTAATCATTACAAACAAAACAGTCGAGAAGAAAATAAAAAGTAAACTGCAAAATTAAAAATGAGTTTTATTAGTAGTCGCTATATTCTGTGTTTAAAAATATTAAATTCATTTGTTCTATATATTAAATATATTTAAAAGACGAACATAAAGTTTAAGCTATTCTGAGCTTGACTCAACACTGCCCTGAATATTTATTTACTAATAAAATTTGAATATTAAAGATAAGAAATATCGTGCGTTTAAAAAAGACATGAATATTCAAGAAAAACAAATATTGTTACCAAAGAGTATGCATATTAAAGAGGTTTATTAAAAAAAATGTAGGTTTAAATTGCAAACATTTGCACCACATTAAATGATACTACTGTATGATTTGCAGAAATATGATATTATTCCTTACATGAACGAACAATATCCTCGTTAGGGTCCCATTGGGCGCCAATTAGATCGGTATTGGTGTGATTTGCCGGGAAAATTGCTAGTCAAACGTTATTTTATACACTACAAATACGCGATATATTTAGCTCACAATTTAGTTTTCGATACATGTATTTTCAGAAAATAATATTCGACCATATTATACCGTTATTGTATGTTATATCGTTGATTAATCTAAGAGTTAATTTCTTTGAAACATTGTGATTTGAAACTCGATGAAACAAAAGTGCGAAAGAAAAAGAAAATATTAATTAAATTATTTAGTTCTATCGCTTGTTTATTGCTTCCACTTAAAGTTGAACAGTTTATCATAAAATAAAGTTTAATAAATAATAACAAAAAAGTTAGCATTTTATCTGTAACTACATTTTTAAAATTATCTTACATGTAATAAAAAAGATTAAATCAGAAAGTAAAGACTCATGCTTTTGTTATTATAAGTAATTTCAAATGTCATTTAATACTTCATTAGCAGTAAAGTATAGTAAAGTAAAGTAACAGCCAGAAAATTTCCCATTGCTGAGATAAGGCCTCCTCTTCCATTAAAGAGAGGGTTTGGAACATATTCCAACACGCTGTTCTAATGCAGGGTGGGGGAGTGCACATGTGGCAGAATTTCGATGAAATTAGACACATGCAGGTTTCCTCAAGATGTTTTCCTTCACCGCCGAGCAAGAGATGAATTATAATGCCTGTCATTAGCAGATTGCAACTCTTTTTTAAAACATGTGTATATAAAAAAATTGAGATAGACGATTAATATCAATATTTTATCAATTGTTACGAAAATAAATAAGTATTATATACGAGTATTATTGTAAATATATCCATAGAAGAATGATTTATCACAATTCACGTTACGGCATTCGGAATATTTCGACCATTTTTGTATGTAAATATTGAATATTATGCAGTATATACTGTTCTTCGTTGGCGTTAGTTGTCCATGCCCCCGGGATAGGTGTAACGAGTAATGTCCAATTTACAATTCACGCGTCGGTAATGCGATTTATCCCGCCCTTTGTGACTCGTCTCGCAACGAGCATCGTTGGTAAACGAGTGGGACATGACGCTGGGATTATGCGTTTCTCTTCGACCAGTGGCTATATCATTTTATAGGAGAGCGCACATTTATCGTATTTGTGTTTATTTAAATTATTTAACACTAACATAGTTATTAAGAAAAATTTGTAACTAATACTATGAGTCATTGATACTTGAAATAAATTATTATTATTATTTATGTTTCGTATATTTTATATAATTACTCGTTTAAGATATTCGAATCATTCAAGTTTTGTTTTGTCGCAGTCTGTTGTTGTTTGTTGTTTTTAAAGTAAAATAATTATTTTTTTAATAAATTTCGCGATATCATGTTATACTCAATTATTTTTTACGTTCGTTTTCTGCTTCAACAGCAATTACTTTATTTCATCATTATTTTATTAATTTAATTTATTAAAAAAACATAACAAGGTTATTTCGTATTTTTATAAGTTAAAAAAGTACCTATAACATAACCATATTATTTTTAATATCATCAGTCATTGATTATCCTAGAATATCATATTTTTACACTACAATTATCTCGTTTTTAAAATAATGATTATTATTACTGACCCGAACTGGTAATTTTTATTGTGTGTCCATAAGTTATGATTAATATTTTTTTTATCCATCCATTATTTCACTCATCGTCTATCCATTTATTGATCTTCCCTTCCTGCTATTTCCGTATTCGTCTTTTTTACTAAATACATCCAGTATTTCGAGCCATTGCTAATATCAGTGATGTATCACCCATCCGTCATCACAATCAGCACGTGTTGGTCGTTTTTTGAGAGCCCAAATAACGCCGCTGAATGAAATCTTCGTGTATTTTTTTGCCTGTTCTAGCGTCCTACTTTTTAACAATATTCTCTAATGCATATGTATTAATGGTATCAATTACAATAACAAATTATAAAAACTATCTTTTTTAAATTATTTATTTACGTTTGTTTATGAAGTTCACTCGTAATAACCAATCAGACGGAGATGCTGCTAGTATTTTTACAACTATTCCACCACTAACTCTATAATATAATTTGGTAGTCCAATCAAAAATTGGATTAATTTCATTGACTTAACAAACGATTTTTTTATGTAAGGTCCTTTAACGAAATATTATAAACTAAAATTTTAATAATATAAGCTAGCACTTGCAGTTTATTGCATTTGCAAAGGAAAAATAAATCTAAATTTGTTTTCTAGTATAATTTGAAAAACAGATCAAAGATAGTCATTTACTTATTTCTTGTTGATAATAAAATGTTGTAACATTGTGCTGTTCTTATTTTCAATTTCAGATAAAAGAAACGGAAAACAGAGAGTGAATCGTAATACAAAGAAATGGAATCCAGATGGGACAGCGGCATGATCCAAAATGAGCAAAATCACTCATTGTCGGCATAGAGATATAACCTTTTTTTGTTATGGATGTACTAATACTATCAACATATTTTCTAGCTAATAAATCGTAAGTAACTAAAATAAAAATATCACATGTTTTTTTTAGTATTGTTTTTGATTGGTTAAATTAACTTACTAGCGGTGTTCAATAGAAAACACTGAAAAGTTCCAAAAGAGAAGGTACTCTTTTCAGCTACGTACTATTAAAATCGATGTGAAGAAGATTGTTAAGATTACTATAAATGACAAAAGATAATTTGACTCAATGAGTGTTCGGCAAAAATGATCTTTAAATAGTTTAATTTTATCACTATTTTTTGATTTTGAAAGAACAAACACTTAAGAACTTTCTTTCTCTGGTGGGTTAGTCTAGGATCCAAATAATATTTTCAATTCATTTTATCATTATTCAATATAGACTAGATAGATACTAGATAGATAGATACTAAACAAAAAATGATTCTCTGTGAAAATAATTTTGACATTTGAAGTTCGACACGATTGTTGAAAACGGACTTTTAATAGTCCATGTCGCAGATTGCTTTCTGACATATACATTTAGGCACTATATACTTTTACATCTAGTTTCGGGTTCTTTCTCGAACAACTATACTATATTATATTTTATATCAAAATTGCTTCAAACCAATTTGACCTACATGACCTCATGTATTAATCAAAGACGTTTTAAATACTTTTATAAAAAACATAATGTCAATATCTTGTGAAAATGCATTTTTGTTGAGAGATCTTCACAAAATTTGTGTATACACATTGGCATTGTGACATTTCCGCCTTCGAAGTAGAGAAACGATGGGAATTCGATTTAGTCGCTCGCGCCTTTTGTCTTTCTTGAATGTAAATTAGGACTAAAAAAATATTTTCGACCATTTTGACAATTTCGTAGCCGAAATGATACATTAAGTAACATTTTTACGAAACTTTAAAGCTTTCAGTAGCTTTAAACTATTTTGTTTTCTCCGTGAAAATCTTTTCTTTACATATAATAAATCATAATTGAATTAATACAACAATTCGTATGTCAAAAATTTCAAAATATTGGTTAAAAAACTAAAGGTAGTTTTATAATTCAAATGTAATTTATTCTAGTTGCAAGGCTTGAATAATTTCTTGCTTATTTTTATGAAAATTATCTTTTAAGAATAGTTAAAAAGTTATAATTTTCCAATGTGAAAAAAAAGAAAATTCGTTTACATTGACACTGACATTTTTAGGTATCAACGGAAACAACGGTTACAGTATGTACGTTTCCTCATAAAGATGTTTTATTACGAAGGCAGAACTGTTCTACCTTTAGTCAATCGAATTGCATAACAATTTATATTCAAGGCAGCGACTTATAAGAAGAGGGACAAACATGTTTACCAGATATTTGTTTTGGAACAAAATTCACGTGAAATCAAATTGAGATTATTATTCGAAATTTCCATCGCTGTTCACGTCCAGTGATTTTGAATAATGTGGATAAACTCGGCTATTTATTTTACGACTGCTGAAATTTGTTTTGAGTCAATTTAAATTGGTAGGCTTGCGGTCTCCTCTATAAATGTATGTGTGTACCTTGCGCTGTACAGCTATGCAGTAGGTATACACCTCTATGTCTATGTAAAAATATATATTCCTTTTTTCTTTGTCTATTATGTAATGAGTTTTTATTAACCTCGTAGTTTCAATTCTATAATCGTTTTCCGTAACATTATAAGCATAAAATCAAATTTTAAAGTATTAAACCTTTGTGTTGTACCAAAGTAACCTTTCATCTAACAATTACAAATACTACGATTTAAGTTATCCTGCAACACATACAAAGCTAGAAAATATAGTGTATATATAATTGTAGTAACTGTTGAATACGTATGTTTGCGTTAAGACATAAAGTAATGCGCAGCCTTACAGCCAACACACACTGTGACACGATGAGATACTACGACATTGTAACATTTACCTTGAAATAAAATTACACACACCTCAATTTGATCTTCTTAATTTGGCTGAATAATTTAAACGTGCTTTTTAGAGATCTCATAATGTAATAACATTAATAGAAGTTTCGAAGAAAATTATAACCCACCAAATTTATAGACAATCACAAATTAGTAGTGATAAATGTTTACCTTGCTTTGCTTGATATGTATGTGTATTTAGGATTTATACAATTCATTATATCGGTACAAGATATGAAAACTTCTTAATATAATGTTATTTTACAGATGTTATATTTGTTATCTGAGTTTTTATTTCTAGTCTTAGTTATTCAACCTAGTTGAAGAAAGGGTAAACTTAAATTTCATTTTAACAAAATAAAATTTATATTTCATTCGCAGAGAACAATGTTTCTATTAGTAATATAGCAGGGGCCATGTAATAGGGTTCTTTGTCGTGGAATTAGTAATCAGCCGTCGGCGACCGCGAGTCACTGAAAAAAACTGCCTCCGAGGTTTTTTCTTAATTGCCTCGCAGATAAGCCTCACAGCAGCCCTTGCCGCACAAATTACTTAAGGTTATTTGTTTAACGACTCGTGGAAATGAAAATGTATAATATTCTACCTCATGCGAGCCTAGGTTAGGTTTCTGACTTTTAAAAACTCCGCAAGCTCTGCGAACTTGTAACTCTATAGCAAAATATTACCGTAATGTTGCCATTTGAGGAGAGGTATGTCCTTAAAAGGGCGCAAAACTTTACATCGTTTCCTTTAAAAAAAAAAAGATTGTCGAAGTTTTCCCACTTTACCGACGTCAAAATGAACTTCGTTTAAGGACTGAATTGTATTTCGAAGTTGTTAATTCTACGCCAGCGCAGTTACTTAAGTGAGTCTTTCATTAGCGGTCGTCACGTGGGCTGAATTGTAAGTCCTTGGGTTTTATAGGCTGAAGAAAAATTCGAAGACAATGTATTCAGTGCTTGCCGTCTCGATTGAGCGACCTCTTGTCGATGAAGTACGGCGAAAATATACTTTAAGGCTTTATTTATAAAGAACAAAGCGACCTGTAATTCCATGCAAAATTTGCTTATAGAATTCAATTCCCTTTTCTATTGTCTAAAGTTGCATCGTATTTGAGGTAAAATTTTAAAATATGTATTCATTATTCATAAGTATCGATCAGGGATGCAAGTGGGGGCGTCCAAGTTTTTAGTAAGATAAGGTGAAGACATAAATCTAAAACTCCGGCATGCCAATACCAATATAAGTCTTGTATTATTTTATAGAGGACTAGTGACTACGCCCGACTTCAGCAATACTGACACCAAATATATTACAGAATGTCATTATATACAAAGTTCATAGCATTTTTGATTAGAAAATACAAACCGCCATGTCCCTACGTTTTAAATCTGTAAAATCTTCGAAAATATTAATTTAAATTACATGCTGTAAAATGCCATATTGACCTACTTGGTACTTTGTTGGGTAAGGATTAATGCTGCATTGCTTAAAATCCAGCTTAAAAATAAGGCAGTATATCTCGTAAAAGTAAAGGGTAAAAAATGGTTATTGTGGTTTATCCCTAAGATAATGTCATATATCGTCACGGGCTTTTTGAAGACCTTTATAGACGGTACAATGCTGTAGTAGATTATAATAATATATCTTGTAAAGTTCATTAAGCGATTGCAATGTAAGCGCAAAAAATATGTTTATTTGCGACATCACATTAGAAACCTCTAAAATTATCAGAATTTCTCAACTTTATTGAGCATGTGTTACCTTACCAACAAACCTGCCTCTTGTCATTATTTCTGTTAAAAAGACGGATCATATCCTTTGTGTAATTTAAAAGATCTAAGGATACACAGAGACCGGGAGACGACGGATTTTACGGTTTACTGCCTAAATCACATTAAAAATATACATAATATGACAATCCTTGCGACATCCGCGAAATCTCAAGGATATAATTAGGATATTAAAAGTAAATCCCCACGTGAGGTCGCTAATTTTAAAGGTTCATAGAAGGATTAATATGTTGTGTGTATGTTGTATATATTTATTAAAAATATTTAGTTGGTACGATTTGATCAAACATGTCTCTTATATTTTTCAATAACTCTATTACAAAAAGCAAGTTCTTTGTAAAAGGTGGTGGTGACTACAGAGACAACTGCGTTCATAGAAACATGCAAACACATTCTTCAGTGTTATATGTAATAGTTAAGAAAAAGTTATGGGACCGTTTCTGATCATAATCAATCCAAACTACTAACAAATTGAAATGCTAAATCTAACTATTTGGGTAGATTAACCTGAATAACAAATAGCTGAATGTTCTAAGTACAATATATTTGTAAATAACCTTAACCAATATACATAAACCTTAAACTAGATAATGCAGCGTATTTCAGAGAAGGCTTTAGTATAGTATACTATTATATAAGAACATGCTCTTCGCAATTTCACACGCTTTTAATGACCGTTCTTGTACTAAACAAAGAAGAGGTTACGTGTGTAGTCAGTTTTGGCTTGTTAACTGTAAAAATCATGTCATAGCTTTGTCTCTTTAACCAGGATCATGCGGAACGGCACAATATATTTTTTAGACACACGCTATATGCTAAGTTCAAATCAAACCAAATAATCCTCCAAAGCTCACAAAGCTTAGCGAACAAAGCCACGACTACAGTTCGTCGAAAAATATACAACTTTTTTGCGAATAAGTCCATACGACATGCAACAATGAAATTTAGATGTTTTTATTCAATTTATGCAAAAATACTTTGATAACTTCCAACTTAGCCAACAATAACAGTTTTTTAGAAAACGTCCGTCAACTTACGACATTTGCAAGACCACAATGGGTATGCAAAAAAGAGAAACCAAAAGAATCGCAAGGCTCAGTGAACGAGTGAACCATGGAGGCCGCGGTTACAAAAAGCACCCTACGTCTATCAAGCGGCGGGAAGCGGCAGGGACAATGAAAAACACTTTCCCTGTACTACGCCTGAATGCAAAATAAGGAAACAGTAAGCATGTTCACACTACGCGAAGTAGCGCGAGAAAATTATTTCAACATTCCGTTTGTTGAATAACTTTCAAACTTTTCCAACCGGACTTTTGACGTTCAAAAGCCGCGTAAAGTACGATTTTTAATCTTTTTAGAAGCTTAGAAGTTTCTCTACTGATGAGAAAAAGTATTCTCGGAATGGACTTTAATTTTTTATAGTGGTATTGACGTTTTCAATTTCGCAGACAGAGTTTAGGATATGAAAATTAGTAGCAATTTTCCTTTGTCTTATTCATGCCAATTTTGACTGATTTTCCCGAAGCAAACTTACGGATAAGACTTCAAATAAATTTTAATTTAGTAATAACATTATTTGCATAATTAAGCCGTAGTCAAGTAGTAGTTGACATTCCAAATATAAAAGAAACAATAAATAAAAACTAAATACCGATTTTTATTTTGCTATACAAATAATGTTATCAATACAAATAACTCTTATGTTATATAAATAGAAATGAAAGTCATGTCGTATTGTTAGAAATCGTGTAGACAAAATCTATAGCGATCGGTAGTAATAAAGAGTAGAATGCAAGTTCCAGCCATTATTCCGATTGATCCGCAGCTTTCCGTTGAATTAATTACTGCTTTGTCAAGTCTTCTCTATTTCAGTTGCGGTAGAAATTAATGAACTTCGGAGAAAGAGCACAATCACTCGACTACTCGTTTCGATTTCTCTTTACTGAGACGGGTACTGCACTGTATATATTATTTCATTAGAACGTTCTGTATCAATCTATATAACATATATAGCTATAGCAAGTTCTATGTACTCGTAAATAATACAGATATAGACTCAAAGTGAATAAATCAAACCCAAATTTACTTTATATAAAGAGAGGGCTACTTCTCAAAGCACTTTTGAATTACAGGACCAATAAATTGATTCTGAATGTAGATTCTGTGACGCAAGTTGCATGAAAACTAACAAATACTATTTGAATTATATTGCAAGGATTATTGACTTAGCAGTCGTCAGCAGTCTGATTTAGTTATAAATTCAAATGTAATAATTTATATGAATTATAACGAGGATATTTCTCTATAAAGCCGATTCGAGGGTTAGGAGTAAAGACAAATTATTGAATTGATATGCTGTCATTGCTCGAGCTTCGTGAAAAAATTGCGTTTTGAACGTCGGCGAAGTTTTTATTAGAACTTTGAAAGTTAAATTGAAGTGGATATCGTTTATCTTGCATAATTATTAAAGATCTATTTGTAGTGCATCGCCTGCTATACCACAGCAGTGCTCTTAACAAGTTGCATGAAATATGGAAATCAAAAGTTTGCGTTCCTTTACTACACCAGTCATTGGAATGTTTTATAGATGTATTTACTTATCCATAAGATTATATTGTATAGTCCTTCAGATAATAAATACAAAACCCATTGCATTTTTGTTAAGAATATATATTACTTCAGAGTAATCTATCAATATCTAGTTTTTGTCTTCCCAACAGTCACATACGATATTATAAATGGATTTACAGGTCTTTGATGAAAATATTACAAGCATTATAACATGGCTTCTTCTAACTATATAATAAAATTGTTTCAAAGGTTGTAATCATTTCTCGTTAATATTAAAAAAAAAACAATATATGTATCTCTCGTTAGATATGTTTATTCTATATTTATAGTATATCTGGATTTAGCTCGGACTATAATTATTATTATTCAAGATCTCTCTTATTTAATTTTCTCGTTCATTAAAAATCAATAATATATGTATAATGACTAATTTTGCATATGTCATATATGCAAAATTATAATGACTAATTTTGCATATATGACATATGCAAAATTAGTATTACCTTATTAAAGCTTTAAGTGACATTTGCAGAATTAATAATTTTGTAACAAAACATCTGAATTTAAGTAAATACATTGATAATTATATATTCGCCTACCTCCAGTAGAGGTACTTCAGTATACCTGCTTACAATTTATTTTATTTCGAAACAGCCGCTTAATATATCACAATGAATTGTGATCCAATCAATACACAAAATGAGTACATTGTTCAATATTGCACATTAATATGCGCTAATCTGAAAAATACTCGCCAGAAATTTGTTGAGAAAATTCCAACTATCCATTTAGTAAGTTTCTCTTTAATGGTTGGCTTAAACCGGATAAAAGTAAAGCAATATTAATTTCACTTCACCTAGGGAGTATAGAGCGGCAGTCTCATGTGCTATAATGAGTTATAAAAGATAATGAGGTTCATTTTTAACATTAATTTACAAATTTTCCTCGATCACGTTAAAACTTGTAAGCATTATAAAGTTTTAGATATTAACCTAAGAGAACTTCCAGACTCATATATAATAATGTTGTTATTATAGAAACAAAATGAATAAAATATGCTTAAATAAATATCAATCGCTGGTGTAATTTTGATTAGCAGTATGGTATTGTATGTGCTTGTATAAGTATATGTTAACTCTTCAGTGGAGTGCCATCGATGTGTTTGCACGGCACCTACTGATGTTTGATGGGATAATGGCGGCACTTGATGTGACACTGAGCTTGGGCGAAATTCGTAAAGCACGTTTTACTAAAATTGTCATCGATATTCAGTAGTTTATATAATGTTATTAGTTTGATAATTTAAGGGAAATTTCTTACCTAAACTTATTCCAAACTTTCGGGTAATTTATATTTACTTACATAATTACCAAAACTATACGTTTATTAACAAGTCTTGACAGAGCATTCATTTGCTTATATTAATAGTTATTTCATTATAAAAATGGATTCTGATAAAATGGCTTCTTTTATGACTTTACTAATTATTATTTATTATCAACAGATTCATTAGTGATTTGAACAAAACAAAGAAGTAAGCAAACTGTAGTTCTTTGTACAGTAGAAACGTCTCTACTGAGTAAACATTAGGGGACAATAGGAACGTAAGGGCCCAAGAGGCTTATTGTTTAAATGCATGTTGCATTACAAACTCGTGCAGTGCCCAAGTATTATTACTGTACTAGAAGTTACAGAAGAAAATAGAAACATTATATTAATACCACATTGAATACATAATACATAATTCCTCTCAATTTAGTAAACGATAAAGTTTAATAGTTAATATCAAATAAATTTTATTTTAAAGTAAATCAAAATCAAAATATACTTGATTCAAATTGGCCTTTACAAGCACATTTGTACCGGCATTTAACAACTATAGTAAGTGAAGCAACCACCGGTTTGGAAAATAGATTCTGCAGAGAAGAACCGGCAAGAAGTCATGTTAGTTAAATACAATAATGTATGTAAGTCATATATCCTACCTTAAAACCAACAAGTATTACTTCCACGCCTTTTCATCTGTCTGTATAATATAATCTAAATGATAGCTACGTCTTATATCGAAACACTCGTTGCTGCTCAATTTCGAATACAAAGGAAATCTAAGGAGAAATCAACCAAGGGGTAAGCCGAGGTAAATATTATTTTGAGCTTTGCTTGTACGCCGATCGGTTTTAGAGTCACGTAGCCGCCAGTGATTTCAATTTCGGGAAAGAGTCTTACCACCCGTGTCTGGGACGTCCCCGAGTGGGTGTTAAGGTGATATCTTCAAAGCGTTATAGAATAAATCACTCTGTTTTATTAGTTTATTAACACTCTATTATATTTTTAATAACAACTGTGTTATATTATAATTTTTTTTTCATTATTATTAAATAAATAAATAATTTTTTTTTAATATTAATTGAAAAGAATATCAAACATTCCGGAGGTTTATAACATATAGGATATACATGTAGTCTACACGAATTACAAATATTCATATTAGATAATTCTTTTGAGAGATTCAGCTTTTAAGTTAAGGCAAATTTCCAGGTACAGATTCACAGTGGAGGCTCAGAAGTTGTTAATAAATAAATATTTAAATAAATAAGATTTTATTAAGCCCAATATTTTTTATATTTCATTGAGATTTACATTGTAATGTCCTTTTGGTTTGAGTGTTGCTATAAAGAATAATATTTAATATTAAATAAATTAAATATTATATGTATATTGGATTGTGTTACCATATCCAATAAATAAACAAAATAGATGTAGGTAGTGGTTATCGCTACCCGATATCTAGTATTCTTGTGTGTCACACGAGAATGCTTATTGGAACAAACGTACCGGCTTCGATATTGCACTTCTTACTTCGCGTTTGATTTTATAAGAATTTATTACATTCTTCTTGTCTAAGAATTGTAAGGATTAAAAAGGTTAAACTTTTATTTGAGAAATGTATTTGGTTCTAGCAAAAAATTACATGAGTACTAGTTATTATTAACACTTGGCTATTTGTCTCATTTAGTATTGCTACGTTCATTGGTAGGTGTTTTATTTTAACTGTCATAAGTAAAAATAAAGAGTCATCTTAACCGATGATTGCGGGTTCAAACCCAGGCAAGCACCGCTAATTCATGTGCTTAATTTGTCTTGATAATTCACCTCGTGTTCAGCGGTGAAGGAAAGCATCGTGGAAAGGAAATCTGCATGTGACAAATTTCATAGAAATTCTGCCACATGTTTATTCCACCAACCCGCATTGGAACAGCGTGGTGGAATATGTTCCAAACCTTCTCCTCAAAGGGAGAGGAGGCCTTTAGCCCAGCAGCGGGAATTTATAGGCTATTGTTGTTGTTGTTGTTGTTGTAAGTAATAAATCATAAATAACATCTATGTAATAAAAAATTTATATCGTAAGTTCGTTCGTTCGTTCGTATCTTAGTTCCACTAGGAACTAATAAATTCAATTTTCCTCACTGATTTTCTATTCTTTTTTTAAAAAATAGAACGAAATTGCAACTGATGCGTTCGGAAAGTTCATAAGAAAGAAGTTAGAGGATAAGTTTCATGTGAGAACTTGCACCGCGAACCAATCGATGCATTTAAAGACGTCCACGAAACGCTGAAACTTCGCACATAGCAAAATTTCCGACGAAAAAGAAGAATCGTAAAATCTTGTTCACTGGTTTGAATAGAAATATCCACTTAGAATAACAGTTCAGTTCCAAATTAACTATTATGTTTATTCTTCAATATAAAATATAACAGCAAAAAATTGACATAGTGCGTTTCCAGGAAAACTGAAATATTCTAAACTGCAATAAAATTAAATCATAACTAAAGGTGTTAATTTCGGGATGTTTACCATGTTTTTTATTTTTGTTCGGTGGAGCTCGATATTTCGACATTATCTACGAATGTCTTGTTCACGAGACTAATTAAATTAAATCATAAGTTGGCTAAGACATAGAATTACACAAGTACATTACTTCGCGTTTGTTCAGTATTTATCGTTTAAAATACATGTGTATCAATATTTCTTCACAATTTCTATTGGACTTAACCGTATTAGAAACAAACGTTGCCGTAGTCTTATTTAAATTTAAAAATAATCTGATTATAATAGCCCTATTAAAAAAATATATTTATTTTACAAATATAATGTACTACTACTAAGTATGTATATATTTTATTTCAGAATTTAAAATATTATATTTTAAAAACAGATACATCGTTTAAACTTTAAACTAAATTAAGTGCTTTTCCTTTACACTTAACCCCAAACTTTTATAATGTTGTATCATTATGAATATGAAAAGAAACATTTTTAAATACAGACTTGGTAATAAATGAAATTTTAAAAATACATTTATTCTCGCTATAATTTCAGAGTAATAACGGATTGTTAATTTGCTGGCTGAAAATGAAAAGATGAAATGTTTCTCATTAATAAAAGAATACGAGAATGTATCCGGCAAAATAATTGGGTAAAGAGTAAAAAATATTTAAATATACTTATTTTATGATACAAGTAAATATTCGTATTTTATATATTATAGAGAAATGAGAATATCAGTATTACAACATCGTTTTTGAAATTTCATACATATACAGCCTTAGCAATTTGGACTTTCAATTATAAAATAGGTGGGTGGACGGGTAAATGGGCCCCTAATGGTAAGTGGTCACCCCTAGCGTGGTGATATTAACCATTCTTTACATCGATACATTCCCAACATTAAAAACTAAGATGATCTGTCTCCAGTGCCAGTTACACCGACCCTTAAAAGTACTACCTGTTACTGTTGGGCGGTAGAATATGTGATAAGTTGTTGGTATGCGATAGCAATACCATAAATACGATGACGGGCTTTCACAAAACCCTACCATCGTTTTTATGATTGTTTTTATGCTTGTCCTGTCTATGTTACAATAATATTTGTGATGTTTTTAGTCGTCCCATCATCCTTGTACGAGATCATCATGTAGAACGGATTCTACATAATGAATTAATCAATTATAAGATAATGTTTTAAAACCGAAATATATAGGTATATAAACGATAAAAAAGCGCTGAGTTAGTTCGTTGATTTTAATATAGATTGATATAATATTAGTATAAAAAGTTATTCGATTTCTAGATTAACTCGTTACGAAAAATTTCATATATTTTGTATGGGAAAATATTAAAACAACCTGAAATAAAATATTCCTTTAAAAACATGTTTAGTAAGTAGACACTAAGTAAGTAACTCTTTAACAATATAGAAATATATTCGACGCTACGCTCTTTCGTTATAAAGACATGAATTTACTCCCCATGTAAGGCTCTATCGCGATTGAACTTCTACCGCGTGAAATCTATATCGTACGGTTTCCATAAAGAACCAAACGAATTAACACCGTTCAGACTCCAGACGATGGATAAGCGAGCGGATCGTTCGAACACCACTCAGGGAAGTAAATTATTGCTCTCACCGCTCCTGTTTTCCACGGAATTTACTGGCTGGCAAGAGTGGTAAGTACCGAGCTTGTATCCATGAAGTTGATACTTTAGAAACAAACTATACATTTTTATTGGGAATTCATAATACAATATAATAAGCGATGTAACAATGATGATGATTACTTTTTGCATAGATTACTTGGTGCCGCTGGTATCGAGCATAAAATAACTTTGTTGTTATATTGTTAACTATATGAAACCTGTTTTGGGTTCACTCTCATTAGTTAATCATAACAGGTATAACTTTTACATAAATTGGCTAAAACAAAAGAACTCAGTTCAGATCAACCTTCGTTACCTCTATTTATCAAACTTTACTTTTGGAAGTCAGTAATGCCCATTATTAACAGTTCATTGCCATAATTTGTTCAGTTATTCAACGTTATTATTAATAAATAACAAAAAAAAAATGTTTAGAATATTCATAAAAAAATTAATAATATTAATTATTGTGTTCGAAATTGAAGCAAATTGGGAAAAAGTAGTAGTTTATTAGCGATAAAATGCCTTCTAGGAAAAATATATTTTAAATATACTCGTTAATTTTATTAAATATACGATCATGGTCACCTCTTACACGAGCTTATCTCTTACCTTACAAGTGAAAATACACTTGTTTCTAAGGGTCTATTTTCTAAGGGTTCTCGCGAATATTTACATGAACTAAAAACTGGCGTCAAAAAGGTTCTCTATCTAATCTCACGATTATGTTAATGTTGTTACTTACACGAGATTTCTACTTCATTCCCTTACTGAAATGTTATATATGAAGGTTGAATTTAGTCCAAGTGAAAAGTATGCTAATAGTGTATATGTGTGTATTCGTATATAAAGCAATATATGCGTGTGAAGTAATCCTATGTATCGGATATGTGAAACAAAATCATCTGAGTGACTGCGAGGAAAAAATAATAATGATAACTTCACTTTATATCATTTCGAATTTATTGTTTGAATTACTCTGCAAAATCATTTAATATTATTTTATTTTATTTTATATTATTCATTATTCATAAATATCCACTCGTTAGTATAAAGAACGATCTAATGACATTTGTATAGAAGGATACTTGAACTTCAAGCTTGAAATTTAATTGGATATAAAGACTCCTTTCATTCGTAGACTCGAAAAAGCAAATAAAAACATTTGAATAAAACGTGATCAATCAGCTATAATAAAGGATTTCAAATACTTTTAATTTAAAATTAGGAGTTCGGCACTTTTTGAGAAAGCTAATCAAATTTCTAGTATCCATTATTATGCAAAGCTTCATTAACAAACGGCGTATTCTGAATGCCTACTGAAATTATGTGATTTTATGGAGACGAATTTAAATTAAATGTATTGTGCTGCTTAAAATTAGGGGGTATTTAAAATAAAATCAAGAAAGACACAAAGCTATTCGTACTTAGGATACATTGAGTATATTTCAAGTGATCTAGTATATTATTATTTATCCAGGCTTAAAATCGATCGAAATATGGTATTCAAAATAGCAAGTCAAATGTAGAACTGTTTTCAGCTAAGTAAACTTAAAAATCCCTCAAAGGTTAAGCCGACACTTGAAACGGAAAATTAGGGTGACGTTAATGGTAATATACTTTCCTTACAAGAGCATAATTGGGATAAATTAAGCCCTTTAAAAAGGCTAAAGTAAAGGTTAGCTTTAATAAAGAAAACAAGTCGTTTTTTTATTTTAAAGTAGCTTAGTCTTTGAAATCGTGTGGGGGAAGAACAAAAGCTAACTGAGTGCAGGGCTTTCCTTGCTTTTATTTTAATTAACCAAAATATAAAGATATTTATAATTAAATAAATAGTGACTGTATTTAACAACTAGGTTTAATTTGATAAGTTAAAGATTAACAACGAACTGTTAAGTAATATCAACTGAGCTTTCTTTCTTTTCTGAGACATTTGTACCAATATTTTAAATTAAAGATTAAACAATAATTATTTAAAACACAACACTTTAACTGTATATGTACATATTTAAAAGCACAGAAATGTCTTGAACAGTTCGTTAAAATAGACACAAGATTCATTTTGAAAATGAGATTTTTGTCGGCCTCTCGGTGTCAGTACGATGTCTTATAACTTTTTCTTAAGATGGACATTTGTTTTTTGCTTTTTGCGTTTATATAAAATTACAATGCATTTTAAAAATCGTATTAAATCCCTACTTCAAATTTTGTTCTACGTGAATACTATTATGGCTTCAAGGCAAATTCGAACCTCGATTATAATAAAGAACGGATCCGTATATCGTTGGATTTTATTTTATTGTAATATATACCTATATAGGCATAACATTTTATATTTATAATACGTGACTCAGACTCATGAGTACGGTATCGATGTTATTTCGTACGAGTAAAATATTTGAAATCAAGGGAAATATAATAAATATACAACATTACAAATATTTACTACATAAGGTTCCTGTTACGATAAAGAAAAAATATTTCTGACGTAAAACGCGCCTTAGGGGTAAGGCTGACTTGTAAGTCGTGACCGCAGAAAGGTCTCTCTCTTCTAGTATGTGAGTGGCGTATATACTAATGAACAGTCGGAGTACCCATATATTGTTGTAATAATCAGAATTATGTATTTTTTATTTAAAAATTTCTAGAACAATTTTTTTCTAGAATACATTTTTTTTTGTTAAATGATTTCCTATTTGTGAAAAAAAAAATACAAATTATTCGGAAGTTCGGAAGTGGGTGGATATTGAGAAGCTCTATATTAATATAATTACAGCCTAAGATTTGTCCGGGCCCTAACACTCATTCCATTCGCGTCCTACGTGTTGTAAGTCACTAATGGAACATTGTAGATGATTAAATCCGTGTCATTGTGAACTCGTAGTATTCCAAAAAATAAGATAAGTTTTTGCGTTTTCTACCTTTATGACGATTTGTATTTTCAATAATTTGTTTTTGATTCCCCTGGCCATTGTATCAGTTTAAATAATGTTTTCTTAATTCAATGTGAAAAGAACAGGCTGTTTTTAGAAATTATTTTATATTATTTATAAATCGGTGCATTAAACTACTTTGGAAATAAGACCTTATCTAGACCAAAGTTTCTTGTGGACACTTCCATGGCAATGTATGCATTATATAATAGGTATGCATTATCGGACATTGAACAATTTAGATTCCTATGAAAATATTTTTATAATCTACTACGAATTTTGCAGGTGCTTTTAAAGGGATGTATGTTATCGTTAGTGAAAAGCGTGTTAAAAATAAAACTGCTTTTCCTCAAACGGAATTGAAATCTACTTTTAAATTTTGAAATCTTCTGTAATAAAATCGATCATATTTGAAATACAAATCGACACGAAATCTAATGCATTTCGAATTCCTCGGATAGATATAACCTAAGTGTAGACCCGACATATCTCAGACACATTAGGTAGATTGAAATCTCTTTGGTGAATTTAGAATTGCAAAACAGTGCAACCACTAGGAGATGCCGTTTGATTCAAAGAAAATATTTTTTTTTTTCGATCTGTCTTACTGAATTCAATTTATTCCAGACTTTCTAAATTGACATTCAGACACCAAATTCACATTTGTGTCGCCTTAAATTGAATTTATTTTTGTAAATTAATACTCTGCAGATGAAGACTTCAATGTCAATTACGAATTCAATTCAATAACTATATTTTTATATTTCAACAAACACTTCAACTCGTTTGACTACTATAAAACTTATTTCAAGCTTATATTTTTATTACAAGGATGGTACAGGTCAAATTTTTCACTTGAAGTTTTGCTCTTTCTTCGTTGTTGGAAACAAAATATCTTGCGAGTATACTAAATATTTCATTATTGTTCGCAAAGGGTGACAATAACCACTTTTTAAAAGTGAATTTTACTATCGTTTTTAATACTTTTATATTTACTCGATGTTATTTTGTGACTAAATCGAAAAAAGAGAAAACTTTTACTTCGTTTACTTATTTTCATATTTATACCATTCAAATATATTTACAGGCAACACGACTTATTACTGGCGCTGGCGCTCATTCATTTGTTTGCCTCAAGGCGGTTAATCAAACTTGAAAGCGCACGCGATGTCAGCGGAAACTAATTTGATGAAAAGTTAGCGATTTCGCTGGAACTTATTTGCCCTACTAGTTATAATATTCAACACAAAGTACGTACCTACAGTCTATTATCTTTCGCAATTCAGATCACAACTTATTAATGATGTTGGATATGTCTGCTTGCCAGAACACAAAATTTCCAACAATAAACTATACTTATACAGGTATTTATTTAATTTCCCAATATCTACGGCAAGTTATAAGATAGCTAGATAGCGAAGTCAATTCCTTAAGTACGGTTAGTTAACCGCCGTGACCGAATTTCAGTTCGAAACTTTGATTATAAGACTTAGAAGCGCTCTACCTTGAAATATGGAGGATCTTAGGTTGAAAGGTGTAGCTCAGACATATTTCAAGCTTGAATAAATTATCTCCTCACATGCAACATTGCTTTTATATTAACTTATTAAATTTATATTAACGTCACAATTTTCTTTAGGTTTTCTTATGATAAAAAGTAACTCACCTTTTTCGCCTTTCCATTTTTCCTAAGTAGTTTGGCGCAACAAAGCCCTCTAGTGTCCGGCAGGGGGGCAGGGGGTCGCTTCGGCCAACAAAGTCGTTTCGGAGTGACCGCCGCCGCCGCCTCGCTGCGAGCCTCTTCCTTATCTTCACACATTACCACTACCAACCCCCTACGCTACGCAACACTCACAACCGAGATATCGATGCTTTACGAGAACCTCTGGCATTGTTTTCTTCTATAAAACTTAGCGACGATAACGCTATCTCACTCTTATTTATGATACCAAATTGCCTCCTTGCAAAAATCTCTTTCACTTGCGATCCCTACTTTTAGGAACTCCTATATTCCGACTAAACCTAACATAGATAAGTTCGATAGATTTGTACTATTCCTTGCTAAGTCTAAAATTGTGTAAGCTGTCTTATCTTTAAAGTTTTGTCACGTCCGATTTAACATCTGAAACAAATACAAACATCAATATTTTAACGTCATTGCTAGAAACATAAAAAGTATTCATAGTTATAAAATTTATGAATGATTAATTAAAGTAAATCAACGTGACGAGTCAATTAATCTGTTTTTTAATTTAGTTTATGGAAATTGATGAGTGTTACTAAGCGAAGATATTTTTATTGCAGACTAATGAATATTTAATGAGTAACGGTTGTCAGCCACGAAGCTACTCAACATAATTATCACGCGCTTATTGAATAATTTCCGAAAATTCTTAACGCGTCAATTTTCTTTAGACGGTTGACAAACATAATTAAGGTGAAGATAGAAAAAAATGTGACAGGCAAAATGTTTGAGAACATTGCAAAAGCTCATTCCTACTTTATTATTGAGGTATAAAAAGTAAAATTATAACTCAAGATATGAAAAAAAATCGGTAATAGGACCGACATTCCTGCACAAAGCTTAGACGTTTGGATATCATTCGATTATTATTTTTTTAACGTCAAACTACATTTTCGAGTTTCAAGTTTACAGTTTTAATCGTAGACTTTGTTATTTCAATCACAAAGTATTTAAAATTCTACTGTTAGCGGTGTAGTTTGACCCTCATAGAGTAGTTAGTTCATCAGCATCTACAACATATATTAAAAAAAAAAAACGAAAAAGCGCAAAGGAATCATATTTTATCCCTACATAGAAAGAAAGTCTATGAAATTCTTAGCACATCTCTCTCCTCATCTCTCGCCAATAAGATCGACAATTCTACAATAAAGAATTTAATTCTTAATAATGGTATATATTTTTATAACAATTAAAAAAATCTTCTTACTCAGATTTAAGCTGTTGAATCGAATAATGAGTGTCAACTGAATTGTTAAGTATATCTAAAACAATCAGAGGCGTCCTGCTCCCGCTCCGACGAGCGCGAGGCAGGTACTCGCCAGTTTCCATCACGTCGTTGGATTCATTCCAGCTAATATCTCATTCTGTTTGTCTTTCGAGGCAATAAAATGACTTTTATGCAAATCATACGAATTCTATACATTTTTGATGAGCCTCTCTCAGACATATTCGCGGCGTTTAATTAATACATTTTTCCATCAAACTTTGTAATTCCAGAATACTTTGGATATCGCAAAGGCTTGTTGGACTACTTGATTGACTAATTTTAAATTAACGGCGGATTACCATTTTATTTCCAACTTGTAATTGCGAACTTATGATAAAAATAACTTTTCAGGGTTCCGTGTTTGAGCAGTATATACTATAATATTAATGTTTCCAATATTTTTTTGTTTGACCTCTTATAAATTCATAGCATTACGCGGTTCACTGGTTCGAGCCTCTTTTGTTTCGCGATATTCATACAATATACCCAAAGTATGGTCAACAAAATACCTTTAAGGCATTTTATGTTATAAACGTGATTAAAAATATATTTTATATTCATTACAGATGGGTGAACAATAAGGGTACCTGATATAACTCTGATATAAAATGACTTTCATAATTCACCGTTACTAATGAACACAAATAGGCACTTGAGTACACGTCTGCCGAGCCGAAGTTTGTTGACATGCGAGAGAATAAGTGAGGTTTTTTCCTCTTTTCCAAGAGCCGCGTCTCGGCGTCAACAACGTACAAACCGCTTTATGTTATAAAAAATCAAGTATTTTTCAAACTAAACCGACATGCGAGCTTATACGGTATGCAAATCCGAGACTAGAAAGAGAAATAGCTTTCCGTTCATGTTTTAAACAAGTCCCGTGTAAGGAAAATATATTTTGTGATATTTAACTTCTTTCAAAGAAATATAAGGAGTAATAAATTAAGTCTAATTAAAGTTGGGTTAAAATGTTGTAGTAAACTCTCAATGTCATCCTTTTTTTGTTTAACATTATAAGTTTCATCAGATGTATCCATATAGTATATAGGTATCTATGATTTAGGTGATGATTGCTAAAGTAATCTCATCCATCCAATGGAGATATCCATTTACCCGAGATTCGATAAAACGCAATTTCATATGACTCGCGAAATGATGATCATGTCAAATTGATTAATCTCCTGATGGAAAAAATAATATATCGTTCATAGAACTATGTGTGTATTTATACAAATGTGGTGTGTAACGTAAAATAAACAAAAATGTTGATTAAAACCTGATGTATTTAAAGGGAAGCTTAATTATGACTATATGATATTGAATTAATATTAATAATACCATTTCATTATAAGAAATGATTTTGACTATTTTTAGTAAAATGCTAATTACGGAAAGCGTGAATTGACGTGAATTTTCTTCTGAGGTGGGAAAGTTGTAATCAATAAAGTAAGTAAGAATGTATATTTCTTTTGATACATATAATCGTTAAAACATTTATAATAAAATCTATATAAGTTAATTTTAAAATCTAAATAAAAATAATGTAATTAAAATAAAACCTTCAAAGAACAATGACACATCATGCAAGAAATCTACGTAAAATAAAAGTGACAAAACTTTCATCTATCTTCTCTTACCAATAAAGCAAAGGAATCTATTCTCTTCTGCTATATTTAGTTGTTCACTATAAATATCAATCTACTACACTACGGCATCGAAACAAAGTTTCTCGTAGCACGATACGCGGTGCTATTTAAGCGCTACGTTGCCTTCACGGGAGCTGTAGGCGCTCTGACTGAAGTCAGGCTGGCGCCCGCCTTATATCGCCCGTAGCAACCCCTAACCTTACATTGCCTTTCCCGCCGAAACGCCCCCTGACTCTAGACTGAAGGAACCGATACACGAACTGCATAGTAATTTTTTCTTTTATGATACAAATAGAATGTATTGCTACGCTTTGTTGATGGAAAAAAGTTGCTATGTCACAATGATTTTGTTTTCCTAGACAAGGGAACATTCCGTGAACAAATATGCTGTTCATGAATTGATGATACTATTTTCGATACAGTTAATTGATTTCCGCAATGACTCAAGAACCTCGTTATATATTCATTGTTATCTCTAAAAATAGCTAATACATTTTTCCGAAAGAGTTATACCCTACTATTTATATACCAATAAAAAAATGAAAGAATCTGCTGGTAGAAACTAGTTAAGTCATAAATAGCATTAATACCTGATTTACTATATTACCAATTTTCCTTTAATTCTATATTATTCTAAAAACTAAAATTTGCTTATATTAATCTGTACATTAAGTACTGGGAAGGTAGATGATAGATATATGAGTTATTTATGAAAACACTCATAGATTACCTACTTGTTTCGCAAATATTTCTACATTTTAAATAATAATTTCATTGAATTATAAAAGATTAAATTAATTAACAATTATTTAACTTATTAATACATTTATTAATTTAAATTAATTAATTAGTTATTTTATTATTAGTTATTAAATTATTTATAACTGTGATAACCGAAAATTTATTTATAAAAATATATATAGAAAAAATTTAATGTTATTATTATATTGTTCTTCTTTTTGAATGCAAGTAATATTAAACGCAAGCCTCGTTTTGAGCTTACTTTGTTATTTCCACCGTCTACTTAAGAAGCTTCATATAATTGGTAATTTGCTCAACTAGATCTAACTTTATGGTAATTACTAATATGTATGATGTGGCTTATAATTGTTTTGTTAGTAATACATTTGTAAGTTACAAAAGTCATACAATTAAAACTCAATGTTTGTTGTAAGAAAGCGGCGTTGTACTTACCTTAAGCTATTTCATTTCCCTCGAATTTCCAACCATAATACACGTTGTTTCGGAACAGTTGTTAATGTTACAGACATTTCTAACACTGAACAAGTTATTGTGCACATTTATAAAAATGCTTTCATACACAAAACAGTTTGTTTACACAAGTCTGATACAAAATAAGATATTAAAGCATGTTGTGTTAGGGCGGGCTCACGAGCGCCGACTAGCGGCTGGCGCGCGTAGTCGCTAGGGCGGTTAGGGCTGGGGTCGAGGGTAACAACTGTAGCTATTTCTTTCTCATTCGCACGCATTACACCTCAATAAGTTCGATTCTCTATTGCGTTACGCGAAAAGGACGCTTTTATCAATGACATAGGAGATATAGCAGCTAGTGCGTACGGCGCGTATCGGCGGCCCCTCGGCAGGCGGCAGGCTGCGCGTAGTGGCCTTGAGTGAGCCTGATGTTTTCATCCCGTGTGCGTAATAAAGCGTTTAGGGAGGGGACAGGCGACTTCTTCTGAAGGATTTATGGAGAAATCTCCAGAATTAATTCGGGACGATTTTAACCCTCACGGCCGTCAAGGGGAAATGCTAGATGAGTTCGCATTATTTACATAATTATTAAAGACACACCACTATGATTTGAATATCGGTACTAAAATATAAATGAAATAGATTCATTTAAAGTTTTGTTTAATGATTGAACTGATTAAATATTTTGTATTAAAGTTCATAAAAACTAAATCACAGAATAAAATAAAAAAAAGAACTTTTAGATAATTTATTTAAAAATTGTAAAATAAAAATATAGAATAACAAGTGTGATATAATTTTTTTTTTCTTTATTATATTATTTATTAACAATGAATTTATGAATCATTTAAGCAAGCAAGCAATGACAAACAAGTGTTTGTTTTTGAATAAAACAAATAAGGCTTAATAAATTAATTTGTTGCAGAAACATTATATCAATCTCTATACAATTTTTATTGTCATTTTTTTAAATAATTGTTTTTTATCCAATAAGCATTGGCTCAAGCTTTCCTGATTCATACAGGCTTTTGACATCAGAACCTCCTCCAACACAATTGCCGTTAATAAAAACTTGTGGTACCTGGAAATAAAATAAATAAGATATATTTCATTATATAAGTAGTAAAATTACCAAATTTAAAATAGATAACAATGCTATTATTCTACAACCACACAATTGATATTTCTAATGAACCATGATAAGAATTGCACAATGTTCAAAAATTGTATTTGATTATATATAACATTTAAGATATACAAATGTCTAAAACTTATGTTTAAAATAATAAATCAAAATCAATCATGTCTCACTTTATAGCAAACACTTAAAATAAACGTAACAATGAGATCAAGAATGGTAATAGATATGACGATAAAACAAAAAATAAAAAAAAGAACATCCTAAGGTATTAATTAGTATATTACAATTAATCTAATTTAAGGCATTGGCCATAAGTTTAATATAAAATATTTACTATTCAAACATATATTAACTAAAAGCCGGTGTTTATGAAATTAAAAGTAACAGCAACAGCATTATGACTCACTGTTTTTAATACATTATAACTTATAATAATATAAGACATTTTTAAATAATAAATGTATGTAAATTTAATATTTAGATATATTATTATAGTTTGTTGCTTATAAAGCAGAATATCAAGTATATTACAAGCCCAAAATAATAAATTAATTACTCAACAATAATTTTCCAATAAAATTTTCCATTAATTCAAAAATTGAGCATTGTTTATGGTCTACAAGGACTTGTTATATGCTAAGGCTTATAGTATGAATCACTAAGCACTTACAGTCCTAAAGCCAGTAATTTGTACAAGATTTTCTTGAATAGATGACCCGTCATCTCTTTCATCAAGCTCATAAACCGTAATTGGTTGCTTCACCTTGCTGAAAACCTGGAATAAGATAAAAACAAATTAATACCAAGTTGCGAGTATATTTCAATATTAAAATGACTTAATATTTCTGTATGTTTATTAAATACAACCTAACCGTTAGTACTTACATCTTTAGCTAGTTTACAGTATGGACAATATGATTTAGAAAAAACTACAACTTTTTCCTTCGATATTGCATCTTTAATAAATTGTTGAATCTCCGCGGAATTCGCCATTTTCGGTGACCGGACAACTTTGCTTGCTAATGATCCCATTAAATACTCGAAACCAAATGTTTGACAATTGTCATTTTAATTTGTGCATGTAAGATGACATGACAGTTGACTTTTTGTTACAGATAAAAAATATTTATAAGCCAAAGACTACAAAGAAGAACGGAGCTGCCAGCAGAGTGGCTGGAAATATAAACTTTTTTTAAGTTCATTTTTTTATAAAAAAGTTAAAAACTTATTATATTGTGTGGTGGGATTCTATTCTAGACTGCTATCTAACACTGAGCCAAGTCATTCTAGGATTATTCAGCCATCCATTCAAAATGCTGTGCTGTGATGTTAGAGCTCTATGCATCAACATTTATAAAAAAAATTAAACTATAAATCAAACAATTTTAAGTGTACATGTTTTGTTTTTTTCAACGTGCTTGTTTTGACATAAACATCATTATTTATTTCATAAAAAGCTTTATTTTATGAGCATTAGGAATGTTTTTTTGGGTAATACCTGACACAATAACTTACTTTTTTATTTGAGTTCATTACAACTTACTCTATTCCAACCATAAACAGTCAAAAACAAAGAAACAACATTTGACAGCAAATTGACGTGATATTATTGGACGAGAGCTAAATTAATCTATGACTTATTCACTATGGATTTGCAAAAAATAGCGTTTTGAACAATGATATTCTAATAAACAGATATGTTATACCCATACTAAACAACAGAAAAAAGTGTGCCGCTCCGGAGACCGTTTATTTTAGTTTATTTTTACATTTCGTTAAAAGTAAAAAGGATAGCTTGAGAAAAACAATAAGTAAAAGGGATAACTAGATGTTTTAATTACGCAAAACGTATTACTAAGTAATTATGATGTATTATAACGTATTACTACGTAAAACTACTAAAGGCAAACGTCCCAATTAGGACGTTTTCTAGTCTTCACTTTTTGCGCGTTAATAACATCTGTTTACTAAAACATCATTGGTTTTGAATATAGAAACAGCTTTTCATTTGAATTGACTGTTCTTTTATGTAATGTGAAAAACCCTATTATATAATATTTTATATTATTAAGACAAAGTAAACCAAACAAAATAAGTAGACTGAAACGATTACTTGAAATCAATTCAATATTTAGGCAATAGTAAGTAGTAATTTAAACTTATACCCTACTTAAAGTTGCGAAAATTTATATGCTTACACCTAGAATATTTGGATTTTGAGTTTTAACTCTAATTAATTTTTATTTAAGAATATAACAATAAGGATTTAAATTGTATATAGAAACCATAATAAAATATCTTGCGGGATGCTCTTAAATACTAAATTTATGATTGCAAAATTAATCAATTCTAACATTTTGTAATCAATGTATCGATTCAGAAATGAGTATGGTATCATACTGGACTCTGTTACAAAACAATACTTTTTATTGTACATAGCTTATATGTAGGTATATAATTAAAAAAGTATCTACATAAACAAAGATATAAGTGCATTTTCTGTACCGGTAATTTAATAGTACAAGTGTTTTACATATAAATATTTATAAATAGAAATTATGTAATATTAATAATAGTTCAAACTATTAATATCTAAAGTTTGGAATTGATTGATAAATTCAAGTCCCACGAACCTTACACCTTATCAATAATATAATATTGTAAATAAATTAACAATAAACAAAATTATCAATCAAAAATGAAACTCATGCACATCATCATCATTATATATCGCAGATCCCGTTCACCTTATGAACGATAACGATGTCTGTCGAAGTTATGACACTGGGTCACTTCTACGAAACTCATTTGTCGAAATCGGTTGACTTTCATTATAAGTTGATTCATACGTACATCACCCACCTCGGCTGATAGTCTATTCTCGATCAAACTCGTTAGAATTCCGTACACATTTGTAACAACAAGTATTTGTAATAGTAGTGTATTGTATAAGATAATATTCGATCAATACGAATCTGTTAATATCACGAGCATAACTAAGCATAATCAATGCAAGAGTGAAGAGAAAAAAGAGGTGTGAAGCTCAAAGACAATATTAAACTATAATTATTTGTAGACGTATATTACATATCTCACTTGTCGATGTCATCTGAAGTTTGCATGTTTCGACATGATATTTTTCTTGCATGACATGCATTATAAAATTCTAATATATGTTGTTTTATTTTTTCATCACCGAAGATAAAAAATATTCTTTTTTTAGTTCTTAAAGTGGACAATTATAAAAGCAAAATGGTCCTACTTCGACTTAGTATAATTATTTATGAAAGATGAAGACTAAGTACGTTTAAACTATTTACATGCAGTCAATCCTTACTTAAAGTAACAACTGATGCATTACAAAGCCTTTTGTCGCCTTTGAGGGTATGTAAGCAATGTAGCGTGTTGTTATACATTTTAAAAGGACATTACAATTGTTAAGCGTGGTATCTAAATCTAGATTGTATCATGTTTACACTTTATGTTACCACTGTCTGGCCCGGATGTAAATATTTTCGATTTTATTTCAGTATCACATGGAAGAAATACGTGTTATTAATTTTATTTTATGGTAATATATTTCCATCTTATTAATTTTTATACGACTTAGAAATTTATTTATTTAATTTTCGATGCTATTCTTAATAATAATTTTAATTAGATATTATAAAATTCAGATAATTATAAAAAAAACTATTAGTACTATTATAACAGTAATTTTTTCATGCTTGAATTATCTAAAGGTTTTGTAATTAAAAATCTGTAGGAAAAGGAGTTGTGATTATTTCTTCGGCTTGTAGTTTTTCATATATTTAAAATAGTTTACTAGAATATCTAAAATAAGTTTGTAGTGGTGTTCTGTTATTGTAAATTAGAAAATTATTGCCTTAAGAACTATAAGATCAAAATTAGGATACACATATATGTGACGGAAAGCCGGCAAGATTTTTTGTTTCGAGGCCAACACCTTCGTCATACATGTTCTCGAAATAATACACTAAACCGATAGCTGGATTACCGTATTTAATTTTTTTACATTATTTGATAGGCTGCGACACCATCCGTCGTATGCCTCATAACAGCTGACATTCATTGTTTTTTAAACATGATAAACAGCGATTGATCTCCTTAGCCATATAGAATCGAATCTTAAAAATAAATTAAACAATCAAAGTATTATAATAATAATATATGATTACTTTATATTATTTTTAGTTTGTAATAATCTTATTATAAATAGTTATTGTATTTGTATAGAAGGCGTGAAACAACTTATATTAATAGAAGAAATGCGTTCAAGATCCTAACTTTCAATATCAAGTGATGCGTATAAGCAGTCCTACTTTTCTGGTGGAGACGCTTCACTAGAATCGTCGGATGCAATAATGTTGATAAATAAATGTATACGAGTCACGGACGAGTAAACAGGACAAGGTAGGTCATACCCGGAGAACAAAGAGTAATTTGTGATTTTATATCACGATTTCACGATTCCAGACGTTTCCAGAGTATATTCAACTAAACTAAAATTATATGGAAGCATTAAGTGCAGGTATTATTATGACTTTACAATAATGTTTATCTATATGACAAGCAAGAGCTAAGTGCAAACGTAATAAAATATATTTAAAATGAATGCATTTCAACTGCTTTCATTATTAAAGAAATAAAAAGATATAAGATTATGATAGCATGACGTGTACACAATTTCATGTTTAATGCTAAACAGATCGGTGTTTGTCAGAGTGACATAATTAAGGAAAATGCCGATGCAAAAGACTTGTATAATTATTTTTATCCATGTTTTATCATACGACGCACAGTGCACGAAACTTTGGCAAAAAAGTGATATTTTTGAGAACTATTTATTGAAACATTTTGTTTGTTTTAACAATAGCTGGACCTGCGACTTTACACGTTCTCTATTTATAAAACTTTACCTATGTCATATTAGCACACAAAATGTCACCCCTCCTTTGACCCTCGAGGGCTAAATTAAAGAAAGTAACCCATGTCTTTCTTTAAGCTATCTCCAAACCAAATTACATCTAAATCGGTTCAGTGGTTTAATTGTGAAAAGTTAACAGAGCTATTTCGCATTTATAATATTATTTCCAATATAGGATACAGGTTTTTCTTACATTGTGTTTGTGGTAAGCGTTAGCGTCAAATTCGTTTAAATAATCGCAATGTCATTTTTGATTCAAATAATATTAATATTACACTTAATATTGTATCATTAAATATTTTAATTTTAAGTGATTAGGCACTTACTTATATTTTATCAATACAATTTTGTTTATATTCATTTGAAACAAAAATAAGCAGCATGGCAAAAGGTGGTCTTATCACTTCTTATCACACTGATTTTTGCAGATCTACTCTAACTTTGGGTAATGGACTAGAAGTTAGTTAAGCCGGTAAAGTTTAATCAACATCGTGGTATTAATGCTTATTTAATATAATACATTAAATTAATACATCATCTAAATCATCAGACATGTGTATACAATATATACGTGTATATAACATTCATTAAAAACGACGTAAAGTAACGAAGATGAGATAATTTTCCATTATTTATGATTTATAAGCAGACGGAAAATGGATCATCTAATAGCAAGATATCGTTTCATTCGCTCATCAATATATTGGCTATCTAAGAAATATTAACCATTCAAACACAGGTAGTCTTCGTACCAACTATGATTAATATAATATTGTGACCTTTATGTCTGTAACACTTGATCTCCCTCCAAACTAGAACACTGGAGTTTGTCGTTAGAATAACCGCCAAGGATTCGATTCAGCATAAAAAATTAAGCAATGCTATCCTGTAATATCTCATTTCTTTTGACAATTGTGAGTTTTAAAGACTTATTTATAATGATGGGGTACTTAAATACCTTATACCTACCTACCTCTTATGTTTCCATTTAAGTAGAACTGACAAAGGAGGTGTCATTTCCATGCTATCAATCATCTGCTATCATCATCAATGCGATCGTAATATCAATCACCTGACGCATTTCAACCTGTTAATTTGCTTTTTACTGGAAATACCTAATATTATTTAAGATTAATTAAAAATGACTTGCATTCACTTAAATCTTAAAATTTTACGTTCGGCCTGAATCAGTGGTTTAATAGGGTTGCACAGGAATTTCTTATGAAACGTGAGCACTAGAATATGATTTTTCAAAATGCATCTCTTAAAGGGATTATTTGTTACGAAATTTGTGCGAAAATTGATCATTTGTGATCGGTATTTAGGATAATGTTACGTAATTATTTCACACCTACCGTATTGTATACTCGTATTTATTGAAAATTCGTTATCCTAAATGTACAAATTAGGGTATTAGTTAGAACACTACAATCGTTGTTAACTTAGCTGTTTATAAGTAAAAGTCAATTCTAATCAGTCAAGATTTTTCCGATTGGATTTTCCTTCGACTAACCGGTCAGTATTTATTAGTCTTAACACCTTTTACATCTACATAATCAGATAATCTAATGGCATAATTGTAATGCAAAAAATAAACCATTGATCTTGGACTACATAATATATTATGTAAGCCGATCGAGTGCTCAGCTAAGTGAAGTACGTTTACAGCAAACGGTACAATCTAGTATGCACCGTTACTTAATTATAGCAGCATAAGACTTATTACATTGCGTTGAGCTTGTCAATTTGTCTAGCAAATTCATCCGGGAAGATATCTCGGATATAAATAAAACTATTTACAGCTAAGCATAATAAAATACATAAAATATTTCGTCATTAAATTTGAATTTTACTTCTCGAACTAGGTACTTCTAATTTCGAAAATTAATTCATTTGTTTCATAGACATTGTGAAGTATAGATTGTACAACTTCATTTCTACAATCTAAACAATATTTTGGCTTTGTGTAAGCCTGTTTTGTAGGTGCCGCCCACTCATCACTTATTCTTAAGTCAAATAGAAATACTTACTTAATATTGCTGTTTTCTAGTTTAGAAGGTTGAGTGAGCCATTGTATTTAAGAGACAAGGCTCGGTTCCATACTGATAACATCAGGTACCTATGTTAAATATTTTTTTATATATTTTTCCTGATGCTGGGCGATTTGGCACGGTAGTCACTTACAATAAGGTGACCATATTACCCAACCACCATCCTATCAAAATATTAAAACGAATCAAAAATATGTATCGTTCTATGAGAATAATTTTTAGAATAAAATATTTTTTTTTCTCGCCCCTTTTGTAATATCACTTTTAAGTATATTTTGTAATCTATATCGGTTGTACTGCTTACTCCTACACAAATCCCGTAACGAGTGATAGAAATGGCATATCAAGGTGTCTGTGATACGTGTAATATACCTATAAATTTCTTACAAAAGATTATGAAATATTTTGTTACTAACAAATAAATAATTATCAAATCGTAATCGTGTAAACGAAGCGCACATGTAAATAATGATGTCGCTTAATGGTAACTGGACAAAACAAGTACAGAATTTATTAAGAATAAAAATAATTATTTGCAACAATCGGCCTTTCTTGCTTGAAATTCGACTAAATGAGTTGCGGTCAATTGGCCGTACCTTAGTGCGCAAATTTTAGTATATATGTTACAGCCAAAGTAATAAATCTGGATATTATGTATAATGGCTAGCCATTATGCATAATATCTACTCAAATTGGTTAAAGTGATAATGGACACAAAATTAATCACATTAACTAGCTATTATATATAATATCTTCGATGACTTGGATAATGTAATAAAACACGTAGGTATGCGTTTAAAATTATAAAATTATACTTCAATTAGCCTTAACTAATCATAAAGATTATTTAAAAAATTTAAATAACATAAGACAGTAATTTCACGTCAATTAACATTTTTATAAAATTATTTAACTTTAATTTATAAAGTAAATTTAAAGCTCACTGGCTATAAAACAAAAAAAATAAAAACACAGGGATCAACACCCAATAAAGAAAAAAATAATAAAGTTTTTAAAACGAACTGACATTAATGAACCAGGTCATAATTATTATTTATTCTTACAAGTAAGGCTCTTGTGACATTTTGAGTTACACATGAGGTTTGACTTTTTACATTTACACCTATTTGAAACGCATTCTCTAGTACAGTTGCAATGCTGAAATCTTTGGCCGCCAAGATGAGACTCTTTTTTGTACATTCCCTGACGGAAACTTTATGTTGAGGAACGGTATCTACTGTAAAAAACGTTTCTTTGCAGACAGTGAACTGATAACAAGTCGGCTAGACCGTATTTATTACTTTGACTAACTTTGACACGTTATTATGAATAATGTCCAGACAAAGTGATTAATTTATTACTTTGTCTAGTGAATTTGGCCATTATATATAATGACCAGTCATTATGTATAACAGCTATTTAATCACTATGACTGTAACATATACATTCGACAGGACAAAGTTCAAAATACGAATTAAAAATAAAAAGAGATATACCCGAAAACCATGCTACTTGATCTTATATTCTGCAGTTTAAATTAAGTAACAATTTATAAATTATAACTAGGTTTATTAACAGGCTTATAAACATAAACCGCACAATCTACTTATTTGCCTATTGCGGAATAAATAATTCTACAACATTTTCAAAAATTGTCAAGGGTGTTACTATAAATAATATAAATATGTTTTTGTTTTCAATACCATCTCCAAGTCGGAATGAGTTACAATTCTCCAGTTCTCTCCGGATCCTTTGAAACCAGACAAGATATATAAATATTATTTGAATGTTCAGCATAGTCAAATCAGTTTCTATGAAATCTTCGTTCGCGAAGCTACTGCTAGATGTAATGTCTTATTGCCACTGTTTAGCATTGATGTCATTATGCCCTCATTTTTGAAATTCGTAAACGTGATCGTGAAGAAACTATCCCCCAAACCAAAATAAAACAGTCATTCAGAGGGGTTTGTGTGTTTGTATAATATTCGAGATAAATAAATGCAAAATAAAATACAAATTTAAAACAAAGTGTTAATGTTCAGTAAAGTTTTTACAAAATCATGGTCTTATGGATTAAGAGTCTTTATTTTTTTACCTGAGTCATTGTAATCAAAGTACCGCTTATTTTGTAAATTGGTTGTCAATAGTTTAGCGCAGATGGTTTAAACTTTTAATTAACAGATCTAGACATAAACTGACACAATCAAGTCGACCGACAGCGGATAGATATCGTGATAGTCAGTTACTAGTAATTGAAGAGAGTAGTGGAACTGGTCACTTCCGCGTAAGCGTGTTTGTTTTAAGTATCAATTCGATCTTGCGACATTATATACTGACATCTCGTTGATGATAGGCCAGATGCTTTGGACACGGCTTGCACCTGTTTGAATTGTAAATAAGTTACAGATTAAATCTTGATCATTATTATAATTGGAACTCTTTTATTTGAAGGTCAAGTGCATTTTCTTGCTTTCGTCTCTATCTCTCGTCACGTTTTCGTTTAAATTTTACTTCATTATCAAGCAATTTACCTCTTATACAGTTCATAAATATCAAACTTAAACGAGAAAACTATTTAGAACGATTAATAAAAAAATATGAATATGTATTAATTTAATACAACCTTAACATAGTTTTTAAAATTAGAACTCTTTACCCACTATTGTTTTATGTTATGTATAAAAGCATTCAACCAAGCAAGCGAAAGATTCGTTTGTTTAGAATTCGTTGTGTTAAGGCCTTATGACACAGAGATTATCTTAGTTATCACAAGACTCGCCTAAAACTTATCTAACAAATATTATCACCGATAACATTTTTGGGATCTTGTTTACAAATAGATAACGGAAAAATGAAGATTTAGGGCAACGATAAAAATCTAACTACTTTCCATGATGTTCGTAATATATGATTTTTCAAATATTGCTTATTTCATTAATGAGATATAAAACTAATGCCGAGTGTTTTAGGCCTCCTTTTAAGGTAAGGCTTTTACATGTCCAATTCAGGTTGATAGATGGTACACATGTGGCAGATATTCAAGCTAGTGTGCAGATTACCTCATTACTGGGCGCAATGTAATTTATAAACACAAATTCGGTATCAAAAATTTTGTGTTTGAGATTCTCCAATCCACACATATTTAGTTTCTCGTGATCCAACTACTATCACGGCTTTCTCGACAATCTCGGCTTTGTAAAGTTTACTCCTTTTAAGTATATATAAATTGATTAATAAACACTTAATTAGCGACTAATCCAGAAAGATATATTCTTACAGATTGTACCAAAAAAATTATTTATAACATAACGTAGTACCGTACCCACGTTTATCAATTTAGTTCACATAACTTCATGCCAAGATCATTGTTAATGTAATTTTCTCATGGTTATATTTTATAAAATGTCCAACATATTTCATTTAATATTTTAAATCGTTCCGTATAAATTAAAAGTTTATTTTAGTCTATGGCTATACACCGCGTTCAATTTGTATTAGGATAGACAATAAACATATTTGTAATTGGAATTTTAACAAAGATATAGATTAAATAAAATAATGCTTGTCTTTTAATTAACTACATTGTTTTAAAGTTACGAAACTTATTTCGAAATCACGAACAGTCACCGAAGTTTCATTAATTTGTTTAAATGAGTCAGTTTTCGAATCGACACGTTTATTTTTTTTTTTGCCTCTCATTTCTTGATTTGCTAACAAAATGCAACAAAGAGTTTCGGTCTCGTATCACGTGGGTGTAGTTTTATGCATTCTTTGTGGAACGAATGATTCATTTGTTTTAAGAAATTGTCTTTATCTTGTCTTCGACGGAACAGCGGAATAGAGCAGTGATATGGAATGAAAGTAGCATGTACACTTTCTTTTTTAAATAATGTTTTTTTTTTAAATAAAGAACATCATTTGCACTATGGAATTACGCCTTAACGATAATCATCTTGAGTAGGTAGATTTTACTCTTACTATTTAAATGATTTAAAAATATAAACAATAAATTGAATCCTATGAACTAATAGTAATTCATAATTATATTTGTAATATAAAATCGATCTTGTATAAAATTGTAAGTTAAAATATCAATGATAAGGATTTCGTGACATAGCACAAACCTGCCTAATGATAATGTGCCTACATGAAAGACCGTGTCATTGGTTCGAGAAACACAATCGATTGTGATCACAAAGTATTGTTGTCACGTAACCGCCTTGAACCTGAACCAGCATCAAACGTGTGGGTTCCTTTCGTACATGGTTAGGCGATCAAACTTTATTGTTATTTTTATTATACTTTGTTCGTTTAAAACTCCTAAATCTTACACTCATACACAAATATACAACATTTTTTTGTGGAGAATACGTTTTTGTATAAAATAATGTTTATAAACAATTGACCATGTTAATAGACTACTTAATGTTCTTCAAAGTCCTCGGCTCATTAATGTCCATAACATTAATGATTCCAGTTACATTCTGTGAGCCACTAACAATACAATTGCACTGTATATATATTCAGATCTGAGATGTTATCTTTCATTTGCTTTTAATTACAATGAGTCACTTTTCTTACGAGAACCGCATTACAATAAGATAATACGTGTTGTTATTGATTGAATACGAGGAGAGTGATTGACGAGTTTCTTCAGACAGATCGTTATTTCGAAATAAATATTATTGAAATAAGTATTTAATTTACATCGTCGTAAATTTTAATTAGTACTAAATATATTCTCAGTGTAATGATGCTCAAGAATCGAATTAACGACCTTCGGATAACCAGTTAGCCGTTCTATAGTCGAGTAATTGAGAAATATATTTATCGAAAATAAAATACTATAAATACTGAATTAAAATTAACGTCTTATGTTTATTTTACAACTTATATAACTTGTTACTCAAAATAGTTTGCTAACGGTGAACGGGATCGTTTTGTGGTAATATTAAAACCGATATGTTTCTGAAATCTCAAGTTATGACCACAGACCAAGATATGTTTACACACAAGTATTATATAAACTTTACAAATAACAATAACAGTTCTCTCGTTCGTTATTAAAAACTTTTATGTGGTTTTTATATCAATGCGATAAAATTCAATAGAGCGTATGTCAACTTGAATGCATAGAGAACAAATCGTAAATTTCGTTAAAAACGATGGTTCTTTCATGCATCTTGCATTGTGACTTTGCTGTTCCGTGCTCGAATACCACGAAAACTGTTTTATATTATACAAAAATACGTTTAATTTTTTAGTGATATATCCATATACGAAATATATACGATAAAAGGTAAAGTAACAGCCTGTACATTGCCCACTGCTGAGATAAGGCCTCCTCTTCCATTAAGGAGAGGGTTTGGAACATATTCCACCACGCTGTTCCAATGCTGGTTGGTGGAATGCACATGTGGCAGATTTTCGATGAAATTAGACACATGCAGGTTTCCTCACGAAGTTTTCCTTCTGCCGAACACGAGATGAATTATAAACACGAATTAAGCACATATATTATATATAGTGGTGCTTGCCTGGGTTTGAACCCGCAATCATCGGTTAAGATGCACGCGTTCCAACCACTGGTCCATCTCAGCTCAATGTATATACAATACCATCTTTCAATTTTCCTTGTAGGTTATATTTTTCCATACATGTATATAAATAGGTGTATGCTGACTTTGTAACGGTTCTTAATTTAAGATGTATGCAACTTTGCTACTCCTTGCATTTTCGTTTTCTTTAATATATACTTAGTATATAATAGTTACTGATCTACAGCATAATGGGAATGAAGTCTTATGGTGAGGCCACACTAACTGGAACCGTACCAGTAACGGTGGTACGGCCAAATATTTTTTGTATGAAACCATATGAGATAGACGAGACACTGCTTGTCAAAGTCAATAATATATATTGGCCGAAAGTGGGGCACCGCATGTGGTGCGTCGTGAAGGTCAATTGCCGATTATGCACTATGGTCTATTACGTGACATATCTATTTAGATATATGTGAATTTTATGATTGGATATATGAATTAATTACCCTATATGAATATATTTAAATCATATTGAACGCGCAACGTGAGATGATTTGCCAAAATATTAATAAAAGGGGTAAAGACAGCGTTGGACGGATACGAACCAGTCTTCTGATGTTGCATATACAATCAGCAATATTGCGTCACTGCTGCGATAGTACGTTCAATAATCTGTTTAAAGAATGAACATTAAATACCCAAAGTTTGCCATCGTCAAGCAGTGGTGATGAAACACAATATGTCCATTAATTTATTTGCATCTTTAACGAGTAAATATTTAATAGAGTAGAATATTTTTGTAAAGTAATATACTGTTGATGTATCCATCTTTATCAGTTGAAATTTGGCTTACCACTAACGTAGAGAACTGCCTCATGCCGCGAAGCAACGTTGCATTGTAGTTCCGCTTAGTGCGTTCTTACCTTTATTGTTTAACTGTTTACTCGCCAAAACTGTTGAAAACACTATTTTTGCATCATTTAAGACGACCCAATTACGTGGTTTAATCTTTTTTTATTCAATTCTACTAAGTAATTATCTGAACGGTTTTATAATTACATTGTTCATTGTTTTCTTCAAATATTAATTAGAGTAATGGTGCAATGCTCTGTTAAAATTAGATGTTATTTTATTCTTTTAAATACGAGTATATTATTTTATTTTGTAAGAATATGTATGTTTGAATCTCGAGAGTTGTTTATCCTTATTTATATGAAACACAATGCAATGTTAATATAGTACTACTAAATTAGTGTAGCGTTTGAACTCATTTTCATTGTAACATACCTACTATGATAGTTTCATCCTTTGTTACATATATAGAGCACACATTGTGCGAGTAATTAAAACATTTTTGCTAAATACTTATCTTTATGTTTCTTGTACTACCTTAATATACTAGTTGCACGTTCCAACTTCGCATGAGGTTTATTATTAGATTAAGGCTTTTTATTAATAATATATTTTTCTTAATAAACGTAAATTAATTTTACAGTTAACTCAATCAGCGCATATAAAGTCAAGTTATGTATTTGCTCGTACGTATACAAATATATGATATAATTAAACTCCAATATGTAAATGGATTTATTTTTGGTACGATCAAAAAATACATTTTAACTTGAAAATAAATATTTGAATAGTCAATACAAGTCCTGAAAACAGGCTCATATGAGTATTCCTTATCAATGAATTTGTGGTTTTTAATACAGAATTTTATTTCCATAATTTCTGATCATAAACATTTTCTAATACTAACTATTAGATTATTTATTAGATTGTAGAATATATATTGTATATACATTAGTAATGGTATATACATTAGTAATGGTACAAAAACTTTTCTAGATTTTGTAACGTAGAATTTAATAAGAAATCATTAAACGGACAATTGCATCTTGAGAATAAGTTATACGATATAATTTGTTGTTTTAGTATTGTTTAGACATTTGCATTCAATTTCTACCAAATTTTTACTTGACAATTTATTATTCGAATATTTTAATGCAATATTTACTTTTCATACAGAATATGCTAACGATTATATGAGGATGTATGAAGTGAACGAGGTGAGCATTTTGAATGATTAAAAATGAAATATTTACATTGGATCACGTTTTACCGCTTCGATCAAAAACATGCAGTAGTGTGATATTTCACTTGGTGACTATTAATAACATGACATTCCCTGTTTGGTTGCTATTGGTAGCTATAAAATAGGGTAATGATTTTTTTTTTTAGTGAAAACATTGTAGTTATATGTATCAAATATTACTTAACTCCTATAAAAATATTTAGGTTTCACGTCATACGATAGTTTCTGACGAGATGTTCATAGTTACAATATTAGAATTTTTAGAATATTTAATTATTAGAACACTATTAGTCTGACTCTGTTTAAGTTGCGATTTATAGAGAATAATTTTCTTTCAATATTGCAATTGTAATAGGAAACTATCGTTTATACAATGGTATCTAAAATATATACTAAATATAATATACACTTCAAATATACACTTATACCTTTATATATCGGATCCCGACATTAATTGAATCCCTAAATGAAAGCAGTTGGTAAAAGGAAGCTAAATCAATATTCTGCGTATTGAATAACATTAGCGGGCCATTACAAGGCTTTGCAGAGGATTAAAATATTAAGTGTCGATGGGTACGTACGTCGTACCTTCCGTTGGGCGCGCAGCGGAAACGAGCCTCGTGACTCACATGAGTTACACGTAGGGCGGCTATTATTCATAATTTTAATCCAGGAATTATATTCTCTAATACGATGTTATTAAACACTTCATATATATAGCCAGTAAGTTATAATCTTACTAAGTGCAATCATCGTTGGCGGTCTTCACGTCTGGATTGCAAAGACGCAAACTTGTATTATTAGAAACTTATGTCGTTATTAAATTATATTGTAGCCATGCAATAATATTATATGCTATTGATTTCTTTAAGGTAAAGCATTCAACGGATTCATCAAAATTCAATACCTAATTACAAAACAAAAAGTCAATGAGGCATAGAAGCAAAATCATTTAAAAATTAAATAATTTGTGTTTATTTGAACAAATCGGACTTTAACTCAAATAAAACGTGAACCAGAAATTAATTAGATTAAGAGCATTAAAACTGTTACAAGCATGCGTATCACTGTGTGTTAGCATTGTGAGGCTATTGAACTGACTTGCTATTTGTTTTAAAATACTGATAAAATATATAACTAGTTTAAATTAATAATTATTCATAAAACTGTTAATTCAAATAGCACTGTCTAATTCAACATCAGGAGACACACGGACACAGGTACTTCAAAGGCGAATTCAAATATTGTTTTGTTAAAGGCTGCTCATCCCACACTATATGGGATAATATTATTAACTAAATTAAAAAACTTAAATAATATGAATGTTTTACTAAACGACGTCAAATTGATTATAACATACAATTTAGAAAAAGCTCTGTATATAATATTATTAATAAGTTAATTTTTCAGTTTCATTTGATTTTCAATTAATCGAAACAAAAAGACACAAATTCTTAACGAAGTTAAATAATAATTATTACTATTGTGTTATAGTAATAATTATTATTTAACTTCGTTATTATTAATATTGAAAAAAAATTGGTTACGATGTCTGGGATACCTGAGACAACGGCTAAATATCCTAATAAGTTAAAATATCCTTAAAAATATAATGAGATGGTCACTCTTGTTTTTGCGCCAGTCATTGGCCATTGTCTACCGCGCGCATCATAAACTGTGACCGACCATTTGTGCCATATAATAAACATGTCACTCACAAGTACTAACACAATAGGAAACTTACCATGATATTTATAGTGGAAAACTCAAACTATAGGTGTATGAAACGTTCTGATTAAAACTAGTTACATAATAAGTAACACCAAATTATTATTAACACTCATCCCCGATATCAATACTATTTGTACATACACTTCAAATTATAAGGCTTATCTTCCTTATAATTTTATGTGTACAGTAGATGTAACAGCTAGTAAATTTAGGTACTCTGCAAAAAAGGTTTATACACCAACCTACTTTCAATTCGAGCTGGTGGCATGCGACATATAGCAGACCTATGTATGATATGGTTTTAGGTTTACTTACAAAGTTTTTCTCAACAAGATATATAAAATATAATTTGGCACCTGTAAATTCGCTGCTTGCTCGGAGTTGAATTTAAAGCAGAGAATGGTAGTCGTCGTACAAAGTATACCATTTTTGTTTAAACAAAAAAAGATAAATTATAAAGAAAAATTTTAAACAAGTCTTTCATCTAGTCGCAAAGAATTGTTTTTAATTTTTCCTAATATATCTATAAACAGGTTTTGGAAGCAAAATGTTTTAAATAACGGTTCTTTTATAATTAAACCCATTAAAACATTCCTATAAAAAATTGGCTCAAAACACTCTCGGTATATCGTTAATATATCTCGATTATAAATTAGTTACTTAGTCATTAAAAGAAGTATATTATTTTTAAAGACATTGTATACCATTTCTTGAAATTGTTTGTAATGTTGTAGAAGGTAAAAAGATATTACGCAATTGGAATTTTAAAGTTATATAGCTTAGAGCACTCATGCTAAGTTTGATTAGATGGGTTTCGTGTATTCCATTGATTATCACATTTATTCATTCGTACTTCTCTGACCAAAATGTGTTCTTCAATATTACAATTCCGTATTAAATCGATATTTTGTTTATCACCTTTTATGACTATTAATTAGAATTTTTGTAATTCGATTGTATTTGTCATGTATTTTTGAACCAACGAAATCGAGACATTATGGCGAATATAAATCGCCATTTTGTTTTACTAACATTAATTAACAAGTACAGGTAAAATTGTCTGGATATATATGATATAAGCATCAATTACTCTTAACCATCGTGTGTTGATAAAACTCACAATACAATTTTATATCTGAGGAAATATAGCTTTGGATTTTGAGTGACTAAACGCACTGTCATCGTGATTTATCGATTTTTTTTCAAATATCATATGTTTTTATATTCACTTTATATCGAACCAGTTACTATTTTTACTAGTGTCTTTGAAGCTATAGACAAATTATTATCAATGTGTTCGACTATTTTTAATTTATGTCCAAACTAAATGTTTAACGTAGATATCTCAATGTCGTAACACGCTTTATCTTTAGTTTTGTTAATACGTTTTAAATAACAGGTAAGTGGTATTGTATAATTAATAATTATTGATGTAAAATTAAAATTGTGCATACTACATGGGTTTCATTTTTAATTTTTTTATATCGTAATAACGATTATTATGATCATCGGTTTTTATATATTTGTTCAAATATAATAATGAATGAAGCGTATAATTCATAAGTACATTAAAACAAAAAGATTTTTATATCCATTATGTTTATTCAAAATATAATATTAGATACGAAATATCATGTTGGACGTATATTCAAGGACGATATAAATAATATATCAGTGTCACATTGGAAATTGGTCTCGATTTAGTAATCTCATTTAGTGGACGGATCAATACAGACTAAAATTATCTCGTTCTAAGCATGTTCGAAGAGAGCATTTGCACACGGCAGGAGAGCTAACGTATAACACTTTAATAGGTTATTCCATTTTACATTAATGTCGATAAAAATACATAAGTAATACTGTTTTTTTAAACATGCACCAAAACATTTTAACTTATCAATAATATAACACTAGACATACAGATATTTTACAATGTTTATATCCACATTAAAACTTACAGCTTAAATAATAGTAAATGCGCAACAAGCCTCGCAAAATTATCAAAGCATAATTACCTATCTACATTTTTTCTTTCCGCCTTAGTCAAATTATTGTCATGAGTCTTCCGCAAGAGATAGTACAGTTACACATCAGTTAAAACTACAATTAGAGATGAAATAAATATTATATGTGAAAGTTTCATGTGTCTGGAATGATTGGACTTGAATTAATTACAAAATATCAAAAGTTGTAACGGTTATTCTCGCTCGTCCGTTCGGCGAGAGCAGTGGATGGGTTGTTCTTCTCTTTAAAATATGGATGATTCATTTTAATATAAATGTCACAATGGTGAGTAGCATTAAATTTCCATTGATCGAAGAAAAATATTCTGAAAGGTATGTTCATAAAACTTAAGACCCAATTCAATGAAATGAAGTAATGTTATTATTAAATATATTTCATTTCCGAATTTGGTTTGGTCCATACAATGCAATGTAAAAATAATAAATTAGTAATTCACTTGATATCACAAAATGCATGCACGTAGCACATACTCGTGAGTATGAATCGACACGCCCCGATGGCGGCCCGGCATAGCTGTCCAATGCATCCATGTTGGATCACACGACTTAGTCAATCTTTATCACGAAGTAACTCAGACTTAGCACTTTTTTCGCTTCCATTAAATGAAAAGTTGGGACTATCTTTTTGTTTATACGCTTTGTCAAGTTTGGCAGCGGGGAGATCGTTATCTACTGGCGCAGCTGTTCCTATTACGGGCACTGGTTTCGAATCTATATTTTCACAACGACAAAATTCCTGAAGCCAGTATTCAGAGTTGTAGGAGGGTCCTTCTCCTCCTAACTCTGCAGGTAAAATATCCAACGGCAGTGAATCGTGTAATGTGGATAGATTGTTTCCATGTAACATTATTCTTTCCCGGGTTTTTGCTTTAAGATAAGGTTTAATTACTGCGAGTGCCGTTTCCACATACCACGGTTGGCCGATGAAATGTATGCTTTTAAATCGCACTGGCATACTGTCTTGCAAACAGTCAATCATCATTTTTAAAACTTTTGCTTGTAAACTACACGATTGCTTAAACGTAAACTCTGTCCAGTCAACAATAATAACATATCCGTTGGCTTGATTTTGTGATTCGGTGAGGGTGCGTTCCAACGTAAGAAGTAAGGCTCTGAACACGGAAAGTAGAGGGCACGCATGTGGAGTCCAATTAGAAGCAAACATGAGGAGCACACAGCGACCGCGCCGGTCACGTTGCGCCAGCACGCCAGGCAGTCCATCGGCGAGAGCGCGCAGTACGCCTCCGTCTGCTGTGGCCCATAGTTCAGGATGTTCCCTGCGATGTTGATGATATCGCACTAGTAACTCGAAACTTTGCTGCACATCATGCTTTCGTGCGTACAAAAACCGCCGCAAGAAGTTGTCGTCTTGACAACGGCTTTTATCCCGAAGGGCTAAGTTGAGACTTGAATCGACTGCTTCTTTGAGGCCATCGAGTGCACGTTGCCTGTCACTGTCTGTAAGTCTTTTTCTAGACACGTCACAAAGGCGTTCATTTTGCATCTGGTGTAGTCTCCAGTCGTACTCGACATACTCGTTCATGTCTGGGCTTAATATGAGTCATGCGTCCTTTCACTAATGTATCGGTGTGTTGCGCGCGCGCCGCCTAGAGCTCGAGGCCGACTGCGCACCGTGTTCGCTCCGCGCGCCGCCGCCATCACGGTCTGTTCATTAAACCGCACTATGCTGCGTTTGCACTTACTTGACGTTCAACTTGCTTCTTAAAAATTAATACATAGATAATTTCACGTTATATTTAATTACATTTTAATATTGGGTAATGTATATATGTAAAATAATGATATTTAATAAACACCTAATAATTATTTTATTTTCATATAAAGTGATTTCAATAGTCAAATTATTTTTATAAAAAAATATAAAAAGGAAAAGGAACTTTAGTTTTACAAGTTTTTATCCATCCGATTCCGATTATGTTATCATACAACGATTGTAATTATATTATCTTTCTAAATTTGTGACAGATAATTGGCATCATGCATTTTCTAAATATGTCCTATAAAGATAGTTTTTTTCAAATAATTTTTAGATTACATTACTTTAGGTACATTAATTTTCGATGTATACAGGTGTTTTATACTTCTTTACTTCTGTTGCTTACAATATTTAGTACTTGTGTTTTTACTTAAATGTAACTTTACAAAGATGTTTATATGAGGTTATATTATATGTATTATGAAAATTAACAATTTAAATTGCAAACCACTTTATTAGAATAACTTGAACAAGTAACTTCCATGGCGTAAACGAAGCATAACTTACTCAGGCAAAGCGAGTTATAAATAAAAGAAAAACTGAAGGTTGACTGTATACCGGTCAATTGGCTGGCTGGTTTCTGCGATGACGTCGGCAGCGCGTGCGAGACGCATTCACGCGAGTAAGCAGGACAGCACTCTGCATTGTATACCATTATTTCGATGAAGCCTTATAAGTGTAGCATAAACGGATGACCGAAAATCGTATAACGTCCGCGCTTTGTTCACTTTATCGTACACTTCGTAACCGTAACCGGTAACCCATAACTCGAGCAGCATGTAAAGTAACAGCATCTCCATTTTTATACTTTGATAGACAAATAAGAACACGGCATAATTATGATGCATTAAAAAATACGCTTGAGTTCGTAACATATTTCAATTCCGGTAAATTAATTTATTATTGTACTCGGAATATAGAATTCGGAATATTTAATATTACTCTACTCGACTGTACACAACATTTTATCTTATCTATGAATAATCGGCATTGTGAATTTGATACTTTATCATGTACATAGAATCGTGTTTTATTTATTAACTAGACTTTCATAATTTCTAGTAAATATATGCATACGTCATAGCCCTACGTTAGACATCAACGACCGCAAGCTCTATCATAATACAATAGCTATGACTATGTATTCCTCTGGGTTCACTTTCTCTTTGCAAAGTAGGTCTTTTCATATTAGGATTAGCAACGGCTTGCAAGTAACAAGGATGTGTAAGAGATTCCGGGTCTTATTGTAATTATAAAGAGAAGTTATTCGTAAAGCATAATTTGATCATTATGTCACATTAACTGAACATAAATGTTCGTCTTGCTTGATGTACAGGGGCAATGACTTTTAAAAAAATAACCGTGGCGTTGCATAGCATGGTCGTTGACTCGTTGCCCCGTGCACTGACTAGGCTCGAGGTGCCTGGAGTAAAAATAGATTTATTCCGAGCTTCAAGATGCGAAGATTGTATCCCAACATGCCCATACCACCTTAGTATGTTGTTACACGCAAATGGTGATACGCATCGCTGTTGCGTCGCTCGACTACACTCGACAAAAACTTGATAAATTGCTTTGACATTCATGTCAAATAGAACGCTTACGAATGCCAAGACAAGATTTTCATTCCTATTTTTAAAATTGGAAAACTGCATTAAATAAACGCTTTTTTCCATGTCCATTACAAACTGATATAAAATATAGTGTTACAATAGAATATAAACGTTCAAATCAGTTACGTACTGTTTCATTATGTGGATTTTTGGTAATTATTAAAATATACTGGAAATGTATGAAAAATATAAATTAAATAAAATTTAAATAGCAGGAGTAGTATATCCTTATGAATATATTCTTATTATATATTAATAATATTTTAGAGATAGTTCGATAAAAAACCATTACAGTTTATTACTGAAATACAACGAGTATTTACTTGTCTAATTGTGTTTAAAAACTCTTAGCATTGGGCAACTAAGACCAAACTTATAAATATACATTTGAACATGAAACTGGAACTGCGGTGATTGGCAATCGATCTCCATAGATAAAATAATGATAACTTATCGTAGTATCTGATACAGCACTATAAGTATGCGTAGGCACACTAGTTGCAAAACTAGCGTAATAAAATAATGAATAACGTATAAAATACTAGTTTATATAATAAAGTGATGTAAACAAATTATTAAAATATTTAAAAATACTACATATTTATCTTTTTCTGAATTATAGAACAATTTAATAATCATTAAAATGCAGCTTTGACGGGCACACGGGCTGTTGGATATACGGAAGATTTTTACTAAATTACCTCGTTAAACCAGTCATTAGCTGGCGTAGCCATACCAAGAATACTTGGTTTCGAATACCAGATCGGGAAAATAAATTTTACCTGATTTAACTGTCAAGAAAGTCTCAGTAACAATCAGGGCAGTTGTTTTGCTAATAGAAGCAAATTAAAAGTTTTGTTCTGATCTCTCCCCAGTCGTGGTTTGTCATCTCATTGGAATATGAGAGTGAAGAAATACAGAAGGCTTTAAATTTTCCTCATGCAAGCCTACAGTTCACTGTAGTGGTCGCATTGCAGGAGATCATTATATCGCCAACTAGTAGGTAGCTGGCTACAGCATGCAATTCAGCTTGTGATGACTGTCCTTCCAAATCTAGTACTAATATTTAAATTACGTATAAAATATTTAAATTTTTAGATTACAGAGATATACTAGATAATAATAATTGATTTAACGTTCGTTATATTTAGTTGTTTTCAAGACCAAAAAAATAATGGATGTTATGGTTTTAGTAACTCAAAAATAGCAATATACTATACTTCTTAATCTAAAATCACATATACACAAATTATTTTTTGTGTAGATTGACATTGAATTTACACGATATTATATAAAGTTCTTGAATAATCTATGGAATTTCATGGTAATTTTGGAAGTAAAATTAAAACGGACTTAGGTAGCTGATTTTATTTATAATAGAACAATGTTGTTTTACTAATAAAGACAAATATTAGTCTCAGATTTTTTTGTACCTTCTGTCATTGGAATAGACTCAAGAGTGATTGTATTCACGTAGAATTGCGTGTTAGTTACATATATTTCTATAAAAACTATTGCATTTTGTTATATAACTTGACAAAAATCTTCGAAATTTAAAATGACTGGTAATGATGTTTTTCATACGATGACGTTTATTTTAGTAACAGTCAAAGTTTAGTTTTACGCCAATGACATTTGTGATTGAGTATTTTCAAAACACCTGGCCCCATACCGGCGCCCGCGCAGTTGACGACCGAGCAGCTGCAAACGGACTGGAACAACTTCCTAGTGGCCGTTAAACATATATATTCAAATTTAAACAGATAGCAAAGTAATTTTATTGAGAAAAAAACAGGTTTGATTTGTTTTAAACGACAATAATGTTAATAAGGAAATTTTAAAAATCTTGGGCGCTGATCAGACCACATTTTAAGATAATAAACAGCCAGTTCTGCTATGTGATCAGCGATATTTTTGTATGTTATGTATTATAAACTTCGTGCATGACTATTCTCTATATAAAAATATAGAGAATATAATAATTATGATGCATCCATTTGTATAACTTTACAAGAGCCAAAATATACATTTTCTATCACGATCAACACATAACTCCATAATATATATACGTAAAAAGCATTAAAATTCAATTCTTTATTCAATATAGGAAACATTTCAATTAAGTATTATTGTTAAAATAAAACACAATAGAACACTATGTTATATAACAATCTATAGTTTCTTATAGAATTCTGACCTTACCATTCTTTCTTAACTACCAAAATGAATGTCAACTATTATTAGCTCAAAATAACTGGGATAATTTTTACACGCCTTTCATATTTATTAATTTAGTTCAGAAGCGGTTATTCAAGTTATGACTCATTAATAAAAGGTTACTTACTAAGTTCCTACATATATACTTTTATATCCAAACATATTATAAAATATAAACTTAAGTATAATAGATCTATTCACTCACGAAGAGGCGCCCCTCCACTTTAAATTATCAGCGTGCTAATGCACGTGAGTGATGGTCGTTACAATATCGCAAGGTGAGGGCCCGCAAAAACGAAAATACAAATTAGATTGTTATTAGAAGCGCCTTCATGATGGAATAGATTTATACTATGGTATGAATGTTTCACTATCGTTGGTTTAGTGGTTAGTTTTTGAGCGATAATAACTTATCAAGTGCGAATCCAATGTCATACCGATAATAGTATTCGGGTTATTCTGCAAAAAAAGATTCGAGTTTGTAAGTTACCAGTGTTACATTACCTTGACTCAGCGATCAAGCAAAGCCATTTGTCCTGCACCTAACTTTTCCAAGCGTTCTCTACGATCAATTAGTAATACAATAATAAAAGACACAATCAGGCTTTTTTTTTAATTAGGCGAAGCGTCAAGAAGTTTAATTAGGCTTTTTTATAGTACATGCCGGCAACGTCAGTATGACCATAGAACACATGACAACCAAAAAGTCATATTTGATGGGAATATCGATAGTAAAGGATTACGAATGTGAACGACTAGTCTTATATTTCGAATATCATAATGTATGATAACGAGCTGATGCCTAACTCCTCGCTAAACATAATTTTTTTATTGACAAATAATATGATTTCGTTAGACTTTAGCGTACACTTAACAGCGCTTACATAGACGGAGAGAGCAGTAGTGTTAGACTGAAAGATGGCGTTCAAGCTATACTTATAAATTCCCTGCACGCACCCACATCATAGCAGCTTTTATATTATATCATTGTGTTTTAAACATTACTATGTAAATTTTGCTATCCTTATCAGAGCATACAATAAGATATCTCTTGAATAAGTTTGATGTAAGACCACTTACATTTGCAAGTCAAAATAGTTATAATAATAATGTAAAACAACTTAAAACTTATTTCAATATCGGTCAGCGCGAGAATATTATTATCATTGAAATATGATATTATACCAAGGAAACGAACAATTAAAAAAAAAAACAAGAATTAAAATATCGTGACTATTTTAAGATTCGACATAAGGCACTTTACTAAGCTTATCGAAATATTTAATACCATTATGTACTTACTAGAAAACAGGGTCGAAGTAGCCCTATAATAATTATGACTTCATATATTTTTGAGCATTTGGAACTTGAAAAGTTTGTGGTAAGTTATTGGCACAGTCTCGGGGTAAACTATTTTTCAAGCTTAATCCGTTTCATTTCTCTCCAAGAATGTACGGACTATTTTTACATGAAAGCCCCCTTGGTGTCACGGTCATGGTCTGCGCACTAGGGCCCAGCTGGCAAACGCCACCTCGATTGTATGACCAGTCTTACACAGCCAACAAACGTCAATTTCGAAAATAGCAAAAATGAATGTGAAAAAGTCTAAAAAATATAGTATAAAATAAAACCCTACCATTTTTAATAATAAAATATAAAAACTTTACCGTTGAATATTGTAAACGTGAAAAATATTCAAATTAAAGCTATCTTCAACTGATTTTTATAATCGACGATTGCCATTTAGAATTACCTCCACAAACCACGTTAATATAATGATCACGCTCATAATATTTTCAAGGGACCTCCGTATTCACTTAGCTTTTCCGTACTGTCTATTGTATGTCATACTAATATTATAAAGAGGAAAGATTATTGAGGAAAAAAAGCATATACCGAAAGGTCTGCGGTGTGATATATTATTTCTGAGAAAAGCATAAATAGTGGTTATGATTGATTATGATTATTAATGGTATGTAAGTAGTATCCTTCATACTTGTATATAATAACTGCGATGGTCTATTACATAACTTATTTATAAGATTGCATTTAACAAAGTTTTAAGTTACTTTATATCTCAGATTGGGCCTATAAAAATATCTTTAAGTTTTATGGAAAATAAAGAAAATTTTAACAAAAAGAAAAATTGACTTTTAAGTAGTCTAATATTTTTCATTTCATTTTACCTAGGAGGACTCTAAAAAATATGTTAAATATGGAATTATTATTATTACTTTTTAGTGCATTTTTATTTGTTTTAAAATAGTGTTTTGTTTGAAGTCGGTTTTTCTTTTTGTTAAAATTTTATTTATTTTCCATAAAACTTAAAGATATTTTTATAGGCCCAATCTGAGATATAAAGTAACTTAAAACTTTGTTAAATGCAATCTTATAAATAAGTTATGTAATAGACCATCGCAGTTATTATATACAAGTATGAAGCTGATGCAGACTAACATTTTTTTTCTTAATATGGATAGATTAAGCATGCCGTTTATATAAATCAGAAACTACTTCGGGGACAGTTTCAAAAGAAACTTTCTTTCGTGTAGCATAAACTACAAGGTACCACCCTCGAAAGAGCTGTAATCGACCTCAGTAAAAAACTTTGCAAAAGAGCTATTATATGTCGTACATCATATGACATCACATCATATACACAAAATTTGATTAAAGACAGTAAGAAATTCTGCCCCAAATCGCACCCTAACTGTAAGCCGTTTAGGAGTTCCGTCAATACATAGTATAAAAAACAAAGTCGCTTTTTCTGTCCCTATATCTTTAAAACTACGCAACGGATTTTGATGCGCTTTTTTTTAATAAATAGTGTAATTTAAGGGGAAGGTTTGTGTATATAATACATGAACAATATAGTAAAGAAATACTGACAATTTTAGAAGTTTGCAATGTGATGTCGTAAATAAACAAATTCTTTAGTATATTTAGTATGAGTATTGCACCCGTGAGAAGTCGGGGCGGGTCGCTAGTTGATTATAATATTCGATTATGACAATTACATGAACATAACCACGTTCCGGAGGATGATTCAAATATCCAAGTAACCCATAAATAAAAGATTCGACCGAGTATAGCTAACGTGCTCCTCAGAATTGTTCCGTTCCCTCCCGTTCCCTTAATTTGTCATAGATCCTATGCTCAGAACCTTACCAAACTTTCACCAAACTACCCTTAAAGTATATCCTTTATAATAAAAAAAGAATAATCAAAATTGTGCCAACCAATTTTGAGTTATTCACCTATTTATCGCGCACATACATAATGCAAATTTAAGACTTATGTCGATTTCATACAGATACCATCATCGAAAAAAAATAAAATTAAAATGGGACCCCACGGGAAGCACTACCTTTCAAACAAAAAAAAAATATCAAAATCGGTCCACCCAGTAAAAAGTTATGAGGTAACAAACATAAAAAAAAAAATACAGACGACTTTTACTTGGTGGTAGGGCTTTGTGCGACCCGTCTGGGTAGGTACCATCCACTCATCAGTTATTCTACCGCCAAATAACAGTAGTCAGTATTGTTGTGTTCCGGTTTGAAGGGTGAGTGAGCCAGTGTAACTACAGGCACAAGGGACATAACACCTTAGTTCCCAACGTTAGTGGCGCAGTGACGATGTAAGGAATAGTTAATATTTCTCACAGCGTCATTGTCTATGGGTGATGGTGACCACTTACCATCAGGTGGCCCATATGCTCGTCCGCCAACCTATACCATAAAAAAAAAGACGAATTGATAACCTCCTCCTTTCTGAAGTCGGTTGAAAAGGCACTTCAGATTAAGTTAGAATTTTTGACGACAACAAAAACAAACAACAATACTTACTTAGTATTTACTTATTTTTAGTTACTTAGTATTGTTGTATTTCGATTTAGAGAGCGAGTGAGCCAGTGTAACTACAAGCACAAGGGATACAACATCTTAGCTCCCATGGTTGGTGGCGCATTGTCAATGTATACGGGCGGTGGTGGCCACTTATCATCAATTAGCCCAACCCCACTTAACCAGAAAAAAATATACAACAACTATAAATTCTATTACTATGAACCTTTCATACTAAATTAATTGAACACAGGACATACTGTAGGTTAATATGTTGTCTATTATTTTATTTATAATTTAGATCAGTTAGCGAGTAGTTTTGACTTTTCGCTTCCTATAATCTATAATCAGGCTATAATTCTTGTTTTACCCTGACAAAATCGGGTCAGACCGCTAGGAAGAGCATTATTGAAAATAATAATTTTATAAAAATGGCAAATAATAATGCTCAATGATGTCAATGAATAGCCCAGTGAGCGTGACAATTGAGCAAGCTAGAGTTTTGCCGTGAAAGCCTATTTACAACTTGAACTGTGGAAAGGTGTCGAATCCGATAAACGCGGTAAATTTGATGCTAAAAAAAGATTTAAAGGTCAAATCGAAGTTAATACTGTTAGCAGACCAAACCAATTACGTACACATCCAAATTGCTAAATCAGCAACTTAAGTATGGTTCAAATTACAACGGCATTTCAAGACTGTTCGCAAGGTTGGTTTATTGAAACATTAATAAATACAGTATTAACAACTAAAGCAAGAATTTAAGACCAAAACATCGTCGGCTCATACATTGAGATGTATTTCATTTAATAATATGGGAAATATCATTTAAAAATATATGATTAAAAATGACTAATACAAGAAAAGAAAGGCTGAAAAGTAGCTTTTTTTAGCTAGAAAACTAAATTACTGTATGAACTTGTACATAGACTCTGACGCACCAGTTTATATGATTGTGAACAAAGAATGGTTAGAAGGTCCACCTGTTCGAAAGAAAAGAATAACTGACGAGAAATTTCTAACCGATGTAAGTTTTAGTAATGTTACCATACAAGTACCTACTTGCATAAGATGCTTGCAATGAAGAAATGCAAGTAAGGTATGTGTTTTATGTATCATTATTTTCAACTATTTGTTTAGATCAGTCTGCATTATGTGGTGTAGCTAGGTGAGGAAGGGCCCCGGTGCATAGAAAAAGAATCGGGTCCCCACCCCCTCTTTCCCATCCCTCTTTAACTAATAATTACCCTTTTATAATAAAAGATACCAAATAAGAAATCTTATGCTTGATTGTGTTTTTCTAGCTTCAGAAGCTTAAGGTTTAGTTTAGAGGGTTTGAACGATTTATAATGATCGAACGAAAAAAATATTATATTTATAAATAATAACATTAAATAATAACATAATACGATATCATATAATCTACATAAAACATAACAACACACAACACACTACAGAAAAACTAACGTAATAATTAAGAAAAAATCGTAATATTTTTTTTCATAAATTTAGGTATTATATCCGAAAAATGTCAGGATTCGTGATCTTAAAGCGCACGTTGTTATAATCAAAACAGACTCTATTTATAGGACAAATATTACCGACATTTAAGTTATATAATAAGTGTTCTATTATTATCTATGTCAATGCTTTTTTTAATATAATTTGATATTAATGTATCTTATTAATTGATAGTCGTACATAACATACATACATAACTTGCATTTATTTTGTCACACCACAGATGCTATCTGAGTCTGATGTCATAAGAGTCTTTAATATTAGTTCGGTCGAATAAGCGCGGTCAGTTCATTATATGTAACTTTGCATTCACATCAGTAATAATATTCAATAACTATAGGTACATATGTAGGTAAGACGTTCGAATATTACTATACAATGTAAATTACTTTCATTATGATTGCCTGTGAACTTATCAATGCTTACTTTTACAAAAATAACATTGCTTACTTTTATTGCAACAGTAATTATTCGGCCGACTGAAACGAATAGACCACTTTATAAATAAATTTTTTGACAGTTAACATCCTTGTTGATGAACGTGGAGACTTCTGGTTTAATAAGTAAGATATCCACTTCATCCCAATATAGCATGGGCTCTGAGATGTTGACTCAAATAGGAAGCTAAATTTATATATCGAAAATTACTTATCGTAGTATATGTTATAACAACAACAACAGCCTGTATATTCCCACTGCTTGGCTAAAGGCCTCCTCTCCCTTTGAGGAAATGGTTTTGGAAAATATTCCACGCTGTTCCAATGCGGTTTGGTGGAATACACATGTGGCAGAATTTCTATGAAATTTGTCACATGCAGGTTTCCTCAAGATGTTTTCCTTCACCGCTGAGCACGAGATGAATTATAAAGATAAATTAAGCACATGAATCAGCAGTGCTTGCCTGGGTTTGAACCCGCAATCATCGGTTAAGATGAACGCGTTCTAACCACTATGTTATAAACGAGACATCTATTATCTAGAGAGTCTAAACTTGCCCGCACGCATCACAGGAATTAACACTCAGACATGAGAAAAAAATCGTTAGATAGCCTGTTTATTGAGGAAGCTTCTAGACTGTATACTAGGGAGCGGAGCAATGACCTTAAATAAGATTCATTTGTACTCATCGTGTGCATGAGACAGGCATGTATAATCTAAATTAAAACAGCCATTCAATGCCAATCTTTAAAATGTTATTAGGCATTACAAGGTAAAACAAAATGCAGTTACTCAACCTTAGTTGCAGACGTTTTAAAAGTTAGAGAAATATTATTACCGTTTGACCTTGCTGCATCCTCACAAGAATTTCGTATTTATAATTAAGTATACAATTTTAAACAAAAATAAAGCGTTAAATAAATGTATAATAAAATAATGCTTCATAACTAAAAAAACTATCTGACTATAAAAATTCAACAAAACAATTCAATATAGAATATGATCTACTAAAATAATAGGGATGTCATACAATGTAGGCTTTTTTAAAACAACCCCTAACATGTTAAAATTCATTCTAACTAATGTGGGCGAAAATTCTTTAAAGCGTTTTTATAAACGAATTAAAAAATAATTGTTATTAAATGTTTATACAAATTAACATTTTTTGCATATGATAAAGTAAAAAATACACTTTAAATAATTTTAAGCACAGATACACAATAAGGTCACTGTCAGATAAGACAGTGGCTAAGATACGGTCTGACTCACGCACAAGCTCATCTGCATGTTGTTGTAGAGTCGAACAAAATAAAACATACCTAATGCTGTGTTTACATCGACACAGTCGCTCGATCGAGTTTCATAAATATGGAGTTATATAATTATATACAAATTATGTTTCTTAGTTTATTTATAGAAATGAGTAACAAAGTCCTTGTCACATATTTATTATGTAATAACTGTACAGTTTAATTTGAAAATAACATATCCATCAAATCGTCAATATGTATAACTTTATCAAAATTAATTAAACGAAAGTCAAATTATTTTACACTTCATTATTATTGAGACTAGAAAGAAAAATAACTGTTTCGTAATTTACCATTCCGGAAATATAATTAAACTTATGAAACGCGTTCTATCGATTCGTTTTATTATTTTCATAACGCTGGTATATAAATAATAAGGCTTTGAATAAACTTATAACAGTTCATAATACGAAAAGGAATAATTTTAAGAAACAATAAAATACAAACAGAAAAATAAATTTTTAAATAATAACCTAGCAGTAATGATATTATAAACTATATTTTTCTACTTTAAATGGTAAAAATGATTAGTTGTTAGACGATAAAAGCCAATGCTCGAGGCAATCTATTCAAAGAATAATCTTATATTATTTTAAAATAAAATTACAAAACTATAATTACGACATTTCCCTCTTATTTCATAAAGATTGATAATATTTTTTAAAGACACAATACATAGACACAAACAAATTATATAGACATTTAGTTTCTTCCTTAGTTGCGCTAGTAACATGATTTCAAGATTCTTTCTCGAAATAATTACTTCATTCGTTTGCATGCAATTACTGCACTAGTCGAGATACTATGAGGAGTATAATAAAGGTATCGAAACATATTGCGTTCTAAATTTTTAAGATCAAATTATACATAAACATACCATGTATGAGGTTAGAATTTACCTTATCTGATGTACTTAATTATAATTGGTCTCGTATGCACTTGCATGCAAATAAAATGTTCATACCGCTCGAGAAATCTGGAGAGAGCGTGCGCATTGAAGCAAGTAAAGGCAGGTTTTGTGTTACATCCACGTCAATACAATACATTAAGGCTGATTGGATAAGCATGAATATTTATATATTTTTGAATAACGTCTACTGCTTGCAGCGTGTTCACGTTTTTACTTTTACCTCATAAAATAACTTGTTTCTATTTCTTCTTAACATTGTAATATTATAATTATTTTTTTTAGTTTATCATGAATCATCAATAGGTCTCAATCTAATAAAAATATTCTTATTAATTAGGAAAAACCCGTGTCACGTAATTTAAAGGATAAAATGAACCTGAAGCAAGGTTTTATAAACATAATCGCATAAATTACTTACTATCATCAAAAAAAACGATTAAATTAACAAAAAGATGACAACACCCTATATCGTGTTACTTGATATCACATTTAAGAAAAATATTTTTGTGGCTCTACATTGAAAAACAAAAAGAACTCCTTTAGATTTTAAGTATGTTTGTATTATAATATAAGGCTTTGATGCTAGGCCTTGGTTAGAGCCAGTGTAAGAGCTTAAGATTGAAATCAGTGTTACATAGTAAAACATTCGCAAATAGCTCAACATTACGATATTACACAACATTAATAACGTTAAATTGCAAATGATGATACGTCAATTGTCGACAAAGTCGTGTTTCACGTTCGAATAGATTAGATATCGATTTTGCTGAATGTATTATTATACTTCAGAACACACTTATTTAAATCTTACATATATAACCTCTAATGTTTTCAGTATCATATTCTTTGTGTATTTATATAAGAAAAAAAAGTATTTAATACTTGTGTTATACTCCAGCTTAGTATATAAAATTTAATTTCACTTTAAATAGGTTTATTTATTCAATGACAATATAAATATAAAAAAAAATTGTATTAGTCTGTAGGACTGTAGGTACATGAGCGCAATGTCGATCGTTTAAATCAGAGCACAAAAAGCGACCTCGCAACCAGAAAGGTTGTTGGTCCGGTTTTGAACGGCTCACTTTAAAAAAGTTTAACATTTTAAATAAAAATACAGTCATTGTTCCTTAATAGCAAAATTTACTCTTTCGTTCCACGAATCCTGAAAAGTGTTTAATTCTCCTTGTAACTCAAAACGTTGATGTTAAATCTTTACATATATATTTTAATAATAATTATTTAAATAATTCATGCTTTTACTATTCTTATTTTTTTACTTAAAATAATTCGTTTAAAATACGTTATGTTTTTATATGCAAAAAAAACGCTAATTTTAACCAAGCATAACTAAATGCATCACTTGCTATTCTCTAGGAAACAATGTAGGAAAACCATAAAAAGCGATAAAAATTACGATAATAAACACGAGAATATTTCACTTACGCGTGAGATATTAGAATTGAATAAAAACTAAAAGTTTGCGTAAGTGATTTGCTTCACGTTAGAAAAGTATAGAAAAATATGTATGTACGTACGTGTATCAAATTATTACAAATGAAGTGTGTTAATTAGATACCTAATACGTAATAGTAATTACATTCGATTTACTTAATGAACAAAGCAATATTTTATTTAAAGAATTTTAATTGGTACATAAAAACTTCATCCATTTCATATGTATTTCATTTTTAAAACCATCAGGCGAATCCGTGTAGACTTTGAACAGAGTATAATATTAGATAACCTAATTCATTTATTACGCTATATGCTAAGTAAATGAAATGTAACTTTCCTATATGAATTAAATTTAGAAAATCTAACAGAATTTACAACACGTATTAAACGTATTTTCATCGTTATCAGACTATGTCGTAATAATTGTAGTTAGTGGAAAAAACTGCTGCCGCCATTTCCATCCGCATTGCAACCAAATAGTGAAATTCTATTGGCTGCTTGTTTCCAAACAATACCAGCTTCGGCTTACTGGTATTCACTAATGGTGTTTGTAAGTTATTACCTAAACTGATAAAAACTGATCATGGGCCGTTGACTTTTTGGGACTCTGAATATTCTGATATTACAAATAAATCGTGCAATTTCTGTTTTCGGTAAAGATTATATTTTAAGTATGAAAATGCAAAAAGTTTTCGTTTTTTATTTACGTTCGACACTAGATGGCGATATGGACCTTCTCCTCGACCACTCACTGCGCTACTTCGCCAGCTAGAGTCAATTCCGCGTCGATTCGATTTGCTAACGTAACTTTCGGTAACAAATGTTATATTACGCAACTGTAACGTGATATACTACGTAATATTGGGTTTATTGATATACTTAACAATGGTGTTCACTTTTTTCGAAGCGATCAACTCGTGCAGTTGCGCCGTCGTAGCTACGAAGGGGCGTTAGCGACGGCACCAACTAGCGTGAATAAACATTGACCAAGCACCGCGCTCCAGCAACTCACCGCAACATTCTTAGCGTAAAAGTTAACGTGGATGGTTTACTCTATGTAATTTGCGAGGACTGGCTTGTTAAAATTAAGTTACCCCATCGAAGATATTACAGTGCGAACGACTAATACGAAATACGATTTTACTTCTTGTGATGTTGTGTGATACTAATGTTTCGACTAAAGTTTTCGCGGATCTAAATGGATATTGGAAATATTCGCGCAAGTCATAAACATAGTAAGTATAGTCAGCATTTATTTAATATTTTTCGGCAGTTCCACTTTTATTTATTATTTTTAGAAATAGGGAATTAAATTTAAACCAGTAGATACCTAAAAAAATAATAAATAAATAGGTAGTAAGTGCGATGACATTAACTTTTTAATTTTTATTATTAGGAATAAACACTTCTGGATTATTTTAATACATTTTTTTCATACAACATTTACTCAGTATCAAAATATTATTGAGACAAAACATGTATGTATGCATTTATTTAAAAGCTATTTTCAATAACTGCCATTGCTCTGCATTTGTTTATTTTTATTTATATTTTATTTATAAATTATTAAACATAAAAATACAGTTACTTAAATTATAATGTATAAAAATATCACATTTTAAAGTCTTCAGCAAGAGGCCAGACGCCGATTTCAAGGTTCTTTAGTAGAAATAACTTTTTGCAACAAATTTTGATGTAATTAAAAATAACCTTGGAGGAGCAAATGTACATTTTTTAATTTAATTAGCTATATATTTTATAATTCTAGGAGTACTTTTTCTTTTAACGGACGTATATATTTATTTATAAGCAAAATAAGTACTCTAGCTAGGACTCATAATATTTCGTAGAACTGTGTTTATTTATATAATTATGTATATAGGTCACTCACTTAATTTTTATATAATCAATAGTACCAAAACTAGTAATGGCACATAATGTTTGATCGTTATTTAGTAAAGAATAGCCCGTAAATGTCTCACCGATGGGCTAAGGCTTCCTATTCAGTTGAGGAGGCGGTTTGGTACTAATACCACCACGCATCGATCCAACAAAACGTATTGGATTTAGATTGGTTTAGATTTTGATACTTTTGATTAATTTGATTATGGACTAAAGAAAATTAGTGAAATATAAAAAAAAAAAACATGCAAAGAACTCGAAATTATGACTAGAAATTTAAAGTTCCGTTGGTTAATCTAACACTTAACAGAATATCGCATAGACGGATAGACTTTAACCGTGGTAATATTTTCAACCGACTTCAAAAAGGAGGAGGTTATCAATTCATCTGTATGTATTTTTAAATAACATTTCATAAGCAGATACAGTCGGTTCGTTACTTTATAGCTGTATTATATACTTAATTGTACGCCTGTATGTATGTGCAAACGATACGATTTCTATTTAATGATAGAGCATGATGTGCATATTTGTGCTTTATTATTACCATCAATAATTCTATTAATATGTTTATGTAGTATGATTAAAAATGTAATAGAATTATCATATTTCAATTTCGATTAATTATATTATTAGTAGTAGATAATATTCATATTTGGAATACATTTATTGATTTAAAGTTCAGCTTATGAATAATTTTCACTAAAAATGTTTTTTTTTTTTTAACATTGCTATTGAAATAATATTTTTTATCGCTTGTAGCAATACTAACAAACGTTATACGTTATACGTTTTTGTAATGTTATTGTTGTATTGTGTTATTTCAGTACGCGAATCCGATCACTTTATGAATTTTATTGTACAATTCGGTAGGAAACAATACAATTTAAATTTACCGCTACAAAACTGAAACTAAATACCGATGCGCACGATTCGTTACTTGTAAATATATAACGCAAGTAATAATTACTTTCTGAAGTTAAATTTGATAAAATAGTATTCAACTTAAATAAAAATAATACAATCGATAAATACTAAAGCAAATATTACGTTGATTTGATTTTTATAATCTGGATGGTAAGTATCATACCTTAACCTGTCTAATATAATATACACGGAATACAAAGACTATATAACCTATGTCGGCTATTTATGTTCCAAGATTTAAATCAAAACAATTATATACTAATTCCAACGGTAGGTTTTATGAGTGTTTTGACGTCGTACACATTAGGGTACTTTGTTTGTAAATATTTCACTATTTCGTATATAATTTAACAATATTATACATTTAAAAGATATCTAGATTATAAATATTACATTTTTCCTCTAAATTCATATAAATTCTAAAGTTGCTATTGAGTTTCAATACGTACGAAACAACAATTGTTATTTTTTTACAAATTTCGTGTTGTGAAGTCGATTGTTCATTCTTGCGTTATTGTCTGAGAAATATTTCTTAGCGGATTTTGCAACTTTAATTAAGTGTTGTAATGAGCTTGTAACTTACGGTCTTGGAATTAAAATTATACTTATTACTTATATACAAACATAACGGTGGTTTCATAGTTATCGCAATAATTTGTAAATAGATACAACCAAATGTGGACCCCTACTTAATGTTTTTACTATGTTTAGCAGTTTTTTTTATTGCTTATTACTATTGTTATTTAGCGTATGCATTAATATTTATATCTGACTTACACATTATTTGCATTGATAATGTTGTTAATATTTTAGCTTATCGATAAAATAATGTTTGGTTTACTTAAGGTGAAAAATAACTTTTCAAGACACGCGTCCTACAATTGATCTGTTAGCTGCATCAGCTTTCGCAATATGTAAAACGTGTAAAATACAAAATAGACTGTGTTGTGTGCATATTTTCCAACCTGAAGAGAAACTCTGAAATTATAGTTATTCAGATTTAAAAGAGAAAAATGTTTTTATAGTGACAGTCAAACCCTGTTTAATCTGTAAAAAGTAGGTACAATACTATAATGTGCATGACAATATTGTTATGTACCTACATATATATGTATATTAATGACATATTTTTTTATCTTTATCCAACTTGTTTTTCTCTCTCATTTACTGAGTAGGTATACCTACCTACTTAAATTTACAAAATATATTTTATTTTAACAATTTATTTTAACTCTAAATCTCGGATATTCAAATTTTCTAACAATGACAACCTAATTACAAATTTATGAACAAAATTATGATGACAATGATTATGCAATATTATAAAAAGTAAAGAGTAAAACATAAAGTCCTAACTTAATTTCGGTCACGGTGGCTGAGCTCTAGTTGTATTTCGTGCGTATATTATACTCCGATATTAGACGATTTTCCAACTTCGCAGGAAATATTACGTACAATAATTTATTATTGTTTGCAAAACAATAGTACCATAGTTATGCAATAACTATACCTACCCACTCTCATTCGCTATCATATATGTGGTAGAAATCCATAACGACAAAAAGATCATGCGCAAAGCCTGGGGCTTTACTTGCTTTTCAGGGCTCGAGTATCATATAGCTTATCTCCTGGCTCCAGCTTATTTTATTTTCAATAGCTTTCATTGACTCGCAATTTCGAACATAATATGACACGAATGGATTGTGTAACATACATGCTACCCCTAGACCAATGAAATCGTTCCATACCACATAACTCATAATACGAGATATAAGGTCTAGAACAGCTTCATTGGTATTATAATATATCATATTATATTTTGCATAACTTTGTACTAAATACTGTCATGAATATCTATATTGATTTTATTACCCATCTCCATAAATTTGCATATAATATGTGTGCTATTCTCAAACGGTCGAAATAAAGTATTGAGTAAAAACGTTAAAAGTCCTAAAACTCCTAAATATAAAATTAAGTATTAAAATTTTTTATTAAAATTAATTAATTATGTATAAGTTATACTATATCTGTTCAATATTTATTATCTGTGAGAGTTTGTTTTGAACTTTGAATGATCTGAATTTCATTTTTGCCATCTGTTTAATATTGCAGAACGCTACGTCAATGTGAATTAATTATATAAAATGAATAAAAATTATGGTAGAAGACTCGCCGAGTTTCAAGATGAACACTTCTGCGCAGGAAATGTCACAGGAAATTTCCGCCGCTCATCTTCACTGCGGCTGCGCGGTGAAAAAATGGTGCAGCGATCGCCTTTAACAACTAGGAAATATATTCCAATAATCACGGAAAATACACACCAGAAACAACGAAGCGATGGCTCTCGACTTCCAGAGCCAAGCCATCGCCCACGCAGTCAAGTATGTTATACTATTTTGATCCGTGTTGCAGCATTAATTTGCGTTGGCTACTGCACCACGCATTCTTTTAAAAAATCAAATATTCATATCATTTAATAAATTGAAATAACGATTGAACCACTGTTGTTATACAATATATTGATGTAAAATTTGAGCTGATGAAATCTCTTGTTGATTTTGTAAATGTTCTATTTTAATACAGTTTCCTTTTGTTTTATTTTTAGTCATTCAATTCAAACAGTCAAAACAAACCAAAGAAATCCTGTTTGAAAATACAAGAGCCGTGTATGGACAGAAATCTGAGTATGACAGATTCAGCCCATACTCCACCTGGTTCTCCGGAAGATTTGCCTGATGATGAATCCTTGCACAGTTATGGCAGTGCAGCCACCGCCGCCTCAATCGATGCAGGATATGCACCATTCAATGGTACCACTTTCAGTGGCAGGTCCATGCGGTATGTGTTGCATTGTTCCTCACATGCTGGTCTTGCTGGAGAGGAGTATTTAACACCGACTCAGCGAGCTCAAAAGCAAATTCGTCGTCTTAAAAACCTTCTAAGCCAAGCAAAGAAAGACTTGGAAAAGAAAGACAGTGAAATATTTCAGCTTACAAAAGAAGTTGTCGAACTACGTCTATACAAAGCTTCCATATTCTCACCAGATGATAAGTCAAACTCTAGTGAGATTGTTACAGTACGAGAAAACAATGGCGAAGCATCAATTGAAGATGACAGTATTAAATGTAAGGAAAGTCATCGATCCTTTGATATTATTGACAGTCCTTTATTTAAAGGGCAAACACCAACTCGGTGTCGCAATGAAATGCAAGGGTCATTCACTGATTCAGGGCACTTTGATGATCTCACAAATTCATCCTTACATTCAAAGGAATCAGTTCATATGTTAACCCATGATGCATCATGCATGACCGAAACTTCTGACAGTGATGAAGAACGGCGCAATTTGATAGCTTATTATGACAAGAAAATAGAAGATGTTGTGCGATCACATGTGGGAGACACGCAAGAAATGAAAAAAGCACACAATGATAAAGTTGAGGCTTTGCTTCAGAAACTAGCAGATGTCAATACACGGTACTGTGAATTGTTGCCGAACTATGAACAGGCAAAGGAAAGAATACATGTTTTGGAAAAACAATTAGAGGAAGCAAGCAAACAGTTACAAGATGAAGAAGGCAGACATCGTTCTATGTATTTGCAAATGTATGATAAGGGTAGAGAAGCGGCCAAGTATGAATTGGATAAGGTAATGTACTGTATATATAATAGTACTTTAAGCTACAGCTTAGCAAATAGTTTGTTTGAAAAACAATTATTCATAAGCAATATTAATTTTCTAGGACGCTGAACCAGAACCTAGTACTAGCCAATTGAACAGAGTTTCAGTTGAAGAGCTGTTGGAACAGTTGCAAATTACTCAGACTGAGCTTGAAAACGTCCGAGTGAGTATATAATAATGCTTTATGTATGAATTTTGCTCAAAATAATATAGGTAGATGCCCTCGCTAACTGACTCATTAGCAAAAATTATAAATTCATAACTCCTGAAACCTCTATTTTTAACAAAGCCCATAATTATTAAATTAGAAAATTGATTCTTTCTTTCTATTTAAAATGCTAACACTTTCTTAGTGGTTTTTGATTCTATTGTTATAAATAAAATCAAATGTATTTATTTAAGTTGTCTTTGAATCCATGAACTAATAAATCACAGTGTTGTACACCGTTTGTGTAGAGTGTGCAAGTAGTAGCAATTAACAGGAACTGCTTTAACATGTAGTGAATTACAGGACACTGCATTCACAGAGGACAGAACGACAAAGTCACAAGTACTTCTAAGTGCAAAGGAGGCTGTTTCTTTATGGGTCCTAGGAGCTCGAAAGGTTGGAGTACTACAAAGAACAGACTAGTCATATTAATAAATTTAAATTTTATTTACACCTTGCTTTATTGCACAAGTCACAGTTCTTTGCTGTTGTTGTGTAGTAGTTCTAATATACCCATTTAAATAAATCTAGACCATGTATATTGTATAGGATGTAGTGCATGTTGCTGGCAATTTAAAAATAATTCACTTTCAATCTTTTTAGGTAAAATGTCACATAGCTAAACATATGTCACATTTCACCATTTATCAGTTGTATTTCTCATGCAATATGTCCTTGTAGCTTTCCAGTCATGGTATAGCTAGATATAATTATTATATCTAGAGTAAACTTTAATGATATATACTGTGACTATTTATGTGCAAATTAAATATGTAATCATAACCCTATATGTGTTTCATCCCGTAGTGCTAGTTGTTAACAAAATCATTAAATCAAAACCTAACCTGTGCTTATTAGGCTTTGCATGCTATATTTTGAAACAGCCTCTTTTGGTTATTTGGTGGAAGTACTTGAAAATTATATGAGGAGAAAGGTATAATATATACATTCTAACAGTGTTGTATATACTGTAACAATAGATAAATATAGCATTAATTTGTAATAAGAAAACATAGTGCTTAGCAACAAACAACTTATATAATATCATTTCAAACAAAACAAATTATTGCAACTTGTTTTGTTTCATTTCCTGCTGAAAAAAGCAAGCTTTCTTGGAACCATATTACAAACAACAAAATATCTTTTACTGATAAATCTATGAATGAACGATCTCATCAACCTCTTTTTTTTATGTCTAGTAAACATCAACATTGTTTCATGGATTAATTTTAAGTCAGTTCAAATTTATTTATAATTTTTCTTTTACAGTTAAATTACACAATTCAATTTTGGTTTGTATTTTAGATATTTAGACATAATATTTAGTTATTATAATTTAGTTACTTCTTAATGTAGATAGTTACATATGTATATTTATGGTCTCCCTATCAGATGCGAACAAATTCTAAAATATTAATAATCTGTTTCAGGCAATGTATCGTCGCATTGTAGAGTCCCAGAAAGGCACCAAGATGAACGTAGACCCGGAGGTAACATTACAGTTTCTGAAGTCGGCAATTTATTATTTCCTCACCGACCCGGAGAATCACCAAGGACATTTAAATGCTATAGAAAACATACTAGGGTTCACCGAAGCTGAAAAGAAAAATATACGCAAAGCAAGAACGACGTAAACTGCTGCAAATGTGTGATAGTTTTAAATAGTTAATTGTTTGCCACATAGTTAGGTATAATTGTTGCATGTCCTCCGAGACTAGTTAGATGATACATAAATTGCAATTGGCTGCACATTATTTTACGTTACTAATAAGGTAATTCATATACATACTATATTTCCTTATACCTTCACTGTGGTAATCGTTTACAACTTTTTTTTACTAGGGTTTAGGATATAGCTAAGGATTTTAAATCGAATTTATTTTTTCGCAGCTAAATTGTGATTTTTAAATAGTTTTTAAGCGCCAAAGAAAGCATTCCTTTTTTTTGATTGTGCAATTTTGACTTTTATTTATAAGTGTACAGAGTGAAGCTTAATAGAGAATGACAATTATTGTAAGTGTTATAATTTCTATTATTATTTTTTTCTTATTTGTTGTTTTTGTTTTCTCGCATGTTATATACTTTTATTTTGTTTTTATAAACAATTTTATTTACACAATGTAACTTAAACATATTTATAGAACTTGGAAGGTTAATTTTATGTTTCACAAACCGTAGAGAATTCTTAAACATCACCTATCCTTACGTTGCGTCACAATAAAATTAATCTTCTATAGCTAGTTTACTAAAAATTTCAACCAGTTTTATCGACGTTTTCTTGCCTCCTTAAAAGCTACGTCTGTGATTAGTATATTTATAAATATATTGTTGCATAATATAGCCTTATTTAATCGCTATTCCATTCTAGTGGGATCTTATTTTATAAAAATAAAATCAGCATAATACTCTTTTTCAATTTGAAATTCACAGAAATGTGTTACTAGATAGGAAACATTAACTTATTTTATTTTAAGGCATGCTTAGCCAATGTTCGAACGTGTTGTTGTTTTGTATTGCTAGTGACAAAGCTATTACATAAGCAACGGAAAGTATGTCGACCATGGGATATCATTTGCCACATTCATCTTCATTTTCTATCTTTTCTGAGCATGTCAAATTGATGAGATTTAAAGTAACATTGTTTACATTTAGTGGATGGAAATTTGTGATTTTGCATCTTTTATTGCATAATAAAATGTCTTATTGTGTACCTGGTAACCGTATAGGTACTATGTACATAAGAATTGTGTGACATTTTCACTGACAGCTATAATTCTTTGTTTTAAATAAACAGTGAATGCATAATGTGGCGTTTCTCTTTTGAAGGTGGATTTGATTCATTTAATAAATTTACCAATTTTCTCCTTTCTTCCTTTTTGAATGATGTCCTCTTAACCGAATCGAATAAACAAAATTTATACAAATAACAAACTGCAAATATACACAAAGAAGAATATAAACAAATACATACATAAAGAGCTATACATAATTATACTTTTATAAGCTTTACATATGTAAGATTAAATAAATACAATACATACGTAGATACTAGGGAGAAATGGAGAATATTACATTTTTATTCGAGCCTGCTGTTGAGTCTGAGAAGCTTGAATGGCTCTTTGAAATAAAAGGGATTCGCAGAATTCGCTGGATTATTATATATACGTCGATATAAGGTTTTAGGTGCGATTTGAAAATGTCAATTTAAATTTTCGCGCGAAAACGGATCTATATTTCGTATGACGTCAAATCAGCCTGTCACTGGCCCACTGATCGTACTTGTTCTCAGTGGCTTTCATACTTATGCGTTTTTTCTCGATTTTCGAGATCTTCGATAGTCCGTTTTAATATTTTACAAAAAAAGTATCTCAAAGTACTTTTTTTGTAAAATATTAAAACGGACTATCGAAACTCCGAATAAAAACGTTGTTGACCTTTTTTTTTTTTTTTTTTTTTCTCGCTGGAAAAACGCTTTACGCGCTTCCCCCACGTGATGGAAAGTGGGGGGGTGTGTGGGACTCCCCGGAGCCCTGAACGCCGAGTACGCCCAAGCACACCGGGTTTACCCACTAAAAAACCAGCGGTACCCTCTCCGTCTTTCGGCGGACGCCACGGGATCGCTTACGCATGCTACCGTGACGCCCTGACGGTCGGCCCGTCTATACGGGCCTCCAACAGCTAGGGGGGATTCCCAGGGTACTGGGACCCCCCCTGGTCCCTACGGCGCCTATTGAGGCGGAGGGAGAAGCTGCGCGTAGCGCCTTTTCCTTCTCCCCGGTCGTCTTCTGCGGAGCGAGTCAGAGGCGGCATTCTTTTCCCGCTCCCGCTCCGCTGCTTCCTTCTGCGACATGACACTTTCGCAGAAGGAGCGCATCTCCGACCAGCACATCTCGCTACCGAGCATGGCGTTGATAACGCTCGACAGCGAGAGGTCTCCGCCCATACTTGCCGTAAGGGTGTGCCTCTGGGGCCCCCACGCAGCACACTCGTACAGGGTGTGGTACGCCGTGTCCACTGGCGCACCACACTCGTGGCAGGAGGGTGACTCCTCCCGCCGCGCTATCCCGTGCAGGTACTTACCGAAGCACCCGTGTCCGGTAAGTACCTGCGTCATTCTGTACGACAGTGTGCCGTGCTTCCTCTCGACCCAGCGACTCAAGTGGGGACGGATCGCCTCCACTGTCGCTAGGCCCGCCGAGGGAGACCCCAGATCCTCCTGCCATCGGGCGATCAGGGCTTGCTGGGCTAAAGCCCTGATCCGCCCGACCTCCGCCGACCCCGGACGGTCGCCGCGGTCCCTCGCCTCGACCCGGAACCGGTACACTTCCGCGAGCACCTCCGCCTGGAGCTCCCAGGGCGGATCACCCGCGAGAAGTGTCGCCGCTGTCCACGACACCGTACGGTACCCTCTGATGCCTCTCACCGCTATGACCCTCTGCGGCTTTCGCAGCAGGGCCCGATTTTTAGCGGTGAGGGCGTCTATCCAGATCGGGGCACCGTACAGCGCCATCGACCTCACTACGCCGGAATAAAGACGCCGGCATAGCGACCCCGGCCCCCCCACATTCGGAAGGAGGCGACCAAGAGCGGCGGCGGCATTGATGAGCCTCGGGCCGAGATGAACAAAATGCTGCCCGAAGCTCCATCGTCCGTCCAGGATCAGGCCCAGATACTTCATCTGGGCCTGCACTTTGATCACCGTCCCGTGGACGGTGATACTCGCCCCTCGTGGGGGTCCTTTCCGTGGACCGTGGAAGAGGAGGGCCTCTGTTTTGGATATGGAGACCCTCAAGCCCAGCATTTCCATGCGGTCCACGGTGAGAGCCGTTCCGACTTCGGCAAGGCGAGCCGCCTCCCGGAAGTCCCGTCCAATCGCCGTGACGAGAGTGTCGTCAGCATAACACAACACCCCCATCCCGGGAAGGACGGGAGCCCGCAGGAGCCAGTCGAAACCGACGTTCCACAGAATTGGGCCGAGGACCGACCCCTGTGGAACGCCGCAACCCACTCGATGCCGAACGATCCTCCCATCGACCCCCGCCCAGAGGACCTCCCTGTCCTGGAGGTACGCCTCCAGCAGTCTCCTCAGATAGGTCGGCACCCCATGGTATCGGAGTGCCTCCCGTATCGTCTCGAAAGGGAGACTATTGAAGGCGTTCGCCACGTCAAGCGACACAGCCAGGACGACCTGCCCCCGGGCCACCGCTTCCGTCGTCCGAGTCTTCAGGGCGTTCAGGGCGTCGACCGTCGACCGGCCCGCCCTGAATCCGTACTGCGCCTCCGAGAGACCCGGACCGACCTCCTCGAGGTGCTGAACGAGACGGGCTGCAAGGACCTTCTCGAAGAGTTTTCCCGTCTCGTTCAGCAGCACAATTGGCCTGTATGCCGAAGGGGAATCCAACGGCCGACCTTCCTTCAGCAACAGGACCAATTTCCCTTCTTTCCAAGGCTTCGGAAACTGCCCGCTGCACAGACATTCGTCGAACAGCTCCCGAAGCCTTGCACCTAGGTATTCCAGGGTGTCGCACAGAATACGCCCTGGAACCCCGTCCGGACCCGGCGCCGTCTTCCTGGCCCTCAAGCGGCCGAGGGCCATCTCCATCTCCCGCTCCGTAATCAGTGGTGGAACCACTGCGTCTTCGGTCACGGAGCGGGGCGCCATCTGCGGAGGGACGTGCTCGCCTGGATGGGGGAAGAGTTCCCCAACCACGCGAAGGAGGAGTTCCGGCGGCATCGTCTCGGTGACGGGAGCGCCTTGGGTGCGGAACTTCCCGCGTACACCGCGGTACGGGCGCCCCCACGGGTCTCGATTGAGACCCGCCAGAAGCTCCTCCCTGGCCTTCTCCTTGGCCTTGCGTATCGCCAGCTGCAGCTCTTTTTTCAACTGGCGATAAGCGTCCAGCAACTGTCCCTCCAGATCCCTGTCAAGGCCGTTGCGTCTTCGACAGCGGACGTAGGCCCTCCGTGCCCGACAGCACGTCGCCCGAAGGTCGGCGATTTCGGGCGACCACCAGTATACATGCCGGCGCGGAACTCTGCGCCGGGTCCGAGGCATGGCCGCATCGCAGACTTCCTTGAGTGAACTGCGCATGCGGCCTGCCAGCTCCTCTGCGCTGGCGCCCTCCCTCCTCCCTGCGGAACCCCACCGCTGCACGATTGCGGCCTCCTTGACCAGCTCTCGATCGACCTGGCCGAGAGACCACCTCGGCAGCGTGGTCGGCACCCTCTGGGGTTCCGCCGGCCTGCGAGAGGTGGAGATCTCAAATCGGATGTACCGGTGATCTGATAGAGTCTCCACCTCCTCCTCCACTCTCCAATCAACCACTCTGCGTGCTACGACAGGAGTGGCGAACGAAACGTCCACCACGGAACCCCCGTTATGGCGAACGCAGGTGTGAACCTGTCCCCTGTTGAGAAGGGACAGGTTGGAGAGCAGGGCCCACACCTGGACGGCCCTCCCTCGCGGATTCGTGACAGGGTTACCCCAGGCACGCGACTTCGCGTTTAAGTCGCCAAGAACCATTATCGGTTTCGGTGACTGCCTGGCCACCGCAGCTCTGACCAAGCCGAGATAGATCTCGAACTCAGCCAGGCTGCGGTTAGGGGAGAAGTACGTCCCGACGACGACGTACTCTCCCCACCCCACGACTACGTAGCCCGAACCCCTTTCGATGAGTGAGAGGGGGGGGCCCGTACCGCTCCTCGTGAAGACCGCCACGGTGTCGTCCAAGTCCCCCAGCCAGTGAGGTAGGGGAGGGACGAAGTAAGGTTCACAGGCCACCGCCAGGTCTACCTGCCACTCCGCCATGGACTGCAGTAGAAGATCCTGAGCCCCGGCGCAGTGGTTGACATTCGTCTGAAGGAAGCTGAAGTCTGCGCTCATGTCGACATTGCAGCTTCCTCCTCAGCCTGGCGTCGTCCGACGTTATTGGTAGTCTGGGTAGCGAGGACCACCTTACCTTTCGTGATGGGGGGGCTACATTCTTTCGACCCCATCACGTGCCCGGAGGGCTTGCCGGCGTCTGCGCACACTACGCAGCGCAGCTTCCCGGTACATGCAGACGATTTGTGTCCATCAACGCCGCACCGGTAGCAAAGGCTTCCTCGTTCCGCACTGAATGGGCAGAGCATCCTTGTATGGCCTAGACCCATGCACTTGTAGCAGCGCAGAGGGCGCTGCTCAAGCACATACACTCTGGCCGAGCTCCACCCAACTAAAAGACGACCAGTGTCAGCCAGCTTTTTTGCCGCAGTTATTGGACAGGACACGAAGACCATACCCATATAACCGGGTCCTCGAGAAATCTCCCCACACCTTACCGTTTCAGTGGGGCAACTCCCCTCGCGAACGACTGCGGCAATAATTTTATCTTTAGTGACGGAGTCGTCTAACCCCGTCACCTTGATGTCCACCTTTCTTATGGGGCGAGCAACGTTGGCCACTCCATCCAGCACCGTACGGAGCTTGTCGGCTAGTTTCTCTGCCTGTTCCGTCTGAGCTTTCGGCAGCTCCAACACTCTGGCCCCCGTCGCTGAGCGTCGAACTTTGAGCCCACCATTGATCCCAAGGTCTTGGAGTTTCACGCTCTGCTCAGCGCGCTCCAAGACCTGAGCATACGTGATGCCTTTCTGCTCCGCTTCCGGCTGCAGCGTTAATACCACTGCAGCTGTACGAGGCGCGGACAGCTTAGGCTTAGTTGCTTGTCCTGTCTTAGGCACCGTAGGCGAAACTGTGGTGGTTGCAACAGTCGGAAGGGAAGCCTGCTTTCCCTTCTTTCCCTTTTTAACCACAGTGGACCAGGACACCTCCTGGACCATCTGCGGCGGAATTATCACCGACGTAGGCTGGACGCCTGAGGGACCAGCAATAGATGCCGTCGGAACAGCAGGTGGCGCCCGTTTTGACGCGGGTGCAGCTTTCGGCGGTGGAGCAGGCTGGACAGCCTGCGTGTAGGGCGTAGCAATCTGCTGCGTCACCTCCCGCCTCTTATCCGCAGCTAACGGAGGGCGATGTATTTTTGCGGGAGGCAACCGTTCCTCTAGTACGGCAAAGCGTGCGTTGATCATATCGCCGACCGAAGAAATTATGGAGGCTTTAAATCTCTCCATTTGAGCATCCTGTGCCGAGCCGGAAGCATCACTTGCCCCTGCCACCTTGGTCCGCATTTCCGCAAACTCGCGGCGGTGAGCCTTTACCTCGGCCTTGAGGCTGTCCACCTCTTTGCGCAGGCGGCCATTATCGGCGCGGAGCTTTCGCGTCTCCTCGGCTTCTGTCCGAGCTGCTAAGGCGTCTACAATGCCCTGTAGTGCAGCCGCCGACTCCTTCAGCCTCTTTGCAAAGCCTCCTTTTAAATTGGTGGACTTTTGGGCCACCTCCAAAATTAGGGCTGCGCTTCGGCCAGCTTGTGCCCGGAGTTCCTCTGCTCCCATCTTCGTGGGATCTTCGGTGTGTACATCCGAGGATGAGGATTCCTCGGAGTCCACGACAACCTGTGGAGCGTCCTTTCGAAACGCCCGACTACGCAGGGACCGCTCGAAAGCCTCCTCTCTGGCCTCGCTGGCCTTGGCTTTCAGCTCAGCCTTTGCCCGAGCGAGGCCACTACCCCGTCCTTTCGCGGTTTTGCCGCGAATCGCAGGCTTGCTCTTCGCAGCCAACCTCATCTCCGTCTCCGTGTCAGAGTCGGAGTTAAAAATAGCAAGGCCCCCATAAGGCCGTTTTCTACCAACCAGGGCGTCGGACGACAACTCAGTGTCGACGTCCATCGCCGAAAACGAAAAACATCAATCAACAAAACAATAAAAACAAACGAAAATATTTATATATAATAATAAATATTAAACTATAACAAATTAAGATCTAAAAAGATCTATTCCACAACAACAAAAAACCAATCCTTAAACAAAACAAGTGTCCGATAAACAAAGCCAATAGTGCAGATGTTACGCGTCAGAGATAACGAAAACCGGTTTAGCAAGCAGGTGTCGTTTAAAATCATCAATCGTAATATCTTATCGCAATATTCAACACAACCTCAGTCGACGACGTCCGAACGTTGAATCAAACGTTGTTGACCTATGTTTTGTGCCTCTTCAACAAATTTTTCAAATATCAGATTTTTGACTGGACCTTCTAACACAAAAGTCAGGTATAAGTGGTTTCAAGCTGAAAAGAGGAATCTGGAGTCTGCTTTGACATACCTTTTAATTTGAAAAATGTAATTAATTTTCGTTCCAATGTTCACTCTTTTACAACTATAACCACAAATAAGTAGTCAAAACAGGTATGACGTCACCGAATGCTAATAAGTGTTATTGAAATACGTTCCGATTCACGTTACTTTAATTCGTAATTATTGTAAAAAAAAAAATTATATCAAGTATAAACCTTGCAGTGCGCCTTATCTTATATATTTTTAACATTTTAATAGCAAAATTTTTATAAATATTATATTTGCACGTTCCCTATGTTTACAAAGTTACTCAACCTTCCAAGTGAGCCCATGGCAGCGAATATATATATTTTTAGTAACCTCATTTATTTAAGGTAAGGCGTTCCTTTATTGAGCTTCGCTATCAGACCATATAATAGTTCATTAACTAATTAAATTAGCACATTAAAACCTTGACTAATGAACCTAAGTTGTGAGAGAACATCTGTGTACCAATGGTAGAAAACAAATGTGATTGATTACTGATAGAGAAAATGAATATAGATAAAAATAAAGGCGATAACCGCCTTACTATACACCAGCGCTGGGCGTAAACCAGTATGTATATTGTTTATTGTTTTTAGTATGTAAACTATGCCGGCTCCTTCAGAAGTAACACTAAAACTTAGTATAGCAAGTAAAATGTCATAACCGAACGTCGAATGCATAAATCCAGCTGGGCTAAAACTAATCAATATATCTATACCAAGTCTGATGTCGTCCGTTCTTTCAACGAAAGCAGTAGAAGCAATATGACCACAACAAAAACCGGATTGGAAAACTATTCAGGAGGTTATGTTTGGGTAGAAAGGGAGTTATTTGTTTGTACATAGATAGGTTGTTTATACTAAATACTTTGATGAGGTATAATCGATATTGTGCGAAAATTAGAGTTACGCTCGGATTGAAATATTTTTACCGTACCAACAATTAAAGAAGAAAATTAAAGATAGATGTAATGATGGGAGCTACAATTTCAAAAATAATAGAACTAAATACAATCATAAGTCTACGACTAATATACAATATGAAGTAGTAGTATGAAGAACAAGAAGGAGAATTAATGAGTGATTTGTTTAAACCAATTCATAGCAAGAAAAATCGGTCAATACAAATAACAAGCTTTTTTCTGTAACTCCCAATTTTATGTAAAACTAATTAAAAAAAATGCGTTACCTTAGAAATATTTTATTAAACTTAAATAAATGTAAATGATTGGTAAAAACATATACGCGCATAAAATTATATTTAAAGCTAGCACAGACTTACACAATATAATCATTTCTGCTTATTATTAAAAATTGCGGAAGAACTCATTTTCGTAAACTTGACAGGTTACAAAAGGCCAATTAGCACAACATTTAAATATCTGCTACTTAGCCTCATCACAATAGATGATATAAATTGTATATCACAACCATATTTTGTACAGTTGAAATTATGATAAATTTACAAATGCTTATCAAATATTAACAATTATTGTAACATTGTAAAATTCAAACAGATCAATATATTGCAGATTATTTAACTTTGAATCTAGTTAGGAATCTTAAATCAATGGACCAAACATATGGCACATCTTCGTAAGGCTACTAATACAAGTTTTAATAAATATAATTGTCATGGATCATTTGAACATTCGATATTAGTTCATTATATATAAAGTATTACATTATGATGATAATATAATATACAGTATAAAAATGGTATTTTCTTTCGTGCCAAATGCATTGTAAAATCAACGGCAACATAAATGCAAAAATCGTAATGAACTGTAAAGAGATTCCAATCAGTCTTATTATTAAAAAAATATTGATTTTCAATGAATAAATCATCAGATCAAACTAAAATTACAATATACATAATGTAAGCATACTTATTTAATTAAATCACTTCAGCTACGATATAACCTTTGGATTAATAAAAATTCACATTTGAACTATTATTGCCTTATACACTATTTATATTTAATTGTAAAAAATCAATGTCATGTTCAAAAAATAGCAGCACTGCGTATAAAAGTAGGTTATCATTTCATTTATTACCAATTCCTTATATTATTTTCGAAGTATATACAGTTGTCAAAAATCGAGATCAGTACAAAAATGATATGTCAGTATTTATTTTATATAGAATAAAAAAGTTGTAATCACTGCAAATGTATCACAATTATAATTTTTATTAGCACTGGTTTATAATATACATACAACTTACTACCCTTCAATGAAAAACTGTATCATTTAAAAAAACGGCTGATATTTTTTTAAATATATATCAGATAGATATAATAATCATACTTTCACTTCGTATGTACTCCAAATCCTATCCAAAGAAAGACAAGTAATACCTACTCTTTTTATTTTGTGGTATTAGATATATAACCTCCATTAGGAGAAATTATAAATGAAGACACACTTCATTTACAAATGAACTGTGTCTGTGTGTTTATAAAAGGAAAAAATACCTTGTTTTTTACACATCACTATAACTAAACTGAGACTCAATCATTGACGTTATATTTTGTGTAAAAAATATACCATATATAAACATTATGTATCGCTATCGTGCCATATCGGTTTGCATAACTCAACATGTCTTCATGTTATCACTGTTTAACATGCCCAGAAAATGTTAAAGTCAATCGAAGCTAAATTTGACTTCCTCGCGCGAAGGATCATTATTAGCCGCAACAGCTTGCAACCAGTATCGGCTTATTTGACTCTCGATGGACGGAGTGCTCTCCTTGCGCACGGACGCTCGCTTTCGTTTGGCCTTACTGTGTTTGGTGCGACGACGGCCGACCTTGGTTTTCATTTCGGCTATTTTCACCGACAGTTGGCTGTCCAGGGAGTTGCGGCGGGATTCCACGGAGACGTGGCGCAAGCTGATGCTTATTTGAGAGTCCTGTAAAATTAAATTTAAAAATATAGTCATACCAAATTTATAATTGAATCGTCCTTGTGGATGGTAATTATAATGAAACACAAAATAAATTAGTATAATCAATGAGAGCACGGCACAGGCGTGTATAGTATGACACAAATTAGATGTAGCATCGGAAAATGCAATGGAATGAAAATAAAACCGATTACTGCCGATTTACACAACCAATAGAAATAGCTCCCTATCGCGCCATCCGACGCTATTCGTCGCTATAGATTCACGCGTCAGAGAAAACAAGTGCATTTAAAACGACGCGTCAAATTGACGAATATATTAGGTCATATGATATTACAAGTTATTACGTTTGTGCAAAGATCATATTCGCATGAGAAATAAATATTGATAATTTTGGAATTTTGCCGATGCGACATCTTTTTTTTTTTTTTTTTTTATGGTATAGGTTGGCGGACGAGCATATGGGCCACCTGATGGTAAGTGGTCACCATCGCCCATAGACATTAATGCTGTAAGAATTATTAACTATTCCTTACATCGTCAATGTGCCACCAACCTTGGGAACTAAGATGTTATGTCCCTTGTGCCTGTAGTTACACTGGCTCACTCACCCTTCAGACCGGAACACAACAATACTGAGTACTGTTGTTTGGCGGTAGAATAACTGGTGAGTGGGTGGTACCTACCCAGACGGGCTTGCACAAAGCCCTACCACCAAAAGTTGTGTCGTAGTATACAAGCGTATGTGTCATGGGGCGGCGGGTGCGGGCGGTACCTGCGAGTTGCGGCGGTCGGGCGTGGAGCTGAGCGAGTGGTGGTGCGCGGGCAGCACGAGCGCGTCGCGGCGCCGCACGAAGCGCGGCAGGTTGGCGGCCCACGACGACGACAGCTCGCCGCTGCGCAACCAACATGCGCTGTTACACCGGATAAACCCCTCTATGTCTTTGCACTTGTTCACGAATTTCAATTGATAATAATTTCGATTCGAATAGTCGCTTGTGTACATACTTGAATAGAAAAATGATACCAATTATAAACATAAGTACTATTTTCTAACCACTTGTCAGTTTGAGCAAGTAACGAGTAACTTCTGTCAGCAGTCAGAGATGAGATATTAAACTACATTTCAAACAAATTAATAATTAATATATAATATAATGACGGAAATCATTCGCTCCAAAAGTTTTTGCACCATATAAATATGAGAATAGCAAAAATATATAGACCTAAACAGGATACTAATAACTGCTGAGAGTAGATTGACCGTGGCACCAATAATAGTCTAGTGCTTAAAAAAGTTTTAGAAGCCGAGATACAAGTATTATAGATGCTAGTGAAAAATACGAGAAACAGGTCTAATTTGTTTTAGTTCTACCTTTCGTGCTTGGCGTCGTCGGGGTAGTCGATGGGCGAGGTGTTGTCGAGGCAGAAGCCCACGGGGTCCTGGCGCGAGCCGCCCAGCGAGATGGACAGGCGGCCGCGCGTGATGAACTCGTTGCGGCGCTTGTAGGCGCGCGCGATCAGCTCGTGCTTGCGCGCGCGACGCGTCAGCTCCGCCTCCACCGAGCAGCCGCACTTTCTGCGGGGGGGGGGGACATTTCTATATTGAAATATGACATCGGATTTATTCGACGTTATTTTTAATTTATCATAAAGGGGAGGGGGGGTGGTACATTTCTATATTGAAATATGACATCGGATTTATTCTAAGTTTTTTTAAATTTATAAAGGAGAAAGATTTACCGGCAATTTTGTAAAACGAAATTAATCATAATAGGTACAAAATAAGCAGTCGGTGATGCTAGCGTAAATATGCTTTCTACGGTTGAGAGTCGTGCATTCTTGACTCAGGAATAATATAGGCCCTTTTTTAATAATATTAGCGGGAATTTATTCCAATGGCCAGAGAAGCCAAACTTAGAATTGCATATTCGGTGCAATATGTTAGTAAGTTTCAAATGTTATTTAAAGTTAGTGCAGGGTAAGGCATTTTATCATAAAAGGAGAAGAATTTACGAGCAATTTCAGAGTACGAAATTAATCATAATGGGTATAAAATAAGCAGTCGGTGATGCTAGCGGAAATATGTTTTCTACGGTTGAGAGTCGTGCATTCTTGACTCAAGAATAATATAGGCCCCTTTTTATTATTAATACTATTAGCGGGAATTTACTCTAGTGGCAAGAGTAGCAAAGATAAGCCAAACTTAGAATTGCATATTCGGTGCAATATGTTAGTAAATAAATAAATATAAATATGAGACAACATCACATACATTACTCTGATCCCAATGTAAGTAGCTGAAGCACTTGTGTTATGGAAATCAGAAGTAACGACGGTACCACAAACACCCAGACCCAAGACAACATAGAAAACTAATGGTAATCTCCATCGACTCGGCCGGGAATCGAACCCGAGACCTCAGAGTGGCGTACCCATGAAAACCGGTGTACACACCACTCGACCACGGAGGTCGTCAAGTAGTTTAAAAGTGGTAGTGACACGCTGTATACCTTCGGGTTACAGCCGAATGGGCCGGCACGCCCGGGGAAGTACCACTCTCTCACTTAAAATCGGCGTAAAGTGGTGGCTATGCTACCGCGTTTCGTCCGGTAAGTGAGAGTTCCGGAGGCCCAATCCCCCTCCCCCCCAAAACTTGATGGTTGTGCAGAATTTGGTTAAATTACCCCAGGAGGGTACCATCAGCGACAGCGGTGGAGAATCCCTCTCTGGGCATCCATGCTCAGGACGTACACCGCCTGAGCAGGGATGCCCAGGCTGCCCTCCGAATTCTGGGGGGGGCAATTTTGCGCTCGCCACTGTTCGGGGCAAGCGGAGCAGGCATCATAAGGCAACCCCTACCACCCTCGCTGTGGACTTCTGCAACATAAGGGGACTCAACTCCAACCTCAACGCCGTTCACTACCATCTGGAAACGGCGAAGCCGGCCTTGCTCTTTCTAACCGAGACCCAGATATCTTCTCCTGCCGATACGACTTTTCTCTCGTACCCTGGGTACAAATTGGAACATTCTTTTATACCACGAGCTGGGGTATGCGTTTACGTCAGAGATGATATCTGTTCTCGACGCCTCGGCAGCCTTGAAGGACAGGACCTATCGATTATCTGGCTACGTGTAGACTGCGATGATCATCCGCGAATCTATGCGTGCCTTTATAGGTCCCATAGCGGTAATGCCGAAACCGACCGACTGGTTGAGCACGTCCAAATGGCTACAGATTCCGTGCTTCAGCAGATTCCATCCGCAGAGATCATTATTCTGGGTGACTTTAATGCTCACCACGCAGAATGGCTCGGCTCACGCACCACCGATCATGCGGGTAGATCTGTTCTGGACTTCGCTCTAGCATATGATCTGACACAACTGGTCAACTCGCCAACGCGAATACCGGATGTGGAGGATCATACACCTTCCCTGTTGGACCTTCTGCTGACTTCGCATCCGGATGGCTATCAGGTTATCGTCGATCCCCCTCTGGGCTCGTCTGACCACTGTCTCGTCCGGAGTACAGTGCCGGTTGTGCGGTACTCACGGCCTCGCTTTGTTGGGTGCCGCCGAGTATGGCACTACAAGTCAGCAGATTGGGATGGGATGCGGTCTTTTTTTGCATCGTACCCATGGGGGCAGATTTGTTTCTCGCCGGATGATCCGAACGCTGCTGCTGACTCTGTTGCCGATGTGGTGCTTCAGGGTATGGAACTATTCATTCCTTACTCTGCAGTACCCATCGGTGGCAAGTCCCAGCCTTGGTTTGGTCGTTTCTGCAAAACGGCATCACGCCGAAAGTGGGAACGCTATCAAACCTGGGCTAATGCATCTGCGTCTCGTGATGTAAATACCAGCGCATTCAAAAAGGAATATAACTCTGCCTCTAGGTCCCTCAAAAACGTGATTGCTAGGGCGAAGACGGAGTACATTGGCAGAATTGGCGAGAGACTGGTGCGTCTCCCTTCAGGAACACGAGCGTTCTGGTCTCTCGCTAAGGCTGTCTTAGGGAATTTCTGTCAGCCCTCTTTTCCATCTCTGCACAGGGACGGTGAGTCATTGGCCCATACCGCGAAAGAGAAAGCTGATCTTTTAGGCTCTCTCTTCGCGTCGAACTCGACTCTGGATGACCAAGGAAAATCTCCACCAACAATTCCGCTGTGTGATACCACGATGCCGGAAGTTAAATTCCGGCAAAGTGCAGTTCGTAAAGCACTTCTTTCCTTGGACATTCATAAGTCGAGCGGACCCGATCGTATCCCTCCAATCGTGCTACGGACATGTGCTCCCGAGTTGGCACCGGTCTTAACGCGTCTTTTCCGGCAATCCTACACATTAGGCGTCGTCCCGAATTCCTGGAAGACAGCTTTGGTGCATCCGATCCCTAAAAAAGGCAACCGCTCAGACCCGTCCAATTATAGGCCTATAGCCATCACCTCCTTGCTCTCCAAGATAATGGAGTCCCTTATTAACTGCCAGCTCGTGCGGTACCTAGAGGAGAATCAGCTGATTAGTGACCGCCAGTACGGTTTCCGTCGGGGTCGCTCAGCCGGTGATCTTCTAGTTTACCTTACTCATAGGTGGGCTGAAGCAGTTGAGAGCAAGGGGGAGGCATTAGCAGCCAGCTTGGACATAGCGAAGGCCTTCGATCGCGTATGGCACAAAGCGCTTCTTTCGAAGCTTCCTTCCTATGGGCTTCCCGGGAAATTATGCAATTGGATTACCAGCTTTTTGGCAGATCGGAGCATCAAGGTCGTTGTCGACGGTGCATGCTCTGACTTAAAATTCGTCAATGCTGGTGTTCCACAAGGCTGCGTTCTATCACCCACTCTGTTTCTTCTGCATATCAATGATTTGTTGCAAATCGGGAACATTCATTGCTATGCAGACGACAGTACCGTTGACACCTTATACACCGGCCGCGCTAATATTTCTCGGGAAAACGTCGAAGAGAACCGGAACAAACTTGTGTCTGAAATCGAGTCTTCATTAAACGAAGTCTCGAATTGGGGCCGGCTAAATCTAGTCCATTTCAACCCCAAAAAGACGCAAGTTTGCGCGTTAACCGCTAAAAAAACACCATTTGTCGTATCTCCACGATTTGAGAACATTCCGATAGCCGCTACAGGTAGTATCGGAATACTTGGCGTTGATATTTCGAGCCTCGTTCAGTTCCGCGGTCAATTGGAAGGCAAAGCCAAATTGGCTTCAAAAAAGCTGGGCGTGCTCAGCAAGGCGAGACAGTATTTCACGTCGGCCCATCGCCTAAAACTTTACAAGGCGCAAATTCGGCCTCACATGGAGTACTGCTCTCACCTCTGGGCGGGTGCTCCCCAGTACCAGCTCCTTCCATTTGACCGCATCCAACGTAGAGCGGCTCGAGTTATCGACGATCAAGCCCTTTCCGATCTCCTTGATCCTTTGGCTTTGCGTAGAGATGTCGGATCACTCTGCATCTTCTACCGAATTTTTCACGGGGAATGTTCCGAGGAATTGTTCGGATTAATCCCGGCTGCTGAATTTCACCTTCGGACATCTCGTCAAAATTCTAAGTTTCACCCGCACCATCTTGATGTCCGAAAATCCACAACAGCGCGATTTCTTAGACATTTTCTGCCTCGCACAACCACTTTGTGGAACCAGCTTTCGCCGGCGGTTTTTCCGAACCGATACGACATGGGAACCTTCAAGAAAAGAGCCTACTCCTTTCTCAAAGGCCGGCAACGCACCTGCAAGCCCCCGGGTGTTGCAGATGTCCATGGGCGGTGGTAGTCACTTTCCATCAGGTGAGCCTCCTGCTCGTTTGCCACCTATGCCATAAAAAAAAAAAAAAAAAAAGTAGTAAGTTTCAGATGTTATTAAAAGTCAGTGCAGGGTGAGGCAGTCACTTGGCCATGTAGCGGCGCCAGGCGGCGGCGGCGGCGGGCGTCCACGTCCACGAGGCCATGAGCGCGCCGGCCGCGAAGCAGCACAGCAGGCGCAGCTGCAGCACCGACACGGACGGCCGCGCGCCCGCGCCGCACTCGCGCGCCGCGCCCTCCTTCAGCGCCTCCAGCCGGCAGCTATCGGTACCAGATTGCAGATAATTAACAATCACCGCTTCGTGGAGCAATAATAAACAGTTTTAATAAAACTTAAAAGTCAAGTTAGCGCAACGAAAGGGAAATAATTACTGTAATACATATATCATCATTTTTAAAAACCAACAACAACAACAGCCTGTAAATTCCCACTGCTGCCCAGCAGTGGGAATTTAAAGGCTCTTCTCGCTTTAAGGAGAAGGTTTTGGAACATATTCCACCACGCTGTTCTAATGCAGGTTGGTGGAATGCACATGTGGCAGAATTTCTATGAAATTTTCACATGCAGGTTTCCTCACGTTGAATCAGAGGTTCTTGCCTGGGTTTGAACCCGCAATCATCAGTAAAGATACACGCGTTCTAACCACTGGGCCATCTCGACTCTATAAAAACCAAACGATTAACGATTTCGAAGAACATTATACTCACATTATATTTTTCTTAAAGGCTTCCTTCCAGGACTCGGCGTTACGGAACTCGTAGACGTGACAGGCGAAGGTGACGCAGATGAAGACAGCGACTAGGGCGGCCGTGAGCGAGCAGCGCGTGATAGTTTGACGGATTTTATTTGCGGCCCGAGGAGATATCACGTCCTTACTGGAGACCCGCACTGCTACCAGAGAAAACACACCTGAAAGGAAAATAATTATTTTAATCAATAATAAACTAAATGAAAAAAGAAAAGAAGAAAAATCAGACATGTTGCATGTGGTCATATAATGATGTAATAAAAGTAGACGCGCTGACATATATATATTATTTCTAGTGTATGAAACTACATCAAACTTACCTCTTAGTAGAAAATATCCCCCTAGAAGCAGAACAATGGAAAGTGGTGCCAAAAGCATAGCCGCTCTCATGGGATGGTTTACGTAACCGACGAAACAAACTCCAGTGACACTATTCCCATCAACTTCTCCAAAGGCCATCGTCGTTATGGTTAGGATGAGGGGCAAAGACCAAGCCACGAGGTGGAAATAGGCCGCTTTCTTATCTATTCGGTCTTGAATTTTACCTGCGGAACGATATAATATCTATATAAACCTGCCTGACCTGTCGGGAAATAAATATTAAGCGATATATATTTTGTATTCTGTATTGAAGTTAGTCACTTCTACCCATTGGTATTTTAAGAATGCATACTAATTCCTAAATTTTTCTATCAAGTGTCGCCAACCATTAAAACTAATATATTATGTCCTGTGAGTTATTCTGTTTGTCTGTAGAATAACGGATTAGCCTGGGTAACCATCAAAACTTTATTAAACCATTGTGACTTGATATGTGCAATTATCAAACTTAAAATTTGAGTCATATAGCTATTATATTAGCTTTGAATATAAATGAGAAACAACAAAGCAACAATTTAAATAATTAAACTCACCTAGTGCTCTAAAGCTCATGTGCCACGCGTAGGTGAATATAACAAACCAAACACAGGCTGCGATCATGAAATAATATACCTGGAAATAACAGTAAGGTTAATGATCCAGACACCGGATTGTGAAAAAAACTAGTATAGATAAACATTTTGCTCACCAAAACGAAAACGACAACACAGGATAAGTTTTCTTCAGCCGAAGGTTCACCCTGCCTCCGCGTACCATCCTTTGAACAGACTATGTCGTCTCTCGATCCTACACCAAACTGCACCAACCATCTGAAGAGAAGAACAAACATTTTTTTCCTTACAAACCTATTATTTCATGTAGTACAGACAAATGTTGAATATAACTAAAAGTACAATAAAATAATATTTAAGTTAGTATATCTACACTAATATTATAAAGAGGAAAACTTTGTTTGTTTGGTTGTAATGAATAGGCTCAAAAACTACTGGACCGATTTTAAAAATTCTCTCACCATTCGAAAGCTAAATTAATCCCGCATAACATAGGCTAAATTTTATTTTGAAAAAAAAAATAGGGTTCCGTAAGATATTTTGGGTTTTTCGGACAAAAAAGGAAAAAATCTACCAAAAAAGTTGACTTTTTGCGTATGATGCCTAAACTATAAAAGATAGAACTATAAAATGTTCTAACTCCGGTCCTTAGAGGGCATAATGGCCTCCGACCCTAAGAACCTCATCAGATTCGTGACTGATGTTGGTCTGGCTGAGGTGTTGTGATCACGAATTTGAGTAACAATAGATCCAAGCGCCGGTTGCAGTAATTCTTCAAATGTGACCGTGCCTCAGCAGTAGGGATATTAGAAGACTGATTATGTACCGTTATCTACGCAGGCGAAGCCGCGGGCGACCGCTAGTGTATATAATAAATAATAATAAATATGAGACAATATCACATACATTACTCTGATCCCAATGTAAGTAGCTGAAGCACTTGTGTTATGGAAATAACTTCTTATTTCCATAACACAAGTGTAATGTATGTGATATTGTCTCATATTTATTATTATTTATTATTTCGTTACTTCTAACGACGTTACCACAAACACCCAGACCCAAGACAACATAGAAAACTAATGGTAATCTACATCGACTCGGCCGGGAATCGAACCCGGGACCTCAGAGTGGCGTACCCATGAAAACCGGTGTACACACCACTCGACCACGGAGGTCGTCAATATGGCTATGTATATGAGGCACGTACCCCATGGAGGCGACGGCGAAACAGACGTTGATGTAGAAGATGACGAGCGCGGGGTACTTGTTGGCGCTGCGCCAGTCGATGAGGAACGTGGCCACCGTGAGCAGGTTGAGCGCCAGGCACGCGCCCGCGCCCCACGCCACCAGCCTGTGGATCTGCTGGTGCTCGTCCTCCGTGTACAGCGGGTCGCGGCACGGCAGCCCGCAGCCCGACACGCCTGCGCACCCACACCACGCTCAATACGTCAATATCATAAAACGATAACTTGGTGGTAGGGCTTTGTGCAAGCCCGTCTGGGTAGGTTTTGTATGTACGGAAAAATATTAATGTTTTTATGAGAAAATGTGATTCTCATAACATTGGTACAAGGAACAAACACAATCTTGTTACTCCTGTTACTCGACTGCATAGAGTCAGTAACTCTTTTGTGGGGCAATGTATACGCTTCTACAACAGGATCCCAGAAAGCGTTCAAAATGCTTCTGTTGCCAAATTTAAAAAAATTGTTAAGGAACGCTTGTGTGCAAAAGGTTACTATACAATTAGCGAGTTTATGTTTGATAGCACACCTTGGGAATGAAACGATCGCCTCCTGGCTATTTCTAATCATATACTACTATGTACCTTATAAATTTGACAAAAAAAAAAATAACAGAAAAAAAAGACCCGCTGAGTTTCTTTCGCCGGTTCTTCTCAGGTCAGGGTGTTCCTTTTTCCGAACCGGTGGTAGTGTTTATTTGACAATCAATAAGTAAGTGTAATGCTTTTATATTGAATAAAGGAATTTGAGTTTGAGGTAGCACCCACTCATCAGTTATTCTACCGCCAAATAACAGGACTCAGTATTGTTGTGTTCCGGTCTGAAGGGTGAGTGAGCCAGTGTAACTACAGGCACAAGGGACATAACATCTTAGTTCCCAAGGTTGGTGGCGCATTGACGATTTAAGGAATACTTGATATTTCTTACAGCGTCATTGTCTATGGGCGATGGTGACCACATACCATCAGGTGGCCCATATGCTCGTCCGCCAACCTATACCATAAAAAAAAAACGAACACTTGGATTTGGGGGTAGAGTGCGATTTCACATAATGTAGTCTTAAATTTTCGCGATTATTACACATTGAAATAAAACTAGTTATAATATATATATAATATAATATAATATAATAACGGATTTGAATCGCGTATATTAATAACTAGCTTTTGCCCGCGACTTCGTTCGCGTGGACTTCAGGTTCGTCCCGTCTTGTCTAGTAATCGCTTAAAATCGCTTCGTAAATAAGCCATTATTTCTCGTACAAAGTAAAGGATAAAAAATGGTTATTGTGGGTTATTCCTAAGAGATAAACATAATACCATCACGGACTTTTTTGTAGACCTTTTTAAGTTGTACAATACTGTTGTACATTGTTTTGATCTATCTTGTAGGATTCAGTCAGCGTTTGCAATGTAAGCGCAAAAAATGTGTTTTTTTACGACCTCACATTAGAAACCTCAAAAATTGTAGCCTATGTGTTATTCTGATGTATAAGCTATATTGTGGTAAAGTTTCATTCAAATCCATTCAGTAGTTTTTACGTGAAAGAGTAACAAACATCCATACATCCATACATACAAACTTTCGCCTTTATAATAATGTTAAAAATTATTAATACTATTAATAATTTTTAACATCCCGACGTTTCGAGCACTTTACAGCAGTCGTGGCCACGGGTAGACTGAAACGTCAGGATGTTAAAAATAATTAATATACGCGATTCAAATCCGTTGTAACTAGTTTTATTTCAAGACTGCGATTTTTTCGTGAAATGATGCTGTTTTTACCCTTTAACTCAACTACAGATTGAACCTAGCGAAGCGGCACTGAGCGTTCAATTGGTAAAGACATTATTAAAACTTAATATGTTTAGAACTAAAAATAGTACCTTCATAAAAATGCAATTTCTTGTCGGTATGTATCAGGGGCGGCAGACACTTCCCAGTTGTGTTGAATTTCATCTCTCTGGCTGCGTTTTCACATTTAGGTGGAAACAGAGTAGCGTTGCATTTTAGGAAGGACGGAAAGTAAGACGTGTTGTACAGTATGGCGCATGGTTCCATTGTTATTTTGCACATTTCATATGAGGGTAAATGAACCATATCTTGATCCAGTATTCTTTCGCAATTCGGCATAAATGTAGCACAGAGCAAGGGCTGTATGACGGCCCAACATTTTGGCACATTTATCAATTCCCTGTACAATTCTAACTGATTCTGTATTTGGTATTGAGTGTCGTAAAACGTTAGACGCACACTAGTTCTGTTATAGGGTAACTTTACCCCTAAGCACGTGGTTTTATTGAGTGGTTCACACTGAGCTCTTCTCACGCAGCTGTTGAGTTTTATCTCTCTTTCTGGAAACCATTGTGTACCCTTCTCTGATTTTATCAATTTAAAATTAGGGGTCCCTTCAATTGCTTCAAGCCGAACGGTAGTATTTTCGCTGGTGCCCGATGTAGTCAGAGCATTTTTATCACCGCCATTGTCGTACTGACTCGCCCAGCATAATGATATCGAAACCAGCCAATACAGCCATCGGGCGATGTTCATCTGAAACAAATGATACTGTGTTGACTTGCAAATTTTTAAAGTAAATTCAGGGAGAAAAAAAAAATAAAAAAAATTAAACTACATTTTATTTCTCAATTTCTCTTTATTTATGTAGGTAAGGGCGATAGCAAATGAAACCCTGTGATATTTCATAAATTTATTCCTCTACAAAATTACGTAAATTAATCGAAAACCACTTAACACGAAGTATATTTTTTTTAGTCCAAGGATGGAAAGGGCAGGAGCGGAAATTAAGCCAGTAAAAACTTAGCTGTTGTTGTATTAGACTTTAATAATACTAATTCAATGATTTTATTCATAAAATAATCTAAAACCAATATTTAACGACCCATTATTATTCATCGGAAAAACTAATAAAGTATTTGTAATTCCCATAGCCCATATCAAATATCAATAAAATAATAAACATTTGTATCCTAGGGCATATTATTTTTTTGAATTATTTTACAAATATTAATTTTTAATTAAATTTAAAGTATATGCATTACATAATATACAAAGAATTATACTAAAACTTGTAATAAAATGGTTTTTTTTTTTATGTATAATTTTCCTACCCATGCTTACATATCAGTACAAAAGGTATATTGTTATACATCGAGAAAATAATTACACAGGAAACACCTATACTGGCTTTTAAGGCTGAAAGGGGAATACCTTGGACATTTTGTTTGTATAATTTATTTAGATAACTAATTTTAACACTTTATTTCATCCCACATAAACAAAATGTTAGAGGTTATAAAATATATATTTTTTATAAATAATATCTTTATTTATTGACAGTAACAAAAAATACCAAATTCTTACTATAAGTTTGATGTCAAACGATGAGCAGGACCACTTTGGAGTTTTCTGTGTAGAACTTTACATTTGCTCCTTTTCATCAGGACTTGTGTTCTTTAAACCAGACATTACCTGTTATGAAAATAAAAATAAAACATAAAAAAAGTATCAATATTATACAATATTCCATTATTGAAACTAATGAACTCACCACATTCTCCTCATAAAGAAAAGGTACCTGTAGATAAAACTAATAATTTTTTTTTATTTTATTTATATTTTTTATTCAACTTACGGAAATAAAATACAAGCTGTAAATAAAAATTATGTACAACCTTTTTATTCACCAACACTTTTAATCTTTTACACTTAACACTCATTACCTATCATTCAAATGAATTTTCAAAAGTCAGCGCAACATGCATTTTGAGATTTAATCCTAATTAGGTTGTTTTCCACCTCTTCTAAACTGCCTATTGGCACCAACACCTCGACGAATCCAAGATGTGCCACGTTGAGGGCCACCTCTCCGAATTATGCGGCCACCAAATCCATTCATACCTCTACCTCTGCCTCTATCTTGGCCCCTACCACGATCAAGCCCTCTTCCTCGAAGTTGGCCTCTATCTGGGCCTCTGCCTCTGAAACCACCAATCCATCTCTGATTCCTTCCATAATTATCATTATCACCATTTTCATTATCATTGTAGTTCTCTTCCTCATAATTGTTCTCATAAGACCCATCCTCATTATAATCATCATTCTCTTGGGAATATGACTGATTACTGTCATATCCACTTTCATAATGCCCTTTATTAAATCCATTGTCAGAGAAAGGTGGACGTTGATTCATATTGCCCATTGGTGGCATGTTGTTCATGGGTGGCATGTTGCCCATTGGAGGCATTGCACCCATTGGTGGCATTCCTCCCATTGGTGGCATTCCTGGAGGAGGCATATGCATAGAATGCATTGGAGGACCATGAGGGGGCATAGGTGGTCTCATATTCATTGGGGGCCTTAACAAACCCATCGGAGGCATTGGACCCATTGGCATCATATTATTTCTTTCAGGTCCATTGTCGTAATTATTGTAATCATCTTGATTTTGTTCACTTGTTTCCATTTCATTATCAAAGTAATCTTCTTTTTCATAATCATTTTTATCTTTATTTTCTTCATCTGCTGTTTGATTTTCATCATCATTATTTTCTTGAGTGGGATATTCAAATGGAGGGAAGTTATCATCATCAGCATCCTCTTCCAAGTGAGGCATCATGTCATCTAAATCTTCAATTTCACCTGTAGCTATATATCTTTTTAATGATATTGGACCTTCTGAAATAGCTTTTTCAAGTTTTGATCCTGGTTCTACCGGAATGAGTTTACCATAAATAAAAATAGCTGTAGGGTTAAGCTGTTGGAGTGGCACAGCACCAGCAACAGACTCCACTAAAGCTTGTGTTAAAGCTTCTGTTGCCGCATCATCTGCTGTTGGACCATGATTCCATTGAGCTTGGAAATTTCTTGGAATAGGTTTACTGTAAGGCACTTTCTTCACCTTCTTTTCAAATTCCATGGGAATAAATGTAGTGTCTAAGTCTAAACCTGGAATAACTTTATCGGTATCAGAAGAGAATATTTCAACTTTATCTTCAGGACCCATTCCAGGTATTGCAGCTGGTTCTTCCAAATCTTGATCATCTTGCACACCAGGAGGTAATGTATTAAGATTATATTTGTCTCTCATTTGATCACCTGGACGATTACGAGTCCAAAACTTTGATGTGTGATCATTAGATCCTGAACATAAGATGTGACCAAGAGGATGCCATGCCATTGTCCAAACTATTGATTCATGTGCACCTTCTATACATCCCACTTCTTTATCAGTACCTACATTCCAAAATAATATTGAACCATCAGAACCCCCAGAACAGAATAATCCCTCATGGTTTGGGTGCCAGACAACACTAGAAGCTTCTTTTTTGTGACCTCTAAATATTTGTAGTTCAGTTCCAAGTTTACGAATATCAAACAACTTTAACAAGTGGTCACGGGATGCAGTTATGAGCCAGTTACCATTTTCATTCCATTTTAAATCCATCACTGTAGACTTATGAGCATGAAGAGTCGATAAAGCAGTTCCAGATTTGGGATCCCATAATTTTATAGGTTGTTGATTATCTTTACTACCAGAGACAATGAGAGCTTTTGTGGGATGCCACTGCACACATTTAACATCTGCTCCATGTCCTCTTAATATTCTTTCTTCCTGACATCTATAAAAATCAAATATACGCAATGTGCCATCATCAGAACAAGTGACTATTTTGGCATCACTAGGACTAAAACTTATGCCTCTTACTGCTTCTTTATGAGCTTGATACATTTTTACATTGTTCATGTTACTTTGCCAATATTTGATAAAACCTGAATGATCACCAGTAACCATCCAGCCTTCACCATGAGACCAAACCATTGACCGAACTGGCGAATCATGAGCTTGCAAAATGGTTTCAAAATTAAATGTCAATCCATTCCATAAAGTAAATTCTCCAGATGAAGCTCCTGTTATTAATCTGCGCCCCTCGGGTGTCCATGCCACAGCAAAGATCGGACACCTCATCTTATTCGTAGCAGTCTTAACAAACCGGGTGGTAACAGCATTTATTGGGTTATCAGGATAAGAAGGTGGCGGTAATAGGTCAGGAGTATACATAGCATCTGGTTGCAACGCGTGCCTGTCCCGCCAGTCTCGCTGCCAAACGCGACATTCTAAAGCCTTTATTATTGCAGAATTATAATCTACCGTTTTTCGCATTACTGATTTACGCAAACGTTTACCATCAAAGTCGTCTTGAGTCATATTTAGGGGACCCTGAGGCGGGAATCGCATTTGATAGTTGAAAGGCCTAAAGTTATGGCGAATGTTGTTACGACCGGGTGGGCCCATTGGGCCACCCATGCCGGGTGGAGGCATCCCCATATTCGGAGGAGGGTTTCCAAAATCCATGTTTAAGACTTCGATACCTAATTAGAGAAATATTTTTATTACAGTTACGTCTATCATCTTAATTTTAGCACTCATTTTAGGTATGCATCCATGAATTCTTACCTTGTTTTTAGAGGAGACGGTTGGACATTATACACGCTTGATTCACAACCACACTTGAAGAATAATAACTTAGGACACTAATCAAAGAATATTTGGAAAATTAACACAATGTAAATAACCTAAACTATTAGGAATAGCGGAATGCTACCGAAAGTTAGACAGCCAACGAACCAAGCCAGCCATGTTTATTTCCATAGATTATAATGAGTTAAATAACATAAACAAACAACAGACTAAATATGTATTACGGTTGTAGAAGATTGTCGTTGGAAATCAAAAACTTTCGGCTACCGGTCAAGACGCCAGAGAATAATTTTGTAATCTTCGATTTTCAATTTTTTTATGTGAAATAAATATATATTTATGTAATTATTTATCTTTATTCTAAATGGACTTTGGTTGAATTAGAAAAATAAGTTAGGACATTGAAACTTTTTAGCCATTCAGATTCCAATAAAATACAGGTTAATTTCGCTTAATTTTGTTTCTGTTACTGAAATTTTTCTAAATATAAATTCTAGTTTATTTTTGACTACTGCAAAGTTTTACCTTTTGTTTATATTTTACAGATAGGGTACAATGTAACTCTTTTAAATTTTTTTTACTCGTTTTATAGTAGTAAATAAGTTAAATTTAAGATAATTTAACTTATTTACTATTGAAAAATCATTAGTATTTGACAAATTGTTTAAAAATATTTTTATCAAAAATGTGTAATATATAAAAATTTGTAAACAAGTCATAAACGTGCTAATTGGCTTATCTAGAATGTGTTGATGAAAAAAAATGTTCCTACACAATTTTTTAGAAAGAAAGGAATATAAATAGTGGATTAGCTATTATAGGGCCAGTGCACCAGGGCCCCGGAATTCAGGGGGCTCTCTAAACTAAACCTTAAGTTTCTTAAGCTAGAAAATCACGAAGATTTCATATTAGTTAAAGAGGGATGGGAAAGAGGAAGTGAGGGCCCGATTATTTTTCTATGCCCTTCCTCACCTAATGATATAAAGTAACAGCTATTTTGTATGTAAATTAAACTTGAGTATAAATATATTACAGCTGAGATGTTTTGATCTGAAATACGTGTCTATTTATACGCATTTAAACTTTTTCAACTATAAAAAAATGAATTTTTCTGAGGTCAAACATTTTAACCGCCTTATCGAACCTTCGCCTTCGTTCTAAATTCAATTGTGAAGGTTCTATTATAAATTTTTTTTTTTCAAAAACACGTCTAGTAGTAATAGGAGACTACAATGGTCAAATTGGAGCAAGACGCCCAGGAGAAAAAACAATACTAGGAGCATTTACTTTTAGTTACAGAAGTAACAATATAGAAAAAAATAAAAACTTTGCGCTAGAAAATAGCTCAATAATGAAATTATTTTTTTATTGACCAACAGAATTCGTTATTTTACCAACATTAGCGTCATCAAAACATTCAATTTTAACACCAATCATAGGCTTGACGAACAAGACGAACTTGTAGACTTCAAAGAAAATTCTAAGTAACTAGAAATCCAAGAAAATTTCCATCAATAGAAGAGAAAAATAGAAGCACGAAACTAGGAAGATTAGCAAAGAAATCAACGATAAAGGATAGAAAGAAATTTACCGAGGAAAGAATAGAAAATTGCATATTCCGAACGGGTGGAACTAAAAAAGCGCCCAAGGAACTAACAAATACAAAAAACTGGATTGTATTAATGAAGAATGATTGGTTAAAATGGAATAACCACAGAACAGACATATTAGAAAGAGCTACATCACACTACAAGAAACTTCGCGGAAGCAATATTACCCGAGGCGGTATCGAATTGTTAGCAATCTCGAACATTTCTTACATTCTTCATACTGGAGTCAAAAAAGCTATTGACATTAAAAAAAACGATAAGGCATCTGGACCCGACGGAATAAGCAACGAAATTCTAAGATTTAGTAAGGAGATTTTGACACCTATCCTAATTATATCATATACTATATCCCAACCATGGGTATAGCCCGAAATAATTCTACTTTATAAGAAGGGGATAAATATGATATCAGAAACTACCGTCCTATCAGCCCTGTGTTCAGCGTACATATATAAAATGTTTGTTAAAATCATTCTAAAAGGGAGTGAAAAATTCCTAGACGAACACCAACCAATCGAGCAAGCAGGATTTCGCAAAAACTCATCGACCATATCCACGTAGTAAATAAAATATTTGAGAAATATAATAAATACCAGTTAACAAAAATAGCCTTTATTGATTATAGTAAAGCATTTGATTTCCTAACACACGAAAAATATGGGAGGCACGAGCCATTTGCATACAACCTGTTCTTACTCACGGTTTCAATTATGGACTTTAAATCCGCAAATATTGAACAAACTAGCAACTTGCCAATATGCAATGGAAAGGATTATGCTAAAAGTTAAAAAACTCAAAACAGATTGAAAAACTATGTCATTAGAAATAAAACTAAAGCTACAGATCTAACAATTACAGTAAAAAGACTTAAATGGGATGGAGATGGGCTGGCTACGTGATAAGAGGACAAGGTGGTACCCAAAGAAGGCAAGAGGAAGAGAGGTAGGCCGCTGAAAAGGATAGATGAGGACATCAGACAAATGGCAGGAGTGATGAGGAACAGAGTGGCTCAAGAAAGGAACGAGTGATTGGCGACTGTCAAATAAATCTAAAAATGATAACCAAGAAACAGATATTAGTTTAAATTCTTTATTTATTTAAGAGTTAGTGTTAGTTTTTTTTAAGTTACCTCTTTTGCAGCTAGGACTTACCTTAAAAAGCCAATCAAAATTTTATGTTATTCTATTAATTACTTTGTGAGTTATTGTGCTAAGAGTGGCGTTAATTTTGTAATTTTTAAATCTGGAATCAAAACATGTAAGTGTCCACTGCAATTGGTGAACCTCGTCAAAAGCACAATAATCGACTAGAAAGGTTATGGCCTCAGAATTTTAAGATGTAGGTACGTTGTGTAATTTTCATCGACTATATTGAGATGGAAAAAAACCATGAACAGCGAATATTAAATAGGATTACTGGAGCGTCTGAAGGCCGAAATTGCAAAGAATCATCCGAATATGGCGAAGAAAAAAAATATTGTTTCATCAGGATGAGAGCAAAATTGTATAAATTGAACTTCGAATTGCTTCCACATCCACCATTTTCACTATATTTGGCTCCCAGCGAATATCGACTGTTTGCTGACCTAAAAATTCGGTAAGAAAATTTCGTTCGAACGAAAAGGTTATCGCTGAAACTATTTTGAAGCAAAATATAATAACGCTGGATTTCATGTGTTGTTCTTGATGGTAATTATTTAAGTTGATAAATAAAGCTAATTATGAACGAAAGCCTATTTTCAGACTACGTGTTTAAATATTTTATGTGGAAATATAAGATTTTACGAACAAATGAATTAAAAACATTTTTTTACTTGAATTTTAATAAAGTATAAACAAATGACTTATTTTAAGGAAAGCAAACAAATAATTAGATTATTAATAAAATTAACGTTTCTCTATAGAAATCATATGCCCAGCAACAGGAAACAATAAGATTTCAATTTTTAAACGATCGCATTCCTTCGATGTTACTTTATAGCTCCTCAATATATTTGCAAGTATACTCTTCATTGCTAGCATTCCGAAATGACGTCCTATAAACAAAAAAAATACATGAATAATAAATCGATGCGTTCACATTCTATAGACACTTGTAAATAAAATATTTACTGCAAACATATTTATCCAAACGTATCTGTATTATTATCAATGTAGAGTTTATAAATCTTGTCTAAGAATTATTTTTTGTTTTTTGGTATAGGTCCTCCTACTCAGACAATTCATTCATAGTTCTTACTCATACAAATTAGTATATGAACAAAGACACTTTAACTTTTTGATGTATAAATTAAATAAATATAAAAAAATAAACTATGTTTATCTAAATATAGAGAAAATTTGAATTAAATGAAAATTAATGTTATATACTATGACTAGTCGCTAGCTTATAAGGCTTATAACTTGCTATTACTCTACACATCTACATATGTATATAAAAAAGATTAATTAATTAATTTCTATTACCTATGCAATTTCTGGCACCATAGCTGAATGGTATAAAAGCACAAGGGTGCCTGGTAGCGCTGACTTCTGGTAAAAATCTGTCAGGGTTGAATTCATCTGCGTCAGGTCCCCATATTTGCTTGGATCGATGCATTATAAACGGCAAAACAGCACAACCAACTCCAGCAGGAACAGTGCATTTTGCTTTAAAATTTAAGATAAATAAATAAATAAAGTAAAAAAAACGGACATAATTGTTATCACATTTATATTAATTAAATTATGTAATACTAGCTAACTAGTCGCAGGGAGAAGCCTAGCCTAGAATGAATTTAGGCTGTCGTGGTTACAAAACGAATCGTACATATGGATGATTTGAAATTGTGGTATTCGTAAATAAGTCTATGAAAATTAGACAATTATAGACAATAAAAATATAATATATTATTGGAAGTGTGAATATTACTGAATTCAATAAAGTTTTGTCTAATATCATTTGAATGAAGTGATAAATAATAGAGGAGGCACTTACAAAGCTTAAGTTCCTTTTGCGTTTTTCTACCTATGATAGGAACAACGGTGTATAATCTCATCGTTTCCTTGATAACTCTCTCAAGATATTCCATTTTGTTTAAATCATCTTTAGTTGGTGATCGATTCGAACCTTCAAAAATATTTTTTAACCTGCAATTATTTACTAATCAACTGATGTCTCTTTAATGAATAAGAAATATGTTATAAATTATTTTCTATAACCATTTAAAAACAATTGTTTAAAAATATAAGTATAAATGTAAAAAATGAGTTATGTAAATTCGATAATATCTGATATTCGAGTACAAGTTACTATAAACACGTGTGAAGTGTTTAAGAGAGTTGATTTGTTTTTATTTACAATACTGTTTTGATGTAATAAATACCTTCAAAATAAATAAACAACATTAAATAGCTTGGCCTTTTTTTGTACTAGTTGGAGTTTGAAGTTAACTTACTCTGTATAAGCCTTCTCTTGTTCTTCTTGGTGGTTTCCTAGCAACAAGAGAGCGTATGATATAACAAGCGCGGTGGTGTCGTTACCGGCTATCGTGATGGAATCTATGTGTTCTCGAAGCTCTTCATTATTAAATTTCATATTCCTGTCTAGTAACAACTCTAGAAGATCACGGCGCCCTTAAATTGCAAACAGCACATAATATTTTATGAACAATTTTTTATACTCAAAAATATATATATTTTTTAATTTAGTAATATTTTTGTACTTTGAAAACATAACATAATGTTTCCAGCTATTTGTAGTTGAATTTGATTCTATGTGTGATAAATGACCGTTTTGCTGGTCTAGTGGCCACTTTCAAAACCGTATTGGTACAGCTGGGTCAGGATAAGGATAACTTTAATAATAACTATAACAGTTGCCGACACTGTTGTGGCCAAAACATTTTTTGAATCCTAAATTTAAATTTAAATTAAAATTATTATTTAAATTTATATTTATATATTAGAAACGAATGTACGAAGTTATTTATTAAGGGCTTCTTCATAGAAATTCGTGTCAGATTTGCAGTCGTATTTGAATTTAAGAGGGGATATGTCTTGCGCAGTTGGCTAGTTTCTTAAAATCCGATGTTGCCGAAATCGATCATGCTGAGGACCATCATATTAAGGTAAAAATAATTCCACTTTTCTTTGCGTGGAAAATAAAGGCAAGATATGAATGTTTCGTATAAAATTATTTGTCATTTTACAAGCTTTATTATACGACTTATCAAAATAGGCTTTCATGAAAAAAGATACTAACGAAAATATGTAAATATAATACTATTACTATTAAATAATAAATTTACTCCAATTAAATAACAATTATGTGCACTTACATGATATAGATATGCCATATAAGTGCACAAAATTGTTTGTAAAGGTGATAATTAATGCTACCCCAATTCTAGTTACATGTTGACTATTTATCGTAAATAAATTGAAGCGGTCAACCGTTTTCCCAATCAATAAGGAAAATGATCGGACAACTTTCGTCCTAAAATTTGATCGGTACGATACCGATTCGATCACGCTTATATTTCGATCAAAATAAGTATTATTTGCCACCAGTTATTATTAAGCTGAGGTTTATTAATCTATTCAGGACGTTAGAAGTTAAAATAATTGCCCTCCTGAGCTGTTCGGTGTCTTCTTATATCCTAATCATTTTTCATCAATAATCATCCGCAGAAATGGGACAAGTTAGTATCTAGTAACAAAAAAATTGATAGGAAATTGTTTTATTATTTACCTTCTTTTGGTGTCTGTCCTTGACTATCAAATAACTCCTTTTTTTTCTTTACTACCTGAATAAAAAAAAACGTTTTGTATATTCTTATCTGAATCGCCATAAGTAGGTACATATAATGTAAAATATTGATGTCTATTTCAAACAGACTATTAATATTAATACACTTTAAATGATAAAGTATTGAAAAAATATAGACTATTGATTTTGATGTTAAAACATAGAACGCATAAAAGATTGTTTAAAATAAAATCAGTTTGATATTAAAATTGAACTATGATGTATTAATATATAACTGAAAAAAAAACATCCATGCAGTGATAATGCGAACATCATCCCAATTCCCATTAAAGCACATTAGTGATATTTTTTTACCGCAACGTAAACATCAACTCATCAAGTTCAATAAATTTAGTAACAATGATATCATTATACTGTAAACATGAAGTAAAACATAAGGTGTCAATTGTTTTATTTACCTCGTCCGTAAATTTGTGCGTTAAGTCTATACTTTGCTGTTGTAATTTGGAATATGATGTCAAATTAAAGAGAGCATCGGGTTGCATCCACGCTTTGAAAAAACGCATACCGATGATCGATATAACAGTATTGCGTGCTCGCAGATATGGAGTGTCAGGATTGTGTTGCACATCCATTTTTTCGCCCATAGCAGTTTCTACGAAAATAATATTTTGATTAGGTATTAATATGACATCAAATTAAAAAAAACACATAACTGTAAATTGCACGATACTGTAAACATTACCAATTTTATACAAAATGATTCCTTATAATACAGGAATGTAATTTGAAATCAATTAAAAATTAGTGTATTTTAGGGCGGCGTTTACTAACCAAATACTATATCTAACATACACGATGTGATATACTTGAACACATCGAAATCCGCTTTGCCTAATTGTTCCTCCATGCGTTTCACCAACACCGATCCCTGTTCACCGAACACGTCAATGTAATCTTCTATGATACGATTGTGAAATATAGGTAAAAGTACTCTTCGATGAACCTTCCACAACTCCACTGGAAATCGTAATACGAAGATTTATTGTTTTGATACTTAATGTCATAGGATTTTTTTAATATATTAATTTACAGCAATCAATATATCGTCGTTGCTCCTGCAAAAGTCGCTATGTGTTTTTTATTCATATTTTCCGATTGCTGATATATGGAAATTTCGATGTATGAATATCGCATAGCTAAATTGTAAACATTTAAACGATAGAAGTAATGGCAAAACTGTTTTTACAGTTCGTGCGTATAATTAAAACGGTGGAACAATCGAAAAATATAAAAAAAAACACATAGCAACTTTTGCAGGAGCCACGACGATATGTAAGAAACAATAATTAATGATCTTCATCAATTCTAATTATGACTATATTCATTGTAGTTAACGACAGGAGATAATTAGAGTATTTTAATTTTTTGTTACTATACAAGCGTTTTAGGTACTAAGTTTACAAATAAATATATGGTTTTTACCTGGTGCTACAAAAAGACCGTTTCCAAGCCACACTTGGAGAAATCTATAAGACGAATCCTTTTGAAGACAGTTCTCCAGAACTTTTTGAACATCATCTGGATTTAGTGTCACTGAAATAAATATAAGTGTTAAAAATAAATAACAAATAATTAAAGCTACGTATAAGGATAATATAATAACAAGCCTTACCAACATACAAAGCTGATCCAATCCAAACTTTGCTAATTCCGCCAGAATTATCCACTAAGCCTGCCAGTTGTCGAATATTATTTAATACTTCTAAAAATCGAAAAACAATATTTATATCATGTTTATGGTTAATTTAAAAATTAGACTTTACTTAAAACGCTTTAAACAACTGATATAGGGATTTCAAATAGACATGGATGGCCAATTCAAAAAATATGAGGAATTAGCAAATTATATACAATTTTCGAAAGTATAAATTGTGACTCTAAATCTTTTAAAGTAGGTACGTTACATTTATTATTTAATTAGTAACACATGTTTGATTCAGTAGAACCATACATATTAGTATTCATTTCTATAGAAAAATACCGCGAAATATTTTTAAATTCGCGGAGATTAGCATTTAAAGATACAGCAACGACAGAAAAGTCAAAATTTATTTATATTTATTATAGATAATATTCAAATCACGTCTTACTTTCAGGTCCACCGATAAACCAATGCGTATGTCCAAGGATAGGAAGATATCCTGTGTCGGGTAAGCTCTCGGATAATTCATATAATGGCTTTCTCGTACGGCGAAAATACACGTAGTAAACACTCAAAAATAATATAAATAACACTATAACGAACATGATAGATATACGAACTTTGAAACCGAATTTATTCAAGTAATGTGTTATTTATTATTAAAAAAAAAATAAGCATTCGATACAAAATCTGCGAGCGAACTGGTAATGCTTAGCATAGTTATGTGGTTTTATCCACGCCTGACTACTAGGTTTATTCTACTGTATTGAACTATTTACACAAGTTATGTATCTGAAAATTATTTCAATGAAAGTGAATCGTAATCACACTAAAATGTGTTCCTGGCTGCCTTAATTTTCTCGATTAATAGTTTGACACCAAATATATTGAAATAATAATAGTATTTAGAAATTATTTACTCCTTAAACGTTTCAGTTCAGTGTTATCACCTTTTATATTACATACACCTTATAATATCGAATAGCAGAAAATGTTTGAATAAAAGAGTTGGTAAGCTAACGAAACATTCAAAGTATTTATATCTCGAAATCCTTTGTGTAAGGTGGTATACGACCACAATTGTACAATTCTGAACAATAGCATCTAAAAATGCGTTAAAATTCAATATAAAACTTTTGAAGACGTAAATAATAAATTTAAAGGCAGTATGTTATTCAAACATTGAATGTCCCTAAGCTGCTCAGTTAAATTTAACTTTTACCTATCATTTATCCTCATGAAGTTTCCATCATTTTTATGTCATCAATGAATTTAAGAATTTTTGTCACTACAAAAAACTAAATGTAAACGCATTGCGCACGATTGATAAATATTTGTAAAGCGTTCAAATTGGCTTAGGCAACTTTGTTGTGAGTTGATGGAGTCGTACCTCGTATCGTATAAATGAAGTTGAATTCTGATTCCTTCTCTTAAAAGGTGTCGTGAAGTTCAAAGAAAGGTGTTTTTGTTCGAATTCTCAAAATCCTCCAGTGATCTCACCCATTTTTGATTGACGATACTTTTACGCCAGCCTACTTGACGTCAGTAGTGATGCAATAGCAACATGGTTTTGTGAGCCTAACATGGCAGTTTCATTCTGGAGTGCTAGAAATCGTACAGGACCTTGACTATAAAAGTAGTTTGTTAATATTTTCCACTGTCCAATACTGAATACCCAGGTTGTCCTTCACATTAAGATCCCTTTAAAGGACAGCGAGAGGCCCCTTTGTTCGCGAAGCAGCGTCTGTTCGAGGCCAAAATTTTTTTTTTGTAGGTACCTAGGTGGGTTGATTTCCCAAAACTATTTGATTTGTGGGGGCGCTTAGTGCTGAAGTTATTGATGAATACGCCTATTACAACATAGAAAACTTTAATCAACTCTTATCCCACAGTGTAAGATGGAATAGCTGATTTGACCACACTGCGATATATGTAAAAAATACATAAGCGCTTAATACGTAGTACATAACGAGTAACTTTCAATTCTACATTTTAGTCATAATTGCGCATAATTTTTTAAGCACATATACGTACATCTTTAATATTTTGCACGCAGTGTTAACAGAATTGCATCTGCCGTGGTCAGGTCATGACTTAAAAATTTGATTTAAAAACCCGAATAAAATATTTAAAATTTATATTAGACATCGCAAAAGTTTATGTGTATTCTGTAAGTTGACAATTGTGAACCAGAAATATATATTTTTGAATATATTGTAACATTTTATTTTATGTGGCCAGTATTTTTAAAGAATACGAAGATGATCATCGTAGCAATGATGTTTATCATATTATGTGGCTACATGGCGTACTGGGTAGCTGGTTCGAGGCGATTGGACAGGGCTACAGCAACGTTGCCTATGCCACCCTCATTACCTCTAGTGGGAAATGCTATGTTCTTTATCGGAAGCACAGAGAGTAAGTTTTTCATTATTTACTTACTTAAAGTTAACAATTAGAATACTAAAATTATTTCAGGATTTAGTTTCGTCACGAAAATAGCGAATTCAGCAACAAATCTATGTAGACTATAGAATAGGTTGTAATTTAAAAAAATAGCTATCGTGTTTTATGATAAGTACTTACATACTGGATTGATCTCAATTCCCTGTAAAATTTTTGATAATGTACAATATAGCTGAAGAATAAGAATTTTTCAATAGACTACGATATACATGCAATGAGTTTATAAGTTATCATTTTTATTTGTCATCTAAATATACTTTGTTATTGTGGGTAATAAATCGTTACAATTTCACATAAAATAATTTAGTGAATTGGAATATAAATAGAGGTCATGAAGTAAAGACGGTATTATTTCTAAACCAATTTCATTCCATTCCACTAATTTTAAAATTAAAATATAATATTCACCTCCCAGCAAATACAATATGTTGTAGTTGCGTGTACGTTTTCCATCGCACAATAAACTTAAGGTCACGAACTGTTCAGTCAATGTGAACATGGCTTATAAATTATAGTAACAAATATTTATATGAAATTTTTAATAAGGTATTTAAAAGAATATATTCGAGAAAACGTTTGATCGATTGATTGATACCTAAATTTTGATCGATTGACTAATAAATTTCGTTCAGCTTCAAATTCGAGTAAGCATCATTGAATTAAAATGTACTTAATTTGCTTTATTTCTTCTCTTACTCAGAAGTAAATTACTATAGTTGTGACAGAATAGAGCTTGATCTGACAATACACACTGGAGGCTACATGATTGAATGAAATAATTGCTAATTTCATATCTTTATCATTTAATATAGACTAAATATAATCCAACACTCACTTATAAAATAATAACACTTAATTAGTTAATCATATTTTTTATTACAACATTCAAATACTATAACCACACTCAAATATTATAGCAAAAAATATAACTAAAAATACATGTTTATAAATAGATAAAATTTTCTTGCCGTATTTTTAACTTAATATTTTCCTCAGAAATTTTAAAAAGCCTTGAATATTTCGCTTCGCTGGCACAGAAACATAAAGGTGCAGTAAAACTGTGGTTGGGACCAAAGTTATACATTGGTTAGTAATAGAAATTAAGTACTTATTTTTAAATATGCATGTATTTTAGTATTTAAAACTTTTTGGTTTTAACTGAGTCGAACTCAGTAAGTATAGACTTTTCTGTTTTGTAATTATATAGATCATCACTAAGTTTTCAAATGATGACAAAATATTATTGAAACTACATTACATACATAGTATTTAACTAATTTGATTGTATTTTGTAAATGTTGAAAAAGACTACTGAGTTTCTTGCCGGTTCTTCTTGTTAGAAACTACTTTCCGAACCGGTGGTAGCTTCACTTAATTGTTAAATGACGATTCAAAAGTGCTTGTAAAAGCCTACTTGAATAAAGTTTATTTTGATCTTGATTTTGAATTTTTGAGATAAATTAAAATGAAAAATTTATTAACCTGTTTCACAGCAATTGGCAATCCGGAAGATGCCCAAGTAGTTTTAGAAAATTGTCTCGACAAAGATGAGGTGTACCGGTTCTTACGTCCTTGGCTTGGACGTGGACTCTTCATTGCTCCTCGTAAGTACCTACTTGTAACTGCTGTCGAATGCAATTTACACGCAAATATGAAATATATTAACCTTGTCTTGATCTCATTATAAGTTGATTGATGTATTACAATTAATATAAAAAATAAACATTACTACTAGTACATTATAATAAAATTAATTAATACAAAAACGTAAAAATTAAAAGCTATTAATTATAAAATAATCTAAATAAAACTTTTTTTTTTTAGTTAATCTCTGGAAAGTTCACAGAAAAGTATTGTTACCGATTTTCCATAATAAAGTAGTGGAAGAATACTTAAGTGTTATTTCAACACAAGCGGACGTGCTTATTGAAAGGATCGGCGAGCAGTCGGGAAAATCTGAATTTGATGTACTGAAATACATCACGGCGTGTACGCTGGACATTGTATTCGGTAAAAAAATTACATTAAATTAATGAATACTAAACTAGTAGAAAACATTTTTGAAGAACAATTCGCGTAGAAATTTATTGAGTATCTACTCTGTCTATCTAATTCACCATATCAATTTTGAAGTGTTTCTGGTTTAAGCAACTAGAATATATAAAAAACAAAACTAGGTTTTGTCCAAAGTGAATCTGAACTACGGGACCCTAGATGTAAAAGTAAAGTAGCAGTTTAGAAATGGCCAACTGTGGTCTATTTATTATTGGGTTAATGCATCCTCTCGGTTTGAAGATAAGGTTTGGCGCTTCGAATACGCCGAATCATTACTCGTTTACGCACATGGGGTGTTTTTCATCCGATACATTCCCGTTTTATTAGGATGTTTTCCTTTACACGAAGTGAATTATAAACACAAATTAGGCACACACAGTTAATTCAGTTGTGTTTGCACGCTTGACCTTTTTTTTTATATAATAGGGTGGCGGACGACCATATGGGCCACCTGATGCTAAGTGGTCACCATCACCCATTCCTTACATTGTCAATGCGCCACCAACCTTGGGAACTAAGATGTTATGTCCCTTGTGCTTGTAGTTACACTGGCTCACTCACCCTTCAAACCGGAACACAACAATACTGAGTACTGTTGTTTGGCGGCAGAATAACAGATGAGTGGGTGGTACTTACCCAGACGGGCTTGCACAAAGCAATACCACCAATAAAATTTGCAATTATCATATCAAGGAATTTACATCTAATCATTTCGAATAACGTTATACTGACGTATCACAGAAACTGCAATGGGCGAACGAATGGACGTCCAACATACTCCAGATACGCCTTACCTTCGAGCACGGCACATTGTCATGACGATATTAAACAAACGCTTATTTAAAGTATGGCTGCAACCCGACTTTATTTTTAATCTAACTCCTTACGCTAAACAGCAGAAAGAAAATATTGAGCTGACTCATAAATTTACCAATGAGGTTAGTCAATTATGTATAAAGAGTAAAAATAAGTTTTTAATGTAAATTATATTTGAGTGCATAATGAGAGAATTCACTTTATTTTCGAGCAAATTTTTATATAAAATATAAAAAAATAGTATGACTAATCTTTTTTTAATAACGATAAATGTTATGTACGATTTTATATAAATAATGTTATGTTCGATAGTTTTGTTGAAAACAAGCATCTTTCTCAGGTAGTGAAGAAAAAACGAATTGAATATGAGAAAAAAGTGGCGAAAAGTAACAATCAGACGGGTATGATTTTTTTTTAATTACTTGTATATGCTTTTTTCATTATCATTATCATAGCTTTAATGCTAAATTATAAGCCCTGATCAATTTTTTTTAGTCTGAACTTCTATCGACCATGCTTAAGGTGTCTTTGTAAAAAATATTTCGTTTTAATATTTATAGTAAGTAATCTGCCTACGTGTATTTTTATAATACTCGACAACAACTTTGTTATCTGAATTCAATTGGCTTACTTACAAAACGAAAAAAAACTAAATATTATAGCTTGACGTTAGAACACACGATAAGTGGGTGGGGCCTACGTAGACGAGCTTACAAAACTCTTTATATACTTTAACAGTTCCAGGGCATTAATCTCCTTAGGGTTAGGATCATATTTGCAACTTTTACATAACTCTGCAGGCTTTTTTAAATTATATTATATAGTTTTTAAAACATAATTCCAAACCTCTACATAGCCACTAAAACTCAGCCAGTAGGTACTCGACATGCATAAGTGTAAATGTAATAAAACTTTTATTTGCATGTTACAGCTACTAACAAATAAACCATGCTTTGTAAATTATCCATTGTACTCAGATGTCTCATCTCCTTGGCTTATTAGATTTACAACTAATTTTACCGAGTAGCCTTGGATACAAACATAACATAATAATAAACGGTATGCTACAAACTATTTAGTTCTATGCTATGAATTCTATGCAAAGGTTTTTCCAACATTTAATATGATACTTTTATATATGTTTTCTTTTGCTCGAGATAGGTATTTTTTTATACATTTTTTGGGCAAAATGAATTAATATTTTAACTATTTAAATAGATTATTATTTTTGATTGCGTACTGATATTATGTAGTTGTCCCTCTTATTGGCGTACTTGTCAAATGACAAATACAGGCACTAGAAAAAAATAATAAGCTATGTCCATCTACGGATGACACCGCGTCGTTTTTACGTCATTGACGTATTAAGAAAAAAATTACATATATTAAATAACATATGTATACATGGCCACATTATCCATTGGATGGTGAACACTGAGGGCTCCTGGACAAAAAAATAGGAAACAAGGGTTTAAAATATGATGATGAGATGATGATAAAGAAATTGTTATAATATCATCATATATTTCTCTCATTAACCAGACTTATATTCATTTGAGTATCATAGTATACTGTATACCGTATCATCGCATATATTCGTAATAAAGTAACTTCGTCGCAAAAAATATTGAATGGTACTTAGAAAAAAATCATTTAGACAAAATATGGTTAATTGACTCCGATGCGTAGATATTGGCTAGTAAATCCGACATGGTTATTTTTAATTCATTCTTGTATGTAAATGAGTGTATACAGAAAATTATATATAAGTAATTTCGTGGTGTTTATCAATACAAGAAAATAAAACACTGCATATAAACACTATTAATATACATAACACTTACATAATATGTAGTGTATATAAGTTTGATGAAAACAAAGTATAGGAAAACAACCTCGTGTTCATATATCAAACATTCTAACTTTGTCAAGTATAGTTAAATACAAACATAACGTCATGTAAGGTACCTATCGCAAATAGAACGTCACTTGGTAAACAAACGCGCATCGCATTTTGTCAATGTAGCGTAAAACAAATATTATCTAAGACATGATAATTCTGGAAACTGAATGAAAAATACCACACGCATAAGCGAAAATTTCAGCAATAATAATGTACCTATCATTTCTATGTAAAAGTGGGTAGCTAATTAATTATTTCACATTTTTTATTTAACTGTCGAAAAACGGGTTTCACCACGGTTTCATTGAAAACATTTACTGAAATTGTTGTATTATTTACTTCATAAAATTATAATACAATTTTTATTTAGAATGTACCTCAATTATACGAGTACATTCCAAACTTACACTACTCACGTGAAGAAAGGCTATAAAAATACCTTTTTTTATTGAGACAGCTTTAAAATAAAAACATACAGTTTCTTGCCTCGACTTTTCTCAGTTTTGGATATTTTCTTATTACTATTTTCTTTTTGAAAGGGTTGTAGTTTTCACTTTGACTTAGTTCAACAATACTTCTATATTAGAAGTTATTATTATTACAATGTTTATACTTATATAAATAACCATTTAATAGACATTGATTCAGTTGGGAAGCCTCAAACCGTCCTTGGTATGCTATTCGGACGCGAGATCGAGTTTACAGATGAGCAGTTAAGGGAACATATTGATTCTATCACAATTGCCGGCAACGACACCACCGCTGTGGTCATCGCTTACACCTTGGTATTACTCGGTATTCATCAGGATGCACAAAATAAAGTCTTCCAGGAGTGAGTTATAGAGTCTTTTTATTTGTAAATACATTCACCTATAATGTATACTTATATATGTATATACGTATAACGCATATACACACACAGTCAATGATTCTTGTAAATTCACAGATTTCAGCCTAGATATGTATACTTAAAGGGAATTATTAATTATAAACAGATAAAATTATATGAAATTCAGTAGTGTAAAAATCATGACCACTTGGAATGGTGATAAAAGTTTTGTCGAGGGGTGGAAACAACATTTCCCTGTTGAATTGTAAATCCATTCTTGTGGCGACAAATAAACCTGCTGACTTGTCACCAGCCACAACTTTTAGAAATATTTTTTATATTGTTTCGAAATAAAAAAAATTACTATCGGCATTTGTTTATTTTCAGACAAGAAAATATTTTCGGAAACTCTAAGCGAGGAGCTTTAAAAGAAGATATTTTTAAAATGAATTATTTGGAAAGAGTAATCAAAGAAAGTATGCGTCTTTACACGGTTGTCCCAATTATTTCACGTAATATACATAAAGACATATATTTGCGTAAGTTTTATATCTTATTATATTTTCATATATTAAATATTTATTTCAAAAACAGTAAAATTACTTTATTGAAAAAGATTTTACTATTATTCACTGGTTCTAATTATAACAGGTATACTAAAACATATTTTTTCCAGAATACATGTTGTATATCTTTCGTTTTAGCACACAGTAACGTTACCGTCCCAAAGGGTACAGGGGCGGTTGTGGGTGCTTTTGCAATTCATCGGTTGCAATCTGTTTGGGGACCAAATGCTAATGAATTTGACCCGGATAGATTTTTACCAGAACGTTCTGTTGATCGTCATCCTGCCGGCTTCCTTCCTTTTAGCTTTGGGTCAAGAAACTGTATAGGTAACATAGATTTCGCTTTTACTTATTATTCTTAGCATAAAAAACAATATTAATTTTATTACGGTTTATTTCATACAGGTAGAAACTTCGGCATGTTAATAATGAAAAGTATCATATCAAGTTTTGTAAGGTCGTACAAAATAGAAGCAAATGAAGTGGGACCTCTGAAAATAGAAGTACTCTTATTTCCTATCAACGGTCATCAAATCAAAATAACAAAGAGACAAATTTAAAATGGAATTAAAAGATAAAATTTGAGTTATAACTTTATAATATATGTTTAAACACCTCTGGATTTGTACTTTTATATAAAACGTATTTTTTTCAATAAAATAGTTTTATTCCATATTCTTATACATAAAGATGCAAGATATTTGGTTCGAGTTATAGAATGTGTTTATTTATTTATAATGTCAATACAATAATTAACCCACTAATTCCATTTTGAGCAAAAAGGAACCAAAGAATATTAATAAGTCGTACATGTCCTTAAATTTTTTATATTGGTTAAAATTATCAATTTACAAATAACTTTTTGTCGACAACATCCAACATTATTACAAAAATTACATAGCTAAATTACATATGTAAGTATATGCGTATTACAATATGAGACTTCAAATTTTAATACGGCAAACGAATACGACTATAAGCAGGCAAAAAATACGCGTAAAATATCAAAGTGTTGAGTCTTCTAACTTCAATATTTCGAATATCAAAGGTATAAGTAATCAATACTAGCTTAGCTTCTAGACGGTAGTCTAAACGTAATCAAGAAGTAAGCTGATTGAACTTTCAATCGAATATTTATTCAAATTAATTTATTTACCATTACTTTAAACAATGCCCAATCGCCTTGGGAACTATGATGTTTTGTACCTGTAGGTACACTGGCTTACTCACCTTTAAAACCCAGAACACAACAATACTGAATATTGCTTGCTTGCCGCAAAATATCTGACGTGTGGGTGGTACCTACCCAAACGTTCTTGTACAAAGCTTAACCACCAAGATAAATACATAATTCAATTGATGACTCTTCGATCGTTTTTTTCTCTCCAGATCTAATGGTATGGTATGGTATGGTACTCTTAGCTAGAAGGCCGCCCCTTGTATATCAATATTTTCTTGATTTTTAGTATGCGCTTAGTATACAAAAAAGTATTTGTAATATATTATAAATAATAAAAATAAAAAAATCATTTAAAAAAATTTAATTGAAAATTACGTTTCGGTAGTAGTATTCATAGGAGGTGCGGTCATAAGGGAAGGAGGAGTCTTTGCGGTGCTAAAGTCAACGGTCATGAAATCATCGTGGTCGATAACGTCACGAGAGTCATCCACGCCGCAAGTAAGGAACTTATTGTATAGACTCATGTCCACGAAACCAACTCCACAAGGACGGTCTATCAGACGTGACGTCATCATGCCTTGAATATACCCGGAACAAACGAGGACCGACCCCAAATCATCCTGAATATAAAATAAATGAGTTAATCTTCTAAAATGCATCTAAAAGTATTTATATAATAAATTTGCAAAAAAAAAAATGTATTTCGCTTAACTGACTGTACATATCTAGCCAGATCCAAAAAAGTATGTTTTGTATGTCATTCCTACCAGAACGATGACTTGTGTTAAAATAACTTTATTAATTACACGGAAATGATAACAATGAAAATACAATACACATTGAATTACGTAACAAGTTCTTCACAAAAAAAAATATTGACACAATATTAACATAGTTCGGTTACGTCTGTTTTAACTTCCAAGTAAATTGTTTATTTTGTATAAAAGGTGAAGATTTAATCAAACAAACGCTACTTACTGGACATAGAGCTCCATGTTTTTCCGACTGTTAAAAAAAATATATTTAAATTTCTTTTATAACTTATATCAACATATATTCTGAGGCCTATATTATATTGCTTATTAAAACAAAATAAAACTAAAACAATTTGTGCAGCGGCAGTTGGTTATATTTTCTGACAAAATAAAATACCAATATAATTTAAATGAAAGAAATATTCTAGAAGCTAAAACTTGACTACGGAATAAATCGCGAATAGGTATATCATATATCAGCTTATTTAACGGCTAATAACTGAAAACTGCAATCGTCAATCAGACTATATTTTAATTTAATAAGTAGATAGCCGTACTTACATAGAGCTTGCTCTAAAGTTTAGGTACTTACAGTATATTAAAGAAGAATTTAAGATTTTATCATTGATAACAGGATTTTTATTATTGATAACATTACACTGTAATGATAAATTATACCATGTCAACATGTTGGATTTTTTATTGGATTACTTATGGGACTTCAGAAATTATGTAAGATTTTCCCATACTCGTAATTATAGAAGATTCTATACCTTACATTTCGGCTGTTGCAAACAAAGATATTTGTCTTCATTATTCCACATTTCCATGCAACGGTCTGCTGGTAATAAGGTAGCCTCAACACGATAAGAGCGAATAAGTAATGGTATGAGATAGCCCTGCAAAATAAATAAATTATTTTATTATACTATTTACAAAAAATATTCGAGACTTGATTTAGTAGATATATATAATATAAGAAATTTGTTTGTTTCTTTGATGATAGAGTAGTTTTTGCCCTTCGTTCACGCTTAAGGTGTTGGTGGTCACGTGTTAGGCAAAAAATGTAGTCTTATGACCTTTCTTGGATTTCAAATTTGCTTCATACCACATCACATTCGGTTCACCAGCTTGATCGTAAAAGTGCGGCAGACAGACGGAGTTACTTTCACATTTATAATATAGATATAGAAGATATAAATTGTTCATTTAGTTTTTTTTACAGTTTTATTTCGTCGGAACGTTTTAGCGTTCATACGAATTGTTCAAGAGAGCTTTGATTGATAATAAAGAGAGACGGCTAACATAAATTAAGCTGATATAATTTTAAAAAATATCTCGCAATTGTAGATACCTACTGCTGAATTATAGATTGGGAAATGGAATTAGAAAATTCCGTGACACCATAATAACCATTTGTGAACAAAAAAATACGTTTACATGTTGCAATTATGACCGGCAGTCTAAATGTGATGTTTTTAACATTATAATCCAGAACGATATATTTATCAATTTAATGAATATAATAATATAGAAGATATAGATTGTTCATTTGGTTTATTTTTTACAATTTTATTTCGTCGGAACGTTTTAGCGTTAATACAAATTATTAAAGAGAGCTTTGATTGAAAATAAAGAGAGACGGCATAGCTTCAGCTAATATTATTTTAAAAAATAATTGCAAGTGTACCTACCGCTGAGTTATAGATTGGGAAATGGAATTATAAAATTCCATGACACCATAATAACCATTTGTGAATGAAAAAATCCGTTTACATTATGCTACTTAGACCGGCAGACTGAATGTGATATTTTTTACATTATGATCCAGATCGATACATTTTAATGAATGTAATAATAAAAGCTTATTATATACAAGGATCGTATAGTTTCAGCGTTTAAAAGGGGGGTTCGCTAGGAACACCATTTTATTTCAACTAGAAATGAAAAAAAAAACTTACGTTTCTTCTACTGCCCCAGCCGTAATATCGGCACGATGGATCTCCTATACGCTTCTCAATATCACCAATGACTCCATATCTAACCCGGTTTATGATGAATTCGGTGTTAGGTTCACGTTTGTGAAAGGAGAACTGTTGGTTTAGAACCAGTAGTGCTAAGTTATCCGGGGAACACGCCTGCCATCGCATGGTGTGATTATATCCTAAATGTCTTGAACATTTTAATTAAACAGCTTACAACTTAATGGGATATGTTATTTAATTAGGGTCATAAAAGCACTTTGAAATCGTCATGTCAGTGTTGAATTAAACGTAGAGCTAATTAACTTCCTACTTTTTAGTGTATTAATAGAATTGACTGTCGCTTCTCAATATTTCATAATCCAGGGTATAAAGAAACGGGCGGAACTTTTTTTATCACTCAATATCAAAGTGATCTCGATCAAGTTGAAGAATGTTTTTAAATTGGATATAAAAATACTACTCGTGTGCCGCGTGAGCTTTCCCATGGCCTCAGGCTCTTTTTTAAACTCTTATAATTTAAATTACCTAATTTTTATTATACTTATATTATATAATACTTAAATTTAGCTAGGCAACAATTTAAATTTTTCACGCACATATCATTCCATGACAACATTTTAATTAAATACTTACTGATAATGAATGGCTAAAATCAGTAGGCCTATGTATCCTTTTTTGTATAATTTACACAATTTGTTAGTAATAATTTAATTTTGTATTGTTTAAGCATTGTTTAACAATATAATGCTAATAACTTACACACGATTATAATATTGACAGTAAGTAGATGTTTTATTACAGACTGAAGTCAGGGGTACAGATCAGAGTAAGATAATGAATATAGGTAAATTATTAATAATTAACAGTTAACAACCAGCACAACCGTTTATTCGTAAAGTCATCGTTATATCGGATAAAGAAGATTTAAAATAAATCAAGATCAAAGTGTCCTCACCTTTATGGATGCACAGATGTTGCACAACTCGACCTGTGCCAGTGTTCTCTAAAAATCTATGTGTGCCAGCAAATATTTTAAACTTATATCTTTCCCCAAAAATGCAAATTGCTGGTGTTAGCACAACGTGCGCTTCTATTAGTGCGCCCACGCAAAACAGCATGGCGTGAGACAAATAATGTACCTGTTAGACACTTATTATTATAACATGACAAAAAAATATTCACACACTATTGACTTGTGTTAAAATAATTATCACAAAAAACACTACGAAACGCAAATGAATTACACGTTATATAAGAGTTGCTTTTCTGAAGTACTTGTTTCAATAATTTCAAACCTTCATAAGTATATAGGCAATTATATGTGATTGTTAACTGTAGGTGAATGAGTAGAAACTCAAGAACAAACAACAACAGCCTGTAAATTCCCACTGCTGGGCTAAAGGCCTCCTCTCCCTTTGAGGAGAAGGTTTTTGGAACATATTCCACCACGCTGTTTGTGTGTATGTTTTCCTTCACCGCTGAGCACGAGATGAATTATAAAGACAAATTAAGCGCATGAATCAGCGGTGCTTGCCTGGGTTTGAACCCGCAATCATCGGTTAAGCTGTACGCGTTCTAACCACTGCCATCTCGACTCTCAGTAGAAACTCATGTTAGTCTAAATTTATTTCTACATTCTGTATGACCTATTTTTTGCATGCATTATTACTTACTATAAATTGACCTTCTGTTACTTTGGCAGGCACACCTTGAAAGCCCGCCGCATTATTGAAGTCTATGTCAACTACAAAATTACATATTGAAAGTTTATATAAATTTATCAATTACATTTGATAACGAGCTATTATTAGATATTATATTATTTACGCATAGTAGCGATTCCTCCAATCTGTCCAGCGCCCATATTTAAATATAGAAAATCAGTAAATAACTTCGTAGTTATATTATTCAGTGATAAAACAACATGAATGTACGGTTAATGCATTTATGAGATCACGATAACAATTTCAAAACATACATTGTTATTTTCTTCAATGGCCTGGAAATTTCGCAATTACTTATTAGAAAGCAACAATCGTTCAATGCAATAAAAATAATTAAAAAATAGCATTGTATTCTGTAACAAGTAGGTACCTACTGTAAAACTCAATGTCATTTTTTCATATTAATATACGATTCAGGGCCGAATTATCCAATAGGCAGCGTGGTCCACGAATCAACATAGGGCCCCTTGGAATAACAAAAATTGACATATTTTTTTTATTACTGAAATTGTTAAGGCAAAATATTTCTCTTAATCTTATAAGCCAATAAAATACCATCTTTATTATGAATAAATTTGCTTTCATCATAAAATGATAAAAACATTTTAAAAGAAAATTAGCAATGAGGATTGCCTAGCCCAACTTCAATCCGGTTGTAATAACAGTTGGTTTTTAATAAAGATCTCAAAACACCCCCTGAAAGCTTATATATATATATATATATATATATATATATATATATATATATATATATATATATATATATATATATATATATATATATATATATATATATATATATATATAGCTAAAAAGTGACTGACTGACTGACATAGTGATCTATCAACGCACAGCCCAAACCACTGGACGGATCGGGCTGAAATTTGGCATGCAGAAGATGTTATGACATAAAATAGGGGATGAAAGTTTGAACTGAAATTAAAGATTAGAACTACTATGCTCTTTTATTATATCCCCCAATATATATATTTATATATATCTAAGATACTCTAAAAAAGGACATAAACTACTTTTTTACCTAACATGACAACCAAAACTCTAAAACGCGAGTGAAGCTGCGGGTGTCTACTAGTAAAATATATAAAGTGAAATGCACGTTATTTAAAATGATTGACTACTCCGAGCTTAATGTGTTTTAATACGACCTTAAGCTACTCCATCACATGAATGCTAAGCTCATTTAATAAAAACAAACAGCTCATGAAATTAAAGAGATAGATAATTGAGTTTATCGATTAAGTTCGCTTGCTCTTTAGATTTTTCACCATACATCACCATTCTATTCTATTTATCTACGTAGGAAAGCTAAGGTGTTTACCTTCACTACCCATAGACATTGGTACTGTAAGAAATATTAATCATTCCTCATATAATCTATGAACTACCTATACTATTATAGTTACACTAACTCATTCACTCTTCAAGCGGGAATATAACTAAGAATATCTATCTATTTCGCGGTAGAATATGATGGCTGTAAAGCAGCTATGCAGGGCTTTCACAAACCCCTACCACTAATTAATATTCGAAAGTAATTCCCAATAATATCAGCCCAAAAAGGAATTCAAATCGATCGATCGCACGGACGTGACAAGAACCACGAATAGAATTTTTTTGAAGTGTCAGGAAATGTTATATGGTTTTGAACACTTTAAATATTTTTTATAACAATTTAAAGTATGTTTAATCTCAAATCTATGCAAATTATAATGCAAATATTAATAGATCTTAATTCTCACTAACATTCTTTACTTAAACCATTAGCACTTTACCTACCTCATACAAGATTGCCATAATAGGAAATAAAGGAAACGTTTCGTCATATTCTGACAAAATACTCGTAATAAATAGCTTTAAATATGGTTAGGTATAATGCAATGTTGTTTTAAAACAATATGATAAAAACTGCATTGATTAATACACCAATATTAGATTAGTTATCATCATCATTACGGCTGCTTTCCTTGAAGCGAAAGTCTGCGTATAAATCATAATCGTAAATATCACAGTGATAAAAAAGCATTTAATTCGTTATAGGGCTTGTATCTGTGATCGTAGGGGTTTGGTAGGTAGAAGCTAACAATATTTTATAAAGACAGTCTTACGGGAATTTCAATATTATCAAAATAAACGAATTTCGAATAAGAAGAAAATTTTGTACATACTTCACATACATAGTAATGCTCATTAACTTAATTCGCAAAATGCGGAGCCTATTTGAGGGTTTATCCCGGTACAAGTAACTTAAGGGTCCCCAGTACAAGTAACTTAATTTTCACCACCAAAAGAATTTCAAAAAATTAAACCTGTATGTTCGAGAAGCCATAGTGACGCCATATCGACATTTTTGGGGTGGTGAAAACAATTTTTATATAATTTTTTTTTAAAAAATTAGAAAATCTTAAAAAAGTTTGTCGGACTCATCGCAAAACTTTACATTTGTATTTGTCAAATCAATTTTAGGTTCTTGTACTGGGGCCTATAAGATACAATGAGATATAGCGATGAATAGTGCGATAGGGAGCTATTTCTATTGGTTGTATGAATCGGCAGTAATCGGTTTTATGAATTTGCCGACACTACATCTAAGCTTTAATTTGCGTCCGAAATTTTTTTCAAGCAGTTCGACTACAGTAAGAAGCTGAAATCAGCCAGTCAAGTCAGTCTTCTTTGAGGACATTTAGGACTTAATTTCTGTTTTTTTTTTGAGAAACAGTATTGAACAGTCACGACAACTGGATTGGCCTTGAAGAGAATTCATAGTGACGAACTTATCATCTACGTCGTCGGCTGTCTTTGAATTTGAATTGTGTTTATTAAAAATAATATATATATATACTCTTATCTTTAAATAAAAAATCTATCACTTATACGAACTGATATTCTCTGTTTACCCACTTAAGGGAATGAATTTTCAAAAGCACCGACTCGTCTAACTTTTATTTATAATCGAAACATGAATTGTCGTATTTCATGACTTTACAAAAATTACTTACCATAGCCCTCACATCACATCGTAACATCACGAAATCTTTTGCAACTATCTAGGATCTGTTCATGTGAGCGTCAGACACTCTTTTATTATGCTACTGATACACACATGTCTGGGCGCAGCTTAATAAATATAACGTCGAACGCTAAACCGTCAAAATCAATTCGCAAAATGACAAGAAACTGCAATACGTCATGGAATGAACTATTTGTTTGATATAAATATTTCATTAAATATTAACTCTTTTTATCTCATCACCCACGCGTATTTTACGGATCTCTAACCCTTGGTTTCCTCCTGTTGAGATAATTTTGCTTTAATATAATGCTATAACAGTGCTTTTGGGACCATTGTTATAATCAGCCAATATTGATATTTAATGTTATAATGAATTATAAAGTATTAAGACTTCTGGTTTTTTTACTTTTAGTGAACATAAAAATTGTGTTGTCATTATATAGCAAAACTTGGAATGAGAGTTACGAAAATAATAAATGCCCTAAACTTTATCCAAAAAATTTTGACAACCATATGCCAGTGGGTAAGTACAGTTTTGTTTTTTATTTGTATTTATTTTCTATTTTTCTTTACTTAGTAAACATGATGTAAATTATAAAAAAGCCTTTTTGTTCTTTTATTAACAATACATTTCTGAAATATATCAGTTCATGAATTGTCTTGTGTATGCAAAATAAAAAAAAAATTTATGTAATAAAACAACAAAAATCTCTATAACTAAATTTTTACATAAACAGGCAATTTGACGGCGGGGAACTATACTGAGAAAACAGACTTAAAGGGTCTTAGACAATGTGTTATGGCATGTTGTCTAGAGGACTCTTGTAACATTGTGTTCATTGTCGAGTCTCGCTGCTTCCATGTAGAATGTGTTAGTGATGAACTCTGTCTGCCTTTGCCCAGAGTTGCAAGTCGAAAATGGGATTCACATGTATCAATGATCCTTGTAAAGCCAGTTTTGTCCAATGGTAAGTTTTTACTAATGTTAAATCAGTTGCCTACTTAATGGCCCATAACTGACTGGAAAATTGTTGTGCATATTAATGTTAAAATATTAACTACAACAACACTAATGTACCACCTACTCTGATAAAGATGACGGCATATAGCTTTGGCTTGTTGTTAAAAGTGGCTATAAATAAATAAAACATTAATATAAATATTAAAGTATAAAAGATAAATCAAGCAATATGAGATAAAGCTGTTAGGAATCATCATTTGATAAAAGTGCTACAATACTGTTTCAACATATTCATGTTGTTCAAATGATACAATATCCTATGATACATAATAAAGTAATTTGACTTACTTAAGATAAGGAACAATTAAAATATGATGAAATCAAAAATACACTAATAAATAATTATTTTATCTATTGCAGAAAACTGGTCGGATATTCTAGATCAGTCTAGTTTTAGAGAATTGAATAATAATTTTTCACCAGAAGATGAGTCAATGTATTCTTTCTCCAATCACCGCAATGAACTCGCAGATGATGATGAGTCAACTTTTCTCACTCACTTTATCAATAATCTGCCCAATATAGAAGAAGATGATCGTCAAAATTTTGAAAAATACACAGACAGTAATGACAATGAAATGATGTTGGCATCAAGATTCATAGAAAAAAATTCTTGTGAAGTAGGTGCTGATGATTGTCCCTATAATTCAGAGTGCATACCCATTGGTCTAAAAATGCAAAATGGTATTTGTAAATGTGTAATGGGTACGGAAGAAAACGCTCAAGGCGCTTGTGTTCCACGTAGGTCATTTTCTAAGGGCCCCACTCTACCAATTGAATCAATAAAAAAAAGTGATAACTTGATATCAGAAATGAGAACAGAAGATCTAAAAGTTGAAAAGCCAGTAACAAGACAAAATTTGACTGTGTCAATTTCATCAAAAGAAGTAAATATATATATTTTATAATCTTTAAATGATATCCAGCAAAATTAAATATTGAATTATTTGTTCATTATTTCATGGTTATTTCAGGTACAGCTTCCCGACAACGAAGTGACTTTAGCTGCCTACACCATCCCAGATGAGAAATCAACTATGAGTCACTATAACTATGTGTGGACACTCGTAGATCAACCTAAAGATGGATTTACAGGTGAGAATTTATTTGTGATTATTCAAATTGTTTGTTATTGATATATGTACTTAGATATTGTTGTTTTCTATGAAAGTGACTATCTTGTTGGTTTAATAATTAACTAACAAAGTTTCACTTCAATATTTCAAGAGTAAACATCAGCATGGGCAGTTAAAAATCATTGACTCATTCCATTGAGATATTCTCAGTAGCAGCCCAGCACAGGAATAGAATTTTGCTGTGTTTCATAAGGCACGTAAAGCAGTTCCACATAACTCGAGAATTAGTAAAATTAGTAAACTGTCAAGTGTGATTTACTGTACAAGATTTTGTTCCATGAATATGTAATAAACAATGAATCACTTAAACTTTCGTGTTTTTTTTATTTTGATGAATTTCAAAAGTTCTTTGTGTTACGTGTCGTAATTATTATAAAACAAGAGATATAAGATAGAGATATGTATATATGAGAATAATTACAAAATAAAATAACTTTAAAAATATTCTCGGTGGACATTGAACGAGGATTGCGTAATAAACAACAATCAACGCAGACTGCGGGTAGCTTAGTTAGCTCCTTCTATAGCTAAGCTAAAATAAATATAGTAAAATAGTTTTTATTTTATAATCACTGTATGCATATGTTGTGGTAAATATTTATATTTTATGACTACTAAAATTTGTCTTTCGATTAAAAAAAATTTGACTTTGTAAATAGACATTAAAACAATTATGAAATTAACTTCACCCTCTTGATCTCTAATTACATAGAGCCTAACCATATGGAGCTTAATGAAACGACGTCCAATAATAATCCCTTTTATTCAAGTAAACAAACAGTAAGGCAATAACTCTTATCTACATGTGTGTAGTGTTTGTTTCATGATAAACAGTCCATAGCCAGTAAGTTTAATTTTTTTTTGTTACATTCAAACTAACCTATACGAGAACATATACGTATTATTAATAATCCTATCTTCTTTCTAACTATAGTTGGAAGTCCTGACTTATTTCCAATAATATGCGCAAATATTACAAATAATAATCGTGTGATTATTATCTTACTATTATTATTTATATTAAACATATTCAAATATTTGACAAGATGCAATGCACATGTGTGTGTGCCCTTATAGAGTCATTCAACACACAAAATACTCTTTTGTAAAATATTTTAAATGTTACAATATAGGTAATATGAACCAAAATGCTGGGACGGTGACTTTAACGGATCTCAAGGAAGGGCAATACAGGTTCAAGGTGACAGTGAATAGTACAAATTCGTATGGTGAAGCTTTCGCGAATGTGACAGTTCTACCACCGAAGCGTACCAACACGCCACCAATGGTCGTCATTACACCACAGTCGCAGAATGTAAAACTGCCTAATTCTGGAGCTGTTTTGGATGGTAGTGCAAGTAAGGTAAGATGATATTAGTAGTAGTATAAAGTCCAATATGCTAAATACTTTTAGCTTAATGCTGACGTTATATTTAAATAATATTAATGTCGCAATATCCATGCAAACAACGTAATCCTCTTGTTAAGTGCAAAATTATATCTGATTTTATAATATAGGATGACGATGCAATAATAGCATGGCATTGGGAGTTGACATCAGGCCCGATTGGCTACCAGCCGCCATTACCCGACGGTCCCACATTAGTCTTGAAAGATCTAAAGCAGCCAGGAAATTACACATTTAAATTGACTGTTGAAGATTCTGACCATGTGAAGAATTCAACCACAGCTAATATAACCGTCATTAATCATACGGATTATCCGCCAGAAGCGAATGCAGGTAATTGATATATAAGTAAAGTAAAATGCCACTTTTGGAGAGGGATTGGGTTTCAGCACGCTATTCCAATTAAAGATGGTAAAATATTATAAGTTTTTATTTTTTTATTTTATGGTATAGCTTGGCGGGCGAGCATATGGGCCACTTGATGGTAAGTGGTCACCATCACCCATAGACAATGACGCTGTAAGAAATATTAACTAAGTATTAACCCTCCCTACCGTCTATTTCTTGCTCTCTACCCGGCTACCAACTGTTTCGCCACGACCGCGTTGGGCGTGGTGGAGGTGGAGTGGGTATTTATTTGCGCGGAGATATTTCGGCCAATATTACTCTCTGCTCCCCTCCACATTCTGTAGACTCTATAGAATATCTTTTTTTAAGTATTGAGATACATCATAAAAAAATTCTACTTGGTGTTCTTTACAACCCTAGTGACAAAATTAACTATTTTAATGACCTTGAAAACATTTTAGCAAATCTTTTACCGAACTTTGATCACGTAATATGCATGGGCGATCTAAACACGTGTATATTAAAGGGCGATTCACGAGCACAGAAACTGAATGCATTGCTGTCTTCTTTTAATTTACATTTACTTTCAATGTCTTCGCCCACTCATTACTTTCCTGGCTGTAAGCCTTCATTGATTGATTTGATGTTTGTCTCTAACCCTCATTTTGTTATTTCTCACGGTCAAATGTCTGCTCCCTTTTCCTATCATGACTTAATTTTTCTTACTTATAAAGTGCGCCCTCCTAAGGTTAGAGGCAAAGTATCTATTCAGCGCGATTTCAAGCATATTAACCTTGAACGTTTGAAAGAGGACGTAAGAAATATCGACTGGTCGTCACTACTATCTTCGAATAACATTGATGCCATGGTCAACGATCTAACTACTGAACTGATTCGTATATATGACATCCATGCTCCTGCACGACCAGTGCGGATGAAGCATGCACCAGCTCCCTGGTTAACACCAGTAATCAGAAACACCATGGCAAAACGCGATAAAGCGAAGAGTCGATATAAAAAGTATCCATCTGAGGAAAATTTTGTAGAATATAAAAGATTGCGTAACATCTGCAACAGAATGTGTAGGGACGCAAAACGTCGCTACATTCACTCAACAATTAAAAATCTCTGTCAATCCCAAGTTTGGAGTTTTTTAAGGTCAATGGGTGTGGGCAAAACTCCTGTAGCCTGCCACAGTTCCGTTGACCTTAAAGCGCTAAATTCTTTCTTCACTAGCCCTCCCACTACTGTAGATCCTATAACGAAATCAGAGACTCTTTCTTATTTATCTTCTCTTGAACCACCAAACTGTCCCTCTTTCTTTTTCCAGTTGGTTTCTGAAGATGTTATCAAGAGGTGTGTCCGTTCTATTTCAACCAAAGCCATTGGTAGCGATAGCCTCAGCCTTAATATGATTCTACCAGTGTTGGATGACATTGCACCAGTGATCACTCACATTATAAATTATTCACTTTCATGCAATGTCTTCCCAACACTCTGGAAAAGGGCTATCGTTATACCTCTTCCCAAAACCAGCAATCCTACCTCTATGTCCCAATATCGTCCTATATCTATCCTCCCTATCCTCTCTAAGGTCATTGAGTCCATTGTACACGAACAACTTTATTCCTTTCTTACAACTTACAACCTGTTATGTCCTTTCCAATCCGGTTTTCGTCCATCCCACAGCACTGTTGGTGCCTTGCTGAAGATAACGGAGGATGTGCGGTGGGCTATGGATAACACCAAGCTCACTGCAATTGCTCTATTGGATTTTAGCAGCGCCTTCAACTCCGTTGATTTTGACATACTTCTCGGTACTCTTCGAGCAGTCAACGTCTCTCCTCTTGTTATTAACTGGTTTCATTCATACCTTTTCGGACGCCAGCAATGTGTAAAAACCGACGATTCCTCGTCAGATTGGTTAGAGCTCACGGCTGGTGTCCCTCAAGGCGGCGTACTTTCACCATTACTGTTTTCTATTTTTATTAATAACATTTCCCGATTTATTACTTCTCCCTTCCATCTGTATGCAGATGATCTACAGCTTTATCGACATTTTAGTTTGGCTGAGCTACCCAGGGCTGTTGATTTATTGAATATGGACCTGTCTGCTATTCAGTCGTGGGCTAGATCTTTTGGCCTTCTTGTGAATCCCAAAAAATCACAAGCCATAATTGTTGGCAGTAGCAGGCTTAAAAGCAAGCTAGACTGGGGGCTAGTCCCCAAACTACTTTATGACGGGATTCCAATTTCTTACTGCGATTCAGTTAGGAACTTGGGTCTTGTTATTGACTGCAATATGTCCTGGGTGGCCCAAGTCAATGATGTTAGCAAGCGGATACACTACACTTACCACTCTCTTAAACGTCTCCAATACTTTCTCCCTTTCAGTACAAAAATTATGCTAGCGCAATCTCTTCTTCTACCAATCCTCGACTACGCTGATGTCTGCTTCTTGGATGTGACTGAGGAGCTACTCAATAAATTAGAGCGTCTTCAAAACCTGGCTATTCGGTTCATTTACGGCTTACGTAAATATGACCATATATCTGCATTTCGTACTCAACTTAAATGGCTCCCTATCCGCCTTCGCCGTGATATGCACAGCCTTTCAGTCCTCTTTAATATTCTTAATGATCCAAATTCTCCTGCTTACCTTCGCTCCCGTTTCAATCTTCTTCCTCCTCCAACACGTTCTAGACGTTCCTGTATTACTTCAGAGTTAGAAGTGCCTAGATGTAATACAAAGTTTCTGCTTAACTCCTTCACGGTACGTGCAGCAAATCTCTGGAACAGTCTCCCAAAATCCATCCAAAAGAGTCCAAATATCAACCTCTTTAAAAAAAGAGTAAAAGAGCACTTTCTCTCACAACTTTCATAAATTTGACAAATTTACCATTATCTTTTTTTTTTTTTATTTATTTATTTATTTTTGTACGGTAGATATATTTATAATATTTGTGTATCTAGATGTAGTATAAGTATAATAATTTAATATATATGTATTTATTCTATTATATATATTTATGTAAGCGTAATATATATTATATTAATATTGTTTCTTTTATATAATGTTACTAAGAGTATCTAATGTTGCACTATTAATACCTGCTATATAACACTATCTCTTACAGCTGTGGGTTGGCTGGAAGAAATTTCTTTTAGAAATAAGCCCGCCATTGTAAACAAAAATTTCATGTTTAAAACTTCTGTGTAAAATTTCTCAGTGCAATAAAGAGTATTATATTCCTTACATCGTCAATGTGCCACCAACCTTGGGAACTAAGATGTTATGTCCCTTGTGCCTGTAGTTACACTGACTCACTCACCCTTCAAACCCGAACACAACAATACTGAGTACTGCTATTTGGCGGTAGAATAACTAAAATAAAATATTATACTTAGTGTATGCACTTTCCTAATCATATAAATAGTGATAAAAACTAATGAGTTTTTTTTTGTAGGACAAGACGTTATAATATATTTACCAAATAATAATTTGACACTAAACGGAAGTTTGTCGACCGACGACCACGAGATCACGTCCTGGGAATGGACAAAATCAGCTGCGGACGAGAATAAAGCCGTGGATATGCAAAACACGCACTCGCCCTACTTGCAGGTTTGGATCTCAATTTACAAACCGCTGAAGTTTTAGCACAATAACATAAGGAACTTTGTAAAAGTACAAAATTTTGTAAAAAGGCAATCTATACGCTGGACTTGAATTACAAAAGCCAAAAACTATATATTTGTTTATTAATTAATTAATAAAAAAAAACTTAATAGGAAATAGTTATCTATACACATAATAAAATTGGTGTGTCTGTTTGTAATCAATGCATATGTATGTATACACTACATATACCAAAATAACATTTTTTACAAATTTTTGTCGGTCCGTCTTGACTGTTTGTTTCTCATCTCTGGAACGGCTTGATCGATTTTGACGGGACCTTCACTGGCAGATAACCGATATAATAACGAGTAACTTTGGCTATAACAATATTGTTCTGTTAAATTCAAACGTGTACTCAACTAATCTCTGGGACGGCTGAACCGATTTTGACGGGACATTCACTGCCAGATAACTGATATAATAAAGAGTAACTTTGGCTACAGTAATATTTTCTGTTAAATTCAAACGCGTACAAGGTCGCGTGCACAGATAGTTCGTTATATAATTTAACATGTTCACAAATGACATGTTCGTGTTGCAAATGCAGCTGTCGAACCTGTCGGAGGGCGTGTACACGTTCGTGCTGCGCGTGACGGACTCGTCGGGGCAGACGTCGGTGGCCGACGTGCACGTGTTCGTGAAGCCGCCCACCAACACGCCGCCCGAGGCCGCCGCCGGCGACGACGCGGTGAGCGCCAAAAACTGTTTACGTGTTTTCCGCTCACGAATTCGTGCTTTAACTTCCACACATCGGGTTGAACAACCCAAAACCTTTGGTTTGGTTTAAACCTGGGGGTCGAACTCAAAACCTCAGTAGCTGTGACCTTATATAAAGCCATATATATAGACCATCGAGTTCATTCATCACACCACTACTCAGAAACTTTCTTGGTGGTAGGGCTTTGTGCAAGCCCGTCTGGGTAGGTACCACCCACTCATCAGTTATTCTACCGCTAAATAACAGTACTCAGTATGGTTGTGTTCCGGTTTGAAGGGTGAGTGAGCCAGTGTAATTACAGGCACAAGGGACATAACATCTTAGTTCCCAAGGTTGGTGGCACATTAACGATGTAAGGAATAGTTAATATTTCTTACGGCGTCATTGTCTATGGGCGATGATGACCACTTACCATCAGGTGGTCCATATGCTCGTCTGCCAACCTATAGGTAACATAAAAAAAAAAAAAAAAAACAACATTTTAGCGTACAAATGTAATACTAAGTCGAATGCATCTTAGCAATACACTGATGACACTGATTCAGACTTTTTGGCATGTGAGAAATATATAATGATAGAAATATATTGTCTCATTAAATTCAAACTTAATAATCGTGTAATTTGAGTGTATTTACATGGTCGGAGGGAAAGCATGAGGATTTTGTATTTTGTGTAATTTTAAAAGGTTATTAACAGCATGACTATGAATATGGAATTAGTTATAAGATAATATATATACATGAAGATAAACTACAGTTTCATTAAAAATACTGTAAATGATTAAAATTAATTATTTATATATAAAAAAAAGTAACGGTACGTATAAAAATGATAATGAAATATTTTTTTACAAAATATATTCCTAAATAGAGTAAAAAAAATCAAATATAAAAATGTACTTCCTTCATTCTCAAATGACAATTAATTGATCGATAACTATTTCTTATGTATCATTTTAGAAAAAAGCTCTATTTCAGCTTTTCCTTCCTTCCCTATCTAACACTCATACCTGAACTTCTATTTGCCAACAGGATCAAACACACTTATGTTTTTTCCTTCTGATATTATTCGTTTGGCATAAAGACGATGATAAAAAAGCCGATTATATCATATATCTCTTATAGAAAATATACTTAATAAAAATCACTCTATCTTTCCTTCTGCTATATGTGATAGCTTTTGAATTATAATGTGAACAGCCAAATTGTAGATTCAATATGAAACATTTTTGGTTCATTCAAGGTTTCCAATAATTTTAATTAATGTTATTGGCTATAATAAATCATGTCATGCTAGTGGTAGCTTACAACCATCGTAAGTATAGTACGACACAAATTAGATGTAGCATCGGCAAAATTCGTAAAACTGATCACATCCGAATTAAGTGCGCCATTCCAAATTATCAATATTTATTTCTTATGTGAATATGATCTTTATACAAACTTAATAACTTGTAATATGATATAACTTAATATATTCGTCAATTTCACACGTCGATTTTCATACACTTGCTTCCTCGTGTTGAACTGATGAGAAAATTTATAGCGACGAATAGCGTCGAATGGCACAATAGGGAGCTATTTCTATTGGTCGTATATATCGGTTTTATTGAATTTGCCGATGCTACATCTCATCTGTGTCGTAGTATAACTCGGCCGGTGGTTTCTGTAATTGCAGTTCATATCGCTTCCTCAAACGTGGATAACGTTGAACGGTTCGGCGTCGCACGACGACCACCGGATCGTAGCGTACACTTGGCGTTGTCTCTCCGGCCCCTCTAACTCTAACATCGTCGGCTTTAACGAGTCCATCGCGAACGCGACCGCTCTCACTAAGGGACAGTACGTGTTCTCTCTCACCGTGCTCGACGATAACGGAAACTCGGCCAGCGATAATGTTACGGTTACTGTCACTCAGAGTAAGTTTCATTGTCTTGTTATTCATAGGTGCCATTTTAGTCCTTTCAGATCGCTTAAACGCCTTTAAACTTAAAGCATCGAGGATTGTATCATTGACGTAAATAATTGCACATAGCTTGCTGCACCGATTTTGTTACTTGCTTCAAAGATTGCAACTTTATATGAGTTTAAAGTACTCAAAACGATTTACGATTATGTAAATAATGCTTTGCGGGCTTTATGGGCTTAGACAGGTGCACTCAATGCGTTGAAGTGTTGAAGACCTATCGTCTCTGCTGCTTTCTATTCCCATAGATATGCTCCAATATCTCAATCGATGAGTAACTAGTCCACGCCCGTAATTTTATATTACTTAGTAGTTGGAACATGGGAAAATTTTGGTTACCATAACTTATTTTCCTTCTCTACTTATAGTTTAACTTCTGTACCCATATTATTTTTGCATGTACCATATTGTTTGCGAAGTTTGCATCTGAGCATGTTGATTGGCATTTAGCTATGAGTGGGGAGCATTATGAAATGTTTTAGGTGATCTATCATACATGAATATTGTGAATTAATACATATGTACTAGGAATAATAGTGGGTTGATGCTAACCGCCTGATATAGTAAATTTATTTTGTATTATACTATTGCTTTTAGCAATGTTTCTTGGAACTGTCTTTTTTTTTTCTGTTACGCTTATTGCATTTTAATAGCATACATAATTTATGGTTTTCATTAAATGTTTATCTTGTATGTATCATTGCCCAAAAACTGATAATATCGCAAGTGTAATATGTTCACGACATATTAATTTTATAACGAAATCTTTTGTGTTCTATTGTTCCATATTTTCTTTTCCATTCCACATGTCATCAAACTAAATTTATTTCAAACTTCAGATAAAAATAGTCCTCCGAAAGCGGACGCTGGTGGTGATCAAGTATTAAACTTGCCGCTATCGGTTCTAATTCTCAACGGCTCAAAGTCGTCCGACGATTTCCGCATCGTTTCATGGAAATGGACACGGTCCGCGTCCGGCTTAGCTGCCGGTACGGTTATACTACACTCTGATACAACACCAGTTTTAATGGTAAGTGATAAATAAATAAAAATATTTTAAAGTTTTCTGGAAAGCTAAGTCATGCGTGTCTTGTAAATTTTATTGCTGAATGTATTGAATATAATAATTGTGTATATAGACCGGGAGATGACGACACAAAATATTTGGTCATTTGTACCAGTATGGCGGTTCTTCAGGGGTGTAATTACGTAAAGGCAAAAAGGAAAATCATGGTCATAGCGCTCGCACCAGCGGCCTAATCGCGTCGGATAAATAATGAGTGTCGAACGATTTGTTCCACAAAAACGCTTGTATTTTCAGATAGTCGAAAAAAAAGAAGTATGCGGTAGCGTAATGCCATACTTCTTGGTTGTGACTTACAGCCCGCCATTCCGACTCGAATACCATTAATTTTAATAAAACAATTCAACCATTTATACCAGGCTAATTTTCATCGTCGCATAGCCAGTCGCGAAAATCATCTTGCCATCTTGCAAAGGAGTAATTTTTTTTTTGGCCAAGCGATTTGTACCGGTATTGCATTTGAATTTTTGGAAAGTATTTGGCAAAATTTTACCGTTATTATTTTTCCCATACTTCTAGTAGAAAAAGTGCTGCCATACTTGAAATACTTATTTGACACGTTTTAAAAATACGACTAAAATACGTAAAATCATGTTAGCAGATAAATAAACTACATCAATATTCATATCAGAAATTGAATATATTGTATATTCAATTGTGTCTTGCTTATAGTGGACTAATTAATAAAGTTTTTTTTAGCTAACAGATATAGAACCGGGGAGATATGTGTTCGAACTAACAGTAACGGACGATCAGGGCGAATCCGATAGAGACACGATCAGCGTCCAAGTCAAACCTGACCCCTTGGAAATGAAGCTTCTCGAAATGACTCTCAACATTCCGATTTCGACTTTCACAAAGAGTCAACTCGATTCTCTCGTTCAAAAAATGAACTTGCTGATAAAAGATGATGTGACAGTCAATGTAACAGAAATCCGGGGCGAAGTGGACACTGGGAACACGTTGATCATTTACTTTTTGTCAGAAAAGGTATAATGTTTTGTTTTAATTTTATTAATAGAAAATTGCTATGAATGTAATTAGACCCTAACATGTGATATTATCAAATTTAATAAGTGTTAATTGAGTCCAAATTAATATTAACTTTATAATATTTCATGACTTTTCTTTTAAATAATCAGTTTCTCATTTGACACATAAAGAACTGGGTAGACCAGTGCATTTATCCTGTAATGACGTATGTCCTTTAATCCTTGAGAGTCTTGCAAACACGTTGAAAAGCCTGTAAAAATAGTAGAATGTAAGTGGTCCGAGCTTGGAATCTGACTTGCAAATCCGTCGAATGACAACGTACTCTGAAAATGAAGATACATCTGGTTCAGTGAAGTGAAGCTCTCTCCGAATTCGAACGTCGGCAGGGCGTGGCCATGGAGGGCACGTGGGCGCTGGCGCAGTCGCGCGCGGCGGCGCTGGGCGCGGGCGCGCGGCGCGTGCGCTCGCTGCGCTGCCTCAGCGCGTGCTCGGGCCGCGGCGTGTGCGAGCAGGCCACGCGCACGTGCCGCTGCGACGCCTTCTGGATGCAGAGCCTCTTCACGCAGTTCCAGCCCGATGCGCAGCCCGATTGCGGTGAGACCTCTGAATATCGCTGGTTTCCATTTTGATGACGTTTTTAGGGTTCCGTACGTCTGAATACAAAAACGGAACCCTTATAGGATCACTCGTGTGTCTGTCCGTCCGTCGCTTACAGTCAATTATCTCCGAATCTATTAGACCGATTAAGTTGAAATTTGGTACACATATCAATTCCTGTAACCCAAATACAGAGGTGTGACGTGAGCAGATGAAATCTGTATATGGGGGGTCATTTTTGGGGGGGAAGGGGAAAATTAAAAAAAAAATCTGAAAACTGCATCGTGTGGCATATCAAATGAAAGGTCTTGTTGAGAAGATTTTAAATGTATTTTTTGTAATTTTAAAATAAAAAGTTTCCAAGTTATTCAAGAAAATAAACGAAAATTGACCATTCCCCCCCCCCCCTTACCTCCGAAACTACTGAACCTAATATTTTGAAAAAAATACAGAAATTAGTTTTCTCCTTATAGATTATAGGAAAACCTATAAGAAGTCCATGATATTAAAATAACATGGTAAATCACTCAATATTTTGCGTACCAACTTACATTTGCAGGTGGAATGTGTGGGAGAACATATTTTTTAACTCCAATGTTAAGTTTTGTTGAATCGGTTTGTAGATTAATATTTAATGAAAAAAATAAGCCCATAAGTAACATCGTACGGAACCCTCTTCACGCGAGTTCATCTCGCACTTGTCCCCTTTTTTTAAATTTTAGTGACCTAACTGCACAAAACATAAAAATAAATGATACAGCGAACATAAGCAAATAGTTTATCGTGTCCGCAGACTGGTCGGTGGTGTATGCTAGCGTGTGCGGCGCGGCGGCGCTGTGCGCCACGTGCGCGGCGGGCTATGCGTGCGCGCGCGCACTGCGCCGCGCCTGCGCACCGCGCCCGCGCCGCCCCAACTACCGCCTGCTGCCCTTCGCCGACCACGAGGAGAAGCCCTGTGAGTTACGCTCTTTGAACACATTATATATATACATACCATTAGTTTTCAATGTTGTCTTGGGTCTGGGTGTATGTGGTACCGTCGTTACTTCTGATTTCCATAACACAAGTGCTTCAGCTACTTACATTGGGATCAGAGTAATGTATGTGATGTTGTCTCATATTTATTATTATTATTATTATTCATTTATTTCAAAGAAAACGATATTAAAAAATATATAAATGAAGTCTTACTTTAACGGCTGTTAACGAGATATTGTGTAACCGATTATTTGTGACTAAAGATTTTTTTAGAGACATCTCGGGTGATACCTATTCAAATGGGGCATTGCGGTATATGTGGTTTGATACGTACCTAATGAATTGAAATGAGTCGAGATGGCCCAGTGGTTAGAACGCGTGCATCTTAACCGATGATAGCGGGTTCAAGCCCAGGCAAGCACCGCTGATTCATGTGCTTAATTTGTCTTTATAATTCATCTCGTGCTCAGCGGTGAAGGAATACATCGTGAGGAAACCTGCATGTGACAAATTTCATAGAAATTCTGCCATATGTGTATTCCACCAACCCGCATTGGAACAGCGTGGTGGAATATGTTCCAAAACCTTCTCCTCAAAGGGAGAAGGTTTTGGAACATATTCCACCACCTTTAGCCCAGCAGTGGGAACTTACAGGCTGTTGTTGTTGTTGAATTGAAATGGATGGTGATTTAGTCTAAACAAACCAAAAAATAACGCACACCACAGCAATAACACCGCTGATGATATTAGCAACAAAATCGAGTAAAGAACTTTTTATTACTTAAATGCGATTTTTATCTCGTTTTCAACGTATTTCGTGTCTGTTTAATGAAAAGTTGTGTTTCATTAAATTTATAACGAGTTCCTCTCATTTCAGTTACAAGCAAGGCCCTATCTGAGACCGACACCGATTCGGACGTACTATACGAAACCAAAAGCAAAATGACCTCCTTTGGGACGCGGTCGATGAATGGTGAACTAGCACACGGCAACGGCTGGAAAAACGGTCATAGTAAAATGTCGAGAAAGGTTAAAACGTAGCTCCGTCAGGTCGTGGACTCACCTCCACGAGGCTCCACCATCATGTGATAGAATCAGTTACATAGCTTCGTAACATGTAAGACCAACAATTACGCTATTTACTTAAATGTTCTTATTTTTGCTTTCGAAACTGGTTCGATGGAACATCATGTAGTGTTCCTATATTCTATGTTATATGAATAATTTAATGAACGCAATTTTCAATTAATTGCTTTTGCCTATTTTTTAATGTTAAACATAAAGAAAGGTACTTAACTAAGACTTAGTTAAACCTGCAGATTTTGAAATACCAAATAAAGTGTAGTCTATTTCAATTAGAACTAGCGCGCACTGGTAACTTTTGTCACGGTGACTGTTTCGTCACTCTTGTCGAGTCCATGAATATGTAAGGTGCGCGCACTTTACGACGTGACAATTGGGTGACATTTGTGTCTGCATCTGTACATATTCACGGATTTGACAAGAGTGACGGAACACCGTGACAAATGTTACCAGTGCGCGCTAGTGCTTAAAGTATATCTAAAAAACATGAAAATATGACTTTACATTCCAAAAATGTCTATGAAAAAAATATATTTAAACGAAAATTGAATGTTGGAGTAGACTGCTACAATAATACTAAAGAAGAAAAATGACTAGCATTAAATGAACTTGTGTTCATTAGAAACAAACAATCAAAGCTACTGACGTGTAGTGTCCATCAAAATTTTGTAAATAAAGGTTAGGGCCGATTTGTTTCACGATGTGTTTACGAAATTACTTGTAGGTTACATTATTCTCAAAAAATACGCACATAGCTTTCTATATGTACATTACAATATATCCAGTATTAATTTTGTCTTAAAGAACAATTACAGTAGCTGTGTGAACTTGCAGTTTTTATAATAATTGATTATAATTGTTCACCTTGAGGCTTATTATGCACCTGCATTGATTATGTAATTTTTATACTACGATACTGATAAATTTAATTCAGTTTTAACTATGTACGTTTATTTTTGTATATTTATTTTAGACTAGTCTACTTTTAGCTTAATAAAATCTTATGCGCATTTTTACTTTAATGTACTTATTTTACCTAAAGTGAATCAGTAGCATGCTGAAGGGCTTTGACATATACTGATTAATTATAATTAGAAATAAGTGTTAAATTTAGAAAAACAGTAGAAAAGTTTTGTCAAAGTGACATTATATTCTAGTCGTAAATATAGTGATACATTTAAATAGAGTATTCCCAATTTTATATCATGTGAAATCAGTGTTAATTTACAGTATGATTTTGTTTAATAAAGAATTAAGTGCTATAATGATAGAAGTTTTATTTAATTAATTTAAATATATATGTATAGTAATTTGTTTAGTAATGAAAGACTTATTCATAATAAAAATGATTTATTACTGTATATTGCTTTAATTTACTATTTACCTTACTAAAGACAATATTAAAGCAATTTGACAATTCCACAAGCACTTGGATGATATATTCATTAATGTATGAGCATTTGGTAACAATACATAAGGCCTCTTATGAATGGAATGGAAAGCCTTTACAATATAATTTATAATATAATTATATTTATTGTTTTTGTAGAAAAGATTGTTACAATATAACAAGCTTATAATATTAGAACCAGGCTACCATGATCACTCAATAACATGCCTCAAAAGAGAGCTTTATACTACATGTCATTTCATTTCATTCAAACTTGTATGAAAGATGGAAACAAAAACTTTTATGACAGCTGAAAATTTAAACTGAGCATACAAAATATAATAAATTTGTCACTACACAACACTATTTACTTTACTTAATGGTATTACATACTGCTAAAAAAACTAAACTTTTTATTGAACTTACATTTTGGTTTGAAAATTGTATATTTTTTTATTCTTTCACAAGTTCAAATGTAATAAACAAAGAGAAATATCATAGCATCTTGAAACAACCTTTGCAATCCAATAACACTAATTATATTTTAGTAAAATTATCCTAAATGTGACACCCAATTAAAATAATGGCAATTTACATTTATATTTTAATAATGCACAGACAAAAATGATTTCATTTACTACTAAACTAAGATACCTTAATTTCTTTCATAAATAATATATTAATTATTGCTTTGTTGCAACATGACAGCCCCCACAATTTATTACAATAAATGCTACACTCAATAAAATTGTAAAAAAAAATATAAAAATAAAAAAATATAGCCTGTAAAGAGCATGTTAATAAATTAAAAAAATCCAAGTTTTAAGAGAACAATACTTGGAATGTATAATTAATTTACAATGGTATGTAAGAGTAGCGGCCACTAAAAATAATACACTGGGATTTACTGAAATCTATAATAAAAATGAGTATTACAGATATGTCTAATAACCAAATAATTAAATATTAAATCTTACAAAAATTTAAATGATATAAATTAGCTACCAGGCCACATCAATTGTATCTTATCTTATCCTTAACCTCATTGTTAAAGACAATATCTTACATATTATATAATCACACAAGACATTTTCCTATAGTTAATACACCAAAATTATACTATTGAAATGCTATTTAGCATATATTAATTTTTTGTTTACTTAGCCTTTTTCTTTCCTGACTTTACTGTAGATTCAACTTCCTTGGACCAAATAGACCTATTCAGTGTTTCGCCTAAGGTATAAAGACCAAAGACAAGGCCTAGACTGAACAAGTAGAAGAATATTCTTACAGGCCAATTAAGTACATAGAGGATAGGGTACACCCAACTTCCAGTTTTAAAGTAGATAACATGAATCCATACTACATAACAAAGCATAAAGGTAGTTAATACTGACAAACCTACCTTTCTACGTGGATACATTCTAAATGAGGTTGCCAGTTCGATTATAGTAAATATTACAATATTAGAATGCATTACATGATTTAACCATGTAGGGAAAAATTCATCCATCATTTTAGGCAAAATAAGTTCCCTATCAACTGCATATATACCCCAGAATGTTATACCAACAAACATTGACAGTGGAAATGCTAATGCACTGAACAGTAAATCTTTGAATCGTCTTATCAATGGCTTATTGGATGGTGTGGACTCATTCGATCCCACAATATCATTGAGGAGAGCCACAGTAAAATACAGCGTTTGCAGCATCTGAAATAAATGTCTCATTAGTTAATTTAATTTTTTCCTTACCTAATTCATATTGTTAATTGTTAATAATTGAACTTCTTTATTTACCGCATTTAAGTAAGTCAAGTATTTAAACTTTCCACCGAACGGGGTCACCGTAGTTGCAGTACTTGGTATTCTAACGTAAGTATAGTCGTAATAACAACCATAAAAGAATTGAAGTGCGCCAACAAGATGAAACAACATTTTTAACATTTTGATTTTTACAAATTTGATGAAATATCAGAAATTAAAAAGTAATTATAGTTTTTGATAAAATGTTACACTTTCAGTCTCGATTGACGGCTAAAAATTCTATGAATCACTTAGTTATTAATATTAATAAATCACAAGACTAGATTTAATAAGTTTTAGAAGGTCCGACAAATATCACACAAATATTTTAAAAATTTAATTCATTCAATTCTAAATGACGTTATGTTTTACTATTGCTCAGAGTACAGTCAGACAGCGACTCAAAATCTCAAGTCATAGACCCGCAATCCATACTGACATTTGATACCAGTGTTTCTAGACTTGATGAATTTATATTTGGATTTTGGTGATTGTTAGATGGGTAAATAAAAAGTCGTATACCTTAAAGTGGTCATTTTAAAGAATTAGTACTTTTTAAACTCTTTGAAATAATTGATTTTAAGTTTTTTTCATATAAATAAGAGTACATAGTTTGAGTATGCATAGTCCTTATTATTTCTATATAAAATGTTAGTATTCATTTCATCAAGCATACCTTTTGTTAAAAAAAAAGCATAGCAGGGGTTGCTAATTAAAACACCATTTTATGTGTCACATGTCCGTTCAGTACAAAACGTTGGGCTAAATTTGCCATCCCTCTAAATCTGCCGCCCTAGGCTCCACCCCACTCAGCCTATTGGTAAATCCACCACTGTGTACAATGCATCCTCATAAATACAGTAGCTATTTTACTTGAAGTAGTTAGACACTTTAATGTATTTTCAATTTATATTTGAAATTACCTTTCGAACAGGATGTATAACAAAAAGTTTTGAGTTTTTAATTAACAGTCTGGGTATTTTAAATAACACATAACACAATAACATAGTACTAAAAGTAAAAACTAAGTACATAGGTACTATGTATGTACTATATATAACTACAAATATTACTGAAAGTTCTTTCTCAGCTCCGATATAACGATATTTTGAATTTCAACTAAATACGTGATACGTACGTGAAAACCCACCAGTCACCTCGTCAGAAAAACAACAACTAAACCAAGAAATCAGCAAGCGTGGACGACACGACCTTCAGTGCTCCAATACTCTTACAATTGAAAGAGCGATCGAGCAGAGTCGGGGTCTAAGTTGTTCGTACATCTCTCTTTGTAGGAGCCGCCTGATGAAGTTGTTCACAACACAACACAACACCAGATACAGCACCATAGACCGCATCCACACAGTACAGCAGATTACATATGTATACAGAAGTCCGATGAGTATATTCGGCCCCTGTGTCTTGCATTCGTGGACTATGAGGAGGCCTTTGACTTGGTTGAAATCTGGGCTGTTCTGGAGTCCCTGCAGCGTGGCATAGTTGATTGGCGATATATCCAAGTGATGAGGTGTTTCTACGAAGCTGCCACCATATCCGTCCGAGTACAGAATCAGCAATCAAATCCCATACAATTGCATCGAGGAGTGAGACAAGCTGACGTTATTTACCCCAAACTGTTCACTAATGCAATGGAGGATATGTTCAAGACGCTGAACTGGAAAGGACGTGGCATCAACATCAATGGCAAATACACCTCTCATTTGAGATTCGCAGATTCCATCGCCATCATGGCAGAAACGCTGCAGGACTTACAACAGATGCTGAAAGAGCTGGCTGATTCTTCTATGCATGCGCATGCGCGGCCCACGGAAGAACTTGAATAAAACCAAGATCACGTTCAATGAACATGTTCTACCGGAACCGATTGCGATACACGGTACCGTCCTCGAAGTTGTTCAAAAACATGTTTACCTCGGGTAGACTTTGAGATTGGGTAGAAACAACGTGCTCTAGAGTGGAAAGTGCGTCGTCGTCGTGGCGTGCAATTGGAAAGTCCTATGTCCAGCAGTGGATGAAAATAGGCTGTTGATGATGATTGATGACGTGATAGTAAAATTTGATGTCTTGTGATAACATCCTATCTACATCTTTCCTCGGTGCCAACTTACTAATAGTGAATAAAAAATACATGCAGTTTTTCCTAAGCGATTCCACTTTTGGCATGGCTTTTAATACGTAATTATTTAGAAGTAGTGTTTTGCGCAAATCAGCAAGTTGTCTATTAATAATTACTTCGCACTCATCAGTTTTTCTAACCTTAAACAACAATTATTATTAGTCTTGTGTTACGCTTTGAAAGTTAAGTAAGCTAGTGTAACACCACGTAGGTACAAGGAACATAACATTTTTGTTTCCAAGGTTGGCACTGCATTAGCGATGTTAGCTATACGGTAGGTATTAGCAATACCAACCTACATATTCTTTTTTCCAATCATAACAGAAAAAAGCCAAATAAACAACATTTGAGATGAGAAACAATTATTACGGTCATTCATTGGTGGAGAGTTCGATTAATCTATGATATTCACTATCGATTTATCTGCGATTTGCCTTTTAATTTTATTTTTTAATTAACATAATTATAAACATTTGCAATAAGTAGTTTGTCGGGCAAGTTCAGATGATGGTCTTACTCGGTATAACAAATAAAACTATCATAGACGAAATTTGAATTTGTCTTTACCTACTTTTCCACCAACCCGCATTGGAACAGCGTGGTGGAATATGTTCCAAACCTTCTCCTCAAAGGGAGAGGAGGCCTTTAGCCCAGCAGTGGGAATTTACAGGCTGTTGTTGTTGTTGTTGTTGTTCTTATTACCTACTTTGTCCTACTGAAGATAACTAGGTATGTATATTATGTTAAGCAATAATACATTTATAAAGAGAAATAATAATTTTATTAAGTACAGTGATTTCATAATAAAACCGTAATTAAGTTGAAAAAAACAAATATTTTAATTTGTAATTAATTTCAAAGACTTTAATCATAATAAGTATCAAAAAGTGTTACAATACTTTCAAACTTACATGTTATTCCAAGATATCCACGTAATAATAATAATTATTTAATAAATTCACAACATGATTTTTACGTTCAGCATGATTAATACAATATTACGTTCTTATAAGAACTTCTAAAAACGTTTTATTATAAGTATAGTGGGTTCCTCTAACTGATAAGTGGAAATAATTTAAAACGTCTTTTCCATATTTAGATGGGAGGTAGCTTTGCGAAAGGTGGTGGCGCCGGGTCTGGTGTAGCAGCGACGAAGGGCGTGCGGCGGGGCTGAGTGTACCGCGGCGCGGCGTGCGGCAGCTCCGGAAGTGCTCCGCGCACCAGACCGCGCAGAGCAGCGTTACGTTGACGTAACTGCAATACGTCTTCGTGAATCCGCTCCCGCTCTACCTCGTATAAATAATTACACCATACTTAATTATGACATGACATTGTGTGACATTTTGAACATCTGTAATTATAAAGCAAATATATCGGTAATAGAAGTAGCATCATAAAAATGTTATGCGTACCTTGTAAAATTGTTAAATAGCTGTTTAAACCAGAAAGTAACCCATCCCAAAACCTATCCTTTTCTGACGAAAATAAGTTTTTCCACTGAGACCAATATTTTTCTATTTCTTCCACATTAAGTTTCCGTGATGGAGATCCAAAGTCGGGTGTCTTGACGCTATCCCTAAAAACACAAACACTATTTTTATGGATACTTGAATAATAATGTATAATTTTATTAACTATTATTATTTTGCAATGATTAAAATTAGTAGGTATTGTATCTTTCTTAATTTTTTAGTGTTTGAATGTAGATTCAATTCGAAAAGGTGTTTTGTCGATAAGCAGTAGAATTTTTACTTTAGCAAGATAGAATGCCAAAACGCTCGCAATCTTTAAATAACTCCTCTTTTTGGATTGAGTAGCTTGCGGAGCCAAATAAACTCGACTCATCACTTGTAATGGATGAACTCAGTATATGGAGGTACGCTCCTATTTTAACAAGGGTCTTGGAATAAATTATATTATCTTGTAACTTAATAAATTATAGACACGATAGTAAAAACTCATGAAATAGATAATATATTTTCATATAATTAACCAAAATAAGTAAGTCATGATTATAAATGATGATAGGTGTTGAATTAATATGCATAATTGAATATAAACTATAATTTATATAACAAACCAGGTGTTTGACGTGCAAAATAATTTATAGACTATGTCAAAAACTAGTTGTACATTTACTCACAGTATATCGTAAAGCTTTCTTTTTTCAGGAGGAACAAATTCCGACATAAATTCGTTCAAAGCCGTTAATACTTGCATCGATTCTATTTCCAAAAAATGACCAACTGAAATTTTATTTAAAATTAAAATAATCTTGAAAGAAGGTTTATACAAAACAGGCTTATAAACAATATAGCATTTTGTTTCCTTACGAGGACAAAGAAAAGGATTTGTCTTCTTTAGTGAGACGACGGTGGGCTGGGAAGCCACCGTAACTCCTCGGCCGCGTTTTCCTGAAGTCGATCCACCTTCCGATACATTATCCGAGACAGCCAATGTTACTAGCAATAAAATATAAATTATAAAGTAAGATTTATTGAAAGATTTTAATTCTGCTGCAAATTAAATTATTTCTGTCTCACTTCCCAATCACCAGAGTTTTTTATATTCCTTATTCTCCAAAGACTATTCGAAATTCGAACCTAAACATCGTTAAGTGACATCATGGTAAATATTAGAGTCATATCATCATACAATTTAAAGTATTAATCACAAAATCTTCCTTTATATCTCGGCTACTAGACTATACATAAAATATTAGGTAGAGGTAACGCGTACCCTCTTTAAAGCAACTTAGTAGATTGGCAGACCTTAATTTAGTTACTACATAAATTTACATTACCTACTACATAAATTTAATATTTAATTATCAATCCTTCAAACGTTCTCAATACATCGCGGCATTTTCTCAACATATAAATCATTACATGTATAAACAATGTATTTAAAGAAACCTTTCGGATCTCCACATTTTTGTATTATTTCATCCGCCTCTGCCATAAGGAGTTGATCAGCTGCAGATAATTCGTGTGGTCTGCGAAAATATAATGATAGAAAATTATCATATAATTCAGAATCTGTATCTATATCCAAGTTGGTGCGATCACCATATCGATATACATTTGTAGATTACACTGCGAATAGGAATCGTAAATTGGTAAGAAGTTGACGGAATAGTTCTATTATTTACCTGAAACCAACATGCATTGAACGAGATGTGCTTGCAGATATACTTCTGACTACACTGGAACGAATTCTCGTCGATGATCTCTCAGCTAAAATTAAATTAAATCATAGTTTTAATATTTTCACTTATAACGATGATAAAATAGGTTCTAACAAGAGAAGAAAGAGCGGTCCGAAATTCAATCTATGTAGGATGAAAATACTTTGGTAATTAAAGTTATATATAACGCATACTTTGAGTTTAGCATGTAATAGAATAACTTTGAAATGAAACTGTTAAAAGAATATTAAACCAAACCATCAACTTAAAGTGGAACCGATCAATTGGAGACCTTTGAAAAATTCTAATATTTTACATTACTAATTTTTAATTGGAGTTGAATGAAAAACCCGGTACCACGAGATAGAATTCGAACTATGTCTCACTAGTAAAGTTGTCCACTACGGGTTTGCTCGCATTTAAGGGGTCTAAATTTATAGTCTTCATAGGACCCTACGTGCTTACGTGGGGTTTAAGGTTGCTTGTCATCAAATTTGATTTAGTAGTTTGTTCGTGAAAAACCATACATAAACAGATATACGGAATAACGTTTGCATTTTTAGTACTACTGGATTACTATAATTGTGAGGTTACTTTATTCTCCATTCAACAGCATTAGGTACTATTAGCTAACATTAAATCGGTGTTACTGTCTGTTAACAAATAAGGGTGTATTTCTTATACCGTATCTTAGACTATTTTATAAATTATAATTTTAATTATTATTAATTTCTATTACTAAAAGAAACATAGAATCAACAGTATAACAATTACAGATTGCTTTGCATTGTTAATATAGACTAGGAATTGGAAAAGATGCGTAATATTAACTTAATATTAACCTATAAGTAGTGTATAAAAAATAATGCACACAGAAGACATACAAAATCTAAGATATACTTAAAGCGAGGCAAGCTACCTAATAATACTTTTACCAGTTCCACAGAGATAATCATGTGAATATATGTCCCTAATGAGATAGGGTTACGAATAATCTTACCATGTCCTTTGGCGCTAATATTGACATGGTGCGAACCCTCTTGAGATGTAACCTGAACAATTTACAATTCCTTAAAAAGTATTCATAATTATAACTTAGTCTTTAAGATTATAAAAAGTTACCGCTAGACTCGAAGGTTCCACCATATCGGATGTAGCTTCCAAGCCAATGCATATCGGACAAAACGCGTAATTTAAGAATATCTTACACAACAGTTCAATGTCCTCCTCGGCTTGTATTTCTAAAGCCTAAAATGAAGTAAATTAGATTAATCACAGGTCTATATCATAACTATCGAATTGCATTTTCATTTACTGTATTTACCATAAAAATAGAATCCAGTGTACAAAGATTTCGTGAAGTAAGAGGATATTTTTCAATAAGTTTCAACAAACGATCTTCAACTAGAAATCCAGTATTGTCTGCGATAAGTTGCAGGATGTGACGTACCTACAAAACATCGATTATACATTAATATGCACTACTCTTATAAAAATATCAGCATACATTTTTATTTACATACCAGTCTATCTTTGGCCTCACGAGCGGCCGTACTCATCGGATTCTCTTTACCGTCAACCGAAGTCAATCCAGATACAGCAGTAGTCGTAACCGGTTCTATAGAAACTATAAATTTGTATGAACAATAATAACCAATAGAAAACATTATTATTATACGTGAAATCATTCTGTAATTAGAAAGAAAAAAAATCTTGAGAGTAGGGCTTTATAAGCAAGTCCGCCTGGATAAATTGATAAGTCACCCTTTCAATGGATTTTTTTTCAAAATAAGCCATCACCTGTCTGATTTCACAAAGTTTATCTTGAGCTCACCTTTTATGTTAGAAAGTGGTAAAAGATATTATAAAGCAGAACGCTTTCTGTAGTTGTCAAATTTCACTTTAAAAGTAAAAAATGTTGTGATAATTTTTTACCCTTTTTTGGCATTATATAAGAATCACAGATAGAGCCTAGGGCGGCAGATTTAGAGGGGCGGCAAATTTACCCCAAATTTGTTATTATCTTACAGAAATAAAAAAATTGTTATAATTTTATGTTTACCATACACATTACGTCTGTAATCCGTCTACTCGTCACTACATAGCGAGTTAGAAAAATAATCTAGTACTGGCAGAAATATCAGCTAGTACATAATCATACTAATACCGGGAAAAAACTGATGTAATAAGGACGATAGAACACAAATCATACAGTTGCAATTTAAAAAAAAAAATTAATTAATTTAAATTTCAAAAGTAAGTAAAATTGAATAGACTACTAGCCTACTAGCGGCAAATTTGTAAATCCGCCACTGATCACATAACTTAGAAACAGTAATCACAACTACCAGAGTAACTAAAGGCACAGAAGACAGTCACCTTGGTTGCCAAGGCTGCCGCGGCCGACCCGCAGAAATGCCAATGACTATGGGTGGCCGTGATTACTTTCCAACTGTCATCTAGTGGCTCGTTTGTCCGTTCTAATTATCTTATATAAAAAATAAACACACCAAATTTCGACAGAGGGCTCTTCGGTGGCGGAGGCGGAGGTTTCGGTGGCGGCTCGGCGAGTACGTGTGCGTGCAGAGCCGTCTCAGCGCGGCGCACGCGTCCGCACAGCTCGTTGCATCGCGACACAGACATACGCCAAACCTACAGATAGGCATAGCACGTATTACCGCTTGGATTATATTGCTATAAAGCCTCTATTATTTAGACAATTCAAATAATCTTGGATATTTATTTGTATTTCGTTTTCTGCATGTATTCACTCTGAAACTGTATTTTTAAGGCAAATACTTGATCGGAAGAAACCATTATTCTGTCATGGGGTCTGGCTCTTAAAATACTGACTTTGTTTTATACTTATGTGTTGTAGCAATAAAATCGTGTTATTGGCTATTTTAGTATACAACTCAATTAAACTCAATCTCTATTAACTTTATTTAACTCTGCTATCGACGAAGGAGTTGAGAAACTGGAGAAACATCTTACGTAAATCTAGTGACTCTAGGCAAGCTTCTTCAGATAGTGACAACCTATTATCACTATCATACCTTACAGGAATTTCTTAAGCAGAATTCAAAACAAACAATACGAAAAATGTCACCCCGTTGTCCTTATCATATTAAATCAAGATAATAAACAAAAATAATGTTTTTCAAATACGACCTTATTTAATAAGTATTCACTAAAACAAATTCTAAAACTTGTGTTAACATTTTAAGCCAACCTGACAAAACTTGTAGTTATTGACGTGAGAGAAATGGCGACATTTCTTTTCCAAATCATCCATCGCTTGCATTAACTTTATAATTTCAGCATCTGCCTTTATTTCCTCCATTGCTCCATCTTCTGCTGCTTTACGAATTTTAGCTCTTAATGTATTAGCAACGTCAGACATTTTGTTGAGTTTTCTCTTTTGTTGAGATCGGACGAAAACATTTTCCTCTTCCCTTTTTTTCAACACCTTTATAATTGCATTAAATAATAACCTTGATTTACTATCAATACCATTACTTAATTTCTGACTTAATATCATGAAATACACTAACCTGATAGTTGTATCCAATTTTTTCGGTATTAATTATACATGTAGCTTTTAACTTTTCTAGCTCCTTTTGCAGTTCTTGAATGAGCGTTTCGAGTTCTATTTTTGCTTCGCGATATTTAGCATGGTGGTCCCACATGATTGCTTCCACCTCTAATTTATGCTCATCTAACTATATTGTAAAAACACAAGTACTATATATAGTTAAAATTAACCAATGCTGACACAAGGTATGTTTAAAAAGGCTTATTTCAAAAGGGACAAAGATTATTAAAAGTACAAATATAAGTCAGAAAAATGAAATTGTACTGGACATACGTAACATTAAAAATGAAATATACGCCTTGCAAAAATATTCTTCAATTTTTGGCTAAGTAATTCACATCAACAAGAATTATATCACATTGAATTTTACAACAAAAACAAAATTAGAAAAACAACTACAGGGTGAATTTCCCAGAAACAAAAATTACGTGGCATCAATGAAATCGGTACTATAAAACATGGTTATAATGTTCTAACATTTTTTTCTGGTTAGGTGATATAGTAATCTATGTGTAGCACTAAATATGAAGTTAAATAGGATTAATAGAAGCTCCAAAAAAAAAGTTACACCTCGAAATCTTTCATTGCCGTGTTTGTCCACACATTACCTCGATGTGTATTATACGTCATTGATAAAAATCTATTGGTTATTTATATTAAAACCAAGTTTTAATTGATACGTGAAGAGTTAAAGTATTGTTACGGAATACATTTATTCATATATTGAAACAATACAAAGAATGGTTAATAAAAATACATTTGTCCTAGAACTACCTTTCATCGCCGTGTCCTAAATATATTTAAGAATATTGTTTTATCTAAGGACTTGCGTCCCCCACCCCTGTGCGCTAAACGTTGCATGATAGTTTCGCTCGGTGCTCCACGTGGAAGCACGTGCATACGTGCCTACGTTTTCGCGCCATAAAGGTAAGTATTCGATTTTTATGTTACTGGACATTTTTTCTATCATCGCCGTGGATAGACCTAACTTCTATTTGAATAAGTTTGTCCTCTTGATTAGGCATTTGATAGAATGCCATTTGTCTTATGTTTATTTGTGACGTGTTAATTACTCTGAATAATTAATAGATTTTTGGCTACTTGATGTTTTTGCCTTGATTTTCATCGCCGTGCTCTCATTGCCATGGCAATGGCAATGAAAAAAAGACACGGTGATGAAACGAAATTTCATTGCCATGCCTTTTAAAACAATTTAGTTTCATTGCCATGAGCAGTTGTTTCATTTCCGTGACTTATGTTTTCATCGCCACGGTATGGTTAAGGAAAAGAAACAATCTGTAGTGTACATTCAACTACAAAAATATATCTCCACGTTAACCTTACGAAATTATATACATTTGGACACAATAGACACTCAAACATACGCACACACAATCGCGCACACACTCACCACGCACAAAGACTCACACACACACGCACAAACTTACAGTCACACACACATATATTAGAGTCTAATTATAAACATAATAAGGGGTTGCTTATTTTTAGAAAACAAAGATGCCTAAACCGAAACTATCGGAAGAGGAGAGAAAGGAAAGAAGAAGATTGGCCGAACAAAAGCGACGTGAAAAATTAAGAAGCGACCCTGTTTTACGAGAGGAGTATTTAAAAAAAGATGAATAGGTTTTGATTTGTGATGTGCAAAAATATATCTTTGTGATCTAAGTTAATATTGAAGTATAGATAATAATAATGAGACGAGTGAATTTGAAAGGCTGATATTCCTGTTAACAGTGCTATACTGTTAGTGTTAATTAGATGTAAGTGTTAATTAGAAAGGCTGATTGTATTCTATAATAAGATTTCTTTATTGGAAAACGATGAACATACCAAGTTCACACCCTTTTGTATAGTTTATCTTTCTTGCTACACTACACATATCTATCATATCTAAAAACGAACCGTAGACAAAGGGTGTAATCTTGTCGAATCCAATACTGTAAGTCTGTATTAAATATAAGATTTAATAGAGAAAAGGTAAAGAATATTATGTTGATAATAAGGCTGTGATTAGGTAGGCCCTACGATTTGTCCAGACTTGATTTAATCATAATAAATAATTGTTTATTCGCGAATTGTAAAATTATGTTGTGTTAAGTATATATTGTTAGCAATACCTATTGCATACTTTAGAAAAGTTTATTTTTATTTGTTAATTTCTGTTCTGTTAATTTTTGTGTGAAAGAACTTAAAATAAATGATCGTGTTGCTTTGATTCTATTAAAATTTTGTTTAATTTTACTCCTATGCAAGAAGATTATTGAGAAGAGGGTAAAAAGAGCGCACGTGTATGTGTATGCCTTCCCCTCTCAGAGACATGGATGTGTCCATCCCAGGTAAGTAATACATATAAAAATATCATGTGTTATTGGATTTTTTCATTACCGTGGATTGATTCTATCATTCCCGTGGGACAGTTCTTTCATTGCCGTGGACACATGTTTCATTGCCGTGCATCCATGTTTCATCGCCGTGGCACGAAATTTTTAATCTTGTATATCTAGTTAGTTTTTTAAGCTATCTGCTAGATATTAAGCAAGGATACATATATTATCAAAAACTTGAATAAACACTATTTTTTCTTGTTCTAAAGTTGCAGAATAAAAAATCCACGGACATGAAGATTTTATTGGACCTGTTGAAATTCACCCTACACAGTTATTATATGTGAACATTTCAACGATGGTCAATTGTTAGGTGTTTTGGAAGTCAATACGCTGTCAAAATCGTCTTAATATTTCGATAGAAGAGAAAATTAATCAAGTAACTTCGAAGTTTATTCAAAATTGTCATTGGTTAGAAATATAACATTACATTTCATTACGGTACGGTACATTCATAAGGCCACGTCTTGGGAAAGAAATAATGTCACCTTGGTTTATGTTTTTCATGAATTAAGAACTGGTACCTGCTCAAATTTATATTCCATATGAGCAACTTCTTCTTTATCCCGTTGTTTATACAGGGCCTCCCACCGCTTGTTATTATGGTCTACCATTATTTCGCGTTCGATATTAATGGCTTGCTCGATTAAGAACAATTGTTTTTCATAAGCTCGTTGCATTATAGTAAGTTGCTTCTCTATTCTGTCAGAAAGTTCCTTTATATCTTTATCCTGAAAATAAATATAAATAGTATAGGTGCATTACAAACATTTAAATTGTAAACATAATGTTAGTGACTCTTAGATTTCTATTTCAATTGATAAACCTGTTTATCTAAATCTTCATAATAAGCATTGTCCATTTTCTTAAGGTCTTGTTTAAGTTCATCGATTAATTTATCTTTCTGTTTTAATAAATCATCACATTTACGCTTTTGCTCCTTTATTGCCGCGTCAATTTCTAAAGGATCTTTTATTGAAAGCATAAAATCCCAATTTGCAGAAATGGCATCATACTGGATTTGACTCTCAGAGGCTTCGGCTTCCATTTTCGCCATCGAATCTGATAAATTTAAAAACTGAGATAACTTAGCGTTACATAAATAATTTTAATATACTTAAAAATATACACAGTATAATGTAATGTTGATACTTAGTGAATATTTTTTCTTGAACATATGATATCAGTAAATAAAAGTAAAATTGTCAATATCAACATCTCATTAGTTCGTAGATTGTCATACCTTAGTCAATCTATTTTTTTACAAAATACCAGGCAATGTTATAGTAGAATATTATGTCGGGGGAATCTAAAAATCAGCATGTTGTGTGAATTGTAACTAAACGAAAACAAAAAAATTAATTGCGATGTATATAAGTGGCTACTTCTATAATTTTAAACATCGTAAATTTGCTACGCTACTATACTTTGGATCTTAAAAAATTACGGCTGTCATTACCCTGGCTGTACAAACCGGAAGACAGTTACAATATATCGTTTACTACTACTAATACGAGTGAGTACTACCCCGATATTTTTGTAAAAGGCCTAAAGAAAAATAACATTCTATAAAAAATGTCGTAATGGAAAATTGTAGTTGGTACCTCGCATCTTAGCTGAAAATAACGCGCGTCGGATGACTTCACGCTCGTCAGTGGTCACTTTAACATTGGTTACTTTAGCTGCGCCGTCTAAAGCTAGACGCTGAAGTTCTTCTGCAGCAGCGGTCGTCGCTTGCTCTATGTGACCTGGTTCTTCTTCTTTAAATATTTCTTCTAAAGGCTGCTCAGCTCTGTAAGACATCACAATAGAGCCTTGAATGCAATAACAACAGGACAACTTCATTAGATAGGCATTTATCTAACTACAAAAACTTAACTATGATTTAATTACAAAAAAATCGTGGACAAACTTTGCGTTTCCACAGGTAGGTAATTTTTGTAAAAATGATAATAATCGATTCGACGAAATAAAACAATTTTAGGAAATATTATATATTGATCTTGAAAAAGATGACCAAAATGTTTAGTTCTCTCTGACTACTCCAGAAAACTCCTAAAATGTTGCGACTCTATACATATTAAATACCTCTACCTCTTCAGCGCTTCCTGTCTTCGTTTAATACGTAAAGCCCTTGCCGCTTTCCGCTCACTTGGGTCCTCTGAAGTAACTTGAGGTTCTTTTGGTGCAAGCACGTCTTCTTCATCTTCATCACATTTACCATACTTAGCGTTCATAGTGTATAAATATATAAAGTATAACCTTTATTGTATATAAATAATAAAATAGATTAATCTGAATATATTCACAATGATATGACATCAAATGAAGCAATGTTGTAATATAAACAGCATTTGTTGCTATAGTAACACATTTCCCATAGTTATTTTCATTACTTATTGGTAACATGTATATTTTTATGTAATATTCTATATAATACGTACATATATATAATAGTGTTTATATTTTTATATCCGAACTAGCTGTGCCCGCGACCTTGTACGCCTTTTAATATAACAAAAAAATATATATTATTGTAGCCTAAGTTACTCTCTATTATATCGGTCGGTTATATAAAATCGGTCCAGCCATTCCAGAAATTACCCGGAACAAACAAACAGACAGACAGACTGACAAAATTGTAAAAAATGTTATTTTGGTATATGTACCGTGTAAATATACATATGTATTGAGTAAAAAAGACTAATTTAATATTACCAACAGACAGTCCAATTTTATTATATGTATAGATTAAATTCATTATTTCAATGTTGGCGACTTTTCTTCATGGAGACTAGCCAATTGCACTGCAAATATTAAGGAATTCGAATGTATTTTTGATAAACCTTTTTTTTAATGTTAATCATCAATTAACATTTTAATAACTAAATAATTAACATCATACATATGTATTGAGTAAAAAAGACTAATTTAATATTACCAACAGACAGTCCAATTTTATTATATGTATAGATTAAATTCATTATTTCAATGTTGGCGACTTTTCTTCATGGAGACTAGCCAATTGCACTGCAAATATTAAGGAATTCGAATGTATTTTTGATAAACCTTTTTTTTAATGTTAATCATCAATTAACATTTTAATAACTAAATAATTAACATCATACGGCAAATTAAATTTTTATTTTAAATTTTACCGCCACTAAGTTAAAGGACTGAAGCATAATAACAGCTGTAAGAATTATCTGAATTCTTGTTCGATTATGCAACATTGTGTTTGATAAGTAGTCTAGTCAGCTCTAGATCCATGGCACATATGAAGATCTAATATATCTACCGATGTACGGAGATTTGAATGCACAAGTGACACATGTGGATCAGGCTTAAAATAAACCACATATTTACTTGTAATAATTTGTATGGTACCTTAACAATGACGGGATTAAATATAAATAAACAACGTTGACCTTGAATTGATGTTACATTATAACAAGACACTTAAAATATTATGCATGATATTAGTATCTAAAGAAAATCGCTACTGAAACATATAAAAAAATGTTGCTAAGTTGGTAATATAAATCTGGAAGCAAAGTTAAAGGGGCTACGTGTCTCTACCGTTAAGTCAATTATATGGAATTCACTCTTTATGCAAAGCTCGCCAGGGTAGGTAGTAGGCACTCCGATTCCTATAATTTAGTGATGTTCTGATTGATATATTTATTAGTGTTGCTTTGTTTTCCTAATTTCAATTTCTTTTTTCTATATATAAATTTTTTGGTAAGCAATATATTTGTGTATCTTTTTATTTACATTAAAGTTATAATGACTACAATCAAAATTGAAAATAATAAATTCATTATTTGTCATATTTTATAATTCAGGCTGTGAAAGAAAACAAAATAAGTGTTTATAAACATTTATTACTTATTTTACTTTTTGCTGTTAAGGATTATACCATCGTATTTCTGTTGGAACCACTTCATGGCATCTTCCTTTGTCAAACGATGGGGGAACCCAACCTTGCCAGTCTTACGTCTTCTGTGTGCAACATTGAATCCTAGAAAAGAAGACATATTTTAATAGAAAATATACATTGTTTAACATTATAATACACATCTGAAAATTTAGAAGTACTCGAAACTGAGACAAGCGTAAGCACAGATTTAACTAGATTTTGATATAAATAATCTGCTTGCTAACAATCAAGTAAAAGGCAATAAAAATCATTCACCATTGATGACCCTGTCTTAGCATGATCCTAAATACCAAGACTAGGCTTCATACTATTTTATTGTTCCTTAGCACTATAGAGAACAATTACAAAACAATTCCCTGTTGAGTTAAGGTTGCTTTGGCACATAATTTACAGAGTAATGAATTATTAATCAATACTCTTGAACATATGTGCTGATTTGTCACCTTAGAAGTTTACATTTATAATATTTAACAAATTGAAAGCAAAATCAAATAATTCAACACAGCACTAAAGAGCAAGTAATTCAAACTTTTTTTGACGGATTGAGCATCGGGTCAGAATCCAGAATATGTATCTATGATAGCATTTTTAGCATTTCATGGATATATTTTTATAAAATAGCTTCCATTATTTGTCATTATAATGTTAAATATCATATACCTGTCTATTTCTGACCACTATAATAATAATTCATTTAATTATTATTTTATTTAACTATAAAATTGATTTTTAATAAATTTGATACTTATTACATGTAAACAGAAAGTAAGTAGTTATTATAACTAACAAAAAATTACAAGAATAAGAGTTTATTAATATTTTATAATAAGAGTGGTATTGCTGCTATTTATGCATGCATTTACTACAAATGGTGTTACGTAAAATGTAATTAAAAACAAAACTATAATGTCAGCACCTATCAGCAAACTGACATGGGACATCCATTAGATGTTATTTTATCATATTTTTGAAATAGAAAAATAGACCATATAATTTCTATAATATATTGTTTGTGTGTATCAATGAACCTATATATGAATAACCATAAATATGAATGTGCTCAATTTCTGCACTAAATCCTGGATTCACTTTGTTTAAAAATGTAATTTAAACCATAATTGTACTAAGTAAAAACTCACCTGGTCTTCCAAGAACGACGTAGAAGTCGAGACCATAGATACCAATTGAAGGGTCATACTTGATACCCAAGTCAATGTGCTCCTGAATACCAAAACCGAAGTTGCCAGTTGCTGAGAAGTTGTCACGTCTCAACTCGTATTCCCTGACCTGAGAGAGAACAAATCTGTTTGTTATCTTTATACATATAAAATTAATTTCAGCCATTAATTACATTTTAACAGGTATTTGTTATTTCACTGAGTAATCTGAACAGTAGAGAATTAGTGTCCAGAAGTTGCAATTGGAAATATTACTATTGCATGAATTTACAAAGAAAACACTATCAAAGATGCCTCTTGAACAATCCATGCATATATTTAGCTAAAATTAATTGTTGGTTGATTTCAATAAACTTATACACCATTTAAACAGACATTAATAGAGCCAAGTTTATTAATGCTTGAATAAAGATTGTAAAAAAATGTTTGAAAATGCTTTCAAATTTTATATGCATAAAATTAGCTTATAATTACTCTTTTCATATTGTTCGAAATAATACTATATGAAAGTCATACTTTTAATCCTCTTTCAAGGATCTCCTCGGCCTTAGCACCGCGGACAGTGCAGTGAACTGCAATTTTTTCATTACGACGGATACCAAAAGATCTGACAGTGTAACGGGCCTTGGAGAAAACGGGCTGTTGACCAGTTAACTGTTCCAACACCTGAAATAAAGTGGAAATTACAATTAAATTTTTCAAAAAATTTCGTGTATGACTAACTTTAAGAACTTGGAAAAATTAGCTATATATTCGAAAAAAATTGTAAAAAATCTTAAATTTGTTTAAGTATGATTATTTGGTGTTGCATTACAATGTTATTTCTGTAAGTATTTTAGGTAGTCAAGTGTGAAGTACCTAAAAGTTGCAATTTGAAATAAATAATGTTGCATGAAAATAAAATGACAACACAAAGATATGTTTCTTACTTTTTTTCATGCCAAATTTGTTTATAACCGTATTTATTATATAGAGTATGTGGAGTATTCCTTTGACTATAATCTGATAAATACATAACCATAAAGCGTGAACTAATTAAAGCAATGATGAGAAGTTTAAGGTTATCCTTATGAGATAGCTCTCTATAACACATTTACAAAAACTGTATTTTGAATAATAATAAAATAAACAATATACATACCTTAGCAGCACGTGTCAGTCTGTCACCAGATTCACCAACACAGATGTTCAAACAGAGTTTTCTAATGTGCAGATTCCGCATAACATTTTTAGAGTTGTCTTTCGGAACCTTTTTCTCCTTCTTATCCTTTTTAAGGGCAGGATTTGCAGGCGGTGGTACACGCTGAAAGCCATATTTCCAATTACGATTATCACTTAAAACGCAAATACAAAAACGAACACAATCTACTGTTCTAGGGCGATTAGGTTAGGTCACAATATATAGGTTTTAACTCGCGAAATCGTCAAAATAACCCTGAACTCCAAAATTAAAGGCAATATTAATAATAAATATTGGATATTAAACAAATTTACTACATAAAATTCACTGATTAAAATAGATAACATTAGCGGATTAATTCAAAACACCTACCGCCATGATTACAAATTTTTGAAAGAAGCTCTAAACGTCAAAGTTTACTACCATAGACTATACATGTAGGTGCCAGAGACATTCTTATTTTTTAACATATAGGCAAAAGCATTGTATTGTACGTTTTGTTGTTATCGTGATTTTGTCAATATTGTAATAATTATTATGAGTTAATTAGTATTTTATAAGACATTAAAGTTTTAAAATTTTATTAAAATTATATTTCATGTTCATAATAACAACTTACTTTATATTTACAATTTTAGTTTTAATTTATAGTCTTAAATCATAATATGAAACAAAATTAAATTAACGATCATAATCATATGTAGATGCAAAGAACTCACTAATTTTTCCCTCTCTTATTATTCCTTTTAAGAATACATACACTCATAATATTATAGGCACTCATAATATAATATTATTAGGCTATTTGACAATTCGAAAAATAAATTGTGAATTATTGTAATCAGTGTATATTATGAGTTTAAAAATGGTTATTTACTAACGAAACTTGAAAGCAATACTTAATTTATTCAAAAATCCATAAACAAAAATGCATTTTTTCAAAGGTTTGTCACGTGACACAAAACGCTCCTGATTGGCCGGGCTTATGATGATGTCACTTTCTTGTAAACCTTGCTTTTTACTATATGTACCACAGATTAAAATACAGCAAAGTGACGTCACCGACCCCATGTTAGCGCTATATTATCCAAGTAGCGTTTTCGCTCGTTATTTAAATATGGAGTTTTTAATATGATATTTTTCGGCAAGTATGTACTAGAAATAAAAAAACAACTTTTAATGGGTTCCTTAACCTCCACTAAATAATATAAAATGGATTTTAAAAACCAGTCAAATAGCCTATTATTCAAATGAACAGAAGAGAGAGAGAGAGAAATAAGTAAATACTTTCCTAAGGGAATAAAAACCCTCTGTATACGCAATACTCAGTTACAATTCTCACTTTTTTCATTAAAGTGATTGACATAATTTCTCATTATATAAAATAATTATTTTTGGGTTGGTAGACGAGCAAATGGTAAATGATCATCACAACCCATTAGACATTAATAAGTATATAATTATACACATACGTGCCAATATAACCAATCATCAGTTGTTATGTTCGTGAACCTATAGGTGTAACATGCCTACCAACTACAAAACAACAGTAGTAAGTTATTAAATATGACTGTTTGAACAATGAGCTGTTGGAATAAGCATGGAGCGAGGATTAGTATGAATAAGACAATAAACCGACGAAGGATCAAGATGGAACTCGTGTCTTTCACATCACAAGGCTGTTGATTTCAATTGTATTAGATATACGAAACCTCAATATATAATTTATATAAGGACTGCTTCTATAAATGTTTATGTTAACAATTGTATTCGTGTTAGTGTTATTTTATTGCATTTTTGCGATATAAACCGTGGCTGTTCTTGAGAGTTAAATTTTAATTTAGTCATTAATTAAGATTAATCAAAAAGAAACGTATTCTCATACGTCTTACCCGAGCCCACGCTGCTGCTTTCCAGTACAGGTACTACGTAGGTAGACGACTCCCTGAATGATTATTTCCACGATACTCTCTGATGCTAAGAGAAGAACAATATAAGGAACTCGTATGAACCCTCCATCCCAACAGTTCATAAAGGCCAACCGACTATGCCCAGCATCAAGCTTTGACTAATCTGCTCCGCAAGGACTTATTTTGACCATCTTCAAATTGTCAATTATTGTCTTAGTTTTGAATAAATATCTATCTAAGACATTAAAACTAAAATTCGACCTCCGTGGTCGAGCAGTTGTCTACTTACACCAGTTATTATGGGTACGTCACGAGGTTCGTACTCCGAGGTCCCGGTTTCGATTTCGGCCCGAGTCGATGCTGAAAATTCATTAGTTTTCAATGTTGTCTTGGATCTGGGTGTTTATGGTACCGTCGTTACTTCTGATTTTTCATAACACAACTCTGATCCCAATGTAAGTAGCTAATGCACAGCTGCCTTAATTGGGATCAGAATTACGTATGTGATGTTGTCCAATATTTAAAATTATTGTAAAAGTTATTATTTATTTGCTGATAATACATCTATTACGGGGGTAGAATCAATTATTTATAACACGTTAAATATTTAAAAATTGTAGTTATTAAATAAAATTTTAAAAAAAGTGATCTATTGATCACTTTTTAAATATAATACTGGCCAAAAAATAAACTTTTCCCTTTACATTACATTTACAAAGTAATGGTAAATTAAAAAGTAATAGGACTAATTAAATTAAGGATAAACAAGATATGAAGCTGACTAAAATATACGGAACGTACGAAATGCATACCTTAAGTAAAAAGTTATGTTACTACTCAGTATACACATATGAAGATAATTAAGGTACTCAATGTTTTACAAAAAATAATTCTCATAACAATACATGGAGTAAATTCTTAATCTGGTCGAATCATTATTGCGCTTCGCTAAATAATGCTAAAAGCACTCGGCACTAAATCTATTACATTATTATAACTTACTTTCCTTATAACTTCCAACTTATAAAAAAATGCAATGATGTATTTATTAGAAGTATTATACACATTAGTAGATATCTAACATTTAATATATTTGTCATAAAACATAAATAAGTATTCGTATAAATTATTCCAATAAGATGTAAACGTAATAAACGAACATAAATAATGGCGTTTATTTTCCAATACGACCAGAAGAAAGATTTTTATCATTCGATATTGTAGCTAATACACTACATCGTATACAATACACTACCTATATCGTATTCTAATAGAAATCGGATTAAATGTTTACAATCAATCTGACTCATTATATTAGATTTCGTAACAAATATCTTTCTGCTAAAAAGTCCTCTCGCGTGTTAATCCTCGCAACAAATTTTACTATAAGATTTACTATAGCTGTGTATACCTTTTTCAAATAAGTAATAACTTAGATAAATTGTTTGTTATTGCTTGAGTAGATTAGCCCTTGTTAACCCTTGAGGATACATATTACATACATCATAAAACTAACTCTGTTCCGATTTGACTACGTCATACGATTATTGAAGTTAAATTGTAAACGATTTACGAAATGTTTATCTTGTTTATAAATTGTTGATAATAAATATTTGTTTAAAACAATAATTTATAGCACTCGGTTTTTTTTTACATCATTTATAATTTAGTTCACTTCAGAATAACATTTCTAATTTTCAAATAATTTTAAAGATATATACTCAAAATGAACAATATTGTGTACACTTTAATAAAAAATAAAATATCTATAATTATATTAAATATCTATACACTTTTTTAAACGTAAGTACATCTTATTATTATTTTTAATCATACCCACATCTTATGAAATAATATAATTGACTTAATTTATTAAAAAATTAGGCGTCTGCTGATTATACATCTTATGAAATAGGTTCTAATTACATTGCAAAAGTTTTAGAGTTGAATTTTATATTTAACTAAGTTCTATTTCACTTTTACCAACAAATGGGTGAAGACAAAAACCTCAAAAATACACGCTCTATAAAATATCGTCGATGGCATTGTAAAACGTGTGATATATTTACTAATTCTCATAATCAGTTCAATCAACATCTGGAGGGAGTCGGGCATCGGCATAAAATAATGACAAAAAACAATAGAACGACAAACATTATAAAGGTGGATGAAGAGAAATGCAACACTCAATTTTACGTTGTAGCATTTATACAAGTGGTTATAATTTCGTTTATTATGTTTTATGCTATTATTAAAATTTGTAATCATTAAATAAGAGATAAAAATTAACATAAGTAGTGGGTTTTAACGATGCCTTAAATTTCGCGCCACAATTTTAATTGGCGGAGAAGTCGTCCCCAAGCGTTCACGGCTTCTATGCGCACGAACGAACGCGCAGAACAATGAGGTAGCAGCCATTTTATGTCGGTGCCTAAGAAAAACATAATTCGAATGGCCAATCTTAACGAAATTGTGTAATTAGTGCTCTAATTTATGTGTTTCTGCACACGCAACTATTATTAGGTGTTTCTTTACTTATGTGAGTAGAAACTAAGTTTTGCTATATATAACGATAGACAATAAGCGTAATGAAACTTATCATTTTGCATATAAATGAAATGATTATTATTGAAAAATCTGTAGTTTGTTCCCTCCATAAAATATGAAAGATCAGTGATTCTTACGAGTGCGAATATTTATTTGTGAACGATGCTTGTGTTTACAAGTCTTTAATAGGCGATTGATGGTATCGCAAAAATGCATTCTGCATATTTAGGCATAAGATATGACATAACTTTCCTTACTAATAGTAATTTACTGCTTTGTAGACTAGTTTTTGTTTACATTACAATTGTAGTGGTCATTAATTACGCTTCTCATAACAACCGGCGTCGCGCAGCTTCGGCTTAAGTTGGGGACAAAATTCAATAACGAATTGGCCATTTTATTGATGGCAGGGGGGGAAGCTGGGTGGAGACTGTCGGTGAGCATCGGCCATTTAAATTTTTAGGCCTTTTTAACAGTTTTCTTACGTTTTGTTTACACTCCACCGAAATTGCAAACCTTACAGATATAAACAAAAAGTAATATATTATGTATGCTCACATACGGCGAATAGATAAACACGCATATCTGAACTTATTGAGCTCATAAATACAACTGTACAAAGTTGTTATATTATGATTAAAGCATTCAGTCAATGCCCTATGAATATTATTATTACTTCAAATGGTTTGTTGATGATATTAAACAACAAAATAAAAATAGTTCATAAATCTTATTAGAAAAAAATCTAATTTATTTGAGCAAAATCTTAATAATTATTAGAATATGATTTTTTATGAATAGCATGAAGTGAAAAAATAATAATTGTCAAAAAATTATAAAGAGCACTTGTGAAATTAGGAATAGTAGTAAGTCATTTAATTGTAAGGATGTATTTTGTTTATTATTTTTTTTAATAATAAAGTATGTTGATGTGTTTTTGTTTCATTTTTTGTTTTAGTTTCTGTTGTTTATTATATGAAAATGTAACTTGAAATACTTATTTCTTTAGTCATTGTACTATGTTTTTAACAGTCTAGTTAAGCCATATAATTATATCTAAGTATTTTTCCATCTGCATTTGAATGAAAAGGTGGTGCAAGAGTAGAGATGAAAAGTAACCTATGTTCTATTACAGAATATGAGCTACCTCTTTACCAAATTTCACTCAGATCCATTCAGTCATTCCGTGATTCAGTCTAGTGATTAAAATAACAAAGATCTATCCATCCAAATATTTCATTTACAACATCAGTAAGATTTTTAAGACAGTTAAAACGTTCAATTTGACAGAACAGGAATGTACCAAATACTTAACTATTACAGTTTTACTTTACTAAAACTCTTTACTTCTATTATTTATTGAAAAATATATTTCATTATATATATTTTATTTTTATACAGTAAATATAATTATATACAGTATATATAATACTATGTTTTTTTTTTAATTATTAGAAGAATAAAACACAGTAAAATAAGATTGGTACTTTTCTGAAGTTCATGGTCACTAATTATCTATGAACATTTCTGGTTCACCGAATTATACCTACTTATTTTTTCCAGTTAGTGGAATAAAACAGTAAATTATTTATTACTGTCATTTAAATATTGTACCAAGTCGGTGATGCAAACCTTTAGGTCTACACCAATAACCTGTTTCTAATAATTGTTATCCAGTATATTGAATACAATTTTTCATCAGCAGGTTGTGGTTGATGATGGGGGTGCAAGAAGCAGTCCGCCATTAGTTTCCCGGCACACTGGGGCGTGGGCGTCGGGGGTGTGGCACGGGGCGTGGGGGTCCCCGTGCCACCCCCCGGCGACCTTCTCGCCACGATATCCATGTTCGAACAGCAGATTAAGGCTGAGCCTATGAGGTAAGTCATATAAGCCAGGGATAAAAATTGGCATTTATTTTTATCATAAATTTAAACGATATTAATAGTAAAGTTATATTCACAGTTTCTACACACATCCACATATAAATACCGGTCCCCCAACAATAGTCCGTTCCGATTCAAACCATGGGATCATAAATATGAACCAGCACCATCCACAAGAAGATTCCAAGGATAGCCTCATAGTACAACAACAAGTACAACACCAACAGGAGCTGCTGGAACAGCACCAACAACACGAAATGCATGATGATGAGGTAGACAATGTAAGTCTTGTCAACTTTTAACACATTTTTAATAAGAATACTCATGTACTTCAGTAACAAAACCTCTTGTGTGAAGTAATTTTGATCCCGTAATGTTTTACTCGAAACAAACATGAAATAATTTAAACTTTTTGGTTGATTGCAGCTTAGCTTCAAGGGCATGGAAGATGAGGGGGTAGAAATGGACATGGATGGTCGACAATGTTCTCAGGTAAAATTAATTTAATTTTTTTTATTTGTACTTAAAATGCTCGACAGCAATTGATGAAATATGACATTGAGCTCATTTGTCACATCATAATATTCTATATAATAATGTAACATGTTCATTTATTATTAAAAGAAACAAAAATACACTACGGTCCAAGCAGCTGAATTTTATCAATGTGCGACTAAATCTGTCATGAGATTTAGCTCCTCAATTTTTTTTGCTTTTCTTCAATATCTTATTCGATATTGAAGAAAAGCCAAAAAACCGTAAAAAACCCCTTAATAATCTAACTAAAAAACCTGATAATAATGTCCTTTCTAAAGTATTATTTCAAATAAACAGGGTATGGGGGTTGACATGGGGTCAGTTCAAACAAAAATGGAAGTTTCAAATGGTGGCCAAGGAATGCCAAGGTCGAAACCTCAAGCCTGTAAGGTAAATAAATAATGTTAACTATTTACTTTTAAGTACCTATAAAAACTTGTAACATTTCTCTAAAAAAATGTTTGTGAACAAATTGCCAGTATTCAAAGGTTTTTATTCAATGAGAAGGCTCACAGTCCTTTTAAAAACTTTATACTTTATTTTCTTTTTTTTTTATAAAAAAAATTACTATTTTTACTTATACATTAATATTTCATAATAATATGATGACAGATAACTCATCAGCTTGTTTCATTACAAAGATAAAAACAACATATTGTTTTCAGGTTTGTGGAAAGGTACTTTCGTCAGCTTCTTCCTACTACGTCCACATGAAGCTACATTCAGGAAATAAACCCTTCCAATGCACAGTGAGTTATAGTTGTTACAATTATCTCTATTAGATTATTAAATTCAGTAATAACTAGATCATAGATTTACTTGGTGGTAGGGCTTTGTGCAAGCCCGTCTGGGTAGGTACCACCCACTCATCAGTTATTCTACCGCAAAATAACAGTACTCAGTAAATAATAAATAAATAAATATGAGACAACATCACATACATTACTCTGATCCCAATGTAAGTAGCTAAAGCACTTGTGTTATGGAAATCAGAAGTAACGACGGTACCACAAACACCCAGACCCAAGACAAGATAGAAAACTAATCGTAATCTACATCGACTCGGCCGAGAATCGAACCCGGGACCTCAGAGTGGCGTACCCATGAAAACCGGTGTACACACCACTCGACCACAGAGGTCGTCAGATTATCAGTATTGTTGTGTTCCGGTTTGAAGGCTGAGTGAGCCAGTGTAACTACAGACACAAGGGACGTAACATAGTTCCCAAGGTTGGTGGCACATTGACGATGTAAGGAATAGATAATATTTCTTACAGCGTCATTGTCTATGGGTGATGGTGACCACTTACCAACAGGTGGCCCATATGCTCGTCCGCCAATCTATACCATAAAAAAAAATAGATGGAGTGTTAGTGGTAGGCGTATTTAATTTCTCCGAGTATAAGGTAGCAAGGTAAAATTGTTGAGTTTATTATCTTTCGATCGTTGAGATAGAAACAAATACTCTCGTCAATCGCAATGAAACCGAGCCGTAAAGCATTACCAATACTGGTTGGGCGGCTCGGCTGAGACGCGTGGGTACAGCGGCGTCTGCCCGCAGGTGTGCGACGCGGCGTTCTGCCGCAAGCCGTACCTGGAGGTGCACATGCGCACGCACACTGGCGAGCGCCCGTTCCAGTGCGACCTGTGCCTCAAGCGCTTCACGCAGAAGTCCAGCCTCAACACGCACAAGCGCGTGCACACCGGTGAGTGCCCGCCCCGAGCCCCCCCCCCCCACACCCGCCGCTCCCCTCCCCTCGCTGGTCGCCCCTCTCGGCAGTCGGTCGGCAGCTTTATACAAGATTACGTCGGGTCAAAAATTGCCTATTCATTTGTTTATTTTAATACTTTAACGTACATGATGACGATTTGACGATGGTTATAATTTAAAAGCTTACCGTTAGATGGAAACAGATATTAAAATAACATTTTATAATCAACTAATAGCAGCATTAAATTAGATGCAAGTATGTGTAATCTCATTACAACAAATTACGTCGATCTTTTATATTTCGATATAACATTATGTTTAATGCATACACTGATGTATAATAAAATGTAACAAGGTTGTTAAGGTAATTATTTTTAAAATAGATAAATATCTTTTTATTGAAATATATATAATTTATTTTGTGGGGGCGATCAGCGACTATCTTTACTTGTGCTTTTTTATGTTATTAATAGAACAGAATTTCTTAGCATACTAAAATTGAAGTTTGATCTATAAATAACCATATTATTTATTTCCAAATATATTTATAGTGAGGCTTCCTTTAGCCCTTAAAGTGATAAAATCAACATATGAGATCAATTGTCACCGTCAATTTTCTTCGAAGTAGTTCCTCATAAATATTACTGATCTTTTATTTACAATAACAGATATTTTGATCTCATGTGATTACTAATGTAATTTCCATAGGTTTACATGTATGTAAAGTAGTTTTATCTGATTCTACATTCATATCATATCTAATCCTAATGATATTTTGTAATCGTAGTCAGATGTGGTACCTATAAAGTAGCCAAGTAACGAATCATAGAACATGTTGTTTGAATGTTTTATGGAAGTTACATTATTTCGAATACAATATCCTTTTAATGGATAAAGTACATATGATTTAACCGACACTCCCATGTTTAATGTACCATGAGGGGATTGTTTTTTAGAATTTTATATACTTTCGATCAAGTCAACCTCCTCCTGTTTCCGCGATAACGATGTATGTTTTGTTTGATTTTTATTTACTTGATTTTTGTTTATTCCTCGACTCTCTATGGCTCCGTTCTGCCGCCCTGATAGTTTATTTTATATGTTTTTTTTATAATTTGTGTTTTTTTATTACTGCATTAGTTTTTTTTTTTGTGAAACGAGAGCTTTATTATTCTTTTATTTGATTGAATAGTATAAACTTAATGGCTTAACTTTGGGTGAAGTAATTTTAGATAGTACTTGTATTCTTAAGTAAATGTAATCAGGTAAAGAAATAAACTAAAATTACGAACAGCAACGATATAGAAGTAGAGATTACATTTTCTAAAGCATTTCTCTAAATATTGTGTAGCACGTGGCCTCTGGACGAAACCTTTAAAGGTGAAATGTAAATGTAATACAATAGCCTATATTATTTGTATGCATTATGTTTCAAATTATACAAATGATCATAACGAAGTTACGACACTGGTGCGACTCACAGTTCGCTCGCGGCAAAACTGACAACACATATGCTTAACATAAACATGTGAATAGTTTTTGAGTTATGTCACGTAGTGAATTTATCTCGTACGAAATCAGGGCGTGAGGAAGGCTTCATCGATGAGAGGCAAACAGGGGGAGGTACGGAATACACGTTGGGCCATGAGTCCACCGTGCGTTCTTAGTGTGGCTTGAATGAAACGATGGGAGAGTGTCTTGGAATGTGGCCTCGCTTCTAGATGAGCACATGCGAGCCTTGATGGTGAAGGACCGGCCCTACAAGTGTGAGCTCTGTCAGATGCGCTTCACGCAGAGCTCCAGCCTCAACAGACACAAGAAAATACATACGGGTGGGTTTCAAACACACCGCCCATAGTCGTTACACATCTTTGCTTTATTAAATCCGGTGTCACGCCGTACGGCCCAATCTATATAATTTCGATGAAAGCTTTATTGTAGTTGTGCGTACTAGGTAGAGAGTTGTATTGCTAATTATAGACATACGCTACTAGGAGTCATGAGTAAAAGAATAATAAAACAGCATGAATCAGTTTCACATCCGAGTCGTGTTTTAGTGTTTGGTTTCCCATCGGTGCTAGGGAGCTCTTCGTAGCCGGCCTCCCCCTGTGTGTGGACGGATGTACAGTTAGACTTGTTAGGTGTAAATGAAATAAAATTGCTTGAGAGAATGCAGTGATGCTATATCGAAACTCGTATAACTTATAGAGGAGCACAGACGAGCCCTGTTAGAGAAAGTGCGGCCGTACCAGTGCCACATCTGTTTTATGCGCTTCACTCAGAAGTCCAGCCTGGGCCGACACGGAAAAATACACACCGGTAGGCATTTTGCCCTAAACTCCTTAAGTAGACAATGAATTATGTAATTTTAGAGCTCACGTATATTAGGCAGTACCTTGTTGAGTGCGTCGAGTTTTTGTAGCTGTATTTTATTGATATTTCTAGAGGAGCACATCCAATCGCTGATCAACAAAGTGCGCCCCTATCAATGCGACATCTGTGACAAGCGGTTCACTCAGAAGTCCAGCCTTGGCACTCATAAACGTATACACACCGGTGGGTCCCTTGATATCTCATTTTATGTTCCTACGGTTTCTGAGTCACAATCGAAAAAACGTTTCTACGATTGCTGTTGTGGCTTTGACACCTTTATTGTGAATAGTTTTAAGGGCTCCCAATCTTATTGGTAATGAGGGTTAGCGATTTGGAAGTGTTTTAGTAGTCGTATATTTTATTGTAAAATGTTAAATGAAGCACAAAAGACACGGACCGTTGCAATAGGGTTGAACGCGCTCAAAAACTATTCACAAACACTTAACTGTAAAGCATGTGTTCGTTGTGAGATTTTGTTAAGTTATCGTAGGCGAGAGAATGTTAGATGGACAAATAACTTGGTCGAAATTCCCTCATGGTAGTGGTGGTTCGCGACTCGGTATAGTGCGAGCTTAGTAGAATTATTTGTCCATCGAGGTTTTGTTTTGTTTCTCTGTCCCCCCGTGCCCGTGTGTGGCGGCGCAGGCGAGCGGCCCTTCCAGTGCACCGTCTGCCTCAAGTCCTTCACGCAGAAGTGCGCGCTCAATTTGCACGAAAAGATACATACGGGTTAGTAGCCCACATATACACTTAAAGCAGTTCCTTTCGGTACGATAAGCGATTTACGACTCGTCACACGCTCATACCATTTCATTTAGCGTCATGCTTATTTCCCGTTTTCCGTTGCCAGCCCGACCCGTTGTTTTACGATCTCCTTTCGACGGCTTCCATCTCGTTGCTTTCGACTAACATCTCGATTTCTTTTAACTCATCACTACGCGCGCTTTCACGTACTTCTGCACTCACCGAATATCCTTCCGCCTTTTTTAGATCAGCCGACCGTTAAACCCTCGCATACCCGTAATCATCTCCTAAGTTTAGCCATTACTGTTATCATCATATCTTCACGATAATTAATTCTTTCACAAAAGCGGTAATGCAATCGCCGCAAAACGCAATTTTGGCGGCTTCGTGTCGGTATCACTCGACAGCGCGTATCAGTCGGCTCGCCTCGGCGCGGCTCGTGCGGCGACGTGCGTTACTCGCTTTTGTGTGCACTGGGCGCAGTGCACGGGCGCCCTTACTCGTGCGGGCGATGCCCCGCGGCGTCGCCCGCCGGCCCTACCTGGACATTCACATGCGCACGCATACAGGCGAGCGGCCCTATCAGTGCGACGCGTGTCTCAAGCGCTTCACGCAGAAGTCGAGCCTCAATATACATAAACGGACGCACACAGGTGGGTGACACCGCGGGCCGGACTGGCCCCCCGCCCGCCCCGGCCTCTCTCCACCCTTGTCTCTCTCCTCCAAATCTCTATTATTTTTAATTTGGCGTGCTCGTGTGTCTCTTCTTTTATGTTTGCGCGAACCGTTCCGACCTAGGCGCTAGACGAGTAAAGATTTGGAGCGGAGTTAGCGGCGAGCGGCGACCAGTCCGCGCCGCGATCTCCGTAGGGCGAGGGCGAATAGCGCCCTTGCTAGCTCGCCGCCGCTATAATGTTTGTGTTGGGCACCAGTCCAGGGCAGACCGTTCCAGTGCCTGTCGTGTCCCGCCGCCTTCACCTGCAAGCAATACCTGGAGATACACACGCGCACGCACACCGGCGAGCGACCCTATCAGTGCGACATCTGCCTGAAGCGCTTCACGCAGAAGTCCAGTCTCAACATCCACAAGCGGACGCACTCAGGTACGTGGCGGCGCGGCAGGGCGGGCGGCTGCGCGGGCGGCAGCGCGGGCGCGGCACTGACTGTCCGTGTGCTTACAGTGCAGGGCCGGCCCTTCCAGTGCCTGCAGTGCCCGGCCGCCTTCACTTGCAAGCAGTACCTCGAAATCCACAACCGCACGCACACCGGCGAGCGCCCCTACCAGTGCGACGTCTGCCTCAAGAGATTCGCGCAAAAATCTACACTTAACATACACAAAAGAACGCACACAGGTTAGTTGTGTTTTCTTTAATTTCGCTTCAGTTTCTTTATCAGTCGAATCGATAGTAGATTGTTTCGGTATACATATATAACAAATTAATGTTGTCGGTGCCACATGTCCGTCGTGAGCGCAGAGTGTATAGATCTCATCAAACAGACGTACTAATGTGTGTGATGGTTAGTGCAAGGGCGGCCGTATCAATGCATGGAGTGTCCGGCGGCGTTCACTTGCAAGCCGTACCTGGAAATACACATGCGCACGCACACTGGCGAGCGGCCCTTCGAGTGCGATGTCTGTTACAAACGCTTCACGCAGAAATCTACCCTCAACATTCACAAGCGCATTCATACCGGTATGATACACGCGTCACTACGGTAACCCCTCGTGGTCTATCATCAGTATCTCAGTTGGCAGTTAAACAAGATTACCACTTTTGGATCGAGTAGTGGTCTAAAAGTTTTAGTCTCATTTAATGTCCTCTGTAACGTGTGTTATTTTAGAAGCCTAGATAATAAATGAGACGATTAGCATTGTATGGATTTTTAAAATCGTTTATATCTTTTAAACGATAGACAACTGCTTTCATGGTTTTGTATAAATATTTGACTTACATTTGTTGAATGCTACTCGTCCATATGCTTACGAAGTTTGGGTAGTTATTCACACAATAATGAGCTTTCTTAGTTTTTGATAAATTGTGTGAATGTATCCACTGCAATTGGAAGAAATACATAGAAGACGGCAAATTGCGATAACAGGTATATTTAATATAACCGTTGTGACTCAATGATGTGGCACCGACAACTGCTTATTTTCTTTTTATTTTATCATCCGCTACATCATCATTTTAAGTTTCAGATTTATATCATTTATTATGATTTTTTAGCTTAAATTCATTAATTTCAGACTTCACCATACTGCCTAATTGCATCTTGCCGTCTTTTTAACACCATTTTCGCCTTCGCTGCATCTTGATTAAATATATTTATATTATTTTTTAATATATATATTTTTAGTTATAATATATAATGGCTTTTATGATTTTTAATTTACTTTTTAAAATAATCCCCCATACATTTTTAAACTGTTATGTATACATATTTAATGTTGCAGGGGAACGTCCATACGCATGTGATATTTGCCAAAAACGATTTGCAGTGAAGAGTTACGTAACAGCACACAGGTAAAAGAAGTTCTTGTCTGCGATCGTCGACATTCGTTTTTCTTTATTAACTTAAAATATATAGTAAATACTAAGATAAATAGAATAAATATCATTTTTAATGTTTTTTAAATTGATAACTAAAGCTTGTTACACCTGCACTGTTTGCATCATGCTACTATTACTTAGTGGTAGGGCTTTGTGCAAGCCCGTCTGTATAGTACCCGTAGTAGAAATAAATAGTATTGATGTATTCCATTTGGGTGGCAGTATTACTAGCACGATTGATGTAACATCCAAGGCCGGTACTATTGGTGTTGTGGTTAATTTCATACAGCGTCAATATCCATAGGCAATGATGGCCACTTATCATCAGGTAGTCTATTTACCCGTCCACCTACCTCTACTATATCATAAAAGGACGGAGATTACATAGGATAGTTCTGTATCAACGCCAAAACTACTGATTACATTGATACTATAGTATCAATATAATCAGTATGATATATATATTTATATATTTGATATATATATATATTTTTTTTTTGATATATATATATATTTTTTTTTTGATACTATAGTTAGAGGTTATTAATATATTTTGTTGTACAGTCACAATAACGTCTCGTACTTACAGATGGTCTCACGTGGCGGACAAGCCGCTGAACTGCGAGCGGTGCTCGATGACGTTCACGTCCAAGTCGCAGTTCGCGCTGCACATCCGCACGCACTCCAGCGGGCCCTGCTACGAGTGCAGCGTCTGCGGCCGCACCTTCGTCCGCGACAGCTACCTCATACGGTACGGCGGTACTACACGCTCCTATATCGATATATGATATACATACATACCGTTATCCGTAATATATCTTTATATGTTTGATATGAATAATGTAAATCGAACCAAAAACAGTTTAACATTATTTTATTTATTTGGTCGTATTGGCCAACCAACCGCTTGATTATTTCCGTGCAATATATATTTGACATATTTCTAGATAGCAAAATATTACACAAATGATCTACCTCGTCAAATTATACTAAAACAATTATTTTTGATCCGTCAGACACCACAATCGGGTGCACCGCGAGAACCACAGCAACGTGTCAGCGAATAGCATCGGCACTATCAACAGCGTGGCCACCAACACGAACAACTCCAACAACGGGAACTACGACTCGCCCGGTGTCTGCGATTTAAGGTAACAACTCACTGCTACCTCAAATAATACGATATAAAAACTATGGCAGCGAACAAATATGACAAGTCCTACAGCTTGTGAACGAAATGATTAAACTGATGACTGATTGCACTTATTTAAAGCTAGTAACCCATGTGATTTATGTTTTAGTTTCGTGCCAATGGTGAACCGTTACATGACGTCTCAAGGCACCCAGGTGTCGATGCAGGACACGCAGAGCAAAATGTCCGCCATGTCGCCGCAGTCCATCGCCTCAATCTGTAAGTTGAACACGAGCAGTGATATGATGTAAGGCGTCGCGGTGAGTAACGGCCGGCTGTTCGCAGCGTCGCCGCCGCCGCCGCACACGCCCACGCCGCAGCCGCTGCCCGCGCTGCGCCTCGCCGACTGATCCGCACCGCACACGTACGTCCGCCCTCCGCCCCCCGCCCCCCGCTTGCACGTGTGCATAGGGAGATTGTCGTATTACGTCATGCTGCTTTACAAGTTTGCTACGTATCCATAGGGAGATTGTCGTATTACGTCACGCTGCATTACAAGTTTGCGCTGCCCGTGTACTTGAAAATAAATAGTGGCCGACTTATTGCCACTATTTATTTATCTCCATATTTTATCCATTCTCCGCTTTGACAATCTATCTAGACATACTCAAAGCTATTAAGATTATTTTATTTTTGCTTTTTAATGATTACTACATGATTTTTTTATAAATAGATTGTCAGATCTCAACAGTAATGGAATATTGTCGTTGCAGAAGTTTTCATAGCTCTCGATGGATCGGCGAGCGGTTCGAGTGCAATAACTAAAAAGGCAGCCGTCGGAGCAGCTAAGGGAGAAAAAAACGAGAGCACGAAATTGAGAGCCGAGGCTCCTGAAAATGTCCAGCGTGGACTTATACACAGAAACAGATTGTTTATTTTATATTATTTATTTATCCGTTTAATTTCGTCGGCCGTGACGCGTGCGGTAGGAAGAGAAACCCTCGGGCAATGGCAGCAGCAGCGGCAGCGAGCGGGACATCACAGTGGAGTCGAGGAGTATAGCAGTAGTCACGTAGCGGTACCGCCTATCATTGCATTGTGATTTATACCCACGACTGTGATTTATCTCTACCATCACACGATTATATTAATTCGTGGTGGCAAACATAAATCGATACTTAACTCTCATCGTTATAGATCGTAGGCCTAAATTTATGATCTCATATTCTAATTTGCTTAGTGATAACTTTCGGAATCGTATATGGTTAATCTCCGACTTTGAAATTCTAAATTTTTAACGTTCACTCGCTCATTATCCGCGTCTTCATTAGTCGTAGTGAAAGTAACAATATCTTATTGCGATGCTTTAACTTAGGATGTGTCAGTGTATATGAAGTTCAATAATTTTATAGAACTGTTACCGTGGAAATATGAAGTATTTTGATCGGTAAGAATTTAAGGGACTCTTTAGATGATACTTCTCCTAATTAATCCGTAAGAATGCTTTAATAATGGTTCAGGTTTCATACGAGAATAATAATATATACAAGTACAAAATAAATCGAGTCGCAGAGTCCTCAGAGGCAATAATAAGGCTTCACAAAATAAATTTAATATGATGTTTATTGGAGTAATCCAGAGAAGTGCCTGTTGCAACATAAAATTGGCAATATTTTTTAATCGTATTTCGTTCATAATAAAAATATGTTCGGTGTTCAAAATGTGATCGTCGCCACAAGTCGGTCGCGTGTGGTCATATGGCAATAAGTGGAACCTAAGGCAGTTGTATTTCATGTGCGGTTAGTTATCGGTACAGAGCGTTTCGTTTGTGAAGCTTCTTACTAAACTTTGTGTGCCTTCTAGCAGATAGCGACGTTAGGCAATATCAATCATAACACCATCGATAACACTTCATTTCGTTCACTCGTCTCGACTTTATTCGCGATGTATTTCATTTTATTTCTCATCTTATTATTGCAAAATATTGTTTTTCGTATAGGATACGTTTTAAATCATTTTATGAAAATATGTTTGCTGATGTTTAACATTGTTCCATTGCTATTTTATTCGAATAATAGTGATAACATAGATATAGCGCAGTAGTCTTCCAATACCTTGAGACAATGTTCTTTAGCACGAGGAGTGCGAGTAATGTGTCCGCTGCGGGGGTTCCTTATGGTTTGCCATTATTGATATCAAAGATAGATTGGTGCCATTTCTATGTAAATGAGTGGTAGCGTAAGTTTAGTTAAGTTTGCAGGTCAGGGTAGATTGGAAATAAAATATTGTAGTGAATTCACTTTCTTGTAGTGTTATATACCCACTTTTGTCTGAACCGCGATTTTTACTTCTAACAATATAATATTGTTTTTGTTTTCTGTTTATATATTTTTTTATATACATTATTTTATTTCCACGACGTTGTGTGTCCATGAGCTGAGGGTCGAAATTGTAAATATTGGTAGGGTTTATTTATTCAAATGGAGTAATACGATTCAAAATTAATGTAAGAATATGATTTGTAGAATCATTTTTCTTCTACAATCATAGAGTATATCGAACTGATGATAAAAAAAAATGAAATTAATCATAGAATATTTAGCGCAGAAGTATACTTTTGGGTATTAAAATCAAAATTTCCTTGTAGATATAAATATTAATAATAATAATATATACATATGGATGTTGTTTGATAGTCCTCAATATTTTTTTATATTTTGATAGTTCTGTATTTGAGACACGAAAAAATAGGCCAATAATTCTTTCATCATTTACATATATACGATAAATATGTATGTAGAAGGTACTTTAAGATAAATTGACATGACGGATGCATTTAGTTTCCCGGAAGAAATGAAGATAGAAACAATTATCAAAATATTTCTTGTCTTTAATAAATTCTTTTTTTTTTATAAGTTTCTTACCAAGCCATTGAGAACAGTATTATTTAGAGAAACTAGAAGTTTGGTTTAACGTGTAGAATAAATCTTCAATTACCAGGATTTAAACACCATTGAGACAAAAATAACATTATTTACCAATAGTTTGTAGCAACACTGTCAAATACCACGTAATTGGTTTTTATCAATGTTGGTACTGTATAATTCATAGATATTATGAATGGGAATAGAAACACCAACATAGTAAACTAGGTACATATAAAGTATATAAATATATGTTTATCGCATATCGAAGACTCGGGGAGAGTGATTTTTCTTTGAGGAATTATATAATTAGTTATATATTTTTGTTGTTATCTGTTCAGCCTTTATGATTGTTTTCCTTATTATAAATTATTAATGCATTGATCTATCGTTGCGTTATTCTCACCGAGTCGAGAGATAGGCATAGAAGCGTCCCTTTTCCGTTACGAAACGAGCTCCCCTTTTACAACCCGTATTTACGTATCGACTAGGGCAAGGCGCGCGTTTCGTAAATGATCAGGGTCTAAAATAAAAACAGATAAGACGCATAAATTAGGTTGAGATCCACTAAATAGTTTTTAAGGCGAGTCCTAAGTGGGTTAAAATTTGTGTGTCTTCTCTGCCCAAACTATTTTACATACCGATGTTAGTTACTATGTATACTTAGAGGGTAATATTAAACTATGTATTTGATTACGTAACCGTCAGAGTGTTATAAGTTATATTCTCTTTCTCTACTTATATTTTTTGAACCGTAGAAAAGACTGAATCACTAAAACGATCCACAACTTTGAAACATAAGAATACTCACGTAAATTGGCAAAATTTTATTAGATCGTATATTTATTTTTGTTAAAACATCGGAGCGGTTGTGGTGTTGGACCAACCAGTTCATATGTGAAATTCATAACTTCGGTTAAAGAAAGCGTACATATCCTTATCCTGAATATAAATGTATAGTTGCGTTTTGGAAGCAGAGTACTAGTCCCGGCCGCGGTGGAGCGAACACGAACAGCAGTGAGCCTTGTGTAATCGTTACGTCTAAGCTACATAAATATATTTTAGTTCTATCGTATCGTTAGATTTACGCGTACTTCCGCTTTGCCAACATATTGCGTTGCTTACATCATAATCATACGAGAGTACAGCCTAAGGATTTTAACTTTTTTTTATATACTGAGAGCTATTTCTAAGTCACTGTTTTTTTACAATTTGTAGTTATATATTATTACTAACAAAAATGGCTAAAAGCCAAACTTGGACACGTTTTGGAGTATTTTACATACTTTTAATTTCGATTTTATTAAAAGTCGAAGAACAAAAATCATGGCATGATTTTTTATCTGCGGTCATTTAGTTATAGCTCTACAGAGTTTTATTGACCAATATTTTTAACTACAACTGTTTTTCTTTTATTGTTAAAATTTTTAGGCTAGTTTATATTTTATGAAATAAGTTAGATTTGTTAAATGTGGTGTATTACATTGCACGTGAATATGATATGACCTTTACAGCCTTCTTTGCGTAAACCATTGTTTTAGTCTGAATGTATTGTGATAAATTAATTATTATTATTAGTTTAATAAGCGGCTGGTAACACTTAAACTCCGAGTAGTGATAAAAGCGATTATCCTATCGGACAACTAGATGTTGTTACTTTCTATATTTTATATTGTTATTTTTTCCTATTGATGTATACGTTTTTTTACATGATTACAAATTTTATTCTATGCGGACTGACTCTACACGCTACACTATTACTAGCTATTTAGCTGATTTGGGTGTTATCATCATCTTAAATATAATTCTTATTCTATTTTATCCTTAAATATTGTTTATCGTTAATATTTTGAGAGTATACAACTTTTCAACTAAGTAAAGAGGCTGTAAGGGAAATTATGTAGTCAGCATTATGTATATGCTTTAATGTGATTTTTTAAATGTACTCTTTATTATATAATAGTATCATCAATCAATATAATTAGCGAACTAACAAAGCGATTTTTAATTTTTTTAAGTTCATAGTGATTTATATTGAGATCAAAATAAATACAGAGTTTATTTAATTTTATGGAAAATATACATTGTAAAATTTTAGTGCTCTTTTTGAAGAGCTCTATTAAAAAGAAATCTATATGAATGCAAAATAACAAGTCACGATTCTTTTAGAGGTCGCCATGTAGTCGAGAAAAATAAACGTGCCATGATATTTGTGGCTAACTTTCTTGTTTAATTTATCCCTGCACACAAAATAATCCTCTTATGCCTCTACTATAAGTTAATAAAATAAGAAAACATTCATAATATTCAATAGCATTGAGCATGTACTCACTTGATTTGCCGCTGATTTATTCTGCGATGGACAAGAAAATTCATATAAAACATTGTTCAATACGGTATGGTAAGAGTTACGATTAAAGTTGCTTCAGCGATTAATCTTCATTATGTTATATACTTTAACAAAATAAAATAAATATACATAAAACATACAGCGCGCTATCGCTTATAGAGCATAGTTTTCTTGCAATCAACATAGTCTGATACTATATCGACTCTAAATTAGACAGATTGTAAGATATCATGGTCTGCAAATAGATACCTATCACATAGGTATTCCTTTTTATTGTGGTATAACGTATTATTGTCTGGGTCACTTAACCAAGAAATAATGTTAGTTACTTTACTATTAAATTCTTAGTGTCCACTTTAAATCCAAGTGCATACTTCAATTCTACATTTTGAATTACAACTGTTTACCGCGCTGCTCATTACGCACCCACACCGAATGGCGGAGCGACGCTAATGTCAGGTGTACATTTGGACACTGCAGGACTACAGTGTAGTTAAAAAAAGTGTGTGTGACCGGATAGCAAAATCTAGTACAAATATATTGATGGATGATGAAGACCTAAGTACACATGCATATCATAAGTACTTAAACTCACAATAGATATTGCTAAACTTTTTTAATTTACTAACCAATGCTGATAATTATTAATATTAGTTTCCAATAAAAGATACACCGTTAACAAACATGTTTCAGGAGGAAACAAAATACTTCAAACAGTTTAACATAAAAAAAATGTCCTCCAAAGGAGCTTTAGAGGAGAGTTGAGGCTTCTTGAATAAGACTCTTGATGAGTGGTCGAAGGAATGATTTTAATGAAAAATTGCACAGGTATATATACAAAAAATACAAAATAAATTAACCAATCAAAAAACAGTATAAAGAAATAATAAGAAATAAAAGAGACGGAGGATATCGTTCCGTCTTTCTCGCACACGCTGACGTCATGCGCCGAGCTGCGCGCGTATTATGCCGGGTCGCGTAACTGCTGCCGCGATGTTATAAATATCGCCCCCGCACGTCGCGTCAGCCATTTCGTTCGAGCGCCGCGCGGAGAGAGGACGACTGCACTGAAGATCGCCGTGTCGACTTGCTATGTGTTGTGTAGTGAAGTGTTGAAGAAAGATGAAGATATGAAGATAAACGAATCTAAAAACAGTCCTTTTCAGGACTAATCTTGTTTCGATACGACTTGAAAAACAGTCCTTTTCAGGACTAATCTTGTTTCATTACGACGCAAAAAAACAGTCCTTTTCAGGACTAAACTTGTTTCAACGACGACGCGAAAAACAGTCCTTTTCAGGACTAATCTTGTTTCAATACGACGCGTCTTAACAGTGCTGCTACAGGAGTCCCCCTCAAGTGAAACGTACCGGCAGTTTGATGTTGCGGCCTGACCTTGATGTTTTGATGTTGACAGGCTGTGACGTCAAGTTATTCGATACGTTAGGTAACTGGTTTTCTATGGTAACGGTTTTTTTGTGGTAAGGTAAGGTAATGGTAAGGTTTGTATCTGGTTGAGTGAGGTTATTTTGTTCTTCTGGTTCTTGCAGCACGTATGCAGGTTTCAATCGGTCGATTGATATGTTGGTTTGACGGTCGGGTAATTGAATCGTAAACACCTTATTCGATCGTTGTACGACTCGATAGGGACCTTCATATGGTGCTTGAAGTGGCGTTCTTAATGCGTCGACTCTAATAAACACATGACTGCATGTACGTAGGTCTTGATGCACGAAGATGTGTTTATTGTTTCGATGTGTTTCGAACGGCTGAGGCTTATATTGAGCGATGTTCGCGCGTAGTTTTTCGACGTACGTACTATCCATCGTAGATGTAGGTATGGATGTGCTTGCGTCGGTGCGTAGTGCGGCTCGCAGTCCGAGTAGTACTGTAGCGAGTTCATTGCTCCACGAACTCGTGTTCGATAGTTTCGCTCGCAGTGCAGTCTTCAATGTACGATGCCAGCGTTCGACGATTCCGTTGCTTTGCGGATGGTATGGCGTAGTACGGATTTTGTTTATTCCGAGAATTTTCACAAGGTTATTGAACAGGTGACTTTCGAACTGTCGGCCTTGATCGCTTGTTATTGTGGCGGGACATCCGAATCTTGCTATCCAGTGATTATAGACGACTTCTGCGACTGTCTCAGCTGATATGTCGGCGGTAGGTATAGCTTCGGGCCAGCGGGTTTGTCTGTCTATCATCGTGATTAAGTAGCGATGTCCTTGTGCTGTAGTAGGAAGCGGTCCGACGATGTCTATGTGGATGTGTTGAAAACGGTCGCTTGGCGGGAATGCTTCGATGTGGCTTGACGTGTGACGTTGTATCTTACTTTTTTGACAGTTAATACAACTTTTCGTCCATTGAGCGATGTCCGAGTTCATTGAAGGCCAAAAGAATTTTTTCGTAAGCATCTTGCGCGTTGTTCGGGTTCCGGGATGACTTATATTATGTACGCTGTTAAAAACTTGCTTTCTATATTCTTCGGGTATATAAGGTCGAATTTGAGATGTAGATATTTCGCAATATATTTCGCTGTCGGTGTTCGGGATATTTATTTTTTTGAAGGATAAGTTGCTCTGTTGTAATAATTTTTGAATGTTGCTGTCTCTTTCTTGAGCGTTCGCTATTTCGCTGTAATTGATTGTGGATGGGCAGGCTATTGCTTCGATTCGGCTTAAGGCGTCTGCGACGATGTTATTTTTCCCGCTTATGTGACGTATGTCCGTGGTGAATTCGCTTATGTATAACAGCTGTCTTGTTCGCCGCGGAGTTTCGTTCGATGTTTGCGTCTTGTTCATAGCGAATGTAAGCGGTTTGTGGTCGGTGAATATTATTATTTGTCGTCCTTCGAAGATCTTACGAAAGTGTTTAACTGCCATGTAGATAGATAGGAGTTCTCGATCATATGTTGAATATTTGATTTGTGCGTCGGAGAATTTCTTTGAAAAGTAAGCGATAGGTTGCCATTTCTCTTTGATATATTGTTGTAGGACGGCTCCTGCGGATGTATCGGATGCGTCGCAGAATATCGCAAGCGTAGCTTGATGTGAGGGGTGAGCGAGTAAGGTGGCGTCGGTTATGCTCTTCTTACACGCTTCGAAGGCTTGCGTTGCTTCTTCGGTCCATTGAATGACGGTTTTATCGCGCTTCTTTACGTTGTGTAGGTATGAGTTTAACGGAGCTTGTAGTGTAGCTGCGTTCGGTATGTGGTCACGGTAGAAGTTAAGCATACCGAGAAATCTTCTTAACTCTTCTATTGTTTTCGGTTTAGGATAGTCGACTATTGCTTTTACTTTTTCTTCAGGCGGTTTAATTCCCTCTTTAGAAACGATGTACCCGAGGAATTTGACTTCAGACTGGCCTAGGTTGCATTTGGCGGGGTTGATAGTGATTCCATTCTCTTCGAGTCTTCGTAAAACTGTTCGGAGATGTTCTCGATGTTCGGTTTCATTGTTTGAAGCGATGAGTACGTCGTCGATGAATGGAAACACGTAGTCTAATCCTCGAAGTACTTGATGTATAAAACGTTGGAATGTCTGTCCGGCGTTTTTTAATCCGGGACACATTCGGGGAAATTCGAATAAACCCATTGGTGTTATAATGGCGGTTTTCTCGATGTCTTCTTCCCTTACGCTTAGTTGTTGGTATGCTCGGTTGAGATCGATCGTTGAAAATATTGTTTTCCCGCAGAGATGATACGTAAAGTCCTTGACTCGCGGTACCGGATAGCGATCGGGTTTTGTAATAGCGTTGAGTCTCCGGTAATCGCCGCATACTCGTATGTCACCGTTTTTCTTAGGAACGATGTGCAGTGGCGATGACCATGGGCTTTTACTCGGTCTGCAGAGTCCTTGTTGAATCATGTTTTCGAACTCTTTCTTGACTTTTTCATATCGATGTGGCGGGATCGGTCGAGCGCGACAATGTATAGGCGGGCCTTGTGTCTCGATGTAATGTTCGACGTTAATCTTCGGTTGTAGTTGCATCGCAGTTAGTCGCGTAGTGCCGGGAAACTCTGCTAATATTTCGTGGTAGGCGTTGCGGATATCTATACTGCGGACTGTCGGCGTGTCTGTTGATGTTATAGGAGCGTTGATCTTGAGATTTGTGACGGCGTCAATCAATCTTCGATTTTTTAAATCTACGATCAATTGATGGTGGTTTAGAAAATCGGCTCCTAGTATAGGCTTTGACACGTCAGCAACGATGAATTTCCATTTGTACGGACGTCGTAGGTTGAGATCGAGTTCGAGTGTTTTTTCGCCATATGTTGATATTGTCGTGTTGTTCGCAGCGTACAGTTTGAATGGTAACGGCGTTGTTTTCTGGCCTTGTCTTCTTGGTAGAACGGATATGTTAGCCCCAGTATCTACTAAGAAAGATAGTTTCGTCTTCTTGTCTGTTACGAATAGGCGGTATGATGTAGTAGGAACGCCGGATTCCGCCGCAGCCAACGTTCTTTCTAGTTTTCCGATGCTTCTTTTTTATAGCTGCAGGGTGTTGTGCAGCGCCTCGCTTGACTACCGAAACGACGGTGGTAGTAACAGTAGGGTGATGATGATGATTCTTCACGTGTGCGGGATCGGGACGAGCTTCGTTGGCGGGACCGGAATCGTTGACGGTGATGGTTGTATGGCGATCTTGTATTCGGTCTTGCTTTTAACTCGGCGATTTCGAGGGATAATTTTCTGATTTCGTTTGCAAGAAATTGTGTGTCGGTTTGATTGGCTGACAGCATCGGCGATTGAATTGTAGATGGTTGCGTGGAGACGGCGGCGACCTCTTGTGTCTGTTCCATCATCTTGTCGGCGAGGAGTGCGAGCTCTTCAAGTGTCGTTTTTGAGCTGAAGGTTTCGCTGACGGCTAGAACAGAACGGACGTGTGCTGGTAGGAGTTTGGTCCACATCATACGCAGCGTTGAGTCCGAGACCTTGTCTCTAGCGAGATTTCGCATGCGTCTGAGTAGCTGTGTGGGTTTTTGATCGCCTAGCTCCATCTCGGCGAGAAGTTTTTGGAACTGACGGCTGTCAGATTCTTCATAGACGGAGATGAGTCGATCCTTGATGGCCTGGTATTGCTGTTCCTTCGGGACGTTGAATAGGATATCGGATATTTGTTCGATATCCGCCTTTTCTAATTGTACGAGGACCATCTGTGTGAGTTGAGCCTGGCTCCTCTTCAATTCCTCCGTTGCGGCTTCGAAGCTGAGGTACCACAGCCGTGGGTTTTCGCGCCAGAATGGTGGTATTCGCATTGACAGCGCAATACTCGATACTTCTGGGGTGCTTGCGAAGGCTTGTGGCAGAGCTTGCTTGTTGTCTTCCATGGTGTCGAACAGGGATTCACGTCGGGCAGGGATTCGTCGAGCAGGGATCCGTCGAGCAGGGATTCGTTCCAGCAGAAATTTTTTGTAGGTAGCTGGGCAGAGATTCTTCTTCTTCGATAGTATTATTTCTTCAGAGTGCTCTTGTCCGGGGTCACCACTTTAGAGGAGAGTTGAGGCTTCTTGAATAAGACTCTTGATGAGTGGTCGAAGGAATGATTTTAATGAAAAATTGCACAGGTATATATACAAAAAATACAAAATAAATTAACCAATCAAAAAACAGTATAAAGAAATAATAAGAAATAAAAGAGACGGAGGATATCGTTCCGTCTTTCTCGCACACGCTGACGTCATGCGCCGAGCTGCGCGCGTATTATGCCGGGTCGCGTAACTGCTGCCGCGATGTTATAAATATCGCCCCCGCACGTCGCGTCAGCCATTTCGTTCGAGCGCCGCGCGGAGAGAGGACGACCGCACTGAAGATCGCCGTGTCGACTTGCTATGTGTTGTGTAGTGAAGTGTTGAAGAAAGATGAAGATATGAAGATAAACGAATCTAAAAACAGTCCTTTTCAGGACTAATCTTGTTTCATTACGACGCAAAAAAACAGTCCTTTTCAGGACTAAACTTGTTTCAACGACGACGCGAAAAACAGTCCTTTTCAGGACTAATCTTGTTTCAATACGACGCGTCTTAACAGTGCTGCTACAGAGCCTAAGCCACTCTACAACATCCGTTCTATGAGCGTATCAGATATAAATCATAGAAAAAATCGTTTACTATGCCCATTTGTATGTATCAACAAGCTTCCAGAAAGGCAGGGCTGTCTTTAACCTATTGGAGGCCCTGGGCATATTAGTGTAATGGGGCGCCACTATAACTAGATAAACAAGGTTATTGATTTATTTTAATTAACAATGACATATTATATTTATTTATTTGATTTGAGGAGGCCCTATCGATCTCGGGGCCCTGGGCACTTCCCCAAAGTTCCCAATGGGAAAGACGATGTAGTAAACAGACACCTTGAAACAAGTTGATGTTCGCGACAGTTGTTACTGGCCAATTCACATGACTTTTCATTTTCGTACTAATAATAAACCATACAAAGACAAAGTACTTTAAAATTCTTAGTTTTGATTTGCGTCATTTTAAAAACCAAACTTTGAAAATTTTCCTTTTCAAAATACCCTGTTTAAATTCTATCTATACTTCAATAATAAGTAAACAACATTTAACTCCCCTCTAAGTTAAACTACATATAAAACTTACAAAATATTAATGTAATCATACATCAACTTTGATTTGTTTTGCTTGTTTTTTACTCTTGTCTTGTATTAATAAACTCAGGTACATGAAGACGTCTTATAAACGCGACCGCCACTACTACCGACACTACCGGTGGACTAACTTTTACGCACTCGTATTAGTAATATTAGTTATATTTGTAAATTTGTGTCGTCCAATATAATAAAATAATATATAAATAATTACACAGATTAATTTCCGTTATTTATTGTGTACCTCCTTTAAGTACAAAATGAAGAATTGTCAAATTGGGGCCCCATCAACAGTCTACAACAATTTCCTCCTTGACTACATTAGCGTCGCCAGCTGGGGCCATCGTATTATCCACAATGGGAGCTGGGCTTTTATAGTACTTGTTACTTGCGTGGTGCTCTTTTAAATATTCTCCGCCCATTTCATAATACTCTTCTTTAGAAATACACCATTTTTCAAAGTCACTGCTGCCAGCGAAATCTCTGGCACCGTACCATGCGTCAAGGCAGGGATTTTTTGCCATTACAACTTTATGTGTTGACTGAAAGGGTCGCATTTCGAGGAGTTCTCTTTCTAATCGCTCTTTCAAACCTGAAAATATAAATTTTATATTAGTATGATTTAAGATACTTATTGTACTTTTTACTTACAATTACTACATTTATTTAAAAATAACAGTGAATTGCACTTTCAAACCTGGGAATTGAGAACATCCTCCAGTTAGAAACACATTATTTGCCAGCAACAACTGATCTTCGTCGCTGAAGTGTTTGAATACATATTCCAAAGTTTCCGCCAAACCGGCTTCCATATTGCCCATCATCGAAGGTTGAAACATTAGCTCTGGAGCTCTAAAATAGGAAACTAAATAATGTTAATATTATTCTTTCATTAATATTTATGTCATGAGTAGTTTGTTTGTTTGTCTTTTTTTATGGTATAGGTTGGCGGACGAGCATATGGGCCACCAGATGGTAAGTGGTCACCATCGCCCATAGACAATGACGCTGTAAGAAATATTAACTATTCCTTACATCGTCAATGTGCCACCAACCTTGGGAACTAAGATGTTATGTCCCTTGTGCCTGTAGTTACACTGGCTCACTCACCCTTCAAACCGGAACACAACAATACTGAGTGTTATTTGGCGGTAGATTAACTGATGAGTGGGTGGTACCTACCCAGACGGGCTTGCATAAAGCCCTACCACTAAGTGTATAAACAATCGCGAAGTCACCTGTAGGGCTCGATGGCGAGGTGTAGCTGATGCTGGTGATGCGAGGGCTGCGGCGGTTCGTGCTCGCGCAGCGCCTCCTCCAGCTCTACAAGGCGCTCGCCGTCCGCCTCCGAATCCGAGTCCGCCTCGCGACTGATGCTGTTGGAATAACAAACTTCATTTAAACCCGCCAATAATTATCATCATCATTATCAGCCTGATCTTGTTTACTGCTGGACATAAGCCTCTCCAAGTGCACGCCACTGTGGTCTTTCTCCGGCTACTCGCATTCAGCTCTTGCCTGTTATCTTGCGTATATCGTCACTCCAACGTGCCTGATGACGTCCTACACTACGTTTGCCGAGACGCGGTCTCCACTCTACAACACGTTTTCTTCAACGGTTATCGGTTCTACGACAAATAAGGCCAGCCCACTGCCACTTCAGCTTACTAATCCGGTGGGCTATGTCGACGCCATTTTGGTTCTTTGACGGATCACGATCCCTCAGAGAAACGCCGAGCATAACCCTTTCCATAGCACGCTGAGCGACTTTAAACTGGTGGACCAGCCTTGTCGTGAGTGTCCACGTTTCGGCTCCGTATGTCATGACGGGGAGGACGCACTGGTTGAAGACTTTCGTCTTAAGGCACTGCGGGATTGACGATGTAAAGATTCGACGTAACTTCCCAAACGCTGCCCAACCCAGCTGAATTCTTTTATTCACCTCGTCCTCAAGGTTGTTTCTACCTAATCGCAAAGACTTCCTGAGGTAGACATATTTTTGAATTTCGAGGAGGGTACCGTGTATCACAATCGGTTCCGGTACATGTTCATTGAACATGACCTTGGTTTTATCCAAGTTCATCTGTAGGCCGACACGCATAGAAGAATCAGCCAGCTCGTTTAGCATTTGTTGTAGGTCCTGCAGCGTTTCTGCCACGATGACAATGTCGTCTGGGAATCTCAAGTGAGAGATGTATTCGCCTTTGATGTTAATGCCACGTCCTTTCCAGTTCAGCGTCTTGAACATATCCTCCATTGCATTAGTGAACAATTTGGGGGAAATATCGTCCCCTTGTCTCACTCATCGATGCAATGGTATGGGATTTGTTTGCTGATTCTGTACTCGGACGGACATGGTGGCAGCTTCATAGACACATCTCATCACTTGGATATATCGCCAATCAACTTGGCAACGCTGCAGGGACTCCAGAACCAGATTTCAACCGAGTCAAAAGCCTTCTCATAGTCCACGAATGTAAGACACAGGGGCCGATTATACTCATGGGACTTCTGTATAATCTGCCGCACTATATGGATGTGCCGTATCCGATCCGAAACCCGGTCTGTTCTGGGGGTTGGAATTCGTCAAATCTTCGTGCAAGACGGTATCACTCTTGAATACAGCTTATAGACGTGGCTCAGTAGGGATATGGGACGATAGTTCTTCAGCAGGGTTTTGTCTCCCTTCTTGAAGAACAGGACGACCACACTCCTACTCCACGCCTCCGGAGTTCTCCCTTCGAAGAGGAAAGAGTTAAAAGGCGTCTGGTACTCAGGGAGTACCGGTTTACCTGTGTCTAATAATTATGTGTCTTGCTTAAACAAAAAAATAGAAAATAGTTTTTAGATATCGTTAGGACTTTTTAAGCAATATTTTTAGTCAGATTCAATAATTTTTTAATCACTGCTATTTGGTAAATTAAAACAAATTTTAATCAAACATTCTGGAAAATTATGAATTATTCTCGTTGAGTTTTTCATATAAATGATATTGATGATTGTTATTTGAATAAAAATGTAATCGACAATACCGCGATTTATTGACACGCAGACGTCCAGCTGAATTAGGGATAACACTAAGAACTGAGATTTTTTTAAATTAATGTTCTTTTGTACTTTTTTAAAATATTGACTAATCAGTGGTGCAGATCTGTACATAGGGTTATGTCATGTTCCATTATCCGGGCGGCCCGGCTGCGTACCTCTTGTAGACGTCCCAGTCGGAGTCCCGGTAGCCGAAGTCGTCGCCGGCGGCGGCGAGGCGCGAGATGGCGCGCATGCGCTCGGCGGCGGCGGCCGTGCGGCGCTTCACCATGGCCGCGCGCCGCGCGCGCCGCGCCTCACGCCGCACCAACACCTCGCGGTACTGCACGCACACGACACTTGCTACTACACTCTACTACGTACTATGTTATTGAAAATAGGTAGCTAGGTATCGACGACCTCCATGGTCGAGTGGTGTGTACACCGGTTTTCATGGGTACGCCACTCTGAGGTCCCGCGTTCGATTCCCGGCCGAGTCGATGGAGATTAGTTTTCTATGTTGTCTTGGGTCTGGGTGTTTGTGGTACCGTCGTTACTTCTGATTTCCATAACACAAGTGCTTCCGCTACTTACATTGGGATCAGAGTAATGTATGTGATGTTGTCTCATATTTATAAAAAAAAAAAGAATCGCCAAGAGACGCTTTAAGAAATAATTAACATCTCTCACATCATAGGTGCGCCACAAACCTTGGGAACTACGATGTCATGTCCATCATATCTTGGAATTTAAGAATACTAAGTTTTGCTATCGGTGCGTGTTGCCATTAAATTAAAAAAATATATACTTAATGATCTGAAATATTTTTAACCTTTTCATCCAAAAGTAATATGTATGTGTAATTGTTTAATAATAATTTAATAATAACAATAAATGTTTAAAAAAAGATTGATTTATTGAATACCTATATACATTATTATTTCGAAGATTACAAAACCAACGCATATAGTATTATAATATTAATTATGAAAAAAAAATCATTTATTGAATAACTATATACATTACTGTTCCGAAGATTACAAAACCAACGCATTTAGCATTATTGCTATAATATTAATTATGATCGTAATCACAAACAGTCTATTCCGATATAACTACGAACGTTTGTGCGTTACCTTGGCGCGTGTCTCGTCGAGCCAGACTTGGAACGCCTCAGGGTCGGTGGGCGGCTGGAACCTGCCTGTATTGCGCGGCTCGGCTGCCTCCTCCGCGTTGGCCGCGGCCGCGATTCGTTGCTTATTTTTCTCTATTCGCATATTTAAGTTTGCTATTTGTCTCTGTAGTCAAAATAAAAAAATAAAAATTAAATAAAAAAAAATTCAGTTGAATTTCCAATTGTGTTAAATTTCGTTTTATCAGTACAATTAATTATCAGTTTTTTTCTATATTATTCAGTTTTTAGCATGTTTTGTGGTTACCTGAAGATCGCCATAATTCTTGATCTCAAAACCTTTGATAGCTTCATTGAATTCCTCCGTGTCACCATCTTCTATCAATTCCTGCAGGAGATATGAACACATGTGTTATATATCGTTTTAAAATAAATAAACTTGATAAAAGTTTTTGAAGCAGTTTCTCAAAGAACAATTTCAACACTTACCATAATACTTAACGAATAGTAATAATATGCCAACAAACAACATTATACAGAGTAATATAAATACAAGGTGTCTCAAAAGAAATTTTATATTTATTTAGCTTACTGCGTGAGCGCAACGTATCCGAGGGGCGCGGGGGTTATGTCAATCGGTAGCCTGGCTCTTGGGAATTCAATCGCTATGGAGCGTTTCTCGGGAGCAGACCGCGCGTTGTGCGTGCGAGAGTTTTACAAAAACGTTGATTCGGCAACTGTAGCGCGTAGAAAATTCTGCAGTATTCGAGGTTTTCGCCACTTAAATGATGCGCCAAGCATTCCTCTCATTCGCATTGGGTTAAAAAGTTTGAAGAGACCGGTACAACGCTAGATAAATCAAAATCCGGGCGACCTAGGTCATCAAGAACGGTAGAAAACGTGGAGAATGTTAATCAGTCTGTTCGTGACGACCCGAACCTTTCAATTCGGAAGCGCGCAAATGCTTTAAATGTGCATAGATCATCATTACATCGCATCGTGCTCAAAGACCTAAAGCTGCACCCCTACAAAATTCAATTGGTGCAAGAATTAAAGCCCGAAGATGCCAGTCAGAGGCTTCATTTCGTAAATCAGATGATTGAGCGATTTTCAACGTTTACCAACATTTTGTTTTCGGATGAAGCTCATTTTCATCTTAATGGCCACGTAAATAAGCAGAACTGCCGCTACTGGAGTGCAACGAATCCAAAACGCAAACATCAGAAACCCCTACATTCGCCTAAAGTGACCGTATGGGCTGCGATGTCGGCGCGAGGAATTATCGGCCCTCACTTTTTTGAAGACGAAAGGGGGCGTGCAGTTACAGTGAATTCAGAGCGTTATGTGGAGATGTTAGACAACTTCGTGGTACCTGAACTGCAAAACTTTCCTGGCTATAACCAAAGAACATGGTTCCAACAGGATGGAGCAACTTCACACACGTCCAATATGTCTCTGCATCGTGTTCGTGAAATTTTCTCAAGCAAATTGATCTCCCGGAGAGGTGACATAAATTGGCCTCCACGCAGTCCAGATTTAACCCCTATGGACTTTTTCTTATGGGGTTATCTTAAATCTAAAGTTTACGCCAATAAACCGACTTCACTGGCCCATTTGAAAGAAAATATCCGTCTCGAAATAGTAGCCATCCCTAAATCCACCTGCCGAGCTGTCATAAGTAATTTTACTGTTCGATTAAATGAGTGTCGAGAACGCGAGGGTCTACATTTAGACGATATTGTTTTTAAGAAATAAATCCCCAAAAAGTGTATTTCAATAATTAATAAACATTTTTTCACTAAATCCACTAAATATAAAATTTCTTTTGAGACACCTTGTATAATAGGTTTTTATTGAATTTTTTTTATTTAATCAAAAGCATAAATCCAATACTGCCGTGGTATAAGAAAAATACCGTTAACTGACACGATTGATTTTCACTTTTGATGGCATGTTATCAAGAAAAAAATTCTCTATCGACACATTTACGCGGTTTTATTATGTCTTGATTAGTTTTGGAAATATTTTTATGGTCTTATCATCGATAAATTACATAGGTTTAAATTTTAACCGCGTTTTTTGCTTTTAACTCATAAAAGAGTTAAAGTTGATACTGGCATTATAGATATTTATTATAGATATACCTCGGCAGAATACACTTCTGACACAGTACAATGCTCGAATTTTCAGCAAAAAATTAATAATAAATGTTTAAATTTACTCCATGCCATTCACATCATGAATATATAACATGATAACAAGTACAAAAGCAACCTGAAGAGCTAGCAGTTGATTTAATTGTTCTTCATCTTCAGCCAGCCTCTCGTCTCGTTTCCTTGCATTTATTTCTAGAAGCCGACGAGCCATCTCCTTCTTTCTTTCTTTTTGTTGTTCCGCTACAAATTTAAATATTTTAGAAATGTGTTTAAATAGTTTATTTATGAATATGCAATGAAATTGCATATTTGGGATGGGATCTATTAGTAATTTATAACTGTGAAGCCAATTCTAAATAATGCGAAAAATTTGATGATTATTAAATCACAAAGTTAATCATTCTGTGCAAAACAACATCATTACATATTAAGATTTCTTATTTTACAAAAAATTTAACAGCTTAATTGCCTTAGCCCACCAGTAGGTAGACTTATTACTATAAACACAAACTGTGCTCATCAAAATTAAATAGTACTTAGGTTGGGTGGGATAAGGATGTTTCCATTTTAACTCTTGACTTTCTTTATCTATTATTCCTAATACCTTAGCTCTCAAGATTGGTGGTACATTGGTAATGTAAGGAATGTTTAATAAATAGCTTTCAGAAAACAATAATCCACAACTGTTCTTGGTGCAAGCCCGTCTGGGTAGGTACCACCCACTCACCGGATATTCTACTGCCAAATAACAGTACTCGGTACTGTTGGGTTCCGGTTTGAACAGTGAGTGAGCCAGTGTAACTACAGGCACAAGGGACATAACATCTTAGTTCCCAAGGTTGGTGGCACATTGATGATGTAAGGAATAGTTAATATTTCTTACAGCGTCATTGTCTATGGGTGATGGTGACCACCTACTATCAGGTGGCCCATATGTTCGTCTGCCAAATTATACCATAAAATAAAAACAACATACAAAAAAAATTACAAATTCATAAAACATTCAACTTTAATATTTTGTAATGTGACATATTTCACCTGTAAGACCCGAGGAACTTGAGGACTGTACAAATGGCAGTTGTACTCTTATAACATTAGCTTCATAATAATCGGGGTTAACCCATCTTCTGATTTCCTCTTGATAATCCAGAGCTATAGAACTGTGCTCGTGAAGTATTTCTTCAATTCGAGACATTGTTATTGCATTAACATGAACAGGATATTTTAACTGTAGTAGTTTGTGCATGTAGCTAATTATTTCACTTCCACCTAAAATATTATTTATATAAGTAATGCAAATTTTTTGTAATATAATTTTATTTTACAAAAATGCAAAGTGATTACCTAAATTAATTCTTCTAGCATGTTCTTCTATAACTTTCCCCTTTATAACAGGAATAATATGAATGGTATGGTAGCCACAGTTAACAATAAGTGCAGTGTCACCTATGTCATTCTTATAGAAACTGAACAAGGAATCAACTCCGTAACTCACACCTGGAACTCCATAGCCTTCGAAGAGGAGCTCTGACATTACTATAATTAAAAAAAGAAATATTTTTAAGTGACTAACATATTAAATGAGGATTATTTTGTAACTGTGAATAAGTTTTATTTAATTCTATTTAATAGGATAGCAGATAGCTACCTTATGGTAAAACATCAGCTCAACCAGTGGGCAATTCATTTGTTACCTATAAAGCAATATAATAAATAGTATTTAATTAATTAAAAAAAAAACACTTCAGACTTACATTGCCTACTGTAATTAGGTGTGACAAATGCCTCAGTCATCACTATGGGATGAGGAACACAACCATCTGAATCAATACCCAAATGGGAGAAAATGTAATCACAAACTTGCTCCTGAACTTCAAAATGTGTAACAACATTCTTGTCAAACTGAGTTTTTAGCTGGAATCTATGAACAAAACATACAACATGATAAAGATCAAATCCAATTCAATTAAATAAAAGATACTCTAGAAATATTTCATACATATTAATTATTTAAAACAATTGAAAAGTATCTTCTGTTTTTTTGTCACGAAAGAAGAATATTTTACTAATAAAATATACTTTAGTTTCATTGTTCACTTGAAGCCAAATGTTTTAATACTAAAAGGGGAACTAAAGTACATATCAAATGTATCAAAAATCTATTTTTGTCTCTCTGTTTACATGCCTTAGTTTATTACAATTCAATACATTGATAATTGTAATATGATTTTTAGTACTAACAATATATAGAAATATCTTTCTTTATTTAGTTATTTTATAAACTCTTTATTGCACAATCAATGCTTAATAAAAACATACATTTAGGTTTTTATTAGGTACTTTTACTTTGAGAAAACACTTAAATTATTATGTTTATATAAGTTCCCTTATGTGTTTAAAATTTAAACATAAAATTGCTTATTTTGCGACATACCTCACAGCTTCTATGTTAATAATATCATTTCCAATTTGAATTGGTGGAGTAACAGGAGGCTCTGCGTCTTTTTTACATCGATCTTTCCGCGGTCTAGCGATTAAATTTTTGAATATTAAGTGGGGCTCGTCGTGTACCGACCATCCCACTCTACATTGATATGAACCTAAAATATCAAGTTAATTAAGTAATATAAAATATTTCTAAAATTATTTATTAGAAAAAATGCACTTTAGTTACCATTATCAATTACTAAAGGAATATGGCCGAACTTTAAAGTAGGTCCATATTCATGAACAATATCTTGCACTGTTTTTTGATCTTTTAGTACTAAAACATCTTCCATATTTTAATAATTTTGAATTATAAGAATTAGTTTTATGAGCGGCTTTAATATAGGTATTTATTTTCATAAAGTTTGACTTCTCGGTTGACATTGACAGTTGACACTTGAGCCTGGCACTTTTTTTACTCAACAAATGGCACTGGACATAAGTATTTTTATATTTTTGTATATGATATTTACTTAAATTATTGTTATTATTCGATAGCGGTAGAGTTGATATATTTTTGTTTTATATCTGGAGAAGATGTATGTATGTTTGTATTTTGTATAGTCTTTAAGAGTACCATAGCGGGCTTTTAATAATTATTTTTATGTAAGATAGTTAATTTATATTAATTTATAAGTTAGATTATTTGGAAGACTACATTTTTTTCTATCCAAGCAGTGGCTAACAGTGACAAGTAATCGGAGTTACTAAATAAATGGATAATACAACTCATGTGAAAGAAAAATTATATTATAAACTGGTCAATACGTATGGATGAATGCGTTTATCTCAGGATTCTGAGGACATTCATTTAAATATTTTTGCGTTTATGTACCTTCTTTGGTAATTGAATGTTTCCACTACAGTCATATTAAACAAAGTAAAATAACAGCCTATAAATTTCCCACTGCTGAGATAAGGCCTCCTCTTCCATTAACGAGAGGGTTTGGAACAAATTCCACCACGCTGTTCCAATGCGGGTTGGTGGAATGCGCATGTGGCAGAAATTTGATGAATGTGTCTAATACACATACAGGTTTCCTCACGATGTTTTTCTGTCCGCTGACCACGAGATGAACTATAAACAAAATTAAGCACATATATAGTGGTGCTTTGAACCCACAATCATCGGTTAAGATGCATGCGGTCTAACCACTGGGCCATCTCAGCTCTATTAAAAAAGTACATATAAATATTAAATTATAGGATAAGCGGCATATATTTATAATATTATGATTTATGTGTGCGACGAGACTTAAATAATATTAAAAATTAATGTCTTAGTTACAAAATTTGTACACTACTTTTCGAATGTCTGGTTTCAAAACAGCACAGTTTTGAGACATACAGTGCAAATTAACATAATTAAACTAATAGTTTGCATTAAAAAAATGCGTAAATAAAACACATTTTGAAATTAATTCTCATGAAGTTTATTTTCTAATGTAGCCAGTTCACAGTACACACTTCAAATATGCTACCACTTCTACAATTTTAAATATAGAATTTATTAATGATTATATTTATTTTTATGTAACAATAATAAACTTATATAGGAATGTGATTTTTTGAAATTTGTAAACAATTTATAATTTTTATAATGCTGGCAATACATACCTGATTTGTTAAAAATAAATAACAATTAAATTCATAAATATTTTTGTTTCAATATATATTTACATGAAGTTAAATCTTTTGATAATTAGACATAATATTTATGTTTTTAATAATTGCAGTTTATTTTTTTCAACAGCGCTATTTTATTTACAACATTGTAATACTTAATGGCTTTAGACATATAATTGTCGCTATATAACTGCAATATAAGTTGAGGACAACAATAACAATTTTTAAATAAGCAATAATGCAAACATTTTAAGCCTTAGCACCCACAGCAGTGCCACCAGACTGCTTGTCAATCTGCTCCTTTTCCAGTTGCTTGCCAAGGTATTCCCTGTGAAACGATAATAATTCATTAAGAACTTGTTTTTTAGTTTCAATAACAACAACAACAATAACAACAACAGCCTGTAAATTCCCACTGCTGGCCTAAAGGCCTCCTCTCCCTTTAAGGAGAAGGTTTGGAAAATATTCCACCGCGCTGTTCCAATGCGGGTTGGTGGAATACACATGTGGCAGGATTTCTATGAAATTTGTCACATGCAGGTTTCCTCACGATGTTTTCCTTCACCGCTGAGCACGAGATGAATTATAAAGACAAATTAAGCACATGAATCAGCGGTGCTTGCCTGGGTTTGGACCCGCAATCATCGGTTAAGATGCACGCGTTCTAACCACTGGGCCATTTCTTTTTTTATTTTCGCAAACTTGTAAATATTAATATGCGAACATACCAGTTGTGAACCATGAGCTTCTGTACAGCAAGCAGAGCTTCGTAACGAACGTTGGGGTCCTCGTGACTAAGCAGATACATGACGCGTTGCTTGCCGCCAAGTTGTTCGATGATGCTTTATAATGATAATTTATAAAAATGAATAAATATTAATATTTTCTTATTATAGTTCATCACTTATTCATATTTATATAATATAAATCTATTCATAAGGATATCATAATATTTTCAATAGTTGTAAGAAAAACTTTCATAACACATTATAATGATAAATAAAAACAAACACACTATTGGCATCTTATAAAAAAAAATCTTACATTCTTCATGACAAATTGGTAAGGATAACACTTTAATGAATCATATCAAGTGAGTTAAGGTAAATTATCATGTACAAGACACAATAACGTGTCAAAGCACGTGACGACCTCCATGATCGAGTGGTGTGTACACCGGTTTTCATGGGTACGCCACTCTGAGGTCCCGGGTTCGATGTAGATTACCATTAGTTTTCTATGTTGTCTTGGGTCTGGGTGTTGTGGTACCGTCGTTACTTCTGATTTCCATAACACAAGTGCTTCAGCTACTTACATTGGGAACAGAGTAATGTATGTGATGTTGTCTCATAAAAAAAAACAACATCCTGTAAATTCCCACTGCTGGGCTAAAGGCCTCCTCTCCCTTTGAGGAGAATGCTTGGAACATATTCCACCACGCTGTTCCTATGCGGGTTGGTGGAATACACATGTGGCAGAATTTCTATGAAATTTGTCACGTGCAGGTTTCCTCACGATGTTTTCCTTCACCGCTGAGCACGAGATGAATTATAAAGACAAATTAAGCACATGAATCAGCGGTGCTCGCCTGGGTTCGAACCCGCAATCATCGGTTAAGATGCACGCGTTCTAACCACTGGGCCATCTCGACTCTTACTCAAGCTCATGTTCAAAGCAAATAGGATATAGTATAGTAGAAGGCTATACGCACTGCTTGCCGCGCGGGTAGTGGCGCACGTACTCGCCCACGTCGTAGCAGGCCACGGCGAGCACGACGGGGTCGCGGCTCTTTTCCAGCAGGTGTACGAGCGTGCGCAGCAGCTCCTGGCCGCGCTCGTTGAGTCGCGCCGCGTTCTCGCGCCAGAACTTGGCCGACTTGTGCACGGGCGACCACTCCAGCCTGCGGGCCGACACTTACTGTTACTCTACTGACTACTCACTCTACACACTACTCCCACTCCGTGAGCTCGGAACTTTAATATATACACTTAAAGGACCATCCTAGAGCACAGCCTCAAGACATCTATACATAAACGTGACATCAGAGTCGCCGAGGCCGTGCTCTCTCTGATAAAACGCGGACCAGGACCCGCTGGATTGTAGTAATCCGAACACATATACTGCTATATATTATTTATATATTATTTATTATAGTTTATATATTATTTATTATACATTAGTATATATTATTTAATAATAAATTAAAAAAAAAAAAAAAAAAAAAATACAGTGTGGGCCACGTCTCCCAAGAAGACGACAAAAATGATTTCCAGCGAAGATCTGCTGATGTTTAGTGTAATATAAAACGCCAAAATGAAATTGAATATAAAATGTAAAAAAAGGCACGGGCATCTGCGAGCCTTTGGATGTTGTATTTTAAATAAAAAAAAAAATATATATATATATATATATATATATACACTTAAATATTCAATTGCAATTGGATCTTTGAATTTTGTGTGTGTGACATCATTGGATTTTATTTTTATAGCCGAATTAAGAAATATTTTAAATACAGAGATAGTAAAAACATAAGACTCACCGGCCACTCTTAACCTCAGTCGCATACTGGTCGAATGAGCTCAGGTCTTGAACTGAGGCCTGCAGGCGATCATTGAGGAAGTCCACGTCGTTCATGATATCTTCGTCATCTGAGCGCTTCTGTTCCAAGATTGAAAGTTGTTTCAGCACTTTACATTGGACCATGGCGATGCAGTGCTCCTTGGCGACCTGAAAATTAATAATTATTTATTATTCATAAGATAGATGTAACAATATTAATAGTTTATTATTTTAAAACATTCAACTAACACAATTCCGAAGACTTTAAAAAAATACTGTTTCAGTTATAAAATATAAAGAATTTACGCATTTGATATCCCACGCACCTGTTGGTCTTCAGGTTTTTCAATCAGGTTACGGAAGACAGCGAGCACGATACGTGTGACCTTCTCTTTGACCGAGTCACTCAGGATGTCAGCGAGGATCGGAATGGCGTTAAATTTGTTCATCTTCTCAGCGAGGAGAGAGTTGAATGTCAATACCCAAAGGCAGAACACGAGTTGGTATTGCACCTATTTTAAGAAAAAATAAAATACAGTCATAAAAATATATATATAATTACGGCTTTAAAAAAAGGACGAGTTGTTATAGAACTAGTCTAGATTATTTAATCAATATTGAATCATAATTTCATTGCGTATTTAATCAGGCAATATGACAACAGGAATATTGTGATTAAAAAATATCTAAAATCCATTTACTAGCTACATACAAAACAGCTACAACAAAGTCTACATAATAATTTAGATGAACGAAACAGAGGGCCGTATTTAGGGGAGGGCAACCGGGGCAACTGCCCTGGGGCCTCCACATGAAGGGGCCACGTCAGCTTTCAGCGAGTTAACAAATACCGAGATATACTTAGTCAAATTATAATAATGTTACTACTTAATATTTTAAAAGTTACCGATACAAATAAATAAATCATAGCACACTGATTGAAAAAAAAAAAACTAAATCATTCAAAATAATATAATTATTATTTTGGTGTTCACGCTTCTGTTGGTCTAGGGCCTCTATTGCTTTGTGGCCCCGGGGCCTCCAGACCTTTAAATCCGGCTCTGTATATATTATTAGCTTTAAGGTAGTGAAATTATTTGAGACATTAATACGTTAAAACTTCACGAAATTTATTTACTTTCAATGATGTCATTTCTTTATGCCAGTCAATTTCTAATCTTTATCTCGTTTATTTCTTATGATAAAGAAATGACGTCAAGATAAATGTTGATACTAAGACGCTGACCTGGAAGTTGACTCTTGAAGCGAGGATCGACAGCAGAGTGGAAATGCCGTCAACGGACAGGAATGCGAAGCGGTACTCGTCGACACGAAGCATCATTTGCAAACAGCGAGCCACAGACTGAATATAGTCATTTGTCTGAAATCGAATGTATTTCACACACTTCAATTAAATTTGAAATTTAGAAAATTTAAAATGTAATTCATAAAACACACATAATTTAAAACCAAAAAATATACGGATATATTAGGTATTATAAAATTATAAATTATAAATATGTACTTATATAAATGTACTATGGTATAAAAATGTTACATAATATTTTCTAAAACAATTAAAACATACTTTTTTGATACTTCATTGGAGGAGGTACACGGTAACTGTTTTTAAAGAATGGAAGAGGCCAACTCTTTTTAATTTGACTATTTTTTATTAATGAAGCCACTTCCGATTCCTTTCTTCTCTTCTTTTACATTGTACATACATTACATACAAAGCAAGCAAAACAGCGCAGCTAGCACAGCAAAGGCGCACAACAGTTCTTTTTCACGATATTTTCTTAATAGTAAACAATTCAATAACAATTGAATCAAATAATTTAAATTTAGTAAAAATATTTTTATGTTTTTGATACTCTCAATTTTACGTACAACATGTTTATCGTAATTTCGTTTATTTCATGTACCCTAGGACCCCCATTTATTTTATATAAATGATATATTTAATATTTGTCTTATGACTTACCTAAAATATTAAAAAAATATGGTTCCAGCAACCTAATGAGGGAGGACCCATTTTACATTAAGTTTTAGTATAAAATAACATCATAAGCCATATAATATATAAGTTCAAGTACACTTTTATTTGGCAATATTTAGCAGCAGTTTAATTATATGTTATAACACATTTAACAGAAGCTTTTGAAGGCAATTTTGCATATCGAAAGCATCTGTACATATTGTTACAATGATGTTAAAAGTTCTGTTAGTATAAGCATGCTATAGTATGTCTATTATTAGTTACAATATTTATTTATAATAATAACTGTCTAGAACAAAGAATTAGATACAGTTCACGTGTTATTCATTGAACACATTCAACATTTATGTGTTGTGACGCCAACACGGAATACCTTATGCAGGCCCAGCGGCAAATCCTGATGCGATTTGAGAACATCAAAAGAGCTATAAAGGCTCGAATATTTTTCTTGGGAAGAGTCTGCGTTTTCTCCACTCTTTTCTTTGTGATGTTTTATGGGTTTATCAGAGAAGTGTTGTTTTTCATGCTCCAACATAACCTGCTCAGCATGCTCTAACTCAGCGGACACTTTCTCGGCCTTACCAGAAAACAAACCTCTCAGTGACATACAACCATCTCCTCCTCGCCCCAACGATGCATAATGCTTGAATGATGATGCTCACAACATTGATGGGTTAATATTCAGTTGTTTAGATATATTATAATGATATGATACACAGCTTGATCGAAGGCTTTGTAACTTGCTGTGCTGCTAAGCTTGCCAAGTAAGTCTATTCCAAAAAGACTCAAGTGTAAAAGAAATAAAACTAATTATAATTAAGACATGTGTATGAAAGAATGTGATAAAGATAGTAAAGCATTATTGTGGTTATATTTTTTTGAAAAATATTTTTTTGCATTTTTATTATTTATAAATAAGTATTTTTTGTAATTTCAAACCTTGATACTTAGATGAATTATTAAATTCTCATATCAAGGGTGGGTTTCAAATTCATTTTTTACTTATTGTTAAACAGCATGTTATCAAAAGCAGAGTAGAATGTTTTTACTTAGACTGATATGATTGGCTAGACTTTTGATATAGTGTCAAAATTTTATTTACTTATTGATATGGTTATAACAATAAGTATAATGCTTCTATATTGAATAAATAATTTGAGTTTGAGTTTAATCTTCTTTTTGTTCATCAACTAGTTTTCATTTAGTATAGTTAGATAGTACATATTTAATTTGACCATTACATAAGGAAATATACAGTTTTACAAGATATGTGTAGATTTTAGTTGTGACTTAATAGTAAAACTATTTTAAATTTTACTTAAAAATGTATTTTAACTTACACTTTCATCATTTATTCTGTTTTTAAATATTAAAATAAAGTTGTTGTTTAGAAAAATATGTGTTTGTTATTAATTATTAATAGAATAATTAATTACAATTATAATTAATGATTAAATAATTAATTAAGGATTTTATTCAGTTATTATAAAATATTACAAGCATTTTAGTTTTGTTAGATATGACATGCATAATAAGCTAAATTGATCATACATGCTTATCATTAATATATAATTTCAAAATATTATAACTATTTCATCCATTCACATTATTTTTATGAAAACCTTTTGAATTTTTCATTAACTAATGAATCTCATTTTTCATTAATGACATTCAATAATAGTTTAATTATTTTATTGTAAACCTATTGAAAGTTACTTAAAACTATAGATAATATGTGCTAAGCATATAAATGTGATAAAATTGTCACAGTATCAGTCCATGCTGTTTTAAAATAAAACTTCAGTTCAAACTAACAAATTAAAACATCAAGTAGCCTGTACTTACATTCATTTTAAGCTGCTCCTTCAACCAGGAGAGGTAGAAATTCAAGTCGCTCTTCTCCATGAGCTGTGGGTGCCAGCAAGCAAGCTTGGCAATGATGCGAGCAGTCATATGCTGGACAAACTCATCTTGACGATTTAGCAGGTTCAAGAATGGCTGCCACACATTTCCGTGTCTGGCATTGCGAAATATCTTGACACGAGACTTATCTTCCTAGAGTGAAAATACTAAATTGTATATGATTCATAAATAAAGTCAATGTATTCTTGCGATAATTTAATGAATTGATATTTGAATAAATTATTTTACTTACTGAAAGAATATCGTCTATCAAAACAAGGACATACTGGATGGTATTGTCTTTACTAATATGGGTAAGCAGATTCAAGAAAACATCTGCGCAGGCATCAGGGTTCTTATCTGGCAAGTCTTTTTGTCCACGTTGATCCAAATTCACAATGAAGTCATGATCACGCTGAGTGATCATTTGCGACCTATTAAAAATTTAACATTTATAACTAATATAAACTTTCTTCAGCTTAAGTAGATATTGACTAAAAAAAAATTCAATCAATACTTACTGCAAATAGGATTGCCAGTTAATTTGAGTTTGACGAATCTCACTCGCCCTTATTTGTAGCGCGCTTGTAGCGGCAATCATATCTGTAAATATATTTAAAAAATAATTATATGTAAGTAAGTACAAAAATAAAATTATCCATTTTAAAGATTTGCGTAGATACATACCAATTTTGTCATCGCCTAGCGATGGAATTAGTTTGCTAACATTCTCTTCGTTGATATGAGCCATTTTGGCTATAGAATTTAAAGGAAAAAACGCCACCCACAATTAGATAATTTTTGTAGAGAATTATTCTACAGAAAATAGAAAATTGAGAGACAGCTCCCTCAGCTGAGAGGTCTTGTGACTATGTAAATTGAAGTTGTCGCCATTGAGGAATAATGTATTGCTTACCTTCTCTGATGTAGACTTTTTTAGCTGTAAAAAAGAGAGATAGATATATATGAAAACAGTTGTCACTACTGTGAAAGCAACAAGCAGGCAACCGTATAAAAAAATATAATGTCAACATTTTGACAACTCTTTAAAGAGAATAGTTTAAAAACCTTAGCTTTATACTTTAAAACTTAAAATATACAATAGTTAATTTGTAAAAAATACTATAATTTTATCAACAAATAATACGTAATTTAAAAAAAATTACATTAAATAGGAGTAAGCCCACTGGAAAAATCGATATATAATTGAACATTAAATATACAGATGTTCAAATATAGACTATGAACTATTTAAATTTTTCAAAAATATGCAAAATAATAGTTGTCGTACATACATTTATTTACCACATGTTACCGTAATTCTAATAAAGGGTAATATTTTGTTTGAATGTTTTTCTTTTAATATTCTAGTATTAAAAACATAATATTATATATATACGATGCCACGGCATAATTATTTATTCAATAATATTTAATATTCAAAATAGTATATAATAGTTTGTTTCATACTTACTATCAATTGAATTCTAAATGTTATATTAATATTAGGCATGTGCCTAATATTAATATAACATTTAGAATCTTTAACATTTAAAATCTCTTTACAGCTTTTAATTCCCTTCTTTCCGCGTAAGATTATTTCCTAATATAGCATTTTTTCTTAAGTTTGTTTTAGTGTTTTATTAATTGAAAGTGTGACTTTGTTGCAAAGTGTTATGGATTACGCTGTTAATTATTTTACATGTTTAGTAATATGAATACAATCAATACTTTTAAACTACAGTACATTACACTGGCAGCACTTAACCTCTGTGTCATTATTACAAATCCTATTGAAAAATAGAATGTCATTAGGTACATAAGTACGTTTTTTCCAATCTAGACTTTATCTACCATAAATTACGGTAGTAAATTGACCAAATGAAATATTACTACAATAAGAAAATATTGGTCATATCATATTTGCAAAAGTGGGTGCTGCTACCTTTTCCTCTTGCTATATTTAATATTAGGTACTTAGAATACTTAGCTATTTTGAAAATTAAACAATAAATAATATCTATTTTTGTACATTAACATGGCCTAAAATTCAATTTCTACTTTAATAAAATAATATACAACAAGTAAGAAGAAATTGCACGAAACTTTTGCAAATGATATAAACAAGTAAAATAATAAAGAGTAGATCTTGTTATTAATTTTAGTGAGACATTGTGTTATAGGTTAGTTGTAATATGAAATTAGCTCAGCACAATAACGCTTACTTTATAATTACTTACGGTTGTATCTTTCAGGGTCAGGTTCTCGTCTTATTTTTGTTTCCATTTTTTTAATATTCTAATTTAAAATAAATGTTTACAAATGCTAAAATTTTGTTCATGAGTCATAATAATATATTTTTGTATCAAAAGTTGACTTTTTGTGTTACAGATTAATAATTTAAGCTAGGACTTGTCACACTTTCTTGCTAAAAATACTTTTTGGGAAGTGGCCAGTTCTTTTGTCATGACCAGTTTGAAATCAGAAGAGGAATGTCGAATAAATGACCCAAATAACACATTTCCTATGGATACTGAATCATCACTGCGTCTACCATTAGATAGTTCTATGTGCATAGTGTTTACTGGACATTATAATGGGTTTGGTGTTGAGGTTAGATCCCTGGATGAGATGGCCTTGTTACACCATATGGGATGTTTTGGTAAAGGAACTGCATCTAGATCTAAGCCTCAAGTAGTACACAATGATGGCAGTCCATCTATTATGCGGAAGAGGCAATTCTTAAAGAGAAATTATTGGCATAAGAGATTTGGAACACAAAAACAATCTATTGATTCTGATTCTTTTCTTAAAGAGGTTAATGACTTGGTTTCAAAGATTGTTCATGACACTAGGAAACAATCGGGAAAAGATGTTATAGATTTAGTTTCAAGTGATGATGAGATAGTACAAGAAACTGAAATTTTAAATAATCAAACTGATTTTGACATGACTGATAAACAAAACTTAGTTGTTATTGTACCAAACAGTGATTCCGAAGATGACAATTATTTTGCCAATATGAAACCTAAATGTTGTGTAGATAAAATTGTTTTGCAGGAAAAGTTAATGCTCACATTAGAAGAAGCTTTTTTCTTATTATATGGGCTTGGTTGTTTACAAATAGTAAATAATGAAAACAATATACTTAACATAGAAGATTGTTGGAAAATATTCAGTGAGAGTGATAGATACTTTATTGAGAAATATGTTGTATACCACTACTTTAGGTCTAAAGGATATATTGTTAAGCCTGGAATTAAATTTGGTGGAGATTACTGTAAGATGGTTTTTAAAAGTATGCATTGAAAAAAAATGACTTCTTTTGCTTATATAATCTCTTCTTCTTTTAGTACTATACAGAGAAGGTCCAGAAATAAATCATGCAGATTATGTAATTGTTATAAACTATGGGAATAATATCTCTGATTGGATATCTTTACTTGGTCAAATTCGAATGGCTGCAACAACTGTTAAGGTATATAAATGTTGTTAGCAATTTTGTGTATTGGTCAACAATGTTTTTATTATGAAATACAGGAAATAAGTTGTTTGTTTCAGGAAGTGATAATAGTGGAAGTTCTGAAATCCAGTAAAGATAATTTGAAGTTACCACAAGATCTTAGTGAATTTAGTGTAAGGGAACTGTTATTAACTAGAAATATTCCAAACATAATAAATGATGGCAATGATATAGACTAAAACATGCTTTTATTTCTTTGATATCTTACATATAAATAACATTGACTAAGGTTTATGCTCTTTTCATCGGCTTTTTAATGCCTGTCCTTCTGTATTCACTTCTTTCCTTTAAATATTCTTCAGTGCATAATTTTTTAAATTCTTCATTGTGATACCACTCTGACAAACACGATTTTAATGCCGAGTTTTCGTTTCTACATTTGATAATCATAAATAAAGATGAATCTTTGCAACATTTAGAGAAATCTTGAACTTCAGGGATACATTTTTCATTCTTGGCTTTTTCTCTAATAAGTTTCGGTATGACTACTTCAGTTTCAACTTTTCTAAGGCTCCTATCATCAGGATCTCCTAGAAATTGTACAATCGATATAATAAAGAAAAAATTCGGTTATAATGATTAACCATACAAAATGTTTACCTAACCCATGTGGACCATCTGAAAATTTTTTGGGCAACACTGAAGATTCAGGCATCTTCAATTATTTTATATTTACAATATTGATCATCTATAACTTGAATAAAAATTACTTAGAAATCTCGATATATTTTTTTATAGTAACTTTTGACATTGTCGTTTGACAATTATACTACCTTTTTAATTTTCTATTCCCATTCAGAACGTCAAAAGCATTCAACATACAGTCTTAAATAATTAATATTTTTTTGCAATTAGAAATGCCCAAATATACGTGATATAACATATGGAAAATTAAGAAATGTTTAAATTCAAAAAAAGATATATCCCTTTATTTGATCGGTATTCATTTATAATTATGAAATCATGGTAATACTGGAAAGGTTCATGAGCTTGCATATTCGACAGCTTGATTGTCAAAATCAAAATTGTGTTCTTCATGTCATCAATAAAACATTGAAATTCTTTTCGCTGAAACTATATTATCTTTATATTGTGCCTTATAAAAGTTTATTTTAATACAAAAGTATTGGTTAGTATTTTAATATCTTTCTTAAAGTATTTCCTTCATTTGAATTTATTAACACATTTCATTCAGAACATGAGTACATCCCTTTTGTTGCTTACAGCTCATACATCAGCACTGAACAATGGATCGTCTTCTTCGTCTCGGAGGAGGCATGGCCGGTTTGTCTCAAGCACCGCCACCCACAGACGCTCCAGTCGTGGACACTGCTGAGCAAGTTTATATCTCGTCGCTTGCTCTTTTGAAAATGTTAAAACACGGCCGTGCCGGTGTACCAATGGAAGTAATGGGTCTTATGTTAGGTAAATGTTTTTCAACATACTATTTACATTTATAATGGTTCGATTTTATTAAATTAATCATATTTTTTTGTTGTAGGAGAATTTGTTGATGACTATACAGTTCGCGTCATCGATGTATTTGCAATGCCACAGACTGGAACCGGTGTATCTGTAGAAGCTGTTGATCCCGTTTTCCAGGCTAAGATGTTGGATATGTTAAAACAAACTGGACGCCCTGAAATGGTTGTGGGCTGGTGAGCATATTTTAGTTGGTTCAGTATTTTACTCATTTCATTTGCAGTTTTATTCTGTATTGTTAACTTCTTAAAATGTTTTTTACAAAAATACTAATCAGGAATATTTCCAATTCTAGGTACCACTCACATCCTGGCTTTGGATGTTGGTTATCAGGTGTCGATATAAATACTCAGCAGTCTTTTGAAGCCTTATCTGAGAGAGCTGTAGCTGTTGTGGTTGATCCTATCCAATCAGTTAAAGGTAAAGTCGTCATCGATGCTTTCCGTCTTATCAATCCAAATATGATGGTTCTGGGACAAGAGCCACGGCAAACAACCTCAAATTTAGGCCATTTGCAAAAACCTTCAGTGCAAGCTCTGATTCATGGTCTTAATCGTCACTACTACTCCATTAGTATAAACTACAGAAAGAATGAGTTAGAGCAGAAAATGTTACTCAATCTTCACAAGAAGTCCTGGATGGATGGACTCACCCTGGCTGACTATAAAGAACATTGTTCAATCAACGAAACTACAGTAACAGACATGCTTGAACTGGCTAAAAACTACAATAAGGCTCTCGAAGACGAAGAGAAGATGACACCAGAACAGCTTGCAATTAAAAATGTCGGTAAACAAGATCCTAAGAGGCATTTAGAAGAGAAAGTTGATGTTCTAATGGCTAACAACATTGTACAATCTCTGGGGGCTATGCTCGACACCATGGTGTTTAAATGATTGTGTGAGATATTATTAAGTATTAAGGTTAAATAAAACTTACTTTATATGATTTGACTCTCACATTTCTCATTGTAACCTAGTGAATATGTTCATTGAATGTTTTTTAAACTAGGTAGCTTCAAATTAAATAACAATTTTAATATTATTTTGTTTATTTTAGTAAAAGAGTCTCTGAGGAGCAATTTCTTTGTAAATTTTCATCAACCTTTTCTCAAGAATGGGGTAATTTAAATCTGCAAAGTTTATGTCAAACATTGGTTTAAGATTCTTTTGAGAGTTGACAATATCTCGGACGATTGTTTTAATTTTTTTAAATGCAGCATCGGGATTGTCCATATTTATCTAAAAATAAATTATATTACATTTATATAATTTGCATTATGTATTATTTACTTATATTACTATCAAGTAATTATACAGTAATACTTACAGTATCCCAAAATAGGCCAGGACATTTCCTATGTATTTCTTCATAGTCATCCTTTATGGTTGTTGTGAAGCTGTCTGTTGTCAACTACGATAAAATAATTAGTCCTAAAACTTATGTCTTTTGATATATTCTGTGGTATTTTATTTAAGTACCATGGAAATATATACTATATTATAAATAACATACCACACAATTATTATTATTAGAATAAATATTTCATAAAATATTCTAGTTTGACATTAATCTTAAAATGTAAGGGTTTGTAATAATATTTATTTTTAAAATAGATACAAGTTCTAGAACTTTTATAACTGAGTATACAGTAATATCCTTTTTTAAAGAAAAAGGATTTGAAATAGTTTATTCCTATATTCAAATAGATAGCATATGTTTCTAGATATTCTATCTACTTTACTATCATATCTATGATAGTCAAATCGAACATAACTCTAGTAGCAGACATTTTAAAAGCACATTTAAAATGAAAAAAAAAGACACAGTATTGAAAAATACTTTGTACAAAATATATGTAGTTACGAAAAAACTAATCAGCCCAGTTTAATAAAATAAAATCTTATTTATCCCTTTCCTTTTTGTATCTTGGCAAACTAAGCATAATATTTTTTAAAGACGAATGATAAATAATACTTGTAATACAATTGTTTTAGTTTCTATTTTTACATATACAAAAAAAAAATCATAGTCAAATTCAAAACCGTATTAAGGGTACGGAAGATATTTTAATTCTCTTTACTTAGTCGGTTTTTGTATTTACCGTTTGGGCGAGTCTTGGTTGATTAGCAATGAAATCTGGGCCGTCTACTTGAGTTCCCCAGCGAAGTTGATTAACTGAAAAATATTTTTGTGTACGGACTTATTGAATTTCACTTAAAAATATTTTCACATCTTATGCCAAAAAGGAAAATGAATGGATTTATAAATAGGGAATATCTATTTATTTATAAATTCCGTGTTTTTATGACGAATATATATTATTTGAAAAAGGGTCGGTCGGATTTGAAGGAAGGCTGTGGTGCATCAAAGGACCGGACGCACTGGGGTAACAAAGGGTTTTCAGTTAATATGTACTGTACAGATAGATATAATTATTTAGCTTACATTTTATTTCACTTCATTATTACAAAACAACTTTAACGAGTTTAAATTTTAATATTATTATTATCTTTATATGACCTGGCCCTTTCTCTTTTGGAGGTTAGGGCTGTAGTCCCGATGCCCGATATATCCAGCTCTGATTTTTGAGAAGATTAAAATTAATATATTAATAAATATGTCCTTATTATACCAGCATTATCCTTACATAGTATGGAACAAAGTCGTTTATCGCTGCTTAAATCTTTGAAATTGCGCAACGGGTTTTTAAATAGATAGTGAATCGAGATAAAGGGTTTTCTATATAATAAAATATAGTAAAGAAACAAGAAAAAATATGAAGTATATTTAGTATCAGTATTGTACCCGAAACCGGGGCGGGTCGCTAGTACAAATACGAGTACAATATTCAAAATAGCGTTGGAGCTACATTTGTACCTTATATACCACATAAGTATACATATAAACTTCCGAGACTTATATATTTACTTTCACATTAGACAGATATATTTACTTTCACATTTAGAATATTAGTACAGATATAATTGCTAGAAGTTCACCTAATTAAATATTAAATGATTAACGTACATGATTGTGTCCTCGCATGGCTTGTGTGCAATAGACCGTTTCCCAGCAGGAATGCAAGCCAGAGGTCGTCCTGTGGTTTAATGCCATCTGCATGTGGCCACGCTACCTTTGCACTAATTGATTTCATTAACAAATTATCCACTGCAACAAGTGAATATTCATCAAATATAGCAAACGAATAAAGTGGTATTGTTGTAAAGTTCATGATTTTTATTTCAATATAGTTCTGTTGAGGTGAGGTGAAGATAATTTTTATTTAAATTGAACATTTTGGCTTCAAACTCGTGCAAGCAGTGCGCATTTGTTCATTATACATATTATGTTCGCGGCAAAGGAAATCACCGTAACAAAATTGCATATGACCGAAATTATGTTATATATATATCACATCCATAATATTTTCTCCTCAACAGGATTTAAGACCTAAATTCAGCCCAGGGAACTTCTGTTATTTTTTAGGTTTACAATATTTTTATTTAATATAATCTTTAGAAAAACTCTTATGTATCTAACCAAACATGTTTATATTTACCGTCTTTTTCGGGTTGAGGATCGAACAACAAGTCAGAAGAATTTATGTCTTTATCAATCGACTCCGAGTTCTCAGGAGACGTGAAAGCAACTGATTTGGAGGATTTCCTACTACCCGGTAAACCTACAACGTACATTTTTAAATAATAAAACTACATGTGTAATTCGAAGTTATATTTAGCGTAAGCAAAGGATTTTTTTATACGGTTACAAGAAACCAATATATCTACCGAATGAATAATGATTAACAATTGGTATTGTTTTCTCACCTCTCCATGTAGACGATATGTTTTTATCTTCAATACTTTTTCGGTTTACATTGATTTGATCCTGTTTATTTGCTAAATTACGAAAAGGATTTGATCTAAAAGTGGTTCATTTTATTATTAATTTTGAAATACTTAATATGGAATGTATCCATAATGCACAAATTGAATAACTACTTTCAAATTATTTTCAAAAGTTTATTTTTCCAACAGAAATCATCATTAGCCTTGTATAAATCATTAATTCTTCAAGAAATTTCTTAATACAGGATATGTACGTAAAACAGAAATTTTTAATTGGTACCTTTTATGCTGGGTTTTCTCTTGGTTGGACTCTAGTCCGTAAACATTGCTGGTATATTCATCTACGCCAGGTTGTTCTTTATACAGAGTATACATACCGGAATCTACGAGGCTGCTTTTGCTTTTATCATTATTCTTACTAACGAGAGATAACGTGCTCTATAAAACATAATGTATATTTCAGTTGGTTCAGTAATGTTGGTTAGTAAGCTTAGTTTCACAGGAGTATAAACCGAAAATTATTTAAACAACAGAAGAAGATATCAATTAAATTTGTTTTATTCTATGTAGTAGCAGTAGTAGTAGTAGACAGTAGTATTAACAGACTGTAACTTTCCCACTGCTGGGATAAGGCCTCCTCTTCAATTAAGGAGAGGGTTTGGAACATATTCAACCACGTTATTCCAATGCGGATTGGTGGAATGCACATGTGACAGAATTTCGATGAAATTAGACACATGCAGATTTCCTCACGATGTTTTCCTTCACCGCCGAGATGAATTATAAATACAAATTAAGCACATATGTATATATAGTGGTGCTCGCCTAGGTTTGAACTCGCAATCATCGGTTAAGATGCACGCGCTCTAACCACTGGGCCATCTCAGCTTATTATATGTATTATTATATATAGTGTAGAACAGATATATCCTATTATTGCCGTATTGACAAAAAGTCGCATCGTTTCGTTCCACGGCATTTTACTTCGCTTTTTAGACGATCGAAATAATAAATTACACAAGAAGTAAATGTAAACGTAAATATATAAGTACACTTACAGAAAAGGTCATTGCGATTCTGTCTACCACTTTGATCTCAAATTTCTTTCTGTCATCGCTATCCAACATTAGAGAACACTCTGAATCTATTATGAAATCATTATTGTCGTTGTCGTCTGATAACGTCTGAAACGTGTAAAATGAATGTCTTATTTCCTTCAGAGAGTAGCAGAAAAATCAAATGTTTTTTGCGCCACTAAATTACCTGTATTATCTCATTAAGTATACCATTTATTATTATTCGGCCGGACAGCATAACTTGTAATGTCGAAATCTCAATGGGTTCTTCCATAAACATTCTTTTTTCATATATTAAATTTCTTGCTCTGTAATAAATATTCCATTAATTTAGTTTAAAAATGTCATAAATATTACAATATTCAAAGAGATTTCGTGGTTATTATTTTATAATTTATATTATAGGTAAGTGTATAAATAAAGAGAGAGAAAATATCATAGCCCGATCACACTAATAAGAGTTAGCTCCAATCTTCTCAAAAAAGCCTTAGCCCAGCAATGGGACACTTAGAGAGTGTACACTTTACACGCAATAAAGTATTGATCACATACATGTTATACTTGTGATATATAGACAATGACGTTACTGCATTCGGAGTGAAAATTCAACCCATGGGAATTCGTAGGAAATGTTGAATACAATAGTTCATTCATTAACTACATGATTATATTGAAATTTCCAAATGTTCGTGTAAAAAGTTTTCTATACCTACACGTGTATATTGATTGTAGATTGAAAAAGTCAATATAATATGATTTATTCTTTAACAAAGCAAGCGAAGTCATTTGAAATTATTTCAAATTCGCTTATACTTTAAAATATTTAAAGGTGTTTGGAAAGAGGTATATTTATGTACGTATTCTCTCCAAATGGTACCGGGAAATGATATAGCTGGCCGATATTAGCAGGCAAAGCAAGCGAGTGCCGCAAATACTTGGTGTAATTTTATACTGATGTTAATATATTAATAATATTTAAAAAAGCATAATTTAATATGTATAAGCTTGCGAAGTCAGGCCGAATCAGAAGTTATCAAAAAGTTGATTGTTTCTATCGACAGTTTTGATATAAAACCACATGAGCCAAAATTAAGAACAAATTATATTCACTCTCTTCGTTCTAGCTGTTTGCAGGATAAGGTTTCTCTGTCTGAACAGGTAGCTAGTATCAAGTATGGTCTGTACCCCCGCAGCTTCAACATAAGGGCACCTATTAAGTCCATTGTAACAACTTTCACTCTTCCGTCTTTAACGAATGCCTCCTCGCGACCTGTATTATGATTCAACTATTATTAGATTAATATTGTATAAATTACAAAAAAAAAACATTTGTATGTATATTTTACTAATATATGTACTTATGTAAGAGATGTCCTTTGTGCAGTACATTTTTACAAAACAGACAAAAATAAATAGGAGACGTCTAAGGAGGTTTTCTATAAAGTTTATTTTGAAATCTATTATCGGAAAATGCGATAATCTTAAATCTATACTCGTAGCAAAAAAGGTTTGAAACAAACTCAGTCCATATGATTCCCCGTCCATTTCACTATAAGTTAACAGATCGCCAGCGAGAAGCATATCGTCAAATTTCCGTCTCGTTATAACTTTGTAGTGGTTTAAAAAGTGGCAGGCCGTTGTGTGTTGCAATGCCAGTTCTATATTAGAGCTGCATTCTGTTGCTAGGCGACGAGCCAAAGATCCTAAACAAAAACAAAATGTACTAAAAAAATATTATAAAATTATTTCCAAAAAGTACATACCTATATTTTTGTGTTTATTGATATCCATTACACTTGACTTAAAATAAAATATGGATCATTTATATGATCAAAGTGAAAATTAACTTTAACTAGGATGATTTAGCTTGTATAAATAATGCAGCATGCTACATTACAGAGCAAAACGTTCCATGTATAGTATCGGTTCAGTGACCAAAATGTTTACTTCAACAAGCAATATATAACAAGTTCCAGCCACGATTCGGCGTTCGGCCAAACAACAGCAGAAACTAGTCTTTTTATGCATGAAATTGTTCAGTTCCAATGTTACAGCGTGCTGCTAATGGCTCTTGGCTCTTAAAACCATCTTGCCTTTTAGATAATGGACGTTATGTAGAGTCGGTTAATTACTTTAAAATATTCTTGCATTGTTTTTTATGAACTAATGAATAATACATTATTTTAAAACTTTATTTTCATTGATAATATAAATGACAAAAATTGATAAATTTATTAAAACTTTAATGCTTTATTTTTTACAGTAACTTTATGTGTTACCGCCAATACTATTATATTATTACGTATACTAAAATAAATATTTTGCAACTAAAAGTATTGTCATATTTTAAATGAAAATGGTCGTTGATTATTGTCTTACCTTTTCCAACAGCTTCGTAGCCGACAATAACAACTATAGGAATATCTGTTGTATCGGCTGGAGGTGTGAAGGGGGAGACGCGAGATCTGGACAGCTGTTGTATGTACAATAAACGAAGAAGACGACGCGTTGCAAATGTTACAATATCAGGCGACATGTCCATTTTAGAAGCTCTCTAGAAGAGATAAGTAAATACAACATTTATTAACTATTTTTTTGTTATTTCAAGGGGTTAATTAATTACTTGATGGTAGGGCTTTGTGCAAGCCCGTCTGGGTAGGTACCACCCACTCATCAGTTATTCTACCGCCAAATAACATTACTTAGTATTGTTGTGTTCCGGTTTGAAGGGTGAGTGAGCCAGTGTTAGTTACACAGGCATCTTAGTTCCCAAGGTTGGTGGCACATTGACGATGTAAGGAATAGTTAATATTTCTTACTGACGCTGTTATTATAATTGTCTATGGGTGATTGAGACCACTTACCATCAGGTGGCCCATATGCTCGTCCGCAAACCTATACCATAAAAAAAAATATTTTTGAAAAAACATTCTACTTAAGGCACTATTGATAAGACAGACAACATAAAAAAGGATTTGGATGATGATGGATTTGGAAAAAAAAACTGTTTTTTTTTTTAATATTTTGGTTTATAATGTTTATGATGTAGGACTTATGTTGAGGGAATTAATGTTCTGAATTAATTAATTGATTATAAACAAAGAATAATTCTCGCAAGTCCAGCAGATTTTTAAAGCTGACTGATAAAAATTAAGTTGTAATCCAAAGGTTGTACACACCTGTTCCACTGGATCGATTTCCTTATCATCCAACTGTAATAGTTTGGGAAATTTGTTGTAAACTACATCCTTGTACCCGAGAATATTGCAGATAGGGTTAGAGGATAGATCGAGGAGTATCAAGCTTCTCATGTTACTCATATATATTGCAAGCTCCAATAGTACATTAAAATAATTATTGCGGGCGTGGAGTTCTCTCAATCTATTTAATATGTATTTTTACAAATGAATATAGTAAATATTATTTAATGAAAATATCGTAATCAGTTTAGGCTACTTATATAAAATACTTATTATCTTTAAATATATGAGATAGCAATACAATATACAGGCATTGGTCTTGTGATCTTTATGAAGCTCAGAATTTATAATGGTTTTCAACCGACTTCCAAAAGGAGGAGGTTATCAATTCGTCTGTATTTTTTTTTTTTTTTTTATGTTTGTTACCTCATAACTGGGTGGACCGATTTTGATAATTTTTTTTTTGTTTGAAAGGTAGTGCTTCCCGTGGGGTCCCATTTTTTTTAAATTTTTTTCCGATGATGGTATCCATATGATAACGACATAAGTCTTAAATTTGCATTATGTATATGCGCGACAAATAGGTGAATAACTGAAAATCATGTTAACCAATTTTGATAATTCTTTTTTTATCATAAAATATATACTTCAAGGGTAATTTGGTGAAAGTTTGGTAAGGTTCTGAGCACAGGATCCATGACAAAGTAACGGAAGGGAACGGAACAATTCTGAGGAGCTCGTTAGCGATACTCGGTCGAATCTTTTATTTATAGGTTATTTGGATATTTGAGTCACCTTCCGTAATGTGGTTATGTTTATGTAATTATCATAGTCGAATATAATAATCAACTAGCTACCCACCCCGGCTTCGCACGGGTGCAATACTGATACTAAATATACTACAGAATTTGTTTATATACGACATCACATCGCAAACTTCTAAAATTATCAGTGTTTCTTTACTATATTGTTCATGTTTTATATACACAAACCTTCCCCTTGAATCACACTATCTTTTAAAAAAAACCGCATCAAAATCCGTTGCGTAGATTTAAAGATATAGGGACAGAGAAAGCGACTTTGTTTTATACTATGTAGTGATGGAACTCCTATACGGCTCGCAGTTAGGGTGCGATATGGGGCAGAATTTCTTACTATCTTTAATCAAATTTTGTGTATGTGATGTGATGTCATATGATGTACGAAATATAGTTGGTCTTTTTCAAAGTATTTTTGCTGAGTTCGATTACAGCTCTTTCGAGGGATCCTTGTAGTTTACGCCGCGTGACGTATTAAATCCGCATTTTCGAAAGTCTATTTTTGCTTTATTCGCAAGTTTCCTTTGAAATTGTCCTCGAAGTAGTTTCTGACTCATATAAACGGAACGTTTAATCTATCCATATTAAAAAAAATTAGTTAGTCAACATCAGCTTCACTTAAAATCAAAAAATAAATAAAATTTTAACAAAAAGAAAAACCGACTTCAAACAAAACACTATTTTAAAACAAATGAATATGCACGAAAAAGTAATAAAAATAATTGCGTATTCAACATATTTTTTAGAGTCTTCCTAAGTTAAATGAAATGAAAAATATTAGACTACTTAAAAGTCGATTAACGATTATATCATGTAGTTATAATTATTGTTATATTTGGAGTCGGTGTCAGCCAATAAAACCCTACAGTATATCTATCAAAAAACAATACGAGAATACTTTAACAAATATGTTTTTTACAAATTACCTTTTACACAATAATATACTGGATCAATCAAGGGCCTCGTATCGCTTCTTTCTTTTGATTGTTGGGGCAAGGGCACCGTGGCTGACACCGGCTCCAAATATACCAATAACTATAACTACATGATATAATCGTTAATCGACTTTTAAGTAGTCTAATATTTTTCATTTCATTTAACTTAGGAAGACTCTAAAAAATATGTTGAATACGCAATTATTTTTATTACTTTTTCGTGCATATTCATTTGTTTTAAAATAGTGTTTTGTTTGAAGTCGGTTTTTCTTTTTGTTAAAATTTTATTTATGGTCTAAATTATTCAAAGTGTGTAATGTTACATGATTTTACCTATTTTCTTTTGTTTCAATTATGTTTCTTGTAAATTAAATAAATACATATATGAATAGTGTTTGTTTTGAAATACACTTCCTTTGTTCTTAAATAAAATATATAACAAACAATGAATTTATGTCACGTTTATAGCGTGTCTTAAATACCTCGTGCAACCCGAAAATACTTTCATTGATGTTAATTTGTTGTCATTTAAGTTAAGGCTCTCCAAATGCAATAAGGTCCAGAGCCCTGCATCTGACCCGTATTCAAAACTCGATATGTTATTATAAGATATATCCAGCCATGTTAGACGCAGGTGATTTAAATTTTCCAGACGTTGTATGTGATTGAACGAGAGGTCGAGATGTCGCAAGTAACTAGAAATATATTTTTTCCATTGAAAACGTCATATTATTCATATCATATCAGAACGTGAAAAGATTTTCAATTATTTTTGTGTTTGTTGAATAAAACTTATTGGTGTAACTTTGCAATAACATTATGATTTAGAGGGAGAATTTTATAAGTCTTTGTCCAAGAAAATTAAAGCACACTTCAATCATAAATTGTAATGAATTTCGACGAAATTGAACGTATTTATGTCGTATCAACAACAACAACAACAACAGCCTGTAATTTTCCCACTGCTGAGATAAGGCCTCTTCACCTTTTGAGGAGAAGATTTGGAACACCTCGCTGTTGGTGGAAGACGGAAGTCATGTCGTATAGGTCATTAAAATCACTGCACCGCAATAATATTATCAAGCAGTATTATAATGGATGTGTTTCTTAAATTCAGTGCATTATACGTAAAATAAATGCTTAATAAATACAAATTTGTAACTTAAGATACTGAGAAAAAATCATGATTTTTTACCGCAAGTTTTGAAGTCCTTCTATAGTTTTAATATTATTATGGGATAAATCCAATATTGTGATCGACCAAAAATCTTTCAACTCACGAATATTCATTACGGAATTGTATTTATAATGCACTTCTGTTAAAAACCATTGAGCTGTAAAATCCGTTATGGCGTTATAAATAATGGGTAAAGATAAAAAGCGTGTGAAAGTTAAATCAATATTCGTATTCATATACAAAATTCGTATTTTTTTAACACGAACAAATAAATTGTTTCTTGAGAATCAGTTTTATTTGATTTATGCAGTACTTTAGCTAGTCTAAATATTAAAGAACAGAAACAATATGTACCTAAAAACTAGTACTGTTATACATTTGGATTTTTTTTATATTTTTGGTTATGTCAATACAAAACAATGATCAACTCAAACTGAAAATGCTACTATCACAGAAATGGCCCGTTTCAAAACGATTATATTTTAACTAAATATTTTATTTTAAAATAATATTGAAATTTTTCGTTCTATTTTTATTTGATAAAACGGTTTGTTATACATAGAGCAACATCAAAGCGAAAATCTCTGTAAGTAAACATAGAGCACGGAACTCTGATAAATTAGTTAATAACTCACGTGTTTCATAATCCAAAACAGCTTTTAACCTGTTGAAATCCACAGAGAGATATTGAAGATAGAGAAGGTTTGAGAGAACTTTTAAGTCAGTTAACAAATTAGATGATAAATCGAGGTAAACGAGATATTTATAATGTTTTAATACATCGATGTTAGAAAGATACTGAAATAATTTACGCATGAATTATTTTTAATTTTTGTAACTCTCCTAAAAATAAAATTTTATGATTCTATTATTTTTTAAATATTTTAAATATGAGACAACATCACATACATTACTCTGATCCCAATGTAAGTAGCTGAAGCACTTGCGTTATGGAAATCAGAAGTAACGACGGTACCACAAACACCCAGACCCAAGACAACACAGAAAACTAATGGTAATCTACATCGACTCGGCCAGGAATCGAACCCGGGACCTCAGAGTGGCGTACCCATGAAAACCGGTGTCGACACCACTCGACCATGGAGGTCGTCAATGAATGATTGACGACCTCCATGGTCGAAATTGAAATGAAATGGTGATGAAAATTATGCTAGTTACTTACTCTGGACGAAATATTTAATTTAATGTACACATAGTCTTTCATAATAGGCGATCGTTTCAAGTAACTAAGACACGCAGTCACCAAATCCCTTGTAAGTACCCCATCCTTGATTTCAGGAACATCCTTAATATTTCTTATAGGAACGATCGGTGAATAAATATCATCGTATAATTCCGGGAAGTTATAAAAACAACCCCACAATTGGTCCTCATTCAAAAGCGATGTCACACTTACAGGAAACTGAAAATTGACGTTCTTATTTCAGTGTTCAATTTATATTTTATCGCTTTCTATAAAAAAGCTGTTATGCTCTTTATAAAATCCAGAGCACCTAATGCAATTAGGAACTGGAACTTCCCTTCTAGTCAATCTATTTTCAAAAACTGGGGCTTACATTTTAATGATATTACAAAGAACTACTAACTCGTTCGGACATAATACTATCTCTGTTAATGTTTTCCGTTATCGTTATCAGATTTTCGAATGTAGGACTTATACGGTATCTGGGAAGAAAACTTATGCTTCGAAACCGTTGTTCTGTAAATTATTGGATGAATGTAAAATAAAGGAACTATTAAGGCAGGTGGGAAACATATTTTGTATAATTAAAATCAATGTTTTTATACAACTGGTGTTATGTTTGATTTTATTAATTTATACTATTAACATATTACTTTTTAAAAGTACGTGTACGTGTACTTAAGTGAAAAAGTAAGTGTATACCTTTCGGGTAATCATCTAGTGTCATATTCGACACGTAATTTATTTTGGATACCTCTGTCCATGTTTGGAGGATGCTACCAAAACGTATAATCCTTAAAGTGTTAGCCGAAACAATAGCTGACTTTCTATCTTTCCAAATGGTCGATGGGTTTGTGGATTGACTGGAATTCTGTTTGGTGTCTTTTGAGTCGTCTTTCATTGTATCACTCATTTCTTTAAACGTAGTTTCTTATTTACGTATCAGCTATAACTATTTTATTATAGACTTCGGACGATTATCGTTTAGCTATAACTATTTTATTACTTCGGACAGCCAACTTTTTTTTAAAGAAGAATGTAAGAAGTTTTTATATTTTAATTAGCAAAGAGTATATAAACTTCTTATGCGTATAAGTAATTTTAATTATGTTAAATAGCAACTTAAGGACTTTTGGCACGTAGCCAAAATTGAAATTAATATCAACATCATGTCCAATGTCACATTTTGATAGTTCACATTGTTCGCTTTTACAGTCCTCGTTATTTATGGTTATTATTTAAATTATTGAAAGTTATGTATTTTTATGTGGAAAAAGTATACAACTAACTTTGTCACGAATTTTTGCTTCAACTCGGAAGTTTATCTTAATAATGTTTTTTTTTACTCTTTAATGTCACGAATAAACAAACTTTTTACGAAAACAGAGCCAATACTTATTTTAACATAACCTTTGCACCCCTTTATTTTTTACAATATATATTTTCTCTGTTTAATTGTATATATATATTTTAATTGTTTTGTCGAAAATAAATTTTTGCATATAGCTCGATTTACGTAACTTTAGCTTAGTAGATAGGTTTTATAAAGTAACAAGGCGAAGCTAATATAAGAGCAAAATATTTGTCTATGGACTTTGGACAATATTAGACGACGCTCGTCTCTTTGTCAGCGTCATGTTTAGTGGTATAAATTGAAAGCCTTTGTAGAGTTTAGAAATTTTATTAAAATGTAAAATATTTGTAAATTGTATTTTTTTGTATGTTGTCGATGAATGTAATAGGCAAATTGTGATATTAGCTAACTCTTGTGTAAAGACGCTTTTCCAGTAGGTGTCGGCGAAGTTTTCAATTAAACTCCAATATTCAGTTGCACATACAATATATTTTAAAATATAACTTTAGACTTTCAAACAGAATTTTCCAAGAATCCGCTTCCCGCGTCCGCGTCTCTAAGATGGCCGATTTGAATCCCGCGCGCCGCCAAGCGGCCACCAGTGTGACCAGTTGATAAAAACATTTTACTAATAAAGATATTATTGAAGAAAACCTTACACTCGACCATCCTGATGACATGCATGTCCTCATGCATGCACCAGGTGGAACCATATAAAACCTTACACTTGGCAGAACGAGGCATTCTAATAACATATTATACAATATTCAATTTTATAATAGGTACTCCTCATAACAATTACAATAGTTTTGTTTTATTGTAATAATTATATAAAACAAACTGTTAATTACAATTTATAAATCGTCAACAAATTAGCAAAATACAAATTGTGTATATATATTAACTAATAATTTCGTTATATAATTCAACTCAATAGACACTTAAATATGTCAAAAAAACACAATAATTATTATCCTTGTAACCGCTTATAACTATGATAATAACCTTGTAACCACTTATAACTATCCTTGTAGCCTTGTAACCACTTATAACTATCTTTGTAACCTTGTAACCACTTATAACTATCCTTGTAACCTTGTAACCACTTATAACTATCCTTGTAGCCTTGTAACCACTTATAACTATCCTTGTAACCTTGTAACCACTTATAACTATCCTTGTAACCTTGTAACCACTTATAACTATCCTTGTAACCTTGTAACCACTTATAACTATCCTTGTAACCTTGTAACCACTTATAACTATCTTTGTAACCTTGTAACCACTTATAACTATACTTATAATCGAAAAGTGATCTTAAAATCGGAATAATTAAGTTTAATTATTTTATATTATATCGTAACTTCTTTAGCAAAACTCAAAGTGATATTTACAGACAGAAGTGACATTTTGTTTAGAATTCATGAACATGGAAAGAAAGAAAACTATACAGTACTAATCACGATATTCTGCTATAAAGTAAAATAAAAAAACAAAAACAAATTTATTGAAGTTAGCTTAAAAAATATTAAAGTCAATACACACATTTCAATTTTTATTATTATTTTAGGTGTGAACTATATTTATATATATATATTTGAATGTGCTGCATCAGGTTAGGGACGAATGTGTGCGCAGGTCACATTCGACCGAAACAACACAAAACAACATCTTCGCTTTACATTTAAGCTTAATCGCAATGTACGAGCATTAGGCTAAATTACATTTATGTTCTGGGTAGTTCGTAACTGGCCGGAAGGGATTCGACTTGAGAGCATATTTATTCAATTGATTCAGTATCACTTTCTTCATTATCTGTTTCATTTAAAGATAATGAGTCTACATGAATCCATGGTTTCATTCTATCTGCGGCAACCGTGGTTTTGCGTTTCCCTTTCATTCCCTCAAAACCCGCGATTGGAGCAACCCTGTAACGATCGTTTCCTGTAACCGCAATGACTCTAAAAGGGCCCTCGTAAGAAGGCATTAGTTTCGTGCTTTGACCTTTACCTTGAAATGCAACTTTTGTTATTTTAACTAAATCACCTTTGGTATATGTACGAGCAATGTGCCTATTTCGGTCGTACTGCTTCTTTTGCACAGCCTGGGCTTCATCGATCCTTTCCTTCACTTCGGTACGGAGGTCGGGCAAGTCGGTGATCTTGCGATTATCTTCCACGACCGCGTTCAAAACTGGTTTGACTTCGCTGTTCATTGATGTACCGAACATGATTTCAGCTGGTGTCTTTCCCGTAGTTTTTTGTATCGTATTGTTTAAGCCCCATTGTAATTTCCCAATTTTATTATCCCATTCCTTTTCATTGTCCCGTAAATTTTGGGCTGTCAAACAGTCAAGTATGGTCCTGTTGTAGCGCTCTATTTGACCGTTAGCCCTGGGACTTGCCACCGCGTTTAGCACGTGTTTTATGCCTCGCTCAAGGCAGAACCTTCGGAATGCATGAGCAGTGAAACAAGAACCTCGATCGCTAACCAATCTATCAGGTGCTCGAAATATGTCAAAAATGTCTTGCAATGCCTTTATCACATTTTGAGTACTAGTACTCCGTACAGGTTTAATAAACAAGAACTTAGTGAAGGAGTCCACGACATTTAGTGTATGTGTGAATCCGCTTTTCGACTTCACGAAGGGTCCAAGGTGGTCAACGTGCAGTGTGTGAAAGGGAATCGCAACTTTCTCTATAGGGTGTAACAATCCCTCTCGCCCCCTGGCAGCCTTTTTAGCGTAGGCACAATATATACATGCACTAACATACTTTTTCGTAAATCGTTTCATTTTTGCAAACCAGTAACTTTTCTTCAAGCGTTCCAGGGTTTTTTCATAACCAACGTGACCTATATCGTCGTGATTCATCCTACACAACTGCCATCTCGCACCCTTAGGGACCACCCATCTGACGTTCTCCTTATCTCCCCCAAGGCATCTGAACAATTTGTTGTTCTTTAACACATAATTGTCTCTTATGTATAATCCTTTAGAATCTAATTTACTGCTGACAATATCCCTAATCCGACACAACTCGGGGTCACCTAGTTGCAAGGTCAGCAACCAATCCTCGTCGGAAATGACCAGTACTGGTGGATATCTAACGTGGTCTGTAATGTCCGTGTCATATGTGGGATTCCTGGAAAGGGCGTCTACATGACCCATTTTTGTACCCGGTCTATACTCGATATGACAGTCGAATTCTTGCAAAGCGATCCACCAGCGAGCAATTCGGGGTATCAGATCACGCTTCTCAAACGTAGAGCGCAGGGCACTGCAATCACTGACCACTTTGAACGGCTTCCCTAAGAGATAAACCCGGAACTTCTTTAAGGCGCATATAACTGCCAAAGTTTCTAACTCGTATGAGTGGAAGTTTATTTCTTCTGGTGTCGTCTGGCGGCTGTAATAAGCTACGGGATGAAATGGGCCTTGACTTCTCATTGGACGCTGGAGCAATATCCCTCCGATACCTACCTTGCTAGCGTCTGTATGGAGCTCTGTCTCAGCTGTTGGATCATATAATGCCAAGACCGGCCTTTCTATCAGTTTAGACTTCAGGATATTGAATTCTTCCTGCTCAGTCGTCCACTCCCACGACGCATTCTTCTTTAACAACTTCGTAAGTGGGTATGCTATCTGGGCAAAAGATTGTATAAATTTTCGAAAATAACTCACAAGTCCTAAAAACTGGCGCACGTTATGCACATTTAGTGGCAAGGGAAAATCCATTACGCTCTGAATTTTGGCAGATCCTGGACGTATACCAGCCGCGCTAATTTCATACCCTAAGTAATCGATCTTTGTTTGTAAGAAACTACATTTAGATAAATTCAGTTTCAAGTGTGCATTTTCTAACAACTTCAAGACCTCTTCTAAACGGGATATACATTCAAATGTCGTTTTACCAAAAATTAGTAAGTCATCTAAATAAACTGTTGCTTTATTAAATCGAGCCTGTCCTAGAACATGGTTCATCATTCTTTGGAAGACAGCTGGGGCATTGGCTAGTCCAAACGGCATACGATTATATTCGTAGTGACCGTCGGGAGTCACAAAAGCTGTCAAATGCTTGCTTTCTTCCATAATTGGTACTTGATAATAACCTGACATTAGGTCAAGTGTAATGAACCACGCTTGACCCGATAATCTCGCCACTTCGTCCTCTATTATCGGGATAGGGTATCTCTCCTTTACGGTTAAGGAATTGAGCATCCTGTAATCAACGCATAATCGTACTCCACCGTTCTTTTTTCGCACAAGTATTATCGGACTAGCGTAATTAGAAGTTGACTCTCGAATGATGCCAGCTTCTAACATCTCGTGAACCATTTCACGAACCTTCTCTCTTTCATGGTAAGACAGGCGATAGGGCCTATAAACTACGGGGCGCTGACTGTTTAATTCTATGTTCATTTCTGTCGCGTTCGTACAACCAAGGTCAGCCAAGCCATACGCAAAACAGTGTTCATGGCGTCGCAGAACTTCTATAAGCTTGGTTCTGGCTTCTTCAGGAACCGTTTCACCTATTTGTATTAGACCTTCGTTAAAGTTCTTCGCTGAGGTAGATTCGGTGCGAGTGTCTATAGCTGTAGAAATTTCTTCGCTCACAAGTCTATAAACCGATTCTACTCTTTCGGCTCTGGCGATTACCGAGTTTTTCTGAAGCTGACATGGAATGGCACAGGGTTGTACTGTGACGTAAGATAAACCATTTTTGACTTCGTAAACCCCGCCGTAAATAATATATTGCTCACGTAGCTTACCAACTATCTTCGTATTAACTATTATACTACCGTTAAATAACGTTCCAGTCTTGACCTTGACGCTAGCAGTCCCTTGAAGGTTACAACGTGCTACAATACTGACCTTATGAAACCGTTCATCATCCTCATTTGGAATAAAATTCGGTAGGTCAGAGTCAACGCGTATAAATTGTAACTTATTCACGTCTTTATAAACAACTACGTGAGGTTGTTCTGTGAAGGTTTGCCCTATAATCAAGTCTTTCTCTAAAAACTGATCCTCTACTACGCGGAAACAGACAGTTGCATCTACACCATCTATAGATATGTTTAGCATTACAGAGCCCAATGAACTCACAAGGTTATTGCCGAAACCCATCATAGTTGATGGAATCTGGTCGTGAAACATCCCGAGTTTCGCCAAGCATGACTGTGCAATTAAGCATACCTCACTGCCTAGATCAACGTACGCTTGGTACGGCATATCTTCTACAATTACTTCCTTCATAAATTTATTGTTAGGCTTCGAACTACTTATGAGCATAGTTTTTGCCACGCCATCGGCTTTTCTCGATTCCGTCTCTTGTTTGGAACGACAAAGTTCAGCTTTGTGTCCTACTTTATTACAACTGCTGCATTTCACTAAAGGCTTTGGGCATCTAGAAAACGGGTGCCCTTTCTCTTTGCAATTATAGCAAAACAACCCAGGATTGGTTTTCACGTTGGAGCGATGACTTACCTTATCGTCGTATGTATTATAATTACGGTCTTTCAAAGATAATTGTTGAGGAGTGAAAGGATCTCTATTATTGCTAATTAAGAACTTCAATAGATCATCAGGTTCATCGCATCGTAGCGCCAATGCGCTCGACCTCGTGGTCCTATCACTAATGCCGTGGATAACGCAATCGACAGCACGCTTGCCACTAATATCGCATTGGTTAAGTAGGGAAAGTTTTTCGTAAAAGTAGTTTTGTATGGGTTCGTTAATCCTACTTTTACGCTTTAACATGTCTTCAAGCAACTGCCCATAATTTTGATCGCAAGGAAAGGCGCTTAATAATTTGACTTGCCATTCCGACCAGCTATACAAAATCGAGCTCTGACTCTCATACCATATTTTAGCTAACCCAGACAGTTTTTGCATAGAAAAATGTATTGTGCTCCTCTCGTCCCAGCCGTAGACCATCGCACATTCATTAACCTTTTTAAGCCAAATATCCATACGCTGGTTTTTCTCTGAAGGATTAAACTCAGGTATAATGTTTTTACTATCTCTATTCGAAATTTGTGTGCTATGGCTCGGCTGTGACGGTAAGATATCTTTAATAGACTTAATTATTTGAGTTACATCTTTAGAAGAAAAAGATGGACTACGTGACCTTTTTGAATCTTCTCGGTAGTCCCCATCGCGTGCACGACTGTTGCTGCGGTATCGAAAGCGTTTGTGGCCACGACTGGGGCCAGGGCTGCGGCTACGGCTGTCACGCGTAGCTGTTTGCGGAGATCGGCGGTGCACGCTTCGCTGTCGACGTTGCTCCGTTTCTCGTTCTCGCTGCAGCTCGAACTCCAGCTGGCGAACCCGCTGCTGTTCTTGCCTCAACATCTCTTCGCGATCCTGTAGCCGACGACAATAGCTGCGGCTGCGTCGATTGGAGTCGCGATCACGTCCGCGAGTGAGACTGCGCCTGGAACGTGACCGGCTGCGTCGAGGAGTTTCTGTACTCCGGCCAACATCGTTTGATTCCATCATCTGGAACTCGTAATCGGAAATTGTGTGCATTAGATTTAAAATCGAGGAATATGTATTATGTTTAAAAGACGAAATCCCTACTATCGTAAAAAAACCATACGTTCTACCCAAAAATAAAATAAAATTGCATGAAATATATATATATATTTTTTTAATACAAATTATTCGTATATGAGTTTTGCTTTATAATTGTATTGATTTAAATGTAGGTACTACTAATAAATTTAATTTAATTTAATACATACAATATAAATGTAAGTTAAAAAAAAAATACAATAATTAAATATAATTGAACATAAATATAATTTTAAATAAGAAGCTACAATTTTCGTTGTTAAAATGATTCGATAGTAACAGTTGTAAGCGGCGTAGTTTAGCTTGGCAATGGGCGTCACGGCAAGCGAATGTATTGTGAGCTCGTGGTGAAATATATTGAATTTTTTTTTTAGAGGAAGCATTCTCCTTATATAAAAAGATCATTCGGACTATTTCTAATATTATACTATACATTTTAATATTATACTATAAATTTTAATACTATTCTATATGTTCGTAATATATACTTTTAGACGAGAAAACAAACTATAAAACTTAACAATCGATCAATGTGGGTCATAATTAAGTTGTAGGCGCGTACTTACTGTTGTATTGGTTTATCCCTGGCTTTTTTTTTTTTTTATTCTCATTTTAAGAGCTGAGTCACTTAGGTGACTATGTTGCTCTGGTAGATTTCACAAAACATTTATTACCTTACCATAATTACACGTATCATGCTATCTAGTGACGCTTATTTATATTATGTTTACCTATATTATACATAATTCTGGCTAGTTCAGAAGTAGGATTAGCAAGATAAATGTTACACATTCCCATCGATCTATTTGTTAGTTGTGCTAGAAGGGGTTCGCTACGAACACACTCCATTAAAATGTGGTATACATCCTCTACAGTCCCGCAATTGGGACAATTAGGAGAAGAAACTTTCTTCATTAAATATCCAAACTTATTTAATGGAATGTGTCCGGAACGTAATCTCAACGCCATTACAATATCTTCACGTTTTAAATCACATTTTTCCACCCAAGAATAATTGAAAGGTTGTGGTTGGATCGTTTTGTACCATATGCCCTTTTCTTTAGACCTTTTATCAAAATATTCTTTCCAAGATTCTACAAATTTATCTTTTATAAAATACAGACAATCTGTATAGAAAGGTAACACATTAATTATTCTTCCATCAGTGCAGGCTTGTTTCGCAAACTGATCGGCCTTCTCGTTACCAACAATTCCGACGTGAGAAGGAATCCACTGCAAAACCACATTTTTTTTAAAGGACTTCATTTTTAGAATTAGTTCTATAATCGTATTGGCTATCGGTGTTCCTCGAAAAGTCGAGGTGCAACGAGTCAAATGTTGTAATGAACTTTTTGAGTCCGTGAGGATAACAAATTTATTAAAATTAATTGTCTCAATATAACCTAATACTTCAGCCAAAGCAATAAGTTCTGCGTACATTATCGAAATATTGTAATTATTTTTAAATCCTATATTAGTTTCTGCTTGGGGGTCATAAAAGGCAATTCCCGTTTCATTGTTATATATAGATGCGTCAGTAAATAATTTATAATAGTTAGAATACTGTAGATTTAAGTAATTTATACATTTTATTTGAATATCAAGAGAGTTATATGAGCGTTTTGCTTTTTTTATATGAGGTATATCTATTTTAATGTGTGGGTCCAAGTCTATTTTTGAAGGCCAAATATTGAAATTAAACATTTCTAGTTGAAAGCTTCTATAAACTGGTATATTTTGGATTTCATTGAATAATAAGATTAATAAAGGCTTTTTTCTTCTGTTCCAATATGATTTTTCAAATTGAGGTGCAAAATCTCTAAGTAAAGATATAATACTATTATTTTCTAAAGACTTTGCTTTTAACAAATATTTTGAGCCCAAGTAACGTCTACGAATTGCTAAAGGTGGTAAGCTTAATTCGCTTTCCATCACGTGTATAGGAGTGGTTCGTATAAATCCACCTATCACTCTCATACATTGGTTTTGGATTTGGTCTAATTTCGACAAATGTGACCGTGAACTGTCATCGAACAAAAAGCTCGCGTATTCGATTCTACTTCTTATTAAAGAAATGTATAGCCTTCTTAAATATTTAGGATGTATACCCCAACCAGAACCTGCTAAAACTTTAAATAAATTAAAAAACTTGGATACTTTATCCCTTACACTAATAATATGAGTTCCCCATGATAATTTCCGATTCAACCACAACCCTAGATACTTTATATTTTCTACAATTTCTATGGAAACATTATCTACTTGAAGATTAATAGATGGGCTAATGTGATGGGCTCTACTAAACAAGCATATTTTACTTTTAGAAGCAGAAATTTTTAAACCTAGTTCATCAAGCATTGCAACAAAAATGTTCAAAGCTGATTGTAAATCATTGGCGGCGATAGTTAAATTCTTATGTGATGTATACAATACAAAATCATCCGCATATTGTGAGATAAAAACATTTCTGATAGACTGGCATATGTGAGCTGTCGCGATATTAAATAGTAAAGGCGATAAAGGATCTCCTTGAGCTAAGCCCTGGCTACAACATCTGGTCATCGATACTGTATCTAAATTAATATTTAGAGATCTATAATTGAGAAAATTCCATAAATAAGTACAAATTTTGGATCCAACGCCGTAATTGTCGATTAAAGTTAAAAGTTTATATACATCTATGTTATTATATGCTCCATCAATGTCAATGAAACAACAAGAGGTAGAATTGCCTACTCCGAATCCATTTTGTATACATAAAACTAGTTTGCTTAAGTTGTCTAAACAAGAGCGAGCTTTTCTGAAACCAGTCATGCTCTCAGAGAAGATATTTGATCTTTCAAAATACCATTCAAGTCTTTTGTTTAGGATTGAGTGAAAAACTTTACATATACAGGACATTAAAGATATTGGTCTTAGTGATGATATTAAATGTGGATCACGTCCGGGCTTCAGAAAAGGAATAATAGCAATTTCTCGCCACTGCCTAGGAACTATTCCATATTTGAGAATTTCATTGAAAAGAGTCAAAAGCTTATCTTTAGCACATTCAGGTAAGTTTTTTATCATTGAGAATGAAATCATATCTATTCCCGGAGCGGTATCTTTAGATTTGATGGATACTTCTAATTCCTTTCTCGAAATTGATGATTCTAAAAGGCAATTTATCGATCTAAAAGTAGGACAATTATTTACAACATAATCAGGAGCCAGAGTTTGAAGGAGATCCCTAGCGCATTCACCACCTATACGAGATTGTTTTGAATATCGACCTCTTATCCATTTCATTCGAAACCACATTTCGTTTATTGAAGACACTTCACATATACCATTACAAAAATTTTGCCAAGATTTTGATTTCGACTGACGTAATATTTTCTGAGCTTCACTTATTTTATTTTGTAAAATACAAAGATTATTTGGCGTTGGATTGTCTCTAAATAATACAAGTGCTAATCGGCGTTCAGCTATGGTCTTTGAAATAATCATATTCCAAAATGGTTTTGGTATAAAGGCATTAGTAGGATTTAAGCTAAATTTAATAAAAGGTATATTCTTGTCCGCAACTCGGTTTATACAATCAAGCAGCATATCGTAACCCAATTGCGTAGTTACAGGAAAAGTCATCTGACGCAGTGACAAATCAATTTCAGAACGATATGATTCCCAATTGGCTACTTTAAAGTTCCTTTTTTTTACATAGTTATTAGGAGATATGTTATAATTAACGCTTATTTTAATTATTAGATGGTCACTTCCTAGGGTCTCGTTTGTTACAGACCATTCACAATTTAAAGTAATATCCGATGATGCCAAAGATAGGTCAGGAGAAGATTTTTGCAAACTATTATTGACAAATTTAACACGAGTTGGTACGCTACTATTATTGAGGATTACGTAACTGCTATCTACAACCGAATTAAAAATCTGGATTCCTCTTCTGTCTGTTCTATTAGACCAGCTATGGTGATGACCATTAAAGTCACCTAATATTAAAGATTTTTGAGTGCTGCTAGAAAATATTTCGTCCCAGTTATTTTGCGAGGATCGTGAGGATGGTGGACAATATAAGGCATAAATACTTTCCAGATTATTGCAGTTGTGAATTTTGATATGTAAAATTTCAATATCTGAATTTGATAAATTAAATTGGCAAACCTCTGTTCGAACAGAATAATGAGAAATAATAGCGACACCTCCATAACCATCTGATCTATCTTGGCGATATATGTTATAACCAGAGATCCTTATATTATCAGTCTCATTCAACCAGGTTTCACTAATCACTGCAATATGAATTTTTTCACGATTTAATAACATCACATAGTCTAATAATTTGGGTTTAACACTTTGTGCATTCCACTGCATTATATTCAGTTTATTATAGTTTCTATCCATATGAAGATTCAAAGAGGTTTTTAAATATTGGTAACTCTAAAACTTTGGTTTTAAAAAAAGAAATCAGCCACTCCCATATAATTGTTAATGCTTCTGTAGTTTTCTCTTTTAAAGATATTTTTCGTATAAATATAATGTTTTTTAATTTTTCTACGAGCTTTTTAAATGGTATATGACTACCACTATTATTTTGTGCTTCTTTTGAGTATTTTTGTGATACCTCAATATTAGAATCCGAATCCGAATTTGTTGACATGTCCCAGTCCATAGTGATTCGAGACTGAATGTTCTTTTCTTTTGGGGCGTTTTTCTTCGGTTTACTTTTTTTTTTACTTTCTTCACTATTAATTTTCTTACCAGACTTTACTATTTCGGAAAAGCTTTGTGTTTGACTCGTGACTACGATGGGCTCCTGATATGAATTAAGTGCAGGGAAATTTTCATCTATATCCAAATTATTTTCTTTACCTGGTTGGGGAGAAGGGGGAACATACAACATAGTCGCTTTTCTGAAAGTGCAATTAAACTCTGCCATTAACTGTCTAATTCTTTTTTCTTTGAGGAATATCGGACATGTTCGTACTAGCGACATATGTTGTCCACCACAGTTGATGCATTTAAATTGGTTAGTTTCGCAATTACTGTGATTCTTTGAGCACTTGGGGCATATTATGGTTTTTGAAGGACAATATTTGTGAGTGTGACCAAATCTCCAACATTTGGAACATTGGGTCACCGGAAATATGTAAGGCTCAACCTTTACTTTTAAGCCGTGTATGAAAATATGTGGTGGTAAGGAGGAGCCTTTAAAGCAAAGGCGAATTGTTTCACTTTCAGTCCATCCAGCGGCGTCATCGCTTCTACGAAATAATCTTTTAACCGACACAATCTCTAAGTTCGTCGCAATACTCTCTTGTATATCTTTTTCGGGTAGATCTAAGTCAATATTTCTAATAATACCATACGAGAATCCAACTTCACTTGTTTTGTAACATTTCCAGCCTTTTTCTCGAAACGCTGTAGAAGTTAACAACTTATCAGCGTCTCCCTCCTCTTCAAATAAAACAAAAATTTTGTAAGGTGTTGCATATTTGACTCTTGTTATATTTGATATATTATGTTCTTTCAAAAACCTCGCCAGTTCTATCTGCTTAGGAATTTTTTCTTTACTAGTAATACAAATTTCTATTTTATCATCTATTTCTTCTGTATTTTTTTCTAACTCATTTCTACGATACCTTCTTTTGTTGTTTTTGGACACTAAATTCCAAATTTCGCCATCATCCTCATCATTATACCTTTTTCTTTTTGTGTAAACGTTAATGTTTTCGTCGGTCCCATCCACTTGGAATAATTCTTCATTTTCTTTATCTTTGTCACTCCTATTATCCATACCATCTAACACGGGCGCCATGCTATTTGCAGTATTATCCATAATGTATATAAAACACAATATTGCTTACGCGGTCGCATGCCCGATAGTGCAGAATGCACGCGGCTAGCGATCAAACCGGTTTCTTATCTCAACGCTTAGTAAAATAAATTATTATATGCAAAAAACACGACCGTGCCACAAAAGGTCTTCCACGCAACTCTGTATCCCTGGCTTCTGAGATGTAAAGACGCTTTTCCAGTAGGTGTCGGCGAAGTTTTCAATTAAACTCCAATATTCAGTTGCACATACAATATATTTTAAAATATAACTTTAGACTTTCAAACAGAATTTTCCAAGAATCCGCTTCCCGCGTCCGCGTCTCTAAGATGGCCGATTTGAATCCCGCGCGCCGCCAAGCGGCCACCAGTGTGACCAGTTGATAAAAACATTTTACTAATAAAGATATTATTAAAGAAAACCTTACACTGGTAAACACTTTTTTCAATTAAATATTTTCTTTATATCTTTTTTTTTTAGACGTTTGAAAAGGAAAAACTTCGGCAAATATCGTATAAATTAGCTATATAGGCAACTATCCTGTGACGCCCGAAAATGGTTAACGCTGGTATTTTATTCGCTATTCTAGTGCACTAGGGCGCCCTAGGCGTTCTCACCCATACCCGCCTCAAGTCGGTTAAACTTGTAATGCATTTGTCCAGTGATAAAAACGCCTCTATCTATTTAAGAAAATATATATCACAGGGCAGCAGTGACATAGCGTCACTTACAGTGCATCTGGTGGGAACGCTGGGCTTGTGGTTCTTTATTACAAAAACCGAGGCACTTTTATGCCACGGAAGGCACAGGCATAGTTTACATGAGACATTTATTTTTATAAAAAATGACACTAAATAATATCAGTAAGCGTAAACAAGCAATAAACGAGAAATAGTTAATCGTCCAAAAATAAAACGAATTTATCATAATGTTGTCTTAAATTTTCGCGATTATTACACATTTAAATAAAACTAGTTATAACGGATTTTAATCGCGTATATTAATTATTTTGGACAATACGAATCTATCAGTATATAATGCAAAAACAAATCAAAGGGAGTCGCGTGCACTAATGTGAATCATAGGATATCGACGACACAATAACCTATTTACAAAAGTATGGATAAACTTGAAGTTGAATTATTTCAGATGAAGATTAAGTACGTAACTAAGTACTTAACTTAGCTGCATCTTTACGTTAAGAGTTAGGAAAAGTCATAAGAATAAGTACATAAGGTCTATTACAAGTTCGGTAACATTTTCTGTGTTAAATAATACTCATACAGCTTCTACTCAATTGGTATGATTTATTAAATTTTGTGTCACGCACAAACATAGCCTTAGCCAAATAATAAGGAATAGCTGTGCGGCGCGAGCGCTGGACCTTTACGCAAACCCGCAGATCCGCAAAATTTAATAATTTGTGAATGAATGGTTCGGAACGGCAACGTTCGGAACTTGGCCGTAAGTTATTGAACCGTTAGTATATCTTTCATAATGGTTATTATTATGGATAGGATATCGTTCTCCTACAAGGTAAGGTTCATGCTTTTGTGACTCCAACAAAGATCGCCACTTTTGTCGCTGATCATTGCCCCAGCGGATCAACAAGAAAATACCGAATATATTATTTATTAGTAGCGAATTTCTAAATAGGAATTACAATACATATAAAAGACGAACGTACAAAATCAAAGGTTGTCAAGCCATAATTACATCTATATTCAAATTTTATATTGAATTAGTAATCATTAACCCTTATACAAATCGTTTAGACTTTTCCTGGTCCTGGTAAAATATGACATAAGTATGTCCCCATTTTCCTTATTGTAAGGCTAGTTACAGTGTTGGTATTATTTCTGCAAAAAAAAAATCGTGTCGATCAAATTCAGAGCAGTTGTTAAGGCAAATAAGAAAAGAGGATAAGTAGAATATTTAGTAAATAAATATATTTATGTAATATTAAAAATATATTTAAGTATTCAAAAAATAGTATGTAAATTGTAAATCACATAAGAAAATGTTAATTCCTTCTTTAATTGGCAATATAAATGTAAAATTTATCTCACTTAAAGATTTTCGTCAGTAACAGATTTGTTGATCTTCGATTGTTTTTATTCAACTAAAATTAATCATACTACTATGTATTGCATGAAATGAAATAATAAATAGTTTAACGAAACCCTTATATACCTACGTGACGTATTAAATGCCACGCGGCACTATTTTCTCATGATACAGCGAAATGGGATGTTATATCCACAAAGTGTTTTCCCTCAATTTTCTTCTTCTGAATTACATTTAAAAGCACTTTAGTTTATTTTATTTCATAAAAGTTTAAATATTTTTTTTGCCTTTTCATTTGCAGAATTTTTGCTTTATGCTATAACATATATTTGTAGCTGTTTGTAATTTTTGAAAAAGTTGCCAAATGTTTCATATTATTGTCATGATTGTGCTTGACAAATGAAAGTTATTAAAGAAACTTTCAACGATGTACATAAAAACTAGTCATTTTGACTTCTTATTTGTTTTGTTTGTTGTGAAACTTATTAGTTCATAAAAGGCGTGGGACAGAAAATAGGTTTTAAGAAAGTTGATTTACAGGAAAAGATAACAATACATATTTTTTTCATATATTAATTTTCAGATATCAATTAATATTATAAGATCTATTGCTGTTAAATTGAAAATTGACTTTGCCGGTTTATTGAAATAAAAGGCCTCAGTGTTTTATTTTTCGAACCAGCGATGCTCATTGATACTTTATTATCGATAAGCAAGTGCTATGCGTCTGTGTTGAATAAATAAAATTGAATTCGATATTACAAAAAGAACAAGTCTATTGGACTGAAACTGGTTTTATTATGGGGATCTAAATTGGCTCCGTCTCACATTACGGAATCAATTTTAACGAAGCTAAAGAGAACAATATTTGTCGCGAATTCAGTAAGGTACATACGTAGTAGCAAAAATTAGCAGCAAATAATGTTTTTAATTAAATCTGCATACGGAACTTTTATGCTATGTGTGATATATTTATCAATTTATATTTAGATATGTTATATTCAACATCAATTGTATTAATATTTTGAATATGACATAGATAGTTCAACCCATTAAATATGAGCCATATAAGGCAAGGGTGCAATGTAATGGAGTGCTTTCTTATTTCGAGACGCTATTAGGGCCTAGACCTCCGGGGCTGGGTGGTCGTATGAGAGTGGGGAGTGATGGCCGATTTGTCTAGATCCAGGTGTGTTGCAGGGTTTCATAGGGGTTGACTTTTGACCCAATTCTGTGGAATGTTGGATTCGTTTGGCTCTTGTAAGCTCCTATTCTTTCCGCTTATACGCCGATGTGGTATCATGAGCAGTGTACCCGAGCCATGGTCCATATATCGCGCTCTCCTTTTGCGTGAATGATCGGGAATGTCTTGGTGCATTGAAATGATTTTACTGTCGTTTACGGTCCTTATACGTGGATTATTGACTTGAAATGAGGTGAGATAAGAGAAATTTACGATTGTCAAACTATATTTCACGTAAAAAAAATAACTTTCGGCTTTAAATATTTTATTTGAAGTGTGACGGACCGCGCTTCACGTAAAAAAAACATCTCCTATGCGATACGGATAACGTTATTATTTTTTTAGAAAATATACTTCAAAGCGATTCCTATTTCTCATTACCGAGCCATTAAAAGTTTATAATATTTTTTACGAACTGTTGAAGCTTTGAAGTCGTTTAAGTCAGTTTAAATAATATTTTTAAAGACTTTTATGTAAGAAATGAATTCAATGTAAAGTTATTAAATGAGTCGTTGACATTTTAAGTGTTCACGAAAGAAATTGAATTTCTAAAGGAGCAACCGTCATAGCCTCTTTACATGATTGTTCGTCAGCTTTTAAAACGCAACAAGATATTTGATGTAAATACGGACGTAACGTTAAAATGCATACTTTTTATGGTTTTTCTAACCAATTAAATATAAAGTTCTTATATGAATTTAATAATACGTCAATCAATATGTAAGTTAAATTTGAAATTATACTGAATTTTTGTTACAGATTTTGTATTAAATTCTAAGTTATTAATTTTAAATTATTAAAAATAATTAAAAGATTTATGTGATAATTAATAATTATAAAATATTTTAAAAATAGTTTAACAATGAAAAATTTTAAATGTTTGTCAAATTGTACTGTTCAAATAAATAAATATTTATACTGAAAACTCGTTTTGCACTGTAGTATATTAATATCACAACTACGCCTCCTATGTAGTATCTGTCTAGGGTTTATGAGCGTTGTTTATTAGTGTTGTATTACAATTGTATTAAAAATAAAATATAATTGCATTTTGGTAATGAAAGGAGTCATCGAGTGCATCACAATTTGCTTCGTGTAGTTTTAAACAATGTCCACAACAAAGCGAATAGTGGAGTTGCAGTACTGGAAGTGTCACGCTAACTTTACAAACTTGAGGTATTTGTCTTGTAAACATTGCTACCTCTTTGTTCGACAAAGCATCGAGTACTTTTGTGTCCTGGCTTTATACATAAAGTTGTCTACGCTTTACGTTCCCATTTATCCAATGTTCTTAATTGAAATTACAAAAATAAATTGTATTTTTCCGTTAACGTTGTAATATCGTATTGCGTAATAACGATTAATGGTTACAATAAATTATTGTTTCAATTATTTTTTTTATTTTTAAGAAAAAATATGTGTATTTGAGATTGGACCTGGTAGATGGCGCTAAAATCATGTATCATCATGTATCATCATCATTCAATAAAAAGATTATTATAGGAATAAGATATGTTTTATCCAAAACGAAAGAGAACAATATTTTTGCCACTTGCATTTTTTCAAAGAAAATTTTTAATTTACGCTCAGATGCGTGGCTATTTGTTTTTTGCTCGCTTGATTGTTAAAACAGGGCACTGGCTTGGAAAAAACGCTTCAAAGCAAAGAGGATTGGGGAAATGTGCACGGTGTGGATTATCAATAAAGTGAATTGGTCTAATAAGTTTTTTAAAATAACGCTGAATCTAAGGGAATGATTTAAAAAATAAAATTGTCCTTATTTAGATTTAAAGAAACACAATAGCTTGCATTAAAAATATAACTACAATAATTTGTCATTTATACATATTAGAATTTATATATCGATATTCTTTAAGCCATTAAAATGAATATATGGCAAAATTATAAAGTCTCGCATTAGATCTATTTGGTGGCTGAATAAAAAGCAAAACTTCATAAATAAAAAAGAAAATACCATTTCATAAATCGTAGTTCACTTATAATATGTATTTTTAGAGGAAGTAGGAAGTAGGTTAACCTCTAAAACAATTATCTTTAATTTAAAATAACAATCAATCTACTACAATAGAAAAACATTTAGTCTACAACAGAAATAACCATCAATAATCACATTACACCGTAATAATTGTATTCGCGATCTCAATGTGTCAACTACGAATCTCCCGCCTTTTTTTTTTTTAAGGGAAGTTGTGTGACTTGACGTAGATGTTGCTTGTTTATTCCAACACGGCCTGTCCTGACGGTGCGCCGTTCTCGGGCACCCACGCTGGCTCTTGACTGCTGATGAGTGATGAGATTCGCAGAAGGTCCGACTATAAGCGTCATCTACGATATCATCGTCATGACACGCATTTGTCGAAAATAATTTATTAAAAATAAACGAAATAGAAAAATATTTGCCCAATCTTTATAATCTTTCTATTCATCACACTTATGCGGCCCTCATTCACTGAACCATTATCTATTTCGTCAATCACGCCCATTAAAGATGTGGTACAAATATAAAACTTATATGATAGAGACGCATGTCCTGGGCCGAGGCAGTATTACGCGATGCCCACTATACTTTACTTTTGGGCAGAGGCAGTATTACGCGATGCCCATTTAACTTTATCTTTGGGCAGAGACAGTATTACGCGATGCCCATTTAACTTTACCTTTGGGCAGAGGCAGTATTACGCGATGCCCACTTTACTTTACCTTTGGGCACAGGCAGTATTAAGCGATGCCCACTGTAATTAACCTTTGGGCAGAGGCAGTATTACGCGATGCCCACTTTACTTTACCTTTGGGCAGAGGCAGTATTACGCAATACCCACGATACAGATCCATCGAGCAGAGGCAGTTTACGGAGTACTCATATTATGACATGATGAGATAACGTTTGGCATACTTTCTATCAGGTGGCTTACTTGAGACCTTCGCTTTATATTACTGCTTCACCTGTCAGACTTTCATGATCGTTTGCATTACACATAGACTCATGGCTGTAAATAAAAATGATTAAACTCACCCTCGAATGATACGCAACTTTCAGGGCACCATTCGCCTTCCATGCATTGAGCTACCGCTTGAGTGGTCTTGCCACGTGCGCTATTTTAATTCATAGCGAACACCTGGAGAATCTTTCATCAAGCTTCCCAAGAAGTGGAAGTGTTGTCAATTGTAACGTCTCGAATCAAACTGCTTATCACGTTGCTTATTACGGGTAATCGAGAACAAGGCGTCAGCAAATGTATAAGCTCATGAACTTAAATTCGCTATAATTCTGACATGTGTTGGGTACGATATGCGGAGGCGCTTGCATGATAATCGTTGTGTTTTCCTCAATCGCATTTAGCCAAGCTATGTTTTTACTTATCGCCTTTTTCACCTAACTATAACGATCACTACCGTGGGAGCGATGATAAAAAGAACGAAAACGATGTCGTTTTAGACATAGCAAAATAGATTAATGGTTATTTGTTACTATTGCAAGTGGGCACAGGCGGATCCCACTTCTTATTTTAGAACCAGAAGTAGGAAGTAGGTTAACCTCTAAAACAATTATCTTTAATTTAAAATAACAATCAGTCTACTACAATAGAAAAACATTTAGTCTACAACACAAATAACCATCAATAATCACATTAGGATTTTAAATTAACATGGTTATTTTTCGAGTCAGTTAGTCATCAGTCTCGTGAACAAGACATTCGTAGACAATGTCGAAATATCGAGCTCCACCGAACAAAAATAAAAAACATGGTAAATATCCCGAAATTAATAACTTTAATAATAATCACATTACATCGTAATAATTATATTCGCGATCTCAATGTGTCAACTACGAATCTCCCGCCTTTTTTTTTTAAAGGGAAGTTGTGTGACTTGACGCTGATGTTGCTTGTTTATTCCAACAGTATTTATTTCAGACAAATGCATATTATACTTTATCTTTAGAAAAAATATTATTTATTTTTAGAAAAAAATCACTGTTAATTCCTAAAGAGGTTATTTGATGTTTCCAGTTCCTTTATGTTACTTTTCTACATGGCCTAAACCTGAGTATTCAATGTCTTATATGGAAGTACACGTAAAAAATTATTGCTAAGAAGATTTTTAACTATATGCTGATTAAATTATTTATATTCCATTTACATTAGAATATTTTTTACAAAACAGCATAAATGCTAGTAACTCAAAATTAATTTAGTAAAATGTCTTCCATCGCTCTCAATGGTTTGTTAACCATAGTCCTGACTTGTTATATTTCTTTTTTCATACAGAAAAAAATAAAATAGATGTTGTTGCATATTAGTGTATATCAATATTATTTATAGTTTTAGCACGTTTCATAATATACAAAATACTTGAAATGAAACAATATAGAGGGATATATTAATATCCCCCAAAAAATATGAATTATTAGGTTTTCTCTAAATAAAAAAATTAAAATAATAAAACTATGATATGTGTGATTATACAAATATCATAGTTTTTTTTTATAGTTAAATATTTAAAAAAACCTTTACTAATAATAATTTTAAGTGACAAAAGAGTAAGATATAATTATATTGTCATCGTTGTTGTAGTAGCGTCTGTGGCGTAGGTAAGCTTCCTGTAGATTCCATCCTATATTTTTCTCCCGCTCTTTTAAAACCCTCAAAGTCTGATCCAAATAGTTTCGTAAAAATATATCGCCAACTTTTTTGGTATTCTCTTACTTTTTTCTATCGAATAGGATCTACTCAGTCACCTTTGTCCATCTTCCGTTTTAGGAAACGTTTTATTTCCCAAACGTATTTACTTTGAATACAAAACACTTTTTGATTTGTACTTTTGAATTATCATAGTTAAATTATGGATGTCGGCTTTTAGATGATTATAGTTTATAGTTTTTTTTTATAGTATATAGATTTTTTAAAGTAATAAAGATAAAAAAAATCCTAAAGAAGGAATTTCCTGCGTGACATATTTCAATATTATTGAGAAACAATTAGTTGAAATCTATTGTAAATAAATAATGTATTAATTTCAAGCTTCTTAAAGACTATTTGCAAAATAGATCCAGGATTTAGGTATCTGATAAATGTAAATAAATTTTATATGAAAAAAAATTGCAATCATTTTCAAAGTGAACCAATATAAAGGCATAAATTGCATTTGATTTACGGACGTCAGTACTCATTATAGCTATATAACAGCGAAAGCAATTATGTGCCTTTACCCTGAACCCTTATGGCGTTACTTAACAACCTTAAGTCAGAAAATAGGCTACGATATCCTCTGTGGTTTTAAATGGGAATAAGAAAGGGTAAGGGGTTAACTACAGGCTAGAAGGAGAAAAAAATCAATAACTGAATCGAAAAGATTTGTTGCGTTTAGTCTGATATGCCCAGATGGAAAAATCCCAAAAATAGAAAAAAAACATGCAAAAGAGAAAACTTACCATTTTATAATACAACAAAATTAATAAAAATTTAAATTTAGAATCATATTTAAGAATAACGCCTTAAAAATTAAAGAAAAGGTAAATTATTTAAAGGCAGTTTAATTACTTTATTATTTTACTTAAATTGTTCTATGTGAACAGTCTAGAGTAATAACAACTTAAATGTCAAACTTTGCTAGTAACTGGTAATAAGAAAACTGTTGAAGTTAGCACTTCCTTATTCTCCGAAACTTTCTTATTGAGCTTAACAGTTCTTACCTTGCAGTTAAATATAGGTATAATATAAAAGCAATATCTAAATCGGTACTTTGAATTTATTTATGTAATGTTTTTTAGAATAAAACTCTACTACGTGGAGCTATTTTATATGTAATAGGAAACATTCAGTTTCCTTTTTGTATTCGGTAAAACATTTCGGGAAATTCCTCCTTTAGGATTTTCCCTCGCATATTGGACAACAATAAAGAAATGGTCTCGATGGAACATTCGGGTAATGTACGCTATTAAAAATTTCATTGTGCGTGATTCATGGTTTGTAAACAAGATTTATGGATGCTCTTGTATTTTATCAGTTATATAAGAGCATTATAAAAATTAAATAATTTCCTTTTACTTATCTCGTCCAGCAATTGGTTGTGGTGAAAATTGTGAACCAAAATGTTCTTTGTTTTTGAAAGTATATTTATAATTACTTACATTAGAGTTTATTACAATAACACCATAATATTTTTTTATTCCTTTCATTGTATTAAGAACGAATTTGAAAGAAATTTGTTGTCTTGTAATGGATCTAAAATGAAAATAAAATTATATTTGATCAATTTTCGGCGGCGATAGTGGATGGGGGATGAGTGTTTGTTTACTCTCTGAATATTTATCGATATCGACTAGTGTCTGCTGTCTAGTACGAGCTTGTCAACTGTTCTGTTAAATAAACGCCCGTATTTGGGACGGTTTTCATTTCACACCTCACGTGAAGTGCATTCTTTTTATATGAGTTTATACAAACAACGTTTAATAAATGAATCATTCATTCCATTCCGTTTTTATGTTTATTAAAATTGAATGATTGATTGATTGTTATGGCTGTTTTTGATCGGAGTGGATCGGAGAGGTTATGAGATCGTGTTTATAGAACGCATGTATGGAGTCCCGGCCCATGCTGCGCTCCATTCGTGCCGTGTTGCAAGCTGGTTCCATAGATTGAAAATAGGTTAATAATAGTGAATAACACTTCTAGAATCAACGCCATGTTTTCCGGTACTAGCTCCCTAGAAATGTTTCCAAAATGCAGAGACGCATTTAAATTTGTCGTAAAAAGATTGTTGATTTTTTAACGATCAATGCATAAACTTGTATCTTTTTGAGATTGAATTGGACTACATTTAGCTGGCTCCAGTCTGAGACTATGATAACAAAGCATCGATTTAAGACACAAGTTTGTTACGAATGTCGTTGTGTCCATACTACATAGTACTGGTGTCTGCAAAGCATTAAATATTACTGATTTGCAACAAATCATTGATATGCTGAGAAAATAGGTTAGTTGATAGTACGCCTCCTTGTGGTACACCAAAGTTGACAAATTTTAACTCAGCGCACGCACCGTTAACAACTTTGATGCTCCGATCCAACAATATGAATTCCAAAAATACTAATTCATGAACTCGACACTTCTTAAAGATAAATTTATTGAATAGTTTGAATGAATAAGGCATTTATTTTTGAAGACACTTCAATTTCGTTATCTATTAAGTTAATAATTATTATTATAGCAAAAATAGAAGTATTAGCAAGATATAATCAAATAAAGAATAAATTGTCAAATGGATCTATCTGATAAATTAATCTTCTAGTTCGCGACTGCCTTTGAATACAATTATATATAAGTAATTTTGATCACGGCCTCTGTTGTCACTGGCAATAACGCGGAGGTCCATTAATTGATAAAGTTATACTTACGACAATTATAACATTTGAGTTAATTTTTTATTTAGGTATAAGATTGAACATTTTTAAATTATTTTATTACTTCTCCATCAGACCAACCTTTTTTAAATGTAAAATAGAACTTTCCGTCTATTTGTTAAAATAAATAAAATATGTACCTTTGTAAAAGCCATAAAGACCAAATAAATTAGGCACAGATTAAAAATATCAACTATGTGCCTTTGTAATAGAATTATTGGTCATAAAGACGAAATAGATTAGGCATAGATTAAGATCCAACAGCTAGTTACTTATTCATTCATTCAATCAATCAATCATTCTCTCGGATTCTCCTTTTGGAAAAATTAAGTTATATGGTATGGTGATTTTTGTTTAAAAATATAATCGAACTAGGCCGCACTCAGGTATTGCAATTGTATTCAGTGTGGATTAACCTTAATTACATTTAATATGTATTGTGTATTAAAAACATTTTACCATAACGTTAATTAAATTAATAAAAGCTTTATGTTATTATAGATTTTTTATGATTTTTATTACCATAATTACTCCATATTTAGGTTTTAAATAAAACGTTTTTCAGCTTTCGATATCAATAATTCATGCTATTTTAAAATATATCGTGTCATTTTAGAAAAAAAATTATCTTGCTCTTGTTCATAAAATAACGGTAGGAAAAAATATGAATAAATGAAAGGCATGAATAAAACTGAAAGACTTTACGGTGCCGGTCTACTGGCTATCTTATAAGGCTGTTGGTTCCGAGATATAATATAATATATATGAGACAACATCACAAGCACTTGTGTAATAAAAAATCAGAAGTAACGACGGTACCACAAACACCCAGATCTTAGACAATATAGAAAACTAATGATAATATACATTGACTCGGCCGGGAATCGAACCCGGTACCTCAGAGTGATGTACTCATGAAAACCGGTGTACACACCGCGGAGGTCGTCATGATGAGATCCTGGATCGATTCATAAAAAACTTATCAAATTTTTTTTATCAAAAAGTCGGACCAGCATGCCGTTTCCGTTAGTCAGATGTCTTTATAATTGAGCCCGATTGCTCTCTATTTGGAACATGCTCTGAGGAGCGATTCTCAGCTCATATAATCACTGATTGGTGAGATCTGTATCTAACAATTACTCTCCCATTTTGTGTGACCGTTTCAGAAATCACATCTTAAACAGCATAAGATTTGACCGATTTACGGTCTTAAATCTTATGCTGTTTTTGCTGAAATTTAGTGGATAATTGTCTTTCATTATACATATGTAACTAATAAAAATAAAGTGAATACTTTTTAATTTACTTCGTAGATTGGATGTAGTCAAATATACGGTTATATAGGTATATAAAATTGTGTTCAAATGTTTTAGTAATATTTTGAATTATTTACAATACCTAAAACCGTGTGCTTAATTGTGTTTATAATTCATAAGAAAACATCGTGAGGAAACCTGCATGTGTCTAATTTCATCGAAAATCTGCTACATGTGCATTCCACCAACCCACATTGGAACAGCGTGGTGGAATATGCTCTATAACCCTCTTCTTAATGGAAGAGGAGCCCTTATTATTGTGAGTGGGAAATTTAATTATAATTTGTTTAAAAGAAGTGTTTTGAGATTAACATCGCATGGAACAAAAACAACTACTACAAATTTGTGCGAATACCAGCGGTTAACAACGTAGAGTCGAACAAATTTACAGAAGCTGACATTTATTAAACCATAGGATTGCGCTGCATGACCCTAAGATTCTCGGTTCACCTCTGGTCCCGGTGGATTTAATTTGTCAACAACATGGGACCCGCTACAACATGCAACGATGTTCGTGCGACTCGATTGTGTCATTATGCTACGTGAACGATATCAGAATATAAACGCATTAGACTATGTATTAGATACTGAAGAAATAAATGTTCGTGTATTATATCTAATAACTTTTTGTTCCATTTGCTGTCGAAACGTTTGACCGTGGAGTAGTAGTGCAAAAATTTCAAAAGTATAACACCTCGCCTCATTGCCTCCACTGGTGACAGGAGGGCTGGTTCGTTTTTGCCCAGAGGATCGGAATTGCGATTTAACGGGGAAATGCTGCTAGCATTCTTGCCACCACCACGCGGTCAAGATTTGTACAGTAACTAGTTTTAGTTCATATTTGTATATATTTAAGCATTTAATGTTATTAAATCTTATGTTAACAAATTTAGCCTTTAGACTATGTATATGTAAATATATAACGACCGTAATATGTTAGTAGACGTAGAAAAACTAATGTAGTCAACTTGAGGATCGTAGGCAAGATAAGGCAGATACGAGAGAAATAAAATAGTAGGATAGCGGTCAAAACTTCATAGATAATTCGACAAATTTATTAGTAGATAAACTAATTCAGTAGGCGTTATGACAAAAGTTAAAATATCTAAATTACTAGAAATAATTTGGGAATTACTGAACAAATCTGAGGTTTAATTCGAAGTGAAAATCAAATAAGACAGCTGTAAACAGGTCTCGCTTGAAGTCAATATTTTGTTTATGGAGCTCGTTAGTGTCACGAACAAACCTCCGTCCTTCGTCAATATTTCGTTAAATATAGCTTACACTCAAAATCGTGAAGATCGATGTTAATTTGTCCAGATTATTATTACATAAACCTACCAATGTTGTTATTAGTGAAACTTTTAACTAATATTGATATTCGCATGAACGTCAATGTTAGTTTATAGTTCCAATTCATTTGGCAGAAACTACTTATTTTAAGTAGTGTTGCGGGAATGGTATACGTGGATTCACTAGAGTAATAAAATATTTTAATGTTTAAAATAAAACGATTGCTATTGCTTTTACTACACCTTTATTAATAAGTATTATTTCGTAATTCTTTTGTTATTCGGAAAATAAATATTAAATAAAAAAAGGAACTGATAACCTGTACTTTATTAAGAAAATTTCTAATATAGATATAAATCTAACATATATTTATTATATATAAATATGTATGTAAGCTTTGTATACTATATATTTTGTACATGGACTAAAGTACAAGTATAGTTAACATTTGTGAGAGGCATTTTAAGCCCGCTTGTCAAGAAATTTATTTCAAATTTATTTTTCATTAAGTTACAATATTGTTAGTAAAAAACCTTTAGTTGTCGCTTTTTTTTTCTATTGTAGGTTAGAAGCAGTAGTAAATAAAGATTCAAGGCATGTTAATATTTAATATTAATAATTAATTGAAATATCGAAATTATAATAACATGAAACTTTTCTATTTTAGCTAAATAAACAATTTTGTGTTATTTTACTCCTATACCTACAACACATTACAAATCGACAATTGTCAGAGTTTGATTGGAAAATTGTAGATCATGGCAAGATTACAATTTGAAGTTGAGCTGGCAGCAGGTGAAGGTCCGTAGAATTACATCAAAATTATAATATCAATAACAAAAGAGGACGGAATAACGTATCTCATACCGCCATGTTTTCAAGGAGCAAAATACCACCTTCAATTGACAAACTTATCAGAATTTTTGTAAATAAAAAAAAAAAAACATTACAAAGGAGAGGTCATAATAGAAAGGTGTGGATGTCGGTGCCAAGCGATGTTTTAGCACTATACAGAGATGATGCTGGAAATATAATGTTTAATGATTATTTATTACAAGAAATGACTCAAGTCACAAGCAAGATTACAGATGGAAAACTATTGGAAAATGACTCAAGTCACAAGCAAGATTACAAATGGAAAACTATTGGAAATTTTAGAGAAACTTAGTGATAGATCCAATATCAACAAAGAAAGCTATAATAATAATTTGAGCACATTAAAAAAAAATATTTTAAAAAAGTTGATAACAAGAAACTAATGCCAAACAATGGTTGCAAAGTTTTGAAAGTGAATGTGCTAGATTTGATTTAAGGTGATACAGAAAAAATAGTGCATTGAGATTATTTTTGAATTACTCAGAAGGTGACTGATATGAGATTATGTTAATTAAACACAGTTTAAACTCATCGTGGAAAATATGGCAAGAGAGTTTTCTAAATATGCAGATAAATGTTGTGATTTGTAATATATGCACTCAGTTTCAAACATTTAAATGGCTCTTTGCTGGAATATGTATTGAAAAAGCAAAGATTGTTACTAGAGTATAACAGTGACATAGATATAAGAAATCTTAGTGATTTAATTGTCACAGGATTGCCTACTTATATTACAAGTAAACTTGATAGGCAAGAGGTGATAAACCCAATTCTCCGTCTAGTGCCATACGGATGCATGAAAATCAGAATAAAAATGTACTTACAAAAATATCCTACGGAGAAGAAAAGCTCCATTAAACTAAATAAAAAAAAAAATCTTGTTAAATATTCTAAAAGATGGGAAAGAAAAAAAAGATTTCACTCTGAAGTTTTGTGCTGGTTCAAAAAAGATAAGAACAGTAAAGAAGGAGTAAAACACTGCAAAAACTTGACGTTAGAGATTGATCAATTTTAGGATACAAAAAACTAGATATTCCCCCACTAATAGAAGTTACAGTTATACTGAATGACACACTTAAATACACAGGTATTTATGACCTCAAATATAATCTTAATAAATTCTAAATTAATAAAAGTAATAAATTCAAGGAAGAAATATTTCGAAAATAAATTCAATCCAATTGGTGGTGAATTCCGTTTAATAAAATTAAATAGAAAATACTAAATACTAAAAAGGAAATAAATGCATTTATTTGCAATAATAAAAGTTTTACTCATAATTTGCTTTTGGGATTGGATACAATAAAGCGGTCCATGATGGGAATTTAAACATCCAACTTCAAAAAAATACCAGTGCCACTTCAAAAAGTGCAAATGAAAATATTAGCCCTAATAAATAAAAATAATATGGTAATCAAGAAACTGAAACCAAAGAACTTAAACAGATATTTAAGATCATAAAATAAATTTTAATGAGAGTATAGATGTGAAATTTGATATCGATACTAATTACTTGGAACACGACCAAAGAATGAAAATTAGTGAATTATTAAATGACTATAAACATATATTTGCTAAAGATAAATACGATGTAGACCGAGATAAATACGATGAAAAACTATGAAGCATTTATAGACCTACAAGTAGAGAAATATTGCTCAAAAAGACCTCATAGATGCTCCTTAGTTGATAGAGAAGAAATCGAGAAGCAAATTGGACAATTGTTAAAAAATGAGTTAATTGAAGAATCTTACAGCCCATTCGCAGCACCAGTAACATCGGATGAAGGAAAAATGTCGATTATGTATCGACTTTAGAGATTTTAATAAGATTATTATATCATTTGCTCCAATATCAGAGAGCAAATTACATGTATATATTTATATAACATGTCGGACGATATTGCTTTCCCAAGTTTCCGAAATGCAATGTCCGTTTTTGGTGTTAGTTAATAATAGGAATTAAAAGGACACCAATTTATCAATAAAATAATAGCAATTTATAATTCAATTGTTATATCGACTAATTGGAAAATTTATTGAAATTAATTTCAATTATTATTTATTTTATGGTTATTAAATATTGAATTAATATTATACTATTTTTCTTTTTATGACGGATTACGATCGTAATAGCGAGAGCACTATTGTTTAACAGCAATTTCATACAGCAGAAGAGATCAATTGTTATAGAACACTGCGTTTAATAGTACTGAAATGAGATTCTTGCCTAGTATTGCATTTGTGGTTGCATTGTTAATTTAGTTGTAATACGTTCCGCTCAATATATTACGCAATTGAATTAAAATCAGCCGTATTATATTTAAGCTTTGATTTGATTGAACTGAATTTTACCAATTTAAAAGCAAGTATTAGTGAAACTGTTTTTTCTATAAATTTCAATTATTTTCAGACACTATAAAAAGATATATTTTCTATTATTTTATTGTATATGAAAAAGCTCACTGTTCAAAGATGCCTATGTGGAAATTAGGACTCTCTTCTCCAAAGTGTTCAGGTAGGCTTCAACACCACGGTTCTCTAAAAGACACAATAGTAAGGGCTCTAGCTACCAGCGCCGTTACTGCAGTTACTAAGCCTGAGTAAGAATCTTAATGGACTGATATTAGTTCTCTGGGAGGATGGGCCCTACTGTGTGACGTCTCATATTAGAGTAACAATGTTTAGAGCCGGAATCACTGTGGAAAAACTTAAAGTGAACAACATTCCAAATATTCGTGTTTTATTCAATTTTTTTTGTATACCTACTGTTGAAATACTCGGACTTTGGAGAAGTAGTATAAAAGCTTTATGAAAAGTATAAGACCTTGGCTTGTAGCCTCCATTAGTCAGAGGGCTGGTTCGTTTTGTGCCCAGATCATCGGAACTACCATTCAACGGGAAAATGCTGTGCATTCTTGCCAGCATTCCAAAATTTGCAGTAACTATTTTTAATTCACATTTGTGTATATTAAAGAATTTATTGTTAATAATTCTTATGTTAATTATAATTATTTTTTATTGAAATCAACCATTATTATACTATGATTATTGATTTGTGCACATCAAGAATACCTATCGCATGATATGACTTCTTTCACCTCCTCTTTTTTATTATATACGAATACTACTACTACGAAAATTTTGTAATATTCATTTCCTGATTTTGTAGTTCATATGTGCGCTCTACGCTAACAGACAAGCATTATGGTTCTCTAGATAGACGCAGGCCGATTAGTGTAGTTACATGCTTAAGCTGTATTAGCATGAAAGTTACGATAGGCACTCTAAAAAATTAATAGTATGAAACACGACGCTTTCAATCAATACCGTAAATTAATCAGTTATGTGGTATAGTAACTATATACGTATAAGGTATTATTGTTAATATCGGTGAATGAGTAAACTATTATTCTTGTTTTGTATTAATAAATCTATGAACTCTTACTCCATATCTGATACGCCCGTCTCGTCTCAGCCCATGTTTTTACCGCCTTAGTATTTAACCGATTGGATGGTGAGTTGAGCCAATGTAATCACATGTGCCATAACATCTTCAATATCAAGATTGACAGCGCATTGGCGATGTAACAAATAGTTTAAATCTTTTAGAGTACCGATGTCTGTAGGAAGAAGTGACCACTTACCATTGCCTGATTGTGTAAAAAGAGGTTTTTCAAAGCCTAAAATATTCATTTCTAAAGAGTGTAAGTATTGTTGGATATGTATATGGATATTTCTAATGAGGGCACACATGAAACGAAGGAAATGTACGCAACGTGCGTATATAAAATCAGACATCACCATAAACCTTTTAACGATTTACTCCCTTGATAAATCTACACATTCGTACGCATCACATAAAAAGCCCATAACCCGGAAAGTGATTAAATGTGAATATTTTATGGTTTCGATAATTGCTTTGAGCTAACTTAAAGTGAGCTTTAAAAAAATTTTGGATGATGCATTTTTTATATTTATTAATTTTTATATAAGTTATATTTTCTTTTCAGTTGTGTTGTTTTAGAGCACTCCACTTATGCTTGTATCTTCAAGCATTGAAACAGCGGTCTATTTTTTTTTGGTTACGAGCATTTTAACTTAAATATAGAAATAAAACAAATGATACAGTTTGTTTAAATTGAAAAGTTTTATTATGCGTATATCATCAAGTCCACGAACTTTATGTGGGCGGCCACAAGCTTTGTCACGTAGACTCTGTCCCATGACAGAGAAACCGCATTTCAGGCGAGGTCCCGACGTTCCAAATCCGTAATTTAGAATATTTTTTCAAATAACTTTTAGCATTTGTATGTTTATATATGCAGAAAGTAAGATTGTTTATATGACAATAAAAAGCTTAATGTTTATAATAATTTGAAAAAAAAAATGATTGCTGCATTTCATAAATTCTAATACTATGCGTAAATAATAATTAGTAAGCCTTTAAAAATTTAATGACTTTTTAAAAGAGATGATATTTTAGATATGTCTTTAATTAGTCCGGATTAATAACTTTGTCAAACTGCAGCATTATTATCAAATACGTAAGCAATAATCCCAAAAACTTGAAGGGTAGCGCGATGTCGATTTCAAACATGTGGAAGAGAGAAAATGATAGATTGCGCGTTTCTATCAGAGTAAGCAGCGAACGAGCGGAGCTTCGGCTTGTTTTGTCTAAAATACAGAAAAAAATATAATATCAAAATATATAGGTATATTTTTCTTTTTAAATCTATGGTGATAATAGAGTAAGCAGAGTTGCCATCAAGCCATGAGGAACTTATGGAATATTTTTTTAATATGCAATGTAGATAATCTGCATATAACGATATATACCTAAGTATATATCGCAATCGTATCATTTAAATTTTTTGAGTTTTCTATTAAAGAATTTAAGGAAACTGCCTCTCTTTAATGGTCGCAAACGATTTTTCCATTTCAAGAAAAATATAAGAAAGAAGAAATGACAATTTTTATGATGAAAATAATAAATTAAAAAATATTGTTACCTAATGTATTTTCGTATAGTCTGCTAGAAATAATATCTTTGAGGATCCGTACTTCGCCACAGACTTGTTCAGCGTAGATGCAAGGAACTAATAGCGGGAACAGTTCAATGAGAGAAAACGACAGATTTACAGAGAAATGTCCTAAGGTGTACTGAAAATTAAATATACATATATAGATTTTTACAGATAACGTATAGCAATTAAAAAAAAGATATAAAGCAGATTTAAAGTACACTGTCAAATCGGCGGCCTAAGCGTCACTTAAGTTTCTAAGCTAGAGCCACCCACATCTATTTCATTTTAATTCAATCTCGTCAAATCATGACGTTATGAAAAATTACAAAGCTTTTATTTTAACAATTGATATCAATTATAAAAATTCTTCAATTAGTAATTATATTATAAATTATATCATCATGGATTTTCATTGATACATTTTTTTAAATAAATTTTTGCAGATGCATTTTTAACAAATTTTTAAAAAAGCTAAAAAACGCGGTAACTCAAAAATGGTTAATTTTTGCACTAAGCATATGTGGGGGTTAATATTATTGCAAATAATCACCCCTGTCACCTCCTATCGGGAATACGTCGAGTTACCAATAACCCTGTAGGTTACATATAATTATATAACATATGTAATATGTTGTCTATTATAACTGAAGAAGCACCCAAGTTGTATAGTAGCCTTATATTGATTAATATTAAGAATATTTATTTAATGTGTATATTTTGTGCGAGACTCGTAAATGAAATAACTATTTTATTTGCATAATTGTCGAATTTTTTTTTTCTTAAATACTATATTAACTACTTTATGAACAAGCATATAATAATTTTTTTTTTGTATACTTCAGCATTACTCACATTACCAATTATAAGGCTCTTTGCAATGCTAAAAGCCAAATCTAATGCAATAGTCAAAGTTATGACGATAAATATCAACATCTGAAACAAATAAAAGGAATTAAACTATCTGTACTATAATAAACATCATTATTTCTTTTAAAACAAGATCAGTACCTGCCACTTAATGGATTCGTATAAATAGTCAAATATAATTATAATTCTATTGTAATAGATTATTAAACTCTTCATTTCTATTTTCGAATAATTTTTTAACTGTTTTTTAAAATTGTTAAATTTCTCATCTCTGCTTTTGGTTTCTTGATGTTCGTAATTTTTATCATTGGGATACGAAAATCTAATATAGTTAATAATTAACTTGATCCTCGGGATAATAAGAATAAACAAATGACCGTAGTAATGCAGTTCAAAGCAGTGTAAAAATTTCATTGGTAATAAAATCAACATCATAACATTATAATCTTCAAAGTTATTACTAATACCAAAGAAAGTGAAACTTAGACCAAGTGTAACGAAAATTTGAAAATAATTTTGTATACTTTGACGATTTCCTGCTTTTCTTACTATGAATCCGATGTCCTCGTCGAATTTATTTAATTCAACGTAAAAATTGAGTAATTTCTCTTGGAACACAAAAGCAATTACGTTGCACATTAAATATTGAATATAATCTGACACCACAATCAACTGAAATGTGTACTCATTGTATTTGTGAACTACACAGTATAGAATTACGATGTGAATAGCGAAAGAGTAAACTAACAGTAGTATCACGTATACTTTTTTTTTAATACCTAGAACAAGTAATCGATTTGTACCGAGTATTAGCTCGATTATGATAAAAATTTTACTTAGTACATCTAGTATAGGTGTTTTAGCGACGTTAATGTAAGTATTGATACGAGGCGTAGGTGGCGACATTGTTAGAGTCACAGCCACGCGATTGCCACTGAGAGCTTGTTTCGACTAATGTTTCATTCCTCATTTACAAACTCATCCATTAGCACAACCTTCGCGCTCTAATATATAGGTAGGTTATTATGTTTAATTACTTTACTTTTAACAAGCAATACTTTCTAACTTTACAATTATACCTAATTGTTTTTTTTTGTATTTATTTTTATGTCTACCTTTTTCATTATGTATTCTCTTGTTATATATTTCTTGAAATGAGATATTCTAATTCGTAATAATTAAACGTTAATATTAATTTATTTGAAAGTAACTCAAAATTGATAACAAGTTATAATTTATATCTACATTATTTTTTATTATTTATATTTAAGTGATTTATATACTATAATCTACTATTCACAAAAATACTATTAACAAACAAACACAATTATATTTAATAAAAATAACAACAACATAAAACAATACTTTAAACATGTAACTCAAATCAATCTTTTTATCCTCTCTGTCTCGACTAATATGGCCGTCGCCTAGCCGCCTGTCAGATATATTCCTTTACGCTTAGTTGTATGTCCGGTGACGTCACTTCATTTTCATTCAACACGGCCTCTCCTGACACGAGAACGTCCTCGTTCTCTTTTCTTGAATTAGTCTGTACTTCTCTGCTAGATCCCGCTCCTGGCGAGATACTAGGTTGAACACCTTCAGCAACTTGGTCTCGAATGGCCTCATCTTCTGATGAGTCTGCACCTACAGAAAAAAAATATAAAACATTTTAGAAGATAAATTACGCTATGAATTTATTCCTATACAATTCCTATACAAGTGAGATAGAGGCACAACGTGAAGCGTATCTCACAAACTTAACATAAGGAAGGAAGCTCTACGTGAGGCTGTCCCAAGTACACGAGATAGAGGCACAACGTGAAGCATATCTCAAAAACAAAACATAAGGGAGGAAGCACGACGTGAGGCTATCCCAAATGTACACGAGATAGAGGCACGACGTGAAGCATATCTCCAAAAAACAAAACATAAGGGAGGAAGCACGACGTGAGGCTATCCCAAATGTACACGAGATAGAGGCACGACGTGAGGCTATCCCAAATGTACACGAGATAGAGGCACGACGTGAAGCATATCTCCAAAAAACAAAACATAAGGGAGGAAGCACGACGTGAGGCTATCCCAAATGTACACGAGATAGAGGCACGACGTGAAGCATATCTCAGGTACATAAGACAGAGGCACAACGTGAAGCATGTCTTTTACTTACTCTCAAAATATGCAGCACAGGTGTCAGGAGTCCACTCGCCTCGCCAAGGAACCATAAACTCAGCAGCCGCTCGAGAAGACTTCCCATAAGAGCCGGCCAACAGCTCGAGCTCATACCGCCCATGAGGTAAAGCTTTTAACACTCGGTAAGGACCCCGCATCCCAGAGTCAAGTTTGCCTGTTGCTTGAGCCTTTTTAATAACAAACACATACGAGTTGATATCAAAGGTACGAGGTGCTGTTCTATCCTTATTAACAGATTTATCCTGTTGCTCACGGTTACGAAGAAGACGTTCAGAGGCACGTTGTCTGCTTAACTCGCGTAAAGCTTGGCGGTTGGGCTGACATCCTTCAAGGGCCACATCACGAATCAAATTTCGAATCACAGGGGTTGCTGCATCAATACCAACAAGAAGATGAAGTGGCTAATAATCAGTTGTCTTATGTTTTGTTATATTAAGAGTTAATTGCAATATCCACATGACTTCGGACCATTGTTCCTGGCGGTAGTTGACTTCTATACGGATCATATTGAGTAGTGTACGGCAATAGCGTTCCACTTGTTCAATTGATTGATGCATCTCCGGGGTGATTAAATGTATTTCTGAACCAAGTTCAGTAAGCCAATTAACAAATTCAATACTTTGAAACATTCTGCCTCGATCAGCAACAATCATTTTGGGGGTGCCAAAAAGAGATACTGTGTTAGTAATTAAGCGTTTCAATTCATTAGAATCCTGTCTAAACATTGGATACAAAAGGCAAAATTTTGAAAAGGCATCAACAACTATGAGAATATATCGATTGCCATTAGATTCTGGCAACGGGCCTAGTGTATCAATATGGATAATCTCAAATGGTGAGTTGGGCTTTTGCCACGAATGGATCGGTTGCAAAGATGCTCTAGGTATTTTTTTATGTGACATACATATAACACAGTGAGAAATGTATTTACGCACAAATGCTCTAAGATTGGGAAACCAAAAATGTTTCAAAATTAAGTCCACAGTTTTATCAGTTCCTATATGATCATGTTCGTCATGAAAGACGCGAAGTAGGCTAAGTCTGTGTCCTTTAGGGACAAAACACAATAATCGGGGTTGTTCTCCAATGGGGGAATACTTGTAATAAAGTAATTCATTCTTTTTTACATATCGAGTATCGTCAAGTTGTCCGTCAGTAAGTCTTTGGAGTAACGCCAGAGTCTCCTCATCTGCTGATTGTGCGATTTGCGCCCAATTTTGCGGCTTCTGAACTCGACAAACATTAACGGGATTTCGACTTAAAAAGTCGGCATGAGACATAGAAGAACCCTTGCGATACTCCAAATCAAAATTGAAATCTTGAAGATAGATCCACCAACGAGCAACTCTAGGCATAAGATCTTTTTTTCTTTGTGTTAGCTTTAAAGCATTACAATCAGTTATAACTTTAAAACTTACACCGACTAAGTAATGCCTGAAGTGCTGTAGAGCCTTTACAACAGCCAGAGTCTCTAGTTCGTATGAATGGTATTTTACCTCCGCCCATTTTGTTGACGTACTAAAGTATGCTACAGCTCTTTTATGATCTGACGGATGTAATTGTAAAAGTACCGCACCATAGCCCATTGCACTCGCATCAGTGTGGACTTCAATTGGTAACTTCGGATCATAAATCGCGAGAGTGGGTTCCTTAGTTAAATATTCAATAATTTCCTGTCGCGCGCGTTCTTGATCATCTCCCCAGATAAAAGGAACATCTTTTTTAGTTATTCTAGAAATGCAAGCTGTCTTAAATGCAAACCCAGGAATATACTTGCGAAAATAACTAGCTAACCCTAAAAACTGACGTACTTGTTTGACATTCTTGGGAACGGGGGCGTCTAAAAGTGCATGGACCTTTTGAACGCTCGGCTGTACCTGACCCTGACTAATTGTACGGCCTAAATATTCAATTTTTGTGGACAAAAAGGAACACTTTCGTAAATTTATAGAAAATCCGGCGTCTGTTAAAGTATTCAGTACGTTACATAAAATAGTAAATCCTTCCTTAATTGTATCACTCATAATCAAAATATCATCGATATAGACTAAGACTTTACCAGATTCAATGTGGTGACGAAGTGTTTTAGAAATTATTCGCTGATATACAATCGGGGCATTCGTTAAACCGAAAGGCATCCTAAGATATTCATAATGTCCTTCCGGTGTTACAAACCCAGTAAATCGAATAGACTGTTCTTCCATTGAAATCCAGTAGCCATATCCAAACTCGTAAAGTACTTGTGATGACCAAGACGATCAATATGATCATCGATCAAAGGCAAAGGAAATCGTTCCCTAACAGTGAGCTCGTTAAGTTTGCGAAAATCAACGCACATACGATGCGTACCATCTTTTTTTGTAACTAAAAGAATAGGACTCGCATAGTCAGATTCCGATTCCCTAATAATTCCCTTGTCGAGTAAGTCCCTGACAATTACACGCACTCGCAAAACCTCCTGGTTCCTGACTCTTGAGTTTAATAGACATAGTACCTGTTTTGACAGTTGAAGTTGCAGTTCCCGTAATAAAATATCCCGAGAATTTACAAACCATTTCGTGTAAATGTTGTAAATTCTCACCAGTAAGTTCGGTTTTTAATGGCATATGTCTATCAGACTCAATCGTAACACATCAGTCACCTCATTAGAAACATGTTTTAAATATTGACGATCACACGTACGAACACATGTAACTCCTTCACGGTTAAGTACATCAGTGCCTATAATTACAGGACTGTTCATAAGTTCTGATGGAACTACGAATAATTCAACCTCTAAAGCAATTTCATCAAACTCAATCGGTAAAGTAACATATTGAGTAGTTTCTATTTCTTGTCCTCCTATACCTCTTAAAACACGAAAACATGGTTTCCGAACACAATCAAAATGTTTCAGTAAAGACAAGGATATCAAAGAAATAGTAGAACCGCTGTCAATTAGAATGTCTACTGGCACGCCACATATAACTGCTACTACCACATCACTGTCGCGTGCATTTCTTTTTTCCTTACAGAAGTTAACATTGTCTCTATTTCTTGTTTCTGACTTCAATTTAGCAAAACAAGTGTCAACGCGAGGACCAGACTTTTTGCAAAAAGAGCACGGCTCGCTTTTTGCTGTTATCGTAAAAGATCTTGAATTAGAACTATTCACATTAAACGGTTGACCTAGTTGACCTGAATGACCCACTTTGACTTTCTTCTTGCAAAAAGCCTGTCTATGTCCTGCATGGCCACAAGAAAAACATCTACCATCAACAAATTGACGTTTCCTATTATTAGTGTTATCATTATTAATTTTAGCAAAATCATTTCTATTATGCGACCCAGAAGCTACCACATTGCGTTTAGAGAAATCGGGTTTCACATATATAGAGAAGAATTCTACCAGATCATTAGGCATTAATTTAGCGTTAGTCGCGGCAGCACGTATCTATGGATCTCTGATACCACGAATTATTATTGCAGAAATTAATTCATCACTTAATCCTCTTACTACCCTGAGACGAAGTAATGAAAGACGTGCATAATCCGCATAAGTGAGATAATTATTTGAATCCGTATTCATGACATCAAATAAAATATTTGCAACATCGGGTTTTTTAGGACATAGTGGCTTAAATTCTCTCTTAAAATTACTCCAACTACGATCTGTTGTAACCCACTCATTAAGCCATAATCTAGCATCACCTTTCAGACAATTTCCTATACGAGGGAGGCATTCATTATCATTCCATTTATTAATTGCTATCGCGCGATCTACTTCACCGCACCAAACATCGATGTCATGAACACTGGGATCAAAATTTGAAATATAAAATGAATGATTTACCAAAGTATTTATAGAGCGAAATGCATCTACAATGCGCTCAGTGGTAGTCGTTTCTGCATCAGTGATAGCACTCACAGATTGCGTCCTCGACGAAGACCCAGCGTCTGCCCTTTCCACATCATTTGTCATCCGCGGCGTTTGTGTGCTGTGTAGGTCCGAGAGTACCTGTGGAGTTACGGCTTCCGAAGTTGGCGACGGTTGCACATCATTACCTTCTAATACATTTAGACGTTCAAGAATTAAATCCATTTGACGTCTAACATTGCTGGATGACTTCTCACGATGTCGGCCATGTCGGCTTCGTCCTTTTTCTCGACTATGTCTTTCACGTTTTCGGTCTGACATTACAAATAAATTACCACTACTAACAACGGTAATCCAAAATAAAATCTGAAATCATAAATTCAAAGTAATCACCGGTCTTTAAAGAAAATAAATTTTAAAACATTAAAATCAAATAAAATATTTGAACAATCATATTCATTAAAAAATAGAAGAAAATGTCAGAAGGCGAGTCGGATAGGACATCAGTCCTATCCCACTTCTGATATAATCTACTATTCACAAAAATACTATTAACAAACAAACACAATTATATTTAATAAAAATAACAACAACATAAAACAATACTTTAAACATGTAACTCAAATCAATCTTTTTATCCTCTCTGTCTCGACTAATATGGCCGTCGCCTAGCCGCCTGTCAGATATATTCCTTTACGCTTAGTTGTATGTCCGGTGACGTCACTTCATTTTCGTTCAACAATACATTATATAAAGAAAAGAACCATATTTTATCTGACCTTGTACCATCTATAAAGTTAAACGGGGTTTCATTGAGTCGAGTTAAAGAGTTCAAGTATCTTGGTCATATCATGACTGAGACATTAAGTGATGACCAAGATATTGAGAGAGAACGTAGGGCATTGTCGGTCCGGGGTAATATGTTGGCACATAGATTTGCTAGATGTACAAGAGAAATTAAAATAACACTTTTTAAAGCTTATTGCCAAAACCTCTATTCTGGCAGTCTATGGGCAAACTTTACACAACGGGCCTACAGTTCCTTACGTATTCAATACAATAATGTATTTAGAGCTCTATTCTGGCTTCCTCGACATTGCAGTGCTTCAGCTATGTTTGCTGATGCTGTAGTTAATGACTTTTATGCTATTATGCGCAAAAAGGTAGCGTCATTAGTACGGCGTGTTCGAGAAAGCTCGAATAAAATTTTGAATTTAATTAGTGAAAGAATGGATTCAGACTTGTACAGGAGATTCACTGAACTACATGTTCTGAGAACTTAATAATAATAAATAAATAAATATTAATTATGTAATACTAACATAGAATAAGTTAAATTGTATACTAAAAATATGGACTATTATTGTCTGAAAATAAATGAATTATTATTATTATTATATACATTATCCTTATTTTTCACGTTAAAACTGGTAGACTATGACTAATCAACTCCGAATCGTCCGTAGATTATTATAAGCTATTAATTTTTTTTATTCTTTTTATTCCTATATTAACCAATGAAACGGGAAAATAACAGAAGTCAGACTCTGACAGTAATATAAGATATAAGAACTTAAATAAGCTTAAAAATAATTATGTGATTTAATTATACAAAGAGATTATAAGGCGCAAAATTCGGCCTCACATGGAGTACTGCTCTCACCTCTGGACGGGTGCTCCCCAGTACCAGCTTCTTCCATTTGACCGCATTCAACGTAGAGCGGCCCGAGTTATCGACGATCAAGCCCTTTCCGATCTCCTTGATCCTTTGGCTTTGCGTAGAGATGTTGGATCACTCTGCATCTTCTACCGAATTTTTCACGGGGAATGTTCCGAGGAATTGTTCGGATTAATCCCGGCTGCTGAATTTCACCTTCGGACATCTCGCTAAAATTCTAAGTTTCACCCGCACCACCTTGATGTCCGAAAATCCACAACAGCGCGATTTCTCAGACATTTTCTGCCTCGCACAACCACTTTGTGGAACCAGCTTTCGCCGGCGGTTTTTCCGAACCGATACGACATGGGAACCTTCAAGAAAAGAGCGTACTCCTTTCTTAAAGGCAACGCACCTGCAAGACACCTGGTGTTGTAGTTGTCCATGGGCGGTGGTAGTCACTTTCCATCAGGTGAGCCTCCTGATCGTTTGCCACATATGCCATAAAAAAAAATCAGCTATTAAGTTTTTACCCGGTTCATCTCGGTAGAATTATATTCCAAATAAAATTTAATTTATTTTCAACCGACTTCCAAAAGGAGGAGGTTATCAATTCGTCTGTATTTTTTTTTTTTTTTTTTTTTTTTTTTTTTTTGTGTTTGTTACCTCATAACTTTTTACTGGGTGGACCGATTTTGATATTTTTTTTTTGTTTGAAAGGTAGTGCTTTCCGTGGGGTCCCATTTTTTTATTTTTTTTTCCGATGATTGTATCCATGTGAAAACGACATAAGTCTTAAATTTGCATTACGTGTATGCGCGACAAATAGGTGAATAACTGAAAATCACGTTAACCAATTTTGATAATTCTTTTTTTATTATAAAATATATACTTCAAGGGTAATTTGGTGATAGTTTGGTAAGGTTCTGAGCACAGGATCCATGACAAAGAAACGGAACGGAAGGGAACGGAACAATTCTGAGGAGCACGTTTGCGATACTCGGTCGAATCTTTTATTTATAGGTTATTTGGATATTTGAGTCACCTTCCGTAATGTGGTTATGTTTATGTAATTATCATAGTCGAATATTATAATCAACTAGCTACCCACCCCGGCTTCGCACGGGTGCAATACTGATACTAAATATACTACAGAATTTGTTTATATACGACATCACATCGCAAACTTCTAAAATTATCAGTGTTTCTTTACTATATTGTTCATGTATTATATACACAAACCTTCCCCTTAAATCACACTATCTTTTAAAAAAAACCGCATCAAAATCCGTTGCGTAGATTTAAAGATATAGGGACAGAGAAAGCGACTTTGTTTTATACTATGTAGTGATGGAACTCCTATACGGCTCGCAGTTAGGGTGCGATATGGGGCAGAATTTCTTACTATCTTTAATCAAATTTTGTGTATATGATGTGATGTCATATGATGTACGAAATATAGTTGGTCTTTTTCAAAGTTTTTTTGCTGAGTTCGATTACAACTCTTTCGAGGGATCCTTCTAGTTTACGCCGCGTGACGTATTAAATCCGCATTTTCGAAAGTCTATTTTTGCTTTATTCGCAAGTTTCCTTTGAAATTGTCCTCGAAGTAGTTTCTGACTCATATAAACGGAACGCTTAATCTATCCGTATTAAAAAAAAAATAGTTAGTCAACATCAGCTTCACTTAAAATCAAAAAATAAATAAAATTTTAACAAAAAGAAAAACCGACTTCAAACAAAACACTATTTTAAAACAAATGAATATGCACGAAAAAGTAATAAAAATAATTGCGTATTCAACGTATTTTTTACAGTCTTCCTAAGTTAAATGAAATGAAAAATATTAGACTACTTAAAAGTCGATTAACGATTATATCATGTAGTTATAATTATTGTTATATTTGGAGTCGGTGTCAGCCAATTAAACCCTACAGTATATCTATCAAAAAACAATACGAGAATACTTTAACAAATATGTTTTTTACAAATTACCTTTTACACAATAATATACTGGATCAATCAAGGGGCTCGTATCGCTTCTTTCTTTTGATTGTTGGGGCAAGGGCACCGTGGCTGACACCGGCTCCGAATATACCAATAACTATAACTACATGATATAATCGTTAATCGACTTTTAAGTAGTCTAATATTTTTCATTTCATTTAACTTAGGAAGACTCTAAAAAATATGTTGAATACGCAATTATTTTTATTACTTTTTCGTGCATATTCATTTGTTTTAAAATAGTGTTTTGTTTGAAGTCGGTTTTTCTTTTTGTTAAAATTTTATTTATTAATATTATATATAATTTATATTTTTATTATGGGAGCAAAGTTATTTAATATGATAGTATTTATATTATAAAATAGTGTGACACAGAAGATATGAAATTGAAGATGTGAATATTACTGACTAATAAATATTATTATTTATTAATAGTCAGTTAAATCAGTTAGACGATCATAATATCGAAATTCGTGAGCAGTTCGAATACGTGTAACGTAGCCAAAGATTATATGTGTAATGTATCTTTTAATGTGCTATATTTGTGTTTATAATTTACGCCCTACTCGATGGGGACGGAAAACGTTGAGAGCAAACCGGAACTCGCTACATTTGTATCAACAAATTCACATTAGAGCAGCGTGGTGGAATAAGCTTAAAATCCTCTCAAAATCGGCGAGGTTTAAGACCCTGAGACATTAAGGCTGTTAATTTAAGCAATTTTCACTAATTTTATTACTATTTAAATAACCACTCTTAATAGCTGCAGGTAATTTGACAAATATTTTATCAATTTATCTTTAAACGCAAATTTACAACTACTTTGCGGTCGCGCCTTCGCTCGCGTTTTAGGTTTTGGTTGTCAGATATTAGACAAGTAAAGTACCCGATGTCCTTCCTTAAAGTACAAATCTTGCTTCGTATCATTTCATAAAATATGGTTCCGTGCAAGAGCAACAAACAAACAGACAGAGCTACTGTTGCACTTATATAATATCAGAAGCTATAGTATATATTTATTTTTTATTTTATGGAATAGGTTGGTGGACGAGCATATGAGCCACCTGATGGTAAGTGGCCATCATTACCCATAGACAATGACGCTGTAAGAAATATTAACTATTCCTTACATCGTCAATGCGCCACCAACCTTGGGAACTAAGATGCTATATGTTCCTTGTGCGCTGGCTCACTCACCCTTCAAATCGGAACACAATAACACTGCGTATTGTTGTTTAGCGTAGGTAGAATATCTGATGAGTGGGTGGTACCTACCCAGGCGGGCTTGCACAAAACACTACCGCCAAGAGATATATATATTCTCTTATAAGATCAATTTCTCACTACCAAATATGCATTAGAAATAAATCAACAATTTTAATTGTATTTGTCATGTTTACTATTGGCGATAATAAAATTTAGATATAAGCTGTTACGGTTTTTTTTCGTACAGTTGTTTAAGATAACACGTAACGCTAACAGTTTTTGCAGTGTACGCCAAAATACTTCGAAGACGGCAGACGGCTTTTCATAACTACTTAAAACATATCGTTATTTTTATGGACAATTAACACAGTATATTTATAAATAATACCATATGTGTTAGCGTTTATATGCTAAATTATTGTAAAGTTTCACGAAAATTTATTCCGTATCTAGTTTTTGTGTGAAAGAGTAGTAACATCCATAGATTCATAATATAAGTAATTATAAACAAACAAATGTTATCGATTAATTTTCATATGTATTTGAAAACTATCAATATTACTTAGTAAACGTCAAAGATATTAAATATATCTAGTTCTATATACAAATATGAAGTCTATTCAAGTTTACACTTTAGACATCAACTCAAATAACATTTCTAAAGTGTTTGTGCGCGGCCATATTTATTAATTAACAAATGTGTAATGACAGAATTCAGGCCCGTTTGATAAGTGTAATTTAATATTTATTTACCTATTTTATTAGAGAACATCATTCAAGAGTACTTAAAATATTGAACCGTGATCGGTTCATGATTATGGGCCTAAAATTGGATATTTTGGTAGCGTAAATTTGAATTCGCTTCTAAATCAAAAAAAATAATAATAATTAAATTTGATACGATGTTTAATCTGATACTTTAGACCGTTGCTATTAATTAATTTCAAGCGTGGCCCGAATCATTGAAATGTTTCAATCGAGAGCCTGGAAAAACATAATTGAAAGTTCGACCTGGCGTGCCATCCCCAAAACTCTCTTGATACCTGTGTTTCAGAGCTCATTAGATGAGTAAATTCGAACGATTTTAAAAACGGTCCTATCAGCTACAATTAAAGACAGAGAAATTTCGTCTTAAATTTTCGCGATTATTACACATTTAAATAAAACTAATTATAACGGATGAATCGCGTATATTAATTATTTTTAAACATCCCGACGTTTCGAGCACTTTGCAGTGTTCGTGGTCACGGGTAGACTAAGATGACATTTGTCTATTTGAAGAACAAAGGAAATATTATTAACAACTACCGCCAACGATTTCTCAATTGATGTCTTGAGTAACGTTCCGGTTGCACGCAGAAGGCACTAACTGTATCTTTAGGTCTTGCAGTCTGTTGGATTTGGGATTTTAAATTTTTAATAAGTGGATCCCAGGTGTTAGAAAGTCTCCAACCATCTTCTCTATTGAAGTTCGGATGTTTTTGAATTTCAATAGCCTCGCGTATCATTCTAGGAATGAATCTGTGTTCTCTAGCGAGGATCTGTGGTTTATCAAATCGGATAAAATGGTTAGGTTTATCCAGAGCATGTTCACAGACTGCAGACTTTGAAGAACGCCTATTTTTGACATCTCCTATATGTTCCTTGACCCTGGTACCGATGCTTCTCTTTGTTTGGCCTATGTAAGATAAACCACACTCACATTCGAGTTTATATACTCCTGCAGTTTGTAAAGGGATATTACTCTTGATAGGTCTCAAGAACTGGCTCACTTTCTTATGAGGCTTGTAAACGGTTTTAATCGAAGCTCGCTTCAAGATGTTGCCAATCCTGTCTGTAACTCCTTTCACATACGGTAGAAATGCAGGTTGTCGCTCAACTGTGGGTGGCTTGGTACGGCTTCTGCGATGCTGGCGAGGCACGGGCAGCTTGTTCTGGTGGAGTGCAAGCTTGACCTGACGTAGCTCGTCCTCTAGGTGTTCAGCATCGCAGAGATGGTGGGCTCTCTGAAACAAAGATTTGCCAACGGTAGCTAACTGACTAGGGTGGTGGTGCGAGTCACCATTGAGGTATTTGTTGGTGTGTGTGGGTTTCCTATAAACTGTGTGACTTAATGTATTATCAGGATTCTTGATAATAAGGATATCAAGGAAAGCTAAAGAATTATTTGCCTCTAATTCCATAGTAAATTGAATGTTTTTATTTATAGAATTAAGATGTACTAAAAATGCAGATGTCAGATCACTAGGTAATATTGTGAAAGTGTCATCTACGTACCGTTTATAAAACCTAGGTGTTATAGGTCCGGAGCGAAGAGCCCTCTCCTCCAGGTCTTCCATGAATAAATCGGCGACCACGGGGGATACTGGAGAACCCATGGCTACCCCGTCAACTTGTACATAGAATTCATCATTCCACAATAAATAACCTGATAATGTTGTCTTAAATTTTCGCGATTATTACACATTTAAATAAAACTAATTATAACGGATGAATCGCGTATATTAATTATTTTTAAACATCCCGACGTTTCGAGCACTTTGCAGTGTTCGTGGTCACGGGTAGACTAAGATGACATTTGTCTATTTGAAGAACAAAGGAAATATTATTAACAACTACCGCCAACGATTTCTCAATTGATATCTTGAGTAACGTTCCGGTTGCACGCAGAAGGCACTAACTGTATCTTTAGGTCTTGCAGTCTGTTGGATTTGGGATTTTTAAATTTTTAATAAGTGGATCCCAGGTGTTAGAAAGTCTCCAACCATCTTCTCTATTGAAATTCGGATGTTTTTGAATTTCAATAGCCTCGCGTATCATTCTAGGAATGAATCTGTGTTCTCTAGCGAGGATCTGTGGTTTATCAAATCGGATAAAATGGTTAGGTTTATCCAGAGCATGTTCACAGACTGCAGACTTTGAAGAACGCCTATTTTTGACATCTCCTATATGTTCCTTGACCCTGGTACCGATGCTTCTCTTTGTTTGGCCTATGTAAGATAAACCACACTCACATTCGAGTTTATATACTCCTGCAGTTTGCAAAGGGATATTACTTTTGATAGGTCTCAAGAACTGGCTCACTTTCTTATGAGGCTTGTAAACGGTTTTAATCGAAGCTCGCTTCAAGATGTTGCCAATCCTGTCTGTAACTCCTTTCACATATGGTAGAAATGCAGGTTGTCGCTCAACTGTGGGTGGCTTGATACGGCTTCTGCGATGCTGGCGAGGCACGGGCAGCTTGTTCTGATGGAGTGCAAGCTTGACCTGACGTAGCTCGTCCTCTAGGTGTTCAGCATCGCAGAGATGGTGGGCTCTCTGAAACAAAGATTTGCCAACGGTAGCTAACTGACTAGGGTGGTGGTGCGAGTCACCATTGAGGTATTTGTTGGTGTGTGTGGGTTTCCTATAAACTGTGTGACTTAATGTATTATCAGGATTCTTGATAATAAGGATATCAAGGAAAGCTAAAGAATTATTTGCCTCTAATTCCATAGTAAATTGAATGTTTTTATTTATAGAATTAAGATGTACTAAAAATGCAGATGTCAGATCACTAGGTAATATTGTGAAAGTGTCATCTACGTACCGTTTATAAAACCTAGGTGTTATTGGTCCGGAGCGAAGAGCCCTCTCCTCCAGGTCTTCCATGAATAAATCGGCGACCACGGGGGATACTGGAGAACCCATGGCTACCCCGTCAACTTGTACATAGAATTCATCATTCCACAATAAATAACCTGATGTGAGGCAGTGATGTAACAGCTCTGCATATTCAATAGGCATGTTGTGTGTCTGTAGCTTCCTCTTAACAATTTCGATGCAGTCTTGTATGGGTAAGCATGTAAACAATGACTGGACATCAAAACTAACCATTTTCTCGTTGTTGGTTAATTTAAGGTCTTTGATTTCACCAACAAACTGGTAAGAATCCTTGACATACGCCGCAGTGTGTCCTCGGAGGGGTGATAATATCCTTGCTATGTGTTGAGCCAATCTATATGTTGGTGTATCGATTTGGCTTACAATAGGACGCAGCGGAGCACCAGTTTTATGGATCTTAGGTAACCCATACAGTTTTGGCGGCTTTGCACATGTAGGCACGAGTGATTTTTTTGTCCAGATTTAATTTCTCTTGATGTTTTGATATTAACGCGGATGTCTTTTTAAGAATATTATTTGTAGGATCTTTATTTACTTTTTTATAAGTTTTAACATCCGATAGAATCGCGGAAATTTTCTGGTTATAATCACACGTATCCATCACAACGGTCGCGTTTCCCTTATCTGCTCGGAGGACTGTAATGTCTTTATTGTTGCGTAGGTTCTTCAGTGCAATAGATTCATCACGAGTAAGGTTTCTTTTCGGTGGCCGGCTTCGACGTAAAACACTCGAGATGTCCTGTCGAATAGCTTCCGAGTCTTCTTTTGTGATGTTATTTTTGAAAAGACACTCCTCCACATTGCAAATAATGTCTTCAAACGGTATTTTGGATGGAGCCGGTGCAAAATTTAAGCCTTTATTTAATACCGCAACAGTCGATTCATCTAAACTTTGTTTTGACAGATTGACAAGTGACGTACGCGCAGGTTTTTGAATTTCCCCGGTGTTGCCATTATTGAAGTTGTTATAATTTGATTTTACCCCGCTGAGTTTTTTGAACTTTTCTATTTGTTTTAATTTTAAGTTATTATATTTTGTAGCGGCTCGTTTATTGGTAAAATCGTTGCATTTTTGCCAATCTGTTTTTGATAATCGCGACTCGAGTTCTTTGCTTAGGTTGTCAATTTGATCCGTTAACCGTCGCGCGTCAAATCGATGTTCTCGGATGAGTTGTAATAATAATTTCTTACTTGCCTGATTGAGTATTTTATCACCATGCCTTATGTCCTTCTTAGGTGCGATCCTTACACAAACCGGAATAAGATTATGGTCACGGCATCTTTTCAGGAAGTTCATGGACGTTACGAATCGGGCATGTTTGACTTTTAGGTACTCCAACCGGCGAATTTGATTTGATGTTTCCAGTCCGTACTGGTTCACATAATGTTGTCTTAAATTTTCGCGATTATTACACATTTAAATAAAACTAATTATAACGGATGAATCGCGTATATTAATTATTTTTAAACATCCCGACGTTTCGAGCACTTTGCAGTGTTCGTGGTCACGGGTAGACTAAGATGACATTTGTCTATTTGAAGAACAAAGGAAATATTATTAACAACTACCGCCAACGATTTCTCAATTGATGTCTTGAGTAACGTTCCGGTTGCACGCAGAAGGCACTAACTGTATCTTTAGGTCTTGCAGTCTGTTGGATTTGGGATTTTAAATTTTTAATAAGTGGATCCCAGGTGTTAGAAAGTCTCCAACCATCTTCTCTATTGAAGTTCGGATGTTTTTGAATTTCAATAGCCTCGCGTATCATTCTAGGAATGAATCTGTGTTCTCTAGCGAGGATCTGTGGTTTATCAAATCGGATAAAATGGTTAGGTTTATCCAGAGCATGTTCACAGACTGCAGACTTTGAAGAACGCCTATTTTTGACATCTCCTATATGTTCCTTGACCCTGGTACCGATGCTTCTCTTTGTTTGGCCTATGTAAGATAAACCACACTCACATTCGAGTTTATATACTCCTGCAGTTTGTAAAGGGATATTACTCTTGATAGGTCTCAAGAACTGGCTCACTTTCTTATGAGGCTTGTAAACGGTTTTAATCGAAGCTCGCTTCAAGATGTTGCCAATCCTGTCTGTAACTCCTTTCACATACGGTAGAAATGCAGGTTGTCGCTCAACTGTGGGTGGCTTGGTACGGCTTCTGCGATGCTGGCGAGGCACGGGCAGCTTGTTCTGGTGGAGTGCAAGCTTGACCTGACGTAGCTCGTCCTCTAGGTGTTCAGCATCGCAGAGATGGTGGGCTCTCTGAAACAAAGATTTGCCAACGGTAGCTAACTGACTAGGGTGGTGGTGCGAGTCACCATTGAGGTATTTGTTGGTGTGTGTGGGTTTCCTATAAACTGTGTGACTTAATGTATTATCAGGATTCTTGATAATAAGGATATCAAGGAAAGCTAAAGAATTATTTGCCTCTAATTCCATAGTAAATTGAATGTTTTTATTTATAGAATTAAGATGTACTAAAAATGCAGATGTCAGATCACTAGGTAATATTGTGAAAGTGTCATCTACGTACCGTTTATAAAACCTAGGTGTTATAGGTCCGGAGCGAAGAGCCCTCTCCTCCAGGTCTTCCATGAATAAATCGGCGACCACGGGGGATACTGGAGAACCCATGGCTACCCCGTCAACTTGTACATAGAATTCATCATTCCACAATAAATAACCTGATGTGAGGCAGTGATGTAACAGCTCTGCATATTCAATAGGCATGTTGTATGTCTGTAGCTTCCTCTTAACAATTTCGATGCAGTCTTGTATGGGTAAGCATGTAAACAATGACTGGACATCAAAACTAACCATTTTCTCGTTGTTGGTTAATTTAAGGTCTTTGATTTCACCAACAAACTGGTAAGAATCCTTGACATACGCCGCAGTGTGTCCTCGGAGGGGTGATAATATCCTTGCTATGTGTTGAGCCAATCTATATGTTGGTGTATCGATTTGGCTTACAATAGGACGCAGCGGAGCACCAGTTTTATGGATCTTAGGTAACCCATACAGTTTTGGCGGCTTTGCACATGTAGGCACGAGTGATTTTTTGTCCAGATTTAATTTCTCTTGATGTTTTGATATTAACGCGGATGTCTTTTTAAGAATATTATTTGTAGGATCTTTATTTACTTTTTTATAAGTTTTAACATCCGATAGAATCGCGGAAATTTTCTTCCTTATTATCAAGAATCCTGATAATACATTAAGTCACACAGTTTATAGGAAACCCACACACACCAACAAATACCTCAATGGTGACTCGCACCACCACCCTAGTCAGTTAGCTACCGTTGGCAAATCTTTGTTTCAGAGAGCCCACCATCTCTGCGATGCTGAACACCTAGAGGACGAGCTACGTCAGGTCAAGCTTGCACTCCACCAGAACAAGCTGCCCGTGCCTCGCCAGCATCGCAGAAGCCGTACCAAGCCACCCACAGTTGAGCGACAACCTGCATTTCTACCGTATGTGAAAGGAGTTACAGACAGGATTGGCAACATCTTGAAGCGAGCTTCGATTAAAACCGTTTACAAGCCTCATAAGAAAGTGAGCCAGTTCTTGAGACCTATCAAGAGTAATATCCCTTTACAAACTGCAGGAGTATATAAACTCGAATGTGAGTGTGGTTTATCTTACATAGGCCAAACAAAGAGAAGCATCGGTACCAGGGTCAAGGAACATATAGGAGATGTCAAAAATAGGCGTTCTTCAAAGTCTGCAGTCTGTGAACATGCTCTGGATAAACCTAACCATTTTATCCGATTTGATAAACCACAGATCCTCGCTAGAGAACACAGATTCATTCCTAGAATGATACGCGAGGCTATTGAAATTCAAAAACATCCGAACTTCAATAGAGAAGATGGTTGGAGACTTTCTAACACCTGGGATCCACTTATTAAAAATTTAAAATCCCAAATCCAACAGACTGCAAGACCTAAAGATACAGTTAGTGCCTTCTGCGTGCAACCGGAACGTTACTCAAGACATCAATTGAGAAATCGTTGGCGGTAGTTGTTAATAATATTTCCTTTGTTCTTCAAATAGACAAATGTCATCTTAGTCTACCCGTGACCACGAACACTGCAAAGTGCTCGAAACGTCGGGATGTTTAAAAATAATTAATATACGCGATTCATCCGTTATAATTAGTTTTATTTAAATGTGTAATAATCGCGAAAATTTAAGACAACATTATGTGAACCAGTACGGACTGGAAACATCAAATCAAATTCGCCGGTTGGAGTACCTAAAAGTCAAACATGCCCGATTCGTAACGTCCATGAACTTCCTGAAAAGATGCCGTGACCATAATCTTATTCCGGTTTGTGTAAGGATCGCACCTAAGAAGGACATAAGGCATGGTGATAAAATACTCAATCAGGCAAGTAAGAAATTATTATTACAACTCATCCGAGAACATCGATTTGACGCGCGACGGTTAACGGATCAAATTGACAACCTAAGCAAAGAACTCGAGTCGCGATTATCAAAAACAGATTGGCAAAAATGCAACGATTTTACCAATAAACGAGCCGCTACAAAATATAATAACTTAAAATTAAAACAAATAGAAAAGTTCAAAAAACTCAGCGGGGTAAAATCAAATTATAACAACTTCAATAATGGCAACACCGGGGAAATTCAAAAACCTGCGCGTACGTCACTTGTCAATCTGTCAAAACAAAGTTTAGATGAATCGACTGTTGCGGTATTAAATAAAGGCTTAAATTTTGCACCGGCTCCATCCAAAATACCGTTTGAAGACATTATTTGCAATGTGGAGGAGTGTCTTTTCAAAAATAACATCACAAAAGAAGACTCGGAAGCTATTCGACAGGACATCTCGAGTGTTTTACGTCGAAGCCGGCCACCGAAAAGAAACCTTACTCGTGATGAATCTATTGCACTGAAGAACCTACGCAACAATAAAGACATTACAGTCCTCCGAGCAGATAAGGGAAACGCGACCGTTGTGATGGATACGTGTGATTATAACCAGAAAATTTCCGCGATTCTATCGGATGTTAAAACTTATAAAAAAGTAAATAAAGATCCTACAAATAATATTCTTAAAAAGACATCCGCGTTAATATCAAAACATCAAGAGAAATTAAATCTGGACAAAAAAATCACTCGTGCCTACATGTGCAAAGCCGCCAAAACTGTATGGGTTACCTAAGATCCATAAAACTGGTGCTCCGCTGCGTCCTATTGTAAGCCAAATCGATACACCAACATATAGATTGGCTCAACACATAGCAAGGATATTATCACCCCTCCGAGGACACACTGCGGCGTATGTCAAGGATTCTTACCAGTTTGTTGGTGAAATCAAAGACCTTAAATTAACCAACAACGAGAAAATGGTTAGTTTTGATGTCCAGTCATTGTTTACATGCTTACCCATACAAGACTGCATCGAAATTGTTAAGAGGAAGCTACAGACACACAACATGCCTATTGAATATGCAGAGCTGTTACATCACTGCCTCACATCAGGTTATTTATTGTGGAATGATGAATTCTATGTACAAGTTGACGGGGTAGCCATGGGTTCTCCAGTATCCCCCCTGGTCGCCGATTTATTCATGGAAGACCTGGAGGAGAGGGCTCTTCGCTCCGGACCTATAACACCTAGGTTTTATAAACGGTACGTAGATGACACTTTCACAATATTACCTAGTGATCTGACATCTGCATTTTTAGTACATCTTAATTCTATAAATAAAAACATTCAATTTACTATGGAATTAGAGGCAAATAATTCTTTAGCTTTCCTTGATATCCTTATTATCAAGAATCCTGATAATACATTAAGTCACACAGTTTATAGGAAACCCACACACACCAACAAATACCTCAATGGTGACTCGCACCACCACCCTAGTCAGTTAGCTACCGTTGGCAAATCTTTGTTTCAGAGAGCCCACCATCTCTGCGATGCTGAACACCTAGAGGACGAGCTACGTCAGGTCAAGCTTGCACTCCACCAGAACAAGCTGCCCGTGCCTCGCCAGCATCGCAGAAGCCGTACCAAGCCACCCACAGTTGAGCGACAACCTGCATTTCTACCGTATGTGAAAGGAGTTACAGACAGGATTGGCAACATCTTGAAGCGAGCTTCGATTAAAACCGTTTACAAGCCTCATAAGAAAGTGAGCCAGTTCTTGAGACCTATCAAGAGTAATATCCCTTTACAAACTGCAGGAGTATATAAACTCGAATGTGAGTGTGGTTTATCTTACATAGGCCAAACAAAGAGAAGCATCGGTACCAGGGTCAAGGAACATATAGGAGATGTCAAAAATAGGCGTTCTTCAAAGTCTGCAGTCTGTGAACATGCTCTGGATAAACCTAACCATTTTATCCGATTTGATAAACCACAGATCCTCGCTAGAGAACACAGATTCATTCCTAGAATGATACGCGAGGCTATTGAAATTCAAAAACATCCGAACTTCAATAGAGAAGATGGTTGGAGACTTTCTAACACCTGGGATCCACTTATTAAAAATTTAAAATCCCAAATCCAACAGACTGCAAGACCTAAAGATACAGTTAGTGCCTTCTGCGTGCAACCGGAACGTTACTCAAGACATCAATTGAGAAATCGTTGGCGGTAGTTGTTAATAATATTTCCTTTGTTCTTCAAATAGACAAATGTCATCTTAGTCTACCCGTGACCACGAACACTGCAAAGTGCTCGAAACGTCGGGATGTTTAAAAATAATTAATATACGCGATTCATCCGTTATAATTAGTTTTATTTACAGAGAAATTTCGTTTACGATGTTACTCTAACAAATGAACAATTCTTGACTGATTTATTATTTATTATAATATAATTATTATGTTGTATAAAAGTGCTTAAATTCTTTAATATTTTCTAAAATGAAAAAAATGCGTACTTCATTTTTTAAAAATCTAGGCTATTTTTGTACATAGTAAAGGGTTTTTCAATAAGTAATTGATAACTTTTTTCAAAATTAAATGAAAACCGTTTGAGATATTTAAAAAACTTTATTTTCAGGTTGAAGTACATTCAAGACATTTATGAATGGAGCTCGACTTCGCTCATATAATCACCGCGGGCATGTTTACTGTGGTTGATTCGTTGGACCCAATTTTCAATGACTCAGTCACACGTTTCGACCCAAACGGCTGCTATTTCGCGTTAAATGTTGGCCTTGAGCTCTACCAACGTCTTATAGACTTCTATAGACTTATTAGCGCAGACCAATAATTTGACCTTTGGGGCTACCCAAAGAAAAAAATCTAGAGGCCTTAAATCGCACGAACGAGCCGGCCAGTCGACTGGTCCATTTCTTGAGATAGCACGCTCATCAAACTTGTTCTTCAATAAATCGATTGTAACGTGTGCTGTGCGGCATGTGGCACCTTCCCGTTGAAATCACATATTGTCCAAGTCCATATATTCCAATTTGGGCCAAAAATTGGGGTTAACGCTCCTAAAGTAGCGGCCACCGACTCCGAATTCCTATAGTAAATTTGTATGATTTGCAGACGTTGGTCGTTCGTGTACTTCACCATGTTGAAAATGTTATGTCTACTGAATAAACTGACAGTCATAGTTTGATGTTAAAATGTTACTTGCTACTTCCACGAGTATAAAATTTATCTTATTTGATAATTATATAAAAAGTCTAGTTGTGACTCGTTTCTTCGGTCGCGTTTTAGATTTCAGCCATAAAAAAGATGGCTCCACCAGTCATCATAAATGCTTTAGTACATAAAAATAAAACAAAAATCTTTTTCAAACATCGTATATACGTCTCAGGCTACCGTCACCTAGATTATTTTTTCCTGTAAATAGCCTTGCCATATTACTTAACAAAGAGCTTATACATCTTCTATTCCTAGTTTTCTACTTTTCTACTTCCTTTAGATTATCTTAAAAATGAAACTAGTCTATCTTAATTGAAATGCGAAAGTAGCTTTGTCTGTTTCTCTGTTTATTGTTCTTTCGGTTATATAAAGGAACTGATTTCGTATGAGGCGAGATCGACCTCAAAGAAAGGACATAGGCTACTTTTTAATGCCTAATGCCTGACGATCAACACTCTAAAACACGGGCGGAGTCGTTTACGACAGTCAGTTGTAACGAAAAATAATGTTAGCTATTTATAAACGAAGCACAAGCAAACGAAAACGTACCTTAGTCATTGTAATTGAAAAATTATTAGCAAATATTTTCGCAGAGACTAACGAAATTTATTAATATGATAGCATTATCACATTTGAGAGATTATTATTGGTTCCGCTCACACTCACCCGGAATGCTATAAACATAATCGGCTTTCAAGTACATTCCGGTATCCTGTTACGGTAAAATTACAGAGTAATATTAATGCCACATTTTGGAAACGTGATAAAAGTTAACTGTGTTCTGTTGTTTTTTAAAGAGATTTATTTTTGGTTTGCATTAATCATTATTATTCAGTTAAGAATTATTAGGCTTCTTATAAAAATTGGCTTTATCTGAATGTGGAATATTTATATGCTGTCACCGAGTAGTACGAGTTGAGATGACCCGCTGGTTACAACGCTTGTCACGGTAGCATACGAAAGCGACGCGAGCGGTGCCCGTTGAAAAGACGATAAGGGTACCGATGGTTTGTAGAAGATAATCTGGTTTACTAGGACGAAATGGATCAATCTGATAACTGGCTAGTCCCACATAGCAGCCTCCCCCTCCACTTCACTTGGTGGAAACGAATAACTGCGTTTTCAAGCAAAAAAAAATGTGTTTACCACGCTTCCACTTTTGATTGCGTGATTCAACTCAACCAAGAACTACTGAATTTCCATGTGCTTAATCAGCCATAAGTGTTCCTGGTATGGTTAAAGCCTGGTTGAATTATCTTCAAAATTAAACTTCAAAAAATAATTAAGACCTTAGCCCTACAGTGGGACATTTATAGGCAATTAATTTTACTTTTTTTATTTGCAAGGTATGTTATGTACATACTTTATCTACTGGTATATTTTTTGAAGAACTTATCTAAAAACTTTTAATACAATAGTCAACTTATATAACATTTGAAATTGGTATGTCTCTATGGCAAAGTTTGGTTGAGAGATCATAAATCGTTGCAAGACAGTCTTGAATATTGTACGTGGTCAGACTCAATGTTTAATCGATGAATTTCAATTTATTTAATGTCGGTGAAATTTAGTAGTAAAATTTATTGGTTCAATACGGTAGTTAATAGCGTTTGAGAGTAATGGGTTTTTGACGTCGTACACTTTTGTTACTTACTTACTTATTTGTAAAATCAAACTCTCGGTTTCTAATGTATAGTCAGAGTAAGAAAACCTTCGTCAGTTTTCAAATTAACTTCTTTATCAAGTTTTAAAGACTTAGTACCTTTTGAATCTAAACATCAAATCATTGCGACGCAATGTGTCTTTCTCGTTCGGTAAAGCAGAATATCTCTTTTACTCGAGCACACGAAAATAGATCTTAAGGTGACGAACCTTTTCTTACCTCGACTATACAACAACGATTTCTTAAATAAATGTTCTTAGTATATTAAAATGATTATACGTGATATAATTAGATGTGTGTGACTAGTAGTGATTCCAAGGTACTACTTGTAATTGTATAAAATCAATCGCTATCATAGAATCTTATATCATTATATATAAGACTTATATCATTATATAAGTGACAATGCGTTTATCTCAAAAGTAAAATACATAATTGGACACGATATTGATAAAAGGCAACTCCTTCATTGTATTTTAGTGACAAAAAGTATTTTAAGGGGTAAGGAAATTATTTTGTAAGGTGCGACATTTCTGGATTTCTTTAACATTTTTTTCTATTCTTCATAATGTACAAAAGGTTAATCTTTTTGCGTTCTTACAATAAGATAATGAAAGAAAACGAAATTGCATTTAGCATTATGACTTTCATCAATTTCTTTAAGACCTCATATGTAATATATATTAGATTACATTTTTAGTATACAACTATTTGATAAAACAACAACTTAAAATCCATACACAAATTTCTTTTATCTGTAATGTAATCCGTTTGTATTATGCTATACAGATGAACCCAGTAAATGAAACCATACAAGTCAGTATAGTTTCTGAAAAAGTTGTGATCAAACTAACATACAAAAGGTTAATCTTTTTGCGTTCTAACAATAAGATAATGAAAGAAAACGAAATTGCATTTAGCCTTATGACTTTTAATACTTTTATCAATCTCTTTAAGACCTATAAATTGTCAAGTGCGTTCTTTAGAAAATTAACTAAACATGGAGGATCATTAATATACACAAAACAGAATATACATTGTAAAGAGCGAAAAGACATTGTGGATCTTTTAATAGAGCGCACTGTTGAACTGTCATGCGTGGAACTCGAACATACTATAGCTATGTGCATATACCGACCTCCACAATCGGATTTTAACCTTTTTGAATGTGTGATGGAGGACGCCCTTAAGCGAGTCTGTACTGGGCGAAAGAATATAGTTATTTGTGGAGATTTTAACATTGACATTTTAGTGCAATCTTCCATAAGTACTAGGTTCATAAATTTATTTCAATCTTATAAACTAAATAACATATTTTGTGAACCTACAAGAATATCAGCGACTTCCGTAACCTGCATAGATAACGTGTTTTGTAGTTGTGAGGCCGTTAATAAGAAAATCTTATCAAACCTTACATCAGATCACTTTGGCCAAATGGTGTCAATAGGTATAAAAAAAAATCAAAAGAAACGAAAAATCACTTGTAGGCCAATTACTGTAAAAGGTTTAATCAACTTTAATAATGCTTTACACTGTAGCCTTCCAAAATTGAATCTCAGCTCAAATGATCCCAACTCTTTATATAATTCTCTTTTACAAGTAATTAATAACGAATTCAATAAAATATTTCAGTTAAAAACCTTTTATCAAAACAATGAAATGCAGTTCTCAGACTGGGCCACTACCGGTATCTATATAAGTCGAAATAAATTGTATGAGCTATATGAACTTAAGAAATATAATCGTGATTGTAAATTTATCAATTTTGTTAAAAAATATTCCAAGTTATTTAAACAAGTTTGTCAAACAGCTCGTTCGTTGCATATTAAAAATAAAATCTTAAAATCTAATAATAAAATGAAAACTACTTGGGATATTATAAGTTCGGAAACAGGTAGGTTGAAGTTTGATGCAGGGCAGTTATCCCTTAGTATAAAAGGCAAAATTGTAGGCAAAGATCTAGATGTGGCCAATGAATTCGAAGAATAGTTCTCTAATATTCCTCTGAATATTACTAAAGGACTTAATGCGTCTCCTAATGACGCTTTAGACCTACTCAAATGTTATGTTCCCCAGTATTAAGTAAAATTTTTGAGAAAGTCATGCTTAATCAATTGCTATTATACTTTAACTCGAATAAGCTATTGCATTCTCAACAGTTTGGTTTTACTAAGGGTCGCTCGACTGCTGATAGCATTTGTTAAGCACATTTATGATGCGTGGGAAAAGTCACAAAACGCTATTGGAGTTTTTTGTGATTTATCAAAAGCTTTCGATTGCGTTAGGCATGATATTCTCCTAGAAAAGCTTAAATATTATGGTATCAGGGGCCCTGCATTGAAATTAATTTCCTCCTACCTTAGTGAAAGAGTTTTGAAGGTTGTGGTTAATGGTGCAAAATCAAATGGCGCTGTGGCGCAAATGGGTGTAACACAGGGTTCAATTTTGGGACCTCTCTTGTTCTTAATATATATAAATGATTTACCTTATTTCGTAAAAAATACTTGCGATATTGTACTGTTTGCAGATGATACATCCCTCATTTTTAAACTTGATAGAAAAATAAACAACTATGACGTTGTAAGCAGTGCTCTATCGCGGGTTCTTGGTTGGTTTGACATAAATAATTTAGTACTAAATGCTAAAAAGACTAAATGTGTTTTGTTTTCCTTGCCAAATGTCAAATCAAATCCTTCTGCAATAACTTTGAAAAATGAAAGGCTTGAGTTTGTTGAGTCGACGGTCTTTTTAGGGATAACCCTTGACTCCAAACTGCAGTGGCGCACCCATTTGTATGCCCTGGCAAGAAAACTAAGTAGTGCCATTTATGCAATAAAAATAATTAGAAAACTTACGGACATAATTACTGCTAGACTAGTTTATTTTAGTAATTTTCACAGTATTATGTCATATGGAATGTTGTTATGGGGTAATGCAGCAGAGATTGAATAACATAATAAAAAACAATATATTTATGATAATATAATCTTTATACAAAAGAATATTAAAAATTATTCTATCAATGCTGATGTACATACTATTAATACAAGAAATAAGAATAAACTTGTAACCCCCAGTTTCCGTTTGCATACGGTAAATAGAACGTTTTTGGGCAATGGTATACGCATATATAATAAGATACCGGAAAATATAATCAATTTACCATTTTCAAAATTTAAAAATATTATTAAGACTAAATTAATAAATAAATCATACTATTCATTAAAAGAGTACTTTTTAGAAAGAAACGCCTGGAGTTAGGCTCGGGTTCCATCATAGGACGCTAGTTACTGTCAATAACAGCATTGTAAATGTGTTTATTTGAAAAGAGCAACTATGCGAGTTTCTTGCCGTTTCTTCTCGCTAGAAGCTGCTTTCCGAAACGGTGGTAGTATTTGATTATTGACGATTCAAAAACGCTTCATTGTGAAGTTTACTTGAATAAAATTGATTTGATTTGATTTGATTTGACCTATGTAATAAAAATTAGATTACATTTTTAGTATACAATTATTTGATAAAACAACAACTTAAAATCCATACACAAATTTCTTATATCTGTAATGTAATCCGTTTGTTTTGTGCTATACAGGAGAACCTAGTAAAAGAAACGATACAAGGAAGTACAGCTTCTGAAAAAGTTGTGATCAAACTAACATGCAAACGTTAGTAGTCACCACCACCGACGGTATTATTCACTTAGACGGTAAGCGGTTACATTAAGGAGAAGCTCTGGCACTTGTGAGTATTAAGTTAGGCAGTCAATTGACGCAAAAAAGGGAATATATTTTATTCATGAAATATCCTCATTCATCAGCGACGGAGTATGATTCACGGATTTTGTTTCTATATTAAGTTATTCTACGCTGCTTAAATGCGTTTTAGCTGTGAACGAAGCTATTTTTTTATTATTTTGAGTAACTTTTTGCACTTGATGAGTCAAATATATACACGTAATATGTAATACTGTACTAAAAGGTAAATAGGAAAATACGATTGGCAGCGGCAGCGGAGCCGAGATGTCCCAGTAGTTAGAACGCATGCATCTTAACCGATGATTGCGGATTCAAACCCAGGCAAGAACGACTGAATTTTCATGTGCTTAATTTATTAAAAACAGACAATCCAATGTTATTATATGTATAGATAGTATTTTTGGAGCATATATTTTTTTCTGTGAGAAATAGATTCACGTCTAGTATAACCGATTATAAAATACGATAACAAAACTCATCCTGTTATCTTATATTGATGTTAGCCGTTTGTATAATAACATCAATCTTTCTTATTCGTTTTTCCTCCTTATGGGAAATTATATCCAATAATAATTTTCCGCACAGTGTGTTTCCAAATAACGTATCTAATATCATAAAAATATAAGTGGCAATTACGAGGGGTAGGTGTAATTAATAAAATATTAATCTATTGTATTTATTAACATTTTCTAAGGTAATTTTTATATTAGTACCGTAACTATTTGGCAGCAAGTCACTTATTAATTTCTGTGAGTGCTTTTGAAAGTAATGAGCAATCATTCATTATATCGTTGTTCTTATGTCTAATCAAATATTATACGAACACAATTTTAGATGTCATGAAAAAAACATTTTCTTTTGTTACTGTTGTTTAGTAGTAGTTTGACGACCTCCGTGGTCGAGTGGTGTTTACACCGGTTTTTACGGGTACGCCGCTCCGAGGTCCCGGGTTCGATTCCCGGCCGAGTCAATGTAGATGTATTATCATTAGTTTTCTATGTTGTCTTGGGTCTGGGTGTTTGTGGTACCGTCGTTACTGATTTTCCATAACACAAGTGCTTTAGCATACATTATCCCAATGATCTGATCCCAATGTAAGTAACATTGGGATCAGAGTAATGTATGTGATGTTGTCTCATATTTATTATTATTATTTTTATAGTAGTATAGTAGTAGGTATAAATAATATAATTGTGCGTACTAATTCCAAATTGCTATAAGATATAGATAATAAATATCTTTTAATAGGTTATAATTGACTATATAATTTAAAAAGTAAGTACTGAGTTTCTAGCGGAGACTTCTTACTTATATATATATTGATTTATTTTTAAATATATAAATAATATTATTATGCATTAACGAACATATATCGGGGGTTACCTATTTGACTAATAATAATTCATAGTTAACTAAATGAAACAACGCTTGATGCGTTATTAATACAAATTATTTTTGTATTTTTTTTTTCCAATTTCAAGTGGTAGTATATTTTTACAAATGTTTCGCAGTTGCGTAAAAGCAACTCGTTTAATTTTTTTACTATCGGTTCAATATAAAATTTTAATCAAGTTTCATTTCGGTTCGGCCAGCTGGATTACATGAACAATACTGTTACGGTACATCAATCTGTTTGTATTTTTACTTGTGAAATAAAATAGGGAGAAGTTTGCATAAAGATTATGAATTAATAAAAAAATATTCAATAGAGAGTGTGTTTACTGTACTGATCATATAATTATATACTTTAGTCATAATACATACTCAATTCCTCTCAATTAGTCCTCAATGAGATTCCTAAAGTTAAAATTCTCGTCTCGTCCATATAACTAAGATTAGATCAGCAACAGGATCGCTGTAAACATTCAGTTGATATAATAACGTGTTATTTATTTATCGAAACTAGAATTTTATGAAGACCTCCGTGGTCGAGTGGTGTGTACACCGGTTTTCATGGGTACGCCACTCTGAGGTCCCGGGTTCGATTCCTGGCCGAGTCGATATAGATTACCATTAGTTTTCTATGTTGTCTTGGGTCTGGGTGTTTGTGGTACCGTCGTTACTTCTGATTTCCATAACACAAGTGCTTCAGCTACTTACATTGGGATCAGAGTAATGTATGTGATGTTGTCTCATATTTATTTATTTATTTATTTATTTATGAGTTGATTCAATGTACAGTTTTTATAATTAACCAGCAAATAAAATATACAAATAATAATCAACGAGATGTTAGGGAGATATTGAATTATTAGCACCAATTTACTTTTTACGTTCTACCTTAATTAATTAAAAGTTTCATTTTTATTCCAGGGTATAATCGAAGCGTTCAGGTGGGTGTTGGAAATTGACCATTATTTAGAACGGTATAAGTTACGAGCTTAGTTAATTAGGTACGGGTAAAAGGTAGGTTTGAAAAAATTAGCTAACTTTTCTATACCTAAAATAATCAGTTTTGGGCAAAATAAGGTTCAAGGATATTTTTTCCTGTAATTTCCGCAGAGGTAATTAATATCCGAGTTGGCGTTTGCCTATATATTAGGCTATCGACTTGAGATTGCACTGCATTGAGGGACTATGTGGTGTACTTATTTTTTTTTATGAAATAAGTTGGCGGACGAGCATATGGGCCATCTGATGGTATAATAATAATAATAATAATAATAATAAAGCTTTATTAATTCCATACACATACATACATAAATATAAAGAGAGTTTAACAAATATTCAATTAGTGGTAAAAATTAAGTTTAAATACATTATGACAATAGTTGAGTGAATAATAATTATATATTTCATTATCACAATTTCACATTCAATTGATTAGTATCTATCTATCATCTATTAAAAAAAAAAATAACTGTTGAACATTAAAATTAATTAATGAACATAAAATCATTATCAAATAGTAAAATTAATAATAGATATAAACTTATTTAATTTAACGATTGAGTACTAAAATCAATTAATAATAATAAAATTATTTATCACAATCAACTTTTGAACACAAAAATTAAAATAAATGAATGAATTATATTTCTTCCAGTTAAATCAATATTAATAAATCAGTTATTAAATATTAAAATAAATCAGTTGCTTGTAAATTATTTATGTATGGACCCCTTTCGGGTAAAAGCCTCCGCCAAAGAATGCTAAACGCCTCTGACTTTTGCTGTCTCAAAAAAAGTTTCAGACAGCTGACACCTGCCACCTGGTGCATAGTCGGCCTTTGCTTCTTTGGAGGGTAGTGGTCTAACTCTCCCGCGGTGACCAGCCGTACTGGGAGATAAGAAGGAGAAGGGCCTGTTTGTTGTTCCTATATTGTGTCTTCAGATGATGGGGTTACTGATGATCGAGCGTTTCTTCTTCCACGCATTACATCAAACGCATTAGCTTTTTTTTTATTCTTGAGGTTGCGAATTGTTTTCTGGGCTGTTGTAGGTTTGGTGAGGTCGATTCTTGTCTTTTACGCTTTTCAATGCTTGATGTACCTTCACTTTCTTTCACAATAAGCTTATCATACTTTATGACAGCAAAGTTGCCTCTATTCCTTTCTTGAACCAGTTTCGCTTGTAGTTTCCTCCTTTTCATTAAAACGTCCTTAGGGTAATCTTCGGAAATGTATCCATCTTTAAATTTCCTTTTATTTAACATTAATTCATTTTTTTTCCAGCCATTAATAAAAGATATGCGAATGGGTCTTGCTTTTTCTTGCTTTTTTCCTATTCTGTGTATGACGTCGATGTCTCTACTCTCCAGTGAAATGTTCAGATCCTTTTTTATTTTTTCAATGGTTGATGTCATAAGCTCCATTGACGATTCCTCGTTTTCTTTTAAACCATGAATAATAATATTATTTTTTCGTTTTATTTTTTCCATATTTGCTAATTTTTCTCTTAAGTTATTGTTTTCTGCTCTAAGTTCTTTTATTTCACTTATTAACGGTAGAAATTTATCATCCATCTTCGATACAATTTCTTTAGTTTGGTTGGTCATCTGATGGTAAGTGGTCACTATCACCCATTGACAATGACGCTGTAAGAAATATTAACTATTCCTTACATCGTTAATGCGCCACCAACCTTGGGAACTAAGATGCTATGTCCCTTGTGCCTGTAATGGAGAATGTTACTAGGTATGCCAAATCACTTGAATTTTTCTGTATGTATACAAATACACTAGTTTTTGTTTTAATCAAAAATACCTAGTAGTTTTGATTTTAAAGGCATTAAAAGTTTCGAAAAATATCGAGTCCCACAACAGCCGCGCCAGTGCTGTGACGTCATTTCACAACACGCCGCGCGGGAAGCGGACCGCTTAGTATCAGTTTTTATCATGACTCGGTTCCCTATCGAGATACGAAATTTTTTATGGAATACTTTTTTTTTGCTTTTTGTACGATCTACAATTAAGGTCATATACATTTTTCATGTATCGATCATCGTTATCGAGATTTCGATAAAAAAAAAACGAATTTTGGGAGAAAAAATAATTTTATGCTATTAAAATGAAAATCAAAATAACTTTATTCGAGTGGGCTTATACAAGGACTTTTAATTGAAGCTACCATCAGTTCGGAAAGTAGATTCTACCGAGAAGAACCGGCAAGAAACTCGGTAGTTACTCTTTTTCAACATTTAAAAAATATAATCATATTAGTTAAATACAATTATATATGTATGTAATGTATCTTGCCTGGACGTCAACAGGTATTAATTTCAAGCATTTTTATCATATACAAAATCTTGTATCGAATAATATGTATTTTTTATAAACGATTTGAATTTACGAAACGGCAAAGTTTCGTTTTTTCTCGTGAAAGGTATCGAAAAATGACTGTAATGAAACTTATAGAGTGTGTTCCGACCTACAAAATCGTAATAATTACACGTGGTCATTTTTGTCACACGTTTTTCGTCTTTTTACGGATTATCGCAGCACCTTTGCAAATAACTCTTAATCTTTCTTCATGATTATCCTTTTTTGTTCTTCGTAAAATTTCGCAAAAAGTATTTTGAAACCGGTATTTCAAAAGCACACCCTTAATTTTCTTTTATGAGAATTTCGTCTCCATACTTCTCTTGCAAATGTTTTTCAACCGTTCTGATGTCAGAAACGAAATCTCCATTTTTTTGGTTCATTAACTCGCTAATAGAAAATTGACATTAGTAGGAGTTTTCTTTCAAAAAGGAATAAATTGCCTCCATCGCCTCGTCTATTTTGTCGACCGAAGGTCGTCCTTTCTTATTCCCCTCCTCAGGTAGTGCATGATATAGATGAGAAATACATGTTCGATGGTATCAAGCTCTGCGACGAGATATACCATGAATACGCTATTGTAATCGATCTAATCGCTTCATAGCTTTTAGCAATTTTTTTTTTACATATTTTGGAACTATAAAAAACAACTTTTCCGGCGAGGCACAACACATGATTTCCTAGTATTTGGATTGGACATTTTTAAAAGCGCCGCGCCGTCGAAATTATATATAAATTATATAATCCATCCATCCATCCTTTCATCAGCCCATTTCCGTCCACTGCTGGACATAGGCCTCTCCAATTGCACGCCACTGAGATCGTTCTTGGGCTACTCGCATCCAGCTCCTGCCAGCCGTCTTGCGTAAGTCGTCACTCCACCATGCCCGAGGACGTCCTACACTACGTTTGCCAAGACGCGGTCTCCACTCTAGAACACGTTTCCCCCAACGGTTATCGGTTCTGCGGCAAATATGGCCAGCCCACTGCCACTTCAGCTTACTAATCCGGTGGGCTATGTCGATGACTTTGGTTCTCTGGCGGATCGCCTCATTTCTGATGCGATCCCGCAGAGAAACGCCGAGCATAGCCCTTTCCATAGCACGCTGAGCGACTTTAAACTGGTGGACGAGCCTTGCCGTGAGTGTCCACGTTTCGGCTCCGTATGTCATGACGGGTAGGATGCACTGGTTGAAGACTTTCGTCTTAAGGCACTGTGGGATCGACGATGTAAAGATTCGACGTAATTTTCCAAACGCTGCCCAACTTAGCTGAATTCTTCTATTCACCTCGTCCTCAAGGTTGTTTCTACCAAATCGCAAAGTCTGCCCAAGGTAGACATATTTTTGAACAACTTCGAGGACGGTACCGTGTATCGCAATCGGTTCCGGTAGAACATGTTCATTGAACATGACCTTGGTTTTATCCAAGTTCATCCGTAGGCCGATACGCATAGAAGAATCAGCCAGATCGTTCAGCATTTGTTGTAGGTCCTGCACCGTTTCTGCCACGATCACGATGTCGTCCGCGAATCTCAAGTGAGAGATGTATTCGCCATTGATGTTGATGCCACGTCCTTTTCAGTTCAGCGTCTTGAACATATCCTCCATTGCATTAGTGAACAATTTGGGGGAAATAACGTCCCCTTGTCTCACTCCTCGATGCAATGGTATGGGATTTGTTTGCTGATTCTGTATTCGGACGGACATGGTGGCGGCTTCGTAGAGACATCTCATCACTTGGATATATCGCCAATCAACTTGGCAACGCTGCAGGGACTCCAGAATAGCCCAGATTTCAACCGAGTCAAAGGCCTTCTCATAGTCCACGAATGCAAGACACAGGGGCCGATTATACTCTTGGGACTTCTGTATAATCTGCCGCACTGTGTGGATGTGGTCTATGGTGGCGTATCCGGTCCGAAACCCAGCCTGCTCTGGGGGTTGGAATTCGTCGAATCTTCGCGCAAGACGGTTCGTGATAACTCTTGAAAACAGTTCTTCAGTAGGGTTTTGTCTCCCTTTTTGAAGAACAGGGCGACCACACTCCTACTCCACGCCTCCGGAGTTCTCCCTTCGAAGAGGACAGAGTTAAAAAGCTTTTGGAGTTCCTTGAGTACCGGATTACCTCCTGCTTTTAATAACTCTATAGTAATACCGTCCTCTCCAGGGGCTTTTTCATTTTTAAGCTGTTTAAGAGCAATCTCGATTTTGCCAACACTGTCTTCTGAGAAATGGCGTGTTAATGTAGCTCTAGAATCCTCATTTTCGGGATCAGGTCGAGGTGCATGCCATGCGTATAATTGGCCGTAGAAGTCCTCTACTTCCGAAAGAACTGCCGGCTTGGAAGAAACGACTTCTCCACTTGATGTGGTCAATTTCGTCAGGTGGCTCCTTCCAAGAGATTGTACGAACACCTTAGACCCCCGATTCTGCTCGATTGCTCTTTCAATCGTAAGAGTATTGGAGCACCGGAGGTCGTGTCGTACGCGCTTGCTAATCTCTCGGTTTAGTTGCCGCTTCTCTCATGAAGTGACAGGTGGCTTTTCACGTCGTTTCTTCATTAGCCCTGAGGTCTCTTCTGAAAGTTTGGACTTCCTGCCCTTACGCTGCATGCCACAAAATCTTGTACCTTCTTCCCTGAGAATTCGAACTACATTTTCTAGGGTCTGGTTTACGTCTGTTGTGGTTTTCACGGCAGCGAATCGGTTCTCCAGGTTTGACTAGAACGTTTCAGATCCCGCAATGGGTTGGAGCAGCTTTGGTCGGAGCGTGGACTTCATCAGACAGACGCGCTCGGCCCTAAAATCTATATTCAGAGAGCCTCGGACAAGTCGGTGATCACTACCGGTATTGAACCTGTTGATCACAGAGACGTCTCTGAATATGTGCCTCTTGTCTGTCATGATGAAATCTATCTCATTTTTGGTCATAGTGTCGGGGCTTTGCCACGTCCACTTCCTTTGGGGCTGTTTCTTGAAGAAGGAGTTCATCAAGAAGAGCCCCTCCCGTTCGAGGAAGTTGACAAGCATTTGCCCCCTATGATTCCTACTTCCAAATCCATGGGGTCCTACTTCCGATTCGCTGCAATTCTGTACTCCCACTTTAGCGTTAAAGTCCCCCATGACTACGTTGTAGTGGGTTTTCGTGGTGAAGTGGAGGGCCCTCGATATATCATCGAACAATTCTTCCACTTCATCGTCCGAGTGTGTCGAGGTCGGTGCGTACGCTTGCACTACCTTGAGGCTGTACCTCTCGGTGAGCTTTATTATGAGGTACGCAACCCTGTTCGACACACTGGAGATTTCCACAACGTTGTCAGCTAGGGACTTATTTACCAGAAACCCACCGCCACCTTGGGATTGTTGGTTTCCCTCTCGGAAGTACATTAGGTGGCCCGAATCGAGGGTTACGGTGTCCTCTCCCTCTCTCCGGACTTCGCATAGCCCTAATATGTGCCATCTAATTTTCCCAAGTTCTACCTCAAGTTGCGCTAGATGCGAGTTAAGCCGTAGCGTGCGTTCGTTGTACGTCGCAAGGGTCAGTCGGTTGTGGTGGCCTCCCGTAGCCCGGTGATTCTTAGCACCCCCTGTCCCGCCGTTACCATCATCGCCACCATGATGAGGAATAGCGGGGCTGCCGGGAACTGGGGGCCGTGGCTTGTGTGTGTGCTGCATTTAGAGGATATTACCCATAATCGTCACGCTAGGCAGGCGGGTTGGCGATCGCAGAACGTAGCTACTCGCACCGGTGATGCTGCTGCCCGTCATCTGCCTGTGGTATTAAGCTACGTTTATTTTGATGGTTATACCGCCATCATTCGGTCGCCAGAGCCTCGTTTGCTAGTTGGCAGGATGCACCACGGGCAGGTGAGGTTGGCTTGGGGCGCTAAGATGTAATTTGCGCCCCCTGACATCCCTACGCCCCCTGACATCCCTTGTCCATTATATAATAAGGTATAATTTCAACGGCGCGAGCGGGCAAATGCGGGCGGACCGAGTGAGCCAGACTGAGCGACAGGCAATATAGAGTGATAAAAATCAAAAATAGTGAACATTCTCCATTACACTGGCTTACTAACCCTTCAAACCGGAACACAACAACATTGCGTACTATTGTTTAGCGGTAGAATATCTGATGAGTGGGTGGTACCTACCCAGGCGGGCTTACGTAAAGCCGTACCACCAAGTATTGATTACTTGGTGGAATAGTAACTCCTTTGAATTGGCGCTCTCATTGCCCTCAACATGGTTCTGCTTCGGAGGTCATAGATAAAATAGTCATGAGAGCGGCAAAATTCTTCGCTTCAGTGTGGTTGAGCTTTGTGTAAATCCATGCACGCCTTTTCCCCCGCCTCGGATGGAGGTGCCGGGCATAAGTCGCAGTATTTCGAGATGAGCCCCTTGACTTTGAAGGCCTGCAATATAAATATTCAAATAAATATAATTTTATTCAAGTTAATTTCACAATAAAGCATTTTTAAATCGTCAATTTATAAATATTATCATTCTTCATTGATTTATTTATTTTTTACATTCGTTTCTTCTGCAATTTTTGAAATAAAATAATTCAAAAACAATGTAGATGCAATCAGTGTACATGCGACAAAAACTGCATTTTGTGAACACCTATATTCAAACTTTTCTATTATTTGGACATATATTCTTTTTAAGGTCTGTACGAGCTCATACAGCAATATTAGGAATATTGCTGTATGAGATATACATACAACTAGGTCAATAAGTCTATCGTAAGAACTCCTTCTCGCGCTAATGTGTCTGTGTTGACAACTAACAATAAGACTGATACTTACTACTTAGAAAACTAAACATCATTACGTGCTACGCCCTTCCCTGTAAAGAGGTTTCATGTGAATTACTGAAGTAATATAACTACAGCCGTACAATTGTCTACGTCAATAAGATCTTCATTATTTTTTATTTCCAGTATCACAAGTCAGCGCAACAAACTGAATTTAAGATTTATTGATCAAGACAAGTTTTAATTGGACTCTAGGCGACGATGTCTTCATTGACCTGGAATGTTGTGTGTCAGTTCTCCTTCCTGGAGGGTGTTATTGATTTTACATTGAAAGTTTTTAACTATTCCCCATTCCTGAATATACTTTATTAAAAAAACTGGTACCTAATGGCATATTTACTAATTGGAAATAACTGCATAGTTCTTGTAAATGTTTATTTCATTCGTTAAGTTAGCATTGTATTTAACAAAGAAAGGATTCGACAAACATGTACTTCTATTTGTGGGTAAAAGCGTTATATTATTACGTTAGCAGTGGAAAGGAATTTAAAGTGACACTTCGCGACAGCAGTAACATCTCAAGACTTACTTTAAGTACAATATTTCTATGTGTAACATTTAAAAATATAAACATTTATATTCCGACACTAGTAATTAATTGAATGTCATAGACAAGTGACGTTTAAATTGTGCTGACAGTGTGCTGACAGATGGTATGGACTTGGTGGTAGGGCTTTGTGCAAGCCCGTCTGGGTAGGTACCACCCACTCATCAGTTATTCTACCGCCAAATAACAATACTCGGTATTGTTGTGTTCCGGTCTGAAGGGTGAGTGAGCCAGTGTAACTACAGGCACAAGGGACATAACATCTTAGTTTCCAAGGTTGGTTGCGCATTGACGATTTAAGGAATACTTAATATTTCTTACAGCGTCATTGTCTATGGGCGATGGTGACCACTTACCATCAGGTGGCCCATATGGTCGTCCGCCAACCTATACCATAAAAAAAAAAGATATCCTCTAAAACATTGCAAAATATATTACAACGGCCATATTATGGGCTGGTCTTGATCATATTCAGGTATTCCAAGCTCATTCATGAACATTTTTAATTTATTTAGTCATGTGAAGAATTAATGTTTAATTGTATTTATAATTTATTCGGTATATATTATTGTTCAATTATCTCTTTTCAGTTCATAGGTTGCTGTAAATACTATTAACACTATGTTCGGTTTTTACCCACTGATAAACTAAATAAATAAACTTTATACAGCAAATACAACTATTTAATATTTTGTTGGTATGCGGATTTCATTCTCATTTTCCTCAATTAATAAATGTCACGAATAATATTTTAGAGACACAATCATGCTATATTTTCTCACGTCTTATGCAGATTTCCCATTATTTTCCATCACTGAGTGTGGGATGAATAGTACAGATAAATAAAATTAAGTTTACTTGCACTCTCAATCTTCGATTAAAATTAACGTATTTTAGCTAACGCTCTCTAGCGCTAACTATTGCTCTCTCGCAATTATAGGAAACGTAGAGACGTTTCCCATTTTTATCTTTTTTATATAATAGATGGGTATTTTTAGATAAAATTAATAAAATATGAAGTGGTCAATTAAGTCGGATAGATTTACCTACTCGAATGGAATAAACTGTAATGAAAAAAAAAGTAGGATGTTCATTCGTTCTTCACAAATATTCCAAAGCCCTTATCATTCGTTATGTCTATCTATTTAGTCAATAAAAAGAAAACATTTCTTTACCACTATAAGGATCTTTAATATAATTGTTATCATCACGCTACATTTATAGTTCAAAATAAGTCATAAAATATGTCCTTATTTTCGCTGAGCTAGTTAAACATCTCATTATAAAACTACAGTCTATCCTTGTTGTTAGTAGTGTTATGATGTTATTTAAATGATTCTGTTTGAAATGAAGTACAGCATTTGCATTTTAAATAAATCTCGCAAAATCCTCGGTTTCCTACTGTAAATGCCGACGGTTATTTCATTTTGTACCTTTTCATAAAGCTATTTGTGGTGTTGGAGTTGAGTTACTAATTAATTTATTTTCTTTTATTTTTTTTTAATTGCTTGTCTTGTAAAAATGTCGCGACTTAATATGTTTTGGTTAATATGTTTTAATTTTTGAGCAAGACCACGTATATAATAATAATAATATAATAATAATAATAATAAGGGGGGTAAGGGAGTGCGCTTCCATCTAAGCACTCCAAGTCAACCTCACCTGCTCGTGGTACCCCCTGCTAAATAACAAACGAGGCAATGGCAACCGTCCGGTGGCGGTATATCCACTAACCCAAGCTGTCTCATGGCTCAAGAATATGGATATTCTAAGGAGGCTGAGACAGAACAGTCAGCATCAGTGTAGGATGTTGACTTAGGGCGCCGGCGACTATGTATCGAGTATACCAACGGTGGCGCTCACAGAGCTTAACCTTCTAGTTAGGTTCACTACGCACTCACGTGATTTGGACAGGCACGATGAGTTTTAATGTCCGATTTAAATTTAAATGAAGATGCAAGAAAAAAAATATCCCCAAGTGCCCGGGGACCCTGAGAGGGACTCTGATGATGGTGAGGAAGTATCTCGACGGGTCAGGGGAGAGAAGAATCTCCGGGTGGCGGTCTCAAACCATCAAACAATGCGCGATCTGCTTTCGGACAACGATGCTAATACGATAAGGAATAACGTAACGGAAAAAACGACTAGCAACAATACAAGGTACTTTTTGAGGTCTACTAGACGAACACAAAATGCAGCTGGAATATCAAAACGGCAACAAGAATCACTTTCATCTTCATCACCCACTAACAGTTTATTTGAATCTATAGCTTCATCATCAAACTCATTCGAATTGCTAAATAAATCTTCTAGCTCCTCATCATCTATCTCATCCAATCCAGAGGATGTTGTGCAGATGGCACTCGCTATAAATTCTGCACCCACCCCTGGCCATAACAGTGTGCGAAGAAAATGGACTTCTGAAATGAATGAATTTATTTGGCGCACATACCTTATAACTAGTGAATTAGAATCTAATCCTCATTACCTAGATTTATTACATTCAAAATTTATAGACAAATTTAAAAATTTTAATGTGTCAAAGCAAAGGTTAGGTGACCAAAGAAGAGCCATCATAAGAAATAAATATTTACCCCAACAGACTTTGGATAACATAAGAAAAGAAGTAGAAAAAGAATTACAAAGCAAAACTCAATCTCTGCCTCTATCTCATTCTGGCACATCTTCCTCAAGACTACGGTGGACCAATGATATTAATGAAGCTATAATACGAGAATATTTTAAAATTACGCAATGCGAATCAAATAGAACAGCTTATCGAAAGCCATTGCATGCTGCTATTACATCACAATTCCCACAAATATCACATGTATCTGAGCAAAGAATTGCAGACCAGAGAAGAGTTATTGTTAATAACAAACGCCTAACAGAAGAAAGAATACAACAAATCCGTAAAGAAGTAGAAAAAACAATTATACCATTATCAGCAGAGATTTACACTAGTAACAATGAAGATGACAACAACATTACTTCACCAAACAGATTAACCGAAAAAAACCGCAGCACAAATAACGTAACAAGAGAGTGCACACAAGCTACTACAGAATTTGGAAGAAAAATACAACTTACATTTGAAACGACATATGAGAAATATAAAAACAGTGATCCAACCCAAAGACCATTTATTCCAAAACAGAATACTTCAAAAAAGTTAGCCCTTATAGTAAGTCACTTAGATAAAAATATCTTGCCTCAATACATTTCCGTTAATCAAGATTTTATCACAATCCAAACATTAATATACTGTGCTGCATACACTGCAGCTATCTGCAATGGCACTAAAATAAAAGAACCGCAAAATCATACAAATTTAGAGCCTCAAAATAAGCCTAATATGCCACCGTGGCAAAAACGACTCCACAAAAAGAAAGAATCCATTAGAAAAGATATCGGTAGAATGACACAGTACATTAGAGGAAATAGAAGTAATAGGCTTATTCAACACATAGCGTCGATTAAAGAAAAATATAAAGTTCACTCTCAGTATGAAGAAAATAATGTAAGTAACGAGCAATATCTTGACAGCATGAAACAAAGGCTCTCAGCTACAAGTAGTAGGCTTAGAAGGTATGAAAGCTGTACATTAAAGAAAAAGCAAAATACACAATTCAGAAATAACGAAAGATCATTCTATAGGCAATTAAATCAAAAAACAAGCAATACTACACAAACATTAGACACTACACTTCGAAAACAACTACCATCCCTAACTGAACTAAAAGTTTATTGGTCAAGTATTTGGGCTAACCCTGTACAACACAATACGCAAGCAGAATGGCTTTTATTAGAAACAGAAAGGAAACGCAATACGCCAGAAATGACATTTACAAATATCCCGGTGGAGATATTTTTAAATGTGCTGAAAAATACACACAATTGGAAAGCACCAGGCTCCGACCACATTCATAATTACTGGTATAAAAAACTGACCTCTATGCACCCTTGTAATAAATTACATGAATATTTAAATATGTTTATTCTAAATCCGAGCTCAATGCCAAAATATATAACACAAGGAACAACTTTCATGATTCCAAAAGACAATAATGAAACACATAATCCAGCAAATTACCGACCAATAACTTGCTTACAAACTATATACAAAATACTCACTGGATGTATTACACGACTCATTGATACACATATAGCTAGCAATAATATACTTGCCCAAGAACAGAAAGGATGCCGAAAACGTAGTCAAGGGTGTAAGGAACAACTTATAGTAGATTCGGTAATTATGAAAAATGCATATGCAAATAAACAAAATATTTGCAGCATGTACGTTGATTACCATAAAGCCTTTGATTCTGTACCTCAAAGTTGGTTAATCCAAATTTTAACTGTCTACAATATTAACCCAACGGTGATAAATTTCCTCTCATATACAATGCAATCCTGGAGGACTAAACTTAAAGTAGGAACGAGTATTGACACCATAGAAACTGATGAAATACCAATAAGGCGAGGTATATTCCAAGGAGACGCATTAAGTCCTCTTTGGTTTTGCCTTGCATTAAACCCTCTCTCTTATCTCCTAAATAAATGTAATTCTGGGTTAAAAGTACCAAATAATAGTTTATCTCAAACTAAAATATCACATCTTCTCTACATGGACGACATTAAGTTATACAGTTACAATGTAATAAGCCTTCATCAACTCGCAGACATAACACAACAATTTTCAAAAGATATACATATGGAATTTGGCGTTGATAAATGTAAAACATTTTCATTTATAAAGGGTAAACTACAATTAAATGATTACATACTAAATTCAGAAAAAAAAATGGACGCTTTAAATGAAAATGATTCATACAAATATTTAGGTTTTCAGCAGAATCGGCAAATCTGTGAAAAAGAAACAAAAAAAGACCTTACACGTAATTTTACACATAGAATTAATTCAATACTTAAAACACAACTCAACTCTCGTAACACTATAAAATCTATAAACTCTTACGCTATACCAATACTCACGTATTCTTTCGGAGTCATTAAATGGTCACAAAGTGACTTAAAAAAGCTTCAACGCATTATCAGTACTTCAATGACAAAGCATCGCAAACATCATCCACGCTCCTGCATAGAAAGATTAACACTCCCAAGGGAAGAAGGAGGTAGAGGACTTATTGACATAACCAACCTTCACAACAGACAGATTAATACGTTAAGAACATTCTTTTATGAACGCGCAGATAACTCGGAATTTCATGAATCAATAGTAAACGCAGATAAAAACTTTTCACCCCTTAATTTATTAGACAGAAACCCTCAACTAAATGAAAAATTAACGGATAGTAAAGACAAGATAAAAACTTGGCTCCAAAAGGCCCTACATGGAAGACATCGCTCTGACCTACAGCAACCACATGTCGACATAGAAGCGTCGAACGCATGGCTGAAACGAGGCGATCTTTTTCCAGAAACTGAAGGTTTCATGTTGGCTATCCAGGATCAAGTTATTGACACTAAAAACTACCAAAAATATATCATTCGTAGATCCAACATCAATGACACCTGTAGACATTGCCATAGCAGCCCAGAAACCATACAGCATATAACCGGCGCGTGCAAGTCTATAGCACAAACGGATTACAAACACCGCCATGATCAAGTTGCAGCCATAATACACCAAAACTTAGCTTATCAATATAAATTAATTTCTGAAAAAGTACCGTACTACAAATATAAGCCACAATCAGTGCTCGAAAACAACAGCTATAGGATATACTGGGATAGAACTATAGTTACTGATAAAACCATTTACAACAATAGACCAGACATAACAGTATTAGATAAACAAAATAGTTCAGTTTATTTAAGAGATATAGCAATTTGCAACACCCATAACTTAAATAACACTTTTACCGAAAAAATATCTAAAAACACTGATTTATCCATAGAGATAAAAACACAATGGAAAGTTAAGAACACCAAAATGGTACCTATAGTTCTATCCTCCACTGGAGTCATACCTCACACTCTCCATACCAGTCTGAAATTACTAAATATCAATAATTCCACTCTCACACTTTTACAGAAAGCCGTAATTTTAAATACATGCCGCCTAGTTAGAAAATTTTTAGGCTAACTCCCCTAGCTATGCACTTGGCTCAGGCCCGTGCACAGTTATAGAATCCTTTTTTCAGTAAAGAAGAGAATTAGCTATGCTAAAAATATAATAATAATAATAATAATAAATCTTTATTCATTAAAAAGAGATTGAACAGAGTGGTTTATAGTTTTATAATTGTTTTGTACAATTGTATCTTATTTCAATCAGTTGGGTGTAGTACTGTACTCCTCGCTAGGTTATAAAATAATCTGTATTAAGGAGTAACAGTCCCTTTCCCTTCTTTGGATGTTTCATAAACATTTTGTACAACATGCAAACACGTTATAAAGATTTACAAAAAATAAAAAAATAAAGAGAAAAATTAACAATATTATATGTTCTACAGTTATTTATTTAAGTGTTTGTGTGTGTGTGTGTGTGTGTGTGTGTGTGTGTGTGTGTGCGTGTGTGTGTGTGTGTGGGTGTGGGTGTGGGTGTGTGTGTGTGTCTAGGTCTTGGTGTGGATGCTTTTTCCTTTAATTATACTTGGTTAGGTATTTCTCAGTTTCGTTATAGGTCATGTGTGAAAGAAATGTACGTGCACTTTTCTTGCAATTATGGTAGGATAAGTCGTGTATTGGACAATCCTTATTGATCCTATTGTAAAGGGATGGCCCTAGGTAATGGACTTACTTATTTTGTATTTTGAAAAGAGATTTCACATTTTTACTTGAAACTTTTATCATGCGATGCATATATGATCCGTACGTCAAAATCATATTTCGGTGGAAAAGATATTTTCTATTTACATTTTTAACTTTACTTTTAAATTTTTCCTAAGAGCTGATATTAAAAAGAAAATTTCAATATTTGTGATGTCTGCTATCTGAAAATATAATACGATATGTATATTTTACACATTATACACATGCAAATATAAACATTATAAAGTATTTTTAATTCAATTTGGGGACTGGTAAAATGAATAAATAACCAATGAGTTGGTTACGTAATCAACTCATTGGTTATTTAGTAAAGTACTAAGTACGTACTTATCATTTTATATTTATACCCAGTGTATAAAATATATTGTTAAAATCTAAGCGAGGTGAAATAATTTTTAAATATACAATTGAATATATCAATAACTTTTTTTTTTTAATAATAATTGTGATTTTATTTCACTCACTGAAGTTTAAAGTAGGTTGATCAGAGTCATTCTTTTAAGCATGAAACGTCTTTGCTGGAAGATTGGTTATTTTATGTTTGCATTTCATTTGCTTAATTAAATATTATGTAATAACAAAGAATGAAAAAGAGTAAGAGTTTAAGTATATACCTATGTATTGGGATGTTATATTTACCTACAGTTTGATTGAAATTCTAGACGTCTTTGTTTGCCAAGCTTACTAGCTTCAATAGGTCAGCTGTATACGGGCAGTCTAGAGATTGATAGTTGTAGGTCGATCCGAACCCCTTAAGCTATTGTTGTAAGTAGATAGATACTCCTGACTTCAGTCGACCAGCCAGTTAAAATTAAATAGACCTAATTAATAGTGCAGTAAAAAGTAATATAAGTACATTTACTTCTTAAATTACCTCAAAAAGGAATAAAAGTTTAGAATATTACAATTTTCCCTGTCAGCGATTACTTAGTGTGAAACAAAGATGGATTTTGTATTTTTTCCAATATGAGTGGCTTTCGGCACAACCAGTAAGGGAGCAAGCATAGCAACAATGATTTTTTGAGGCATGAAATAAGTGTGTTACTTATTAACTCCTTATTATTATTAAATTAAAGAAGCAATTAAGAGTCCCTCGCAGTTATATATTCTATATTAAATTCTCCGTCATAACATTTAATGCATTCTTACCATCAGAAAACAATGCATTAATAAATTGAACTCCTAATTGACTACATTGAGTAGAAAATTGTCAAAGAAATATGTTACATGGAAACAGAGAAACATTATTATTATTACCTACTTAGATTTATCCGATACAACTTACTCGTTAATGCCTTCCTAAGCTTATTTATTCTGTCATCGCTCACTGTCCAGGTGAATAATGTACCTGCTCCGGTTGTCAAAAGTGAGGGAATATTTCATGGCATCATTACTCATGTTTATAGCAGTCCTCGTGAGATAAGGTCATAGAGCTTAGACAATTTTTCAAGGATGTAAGACACAACCATAGGGACAGATAGCTTCGTCGTGATGGATGTTCGACACTTCTTGGTGGAATACGGAAGCGCTCGTAACAAAGATTAATCGTGTGTTTTCGTGACCGATGTACAATTAATTTACAATGGCGTTCTTTATGCAGTTTTTGGACGATTTTATGAATAAAAATAAAAAAAAAGGTAACAGACAAGGATTACTTTTAGTACTGCACTGTAAAAATATATATATTTTAAATCGACCTCAAATGCTTGCCTTTCGTACATGTAAGTGCTGTTGTACTTAAATTAAATCATGTAATTTGAATGTTTAATTACTCGTGGTTGCAATAGAAAAGTCAATAAATGTCTCAATTCTAGACTAACGTTTCCTCTCCTTGAGACGAAATTTAGAATACCACAATGCTAATTCTGATTTCTTTTTTATCTGCAAACGCATTTTTGGCAAAACGTTTTGGTATGAAGCATGTTCAAATGCAGCGGGGCTTTCTACTTAAGCCCGCAATTATAAGCTAAGGTTCATCTGTTCTAACCATTGGGTCGTTTCATCATCGTTACAATCATACGTAAGTTTATAATAGTTATTAAACTAACTATTGTAACCTTTGTTTATTTTGCATTACTTATAATTGAGGTCAAATAATAATCTATGTTTGAATAGTTCAATGAACAAACAGTTGTGTACTATTATACCGTTTGGTAGGTACATTTAAATTTAAACATTCATTTCAAATATAATTTAAATAACTTAACTAATACCATAAAAACTCTTTTTTGGATAAAGATTCAACGTGGATGGAAAGGGGCATTGGGCTACAGCTTCGATGTGATCGGCCGTTGAAAGTTATTGTTAGTGTATGAAATTAAACTTGTCTTTGAGGTTATATACAAGCCAGTCTGGGAAGATATTATCCAATTATCGTTTTCTCAGACATTCTACCGGCGAACAGTAGAATTAGATTTTTTTGTCCCCGTTTGAAAGTGGGAGTATAAATTATGTGTAGGTGGCATCTAATGAAGGCCTAGCACAAACTTAATTTGATTAATGTAATCCAAATTAATCAGATAAAGCCGAGTCAGATATCAGATAAAGTAAATAATATTGATAACGCTGAGGGAACAACGTTCCGAAGATTAAAATATTCTTTTTGCAAGTTAATCAATAAAAATAACCGTCATTTCCCCAGATAGCCTTACTAATTTTTACCTACCTACATTAAGTAAAATAATTCAATAAAAAGATATATACCTACTTAATAGTTATTTAGTGAATACAGATAAAAAGCTAACAATTACACATTATTCTCAAACTGCATTGTTGAACTTCTTACGATAAGGTGTTCTTTATTGCGTTCAAGAACAAAGTTCGATCGAGTCTCATTTAACATCTCTGAAACTTGAAACATCAAAGTTCAAACTTTCAAGTAAGCGTTCGTAACTACATGTTCGACACGTAAGCGAATTAAATACATACTAGTTGCCACGTTAATTACTGTTACAAATGTCGCAAACGATTTTCTCTTAGATAAACGTATATACGTACCTTCTAACTTCGCTATATTAATGTTAGATTTATTTTCTTCTGAATAAATCAATATTTGAAATTCATTAATTTAGACTATAATCTTTTGGCTTAACTTACATAATTGTTATGTCTTCCTTTTTAAAGTTTTATGACTTGAGTTAAAATGATAATTTAAAAAAAAATGCATTTCCTTTACTTTTCTTTGTTATTCTATTGAATTAAATTATTATCAACATCCAATCGTCCTGTATATTATTAGTATATTATAAATATATATAATCTTAAAGTTATTAATTTCGGGATATTTACCATGTTTTTTATTTTTGTTCGGTGTCTCGTGAACAAGACATTCGTAGACAATGTCGAAATATCGAGCTCTACCGAACAAAAATAAAAAACATGGTAAATATCCTGAAATTAATAACTTTAATAATAAAAATAACCATGTTAATTTAAAATCCTATATATATATAATCTTTTTAAAACATGTTAACAATAATATGAAAACAGATTAAAAATCACATAAGCATATATCCAAGTAGTTTCTATACAAAGAGATGTTTAGGTTCTTAAGCCTTTTTTGGTGTTGATTTAGGATGTAAGCAAACATCATGCCTTCCTCCGTTATTGTTAATCTTGCTGATTTGCACGTGACGTTTATTCAGGCAGAGATAATAATTATTTTCGAAAATAATAGATGTATTATTTGTCTTCAATTATAATTATATACAACTAGTTTCCGCTCGCGGTGTGAGAGTATCGCACATAATGATCGATTGCATATTTAACCCTGACGTAGGACTCTAGCTCAACTAGCCCCAACTCAGAGGTGGGAGATTAATCTCAGGTCTCCTTCATAAGGACTAACAACAGTCATCCGGCCACTATTAGAGTTACAGAGTTAGTCTAACGCAGGTGCTACCGCCAGAAGGGAGGTGTCACTCTTATACTATGAAGAGTGACTATAGAAACGGAGCTCCATACTCTAACTATACTACGTATCCAGTGCCATTCCTTGACGGAGACTTTTTACAGCCGAGCGTAATAAAGGTCATACTTAGTAGCAAGACGCGCCAGAAGGAGTTAAACTTCTTCTAAGAAAATGTTATATCGCAGAAAGAGATTATCTGTTCCGCTGCAAGGCCAAGCCCTGCAGCGTAAATCGTAAGAAGACCAGGAAGAAGGAACACTGCTTAGTACTCTTTCTACCTTCGCCTTAAGTGTCGTTATGGTAGGGGGCTTCTCCGGAATTAATGTATATTGGAGGTTCACATAGCCGGTCAAACGGGTCAAAATTGAGTACTGAATTCAAAAATTATTTTCGAAAAGTTCACTGATGCAATAACGTAAATTATATTTTTGAACATATGTTTTGTGTTACATGTATGCTGACCTTTAAAGTAATTTTGCCATTATGTGATTAAATTGTAAAATGAGTATTAACACTTTAATTTAAATTCGTTATTAATACAATGAACGCTAATTGTATCGAATATTTCAAATACAATAGCAATGTGAAATTACCAGTGGAAGAGCTAAATAATTCGGTGCTGATTCACAAACCCTTATCTTCTTACATATATTATTAAGACACATGTGATCCACGACTGTCTTTTTCGGTTTGTAATTTATTATGTGTAATTAGATTTGGCGGTGATGGTAAACGTTAACGTAATCACAAAACGAATATATCTTCATGCTTATATGGTAGAAACAAATGAAGTGAGGAAAATATTTCTATTCCTAAAGATGAAATGTTAAACAAGCCTTAATTGCGAAAGGGTTGATTGTGCTTTACAGACGTTGCATAGCTTTTGATCATTTTGCTCCACTTTATATCTTTAAAACGTCCTTATAATATATATTAAAAAGTGTACTTATTTGAAAGGAATCATTATATACTCAAGTACATAATGATTCCTTTTGAAACAACTCAAGATTGAGTTATTTAATAGTAAAGTAATTTTAAATGCCTCTTCTTTTGCCTAAGCATTAAGGTAGAACCCGAGGCCTAGTTTTTTAATTTAATAAATTATCAGTAATAGCTTGGAGTTAGGAAATTGGCACAAATTGGCACATTGGCAATTGGCCGCGGAAAGAAGGAAAATGTTGGTTTTGTGCCGTGCATACTGAAGGAATAGAGGCAACCAGTCTTCGTGCAATTATTTTCACTATAACATGTTGTTCACTGATAAAGAGCTATATAGTAGCATTATTTGGTTACCGTGACCGTACGGGTAGAAGAATATTAGTATTTTTATTTCTCTTAAATACATACAGCAAATGACCCGAAATCGCTGTGATTGCATCTACATATTGCACTATTTCGTAACAGAACATATGATGTGAACGTCAATATGGTTGTAAGGAGTGAAAAGACGTGTACTTATTACTTGCTCCTTTATTTTTAATCAGTTTCAAAGCAGTTACCAACATTGAATGAATTGTAAAACTTTTTGCAAACAGTTCCCTTGAAATGATCTCCGTGAAAAATGCGGTAAACGATGCAGAGGGATCCAACATCTCTGGAAGAAGAAGGAAAATGCTGGTACTGGGGAGCATGGAGGTACTAGCAACTATTCTATATGAGGCCTAATATGTCTTGTATAGTTTTAGGCGATGGGCCAACGTGAAGTACTGAGTTGTCTTTTCGGGCATACCAATCTTTTTGATGCCAATTAACCTTTCTTTTTTTACCTTCCCATTTTCGTAGATTTATAACATCAACGCCATATTCTGATCTAGTATCTGAATATGGCGTATAATATCTAAGGCAGCAATGGGAGTGTTTTGAAAAAGGAGACAACACCAAACGACAAATGATTATTGTTTAGCGGTTTACTCACAAATTTGTCTTTTCGGGGTTTTATAATTAGACGAAGCTACTACCGGTTTGGGATTTTACCGGTAATTACATTCATTGACTCAATGCAATAAATTATGTCACTAATATTATTTGTATCGAATAATATGTATCGATTTATATTGTCTTGAATATTCTATAAATGTATAACATTTCAAAAATAAAATAGAATTTTATATGGGATTTATACTATAGAATTGAATATTATGTTGCCAGGAAGGACGTATAATCTCTGAAGCGATGCAGCCTTATGGACTCGTGAAACTTTTATTTGGATCGTGACCAATCGCGTACATATCTTCTGAGAATGTGAGCTAGACGGGTTTTTATTGAAAGATTTTCCCCTTATTTTGTAACATGTACATGACATTATTTTGTAACATTAACGAAACTTACCACTAATACAAGTGGTAGTGCCACGCTGTATACCTTCGGGTTACAGCCGAATGGGCCGGCACGCCCGGGGAAGTACCACTCTCTCACTTAAAATCGGCGTAAAGTGGTAGTTATGCTACCGCGTTTCGTCCGGTAAGTGAGAGTTCCGGAGGCCCAATCCCCCTCCCCCCAAAACTTGATGGTTGTGCAGAATTTGGTTAAATTACCCCAGGAGGGTACCATCAGCGACAGCGGTGGAGAATCCCTCTCTGGGCATCCATGCTCAGGACATACACCACCTGAGCAGGGATGCCCAGGCTGCCCTCCGAATTCTGGGGGGGGGCAATTTTGCGCTCGCCACTGTTCGGGGCAAGCGGAGCAGGCATCATAAGGCAACCCCTACCACCCTCGCTGTGGACTTCTGCAACATAAGGGGACTCAACTCCAACCTCAACGCCGTTCACTACCATCTGGAAACGGCGAAGCCGGCCTTGCTCTTTCTAACCGAGACCCAGATATCTTCTCCTGCCGATACGACTTTTCTCTCGTACCCTGGGTACAAATTGGAACATTCCTTTATACCACGAGCTGGGGTATGCGTTTACGTCAGAGATGATATCTGTTCTCGACGCCTCGGCAGCCTTGAAGGACAGGACCTATCGATTATCTGGCTGCGTGTAGACTGCGATGACCATCCGCGAATCTATGCGTGCCTTTATAGGTCCCATAGCGGTAATGCCGAAACCGACCGACTGGTTTAGCACGTCCAAATGGCTACAGATTCCGTGCTTCAGCAGATTCCATCCGCAGAGATCATTATTCTGGGTGACTTTAATGCTCACCACGCAGAATGGCTCGGCTCACGCACCACCGATCATGCGGGTAGATCTGTTCTGGACTTCGCTCTAGCATATGATCTGACACAACTGGTCAACTCGCCAACGCGAATACCGGATGTGGAGGATCATACACCTTCCCTGTTGGACCTTTTGCTGACTTCACATCCGGATGGCTATCAGGTTATCGTCGATCCCCCTCTGGGCTCGTCTGACCACTGTCTCGTCCAGAGTACAGTGCCGGTTGTGCGGTACTCACGGCCTCGCTTTGTTGGGTGCCGCCGAGTATGGCACTACAAGTCAGCAGATTGGGATGGGATGCGGTCTTTTTTTGCATCTTACCCATGGGGGCAGATTTGTTTCTCGCCGGATGATCCGAACGCTGCTGCTGACTCTGTTGCCGATGTGGTGCTTCAGGGTATGGAACTATTCATTCCTTACTCTGCAGTACCCATCGGTGGCAAGTCCCAGTCTTGGTTTGGTCGCTTCTGCAAAACGGCATCACGCTGAAAGTGGGAACGCTATCAAACCTGGGCTAATGCATCTGCGTCTCGTGATGTAAATACCAGCGCATTTAAAAAGGAATACAACTCTGCCTCTAGGTCCCTCAAAAACGTGATTGCTAGGGCGAAGACGGAGTACATTGGCAGAATTGGCGAGAGACTGGTGCGTCTCCCTTCAGGAACACGAGCGTTCTGGTCTCTCGCTAAGGCTGTCTTAGGGAATTTCTGTCAGCCATCTTTTCCATCTCTGCACAGAGACGGTGAGTCATTGGCCCATACCGCGAAAGAGAAAGCTGATCTTTTAGGCTCTCTCTTCGCGTCGAACTCGACTCTGGATGACCAAGGAAAATCTCCACCAACAATTCCGCGATGTGATACCACGATGCCGGAGGTTAAATTCCGGCAAAGTGCAGTTCGTAAAGCACTTCTTTCCTTGGACATACATAAGTCGAGCGGACCCGATGGTATCCCTCCAATCGTGCTACGAACATGTGCTCCCGAGTTGGCACCGGTCTTAACGCGTCTTTTCCGGCAATCCTACACATTAGGCGTCGTCCCGAATTCCTGGAAGACAGCTTTGGTGCATCCGATCCCTAAAAAAGGCAACCGCTCAGACCCGTCTAATTATAGGCCTATAGCCATCACCTCCTTGCTCTCCAAGATAACGGAGTCCCTTATAAACTGCCAGCTCCTGCGGTATCTAGAGGAGAACCAGCTGATTAGCGACCGCCAGTACGGTTTCCGTCGGGGTCGGTCAGCCGGTGATCTTCTAGTTTACCTTACTCACAGGTGGGCTGAAGCAGTTGAGAGCAAGGGGGAGGCATTAGCAGCCAGCTTGGACATAGCGAAGGCCTTCGATCGTGTATGGCACAAAGCGCTTCTTTCGAAGCTTCCTTCCTATGGGCTTCCCGGGAAATTATGCAATTGGATTACCAGCTTTTTGGCAGATCGGAGCATCAAGGTCGTTGTCGACGGTGCATGCTCTGACTTAAAATTCGTCAATGCTGGTGTTCCACAAGGCTGCGTTCTATCACCCACTCTGTTTCTTCTGCATATCAATGATTTGTTGCAAATCGGGAACATTCATTGCTATGCAGACGACAGTACCGTTGACACCTTATACACCGGCCGCGCTAATATTTCTCGGGAAAACGTCGAAGAGAACCGGAACAAACTTGTGTCTGAAATCGAGTCTTCATTAAATGAAATCTCGAATTGGGGCCGGCTAAATCTAGTCCATTTCAACCCCAAAAAGACGCAAGTTTGCGCGTTAACCGCTAAAAAAACACCATTTGTCGTATCTCCACGATTTGAGAACATTCCGATAGCCGCTACAGGTAGTATCGGAATACTTGGCGTTGATATTTCGAGCCTCGTTCAGTTCCGCGGTCAATTGGAAGGCAAAGCCAAATTGGCTTCAAAAAAGCTGGGCGTGCTCAGCAAGGCGAGACAGTATTTCACGTCGGCCCATCGCCTTAAACTTTACAAGGCGCAAATTCGGCCTCACATGGAGTACTGCTCTCACCTCTGGGCGGGTGCTCCCCAGTACCAGCTCCTTCCATTTCACCGCATCCAACGTAGAGCGGCTCGAGTTATCGACGATCAAGCTCTTTCCGATCTCCTTGATCCTTTGGCTTTGCGTAGAGATGTCGGATCACTCTGCATCTTCTACCGAATTTTTCACGGGGAATGTTCCGAGGAATTGTTCGGATTAATCCCGGCTGCTGAATTTCACCTTCGGACATCTCGCCAAAATTCTAAGTTTCACCCGCACCACCTTGATGTCCGAAAATTCACAACAGCGCGATTTCTCAGACATTTTCTGCCTCGCACAACCACTTTGTGGAACCAGCTTTCGCCGGCGGTTTTTCCGAACCGATACGACATGGGAACCTTTAAGAAAAGAGCGTACTCCTTTTTGAAAGGCCGGCAACGCACCTGCAAGTCCCCTGGTGTTGCAGGTGTTCATGGGCGGTGGTAGTCACTTTCCATCAGGTGAGCCTCCTGCTCGTTTGCCACCTATGCCATAAAAAAAAAAAAAACTTAATTTTATTATTTTTTATAATTACCTAGAAATAGACTTGCGTCAGTGGTTATTTTTAAAGAATTTGTGTCGTAATAGCAGAATAGCCGTAGTTTTTGCTTAATTTCTAAAAATCAGCTAAGATATAAAACAGTAGAAAAATTAGTTTTTAGGTTTTTTTAATGTCTTCATGAAGGAATTCAATTTTCTTAAGAAGAGAATGCTGCGGCATTGTTATAATATTTGCGCAGGTGAAGTAATTTGAAAAGTGCATTAAATATAAGTTGATAAATAATTTTATAAGTAACTTAAAACAGTATTTGTTTTCAATATGAGAGTATAATCATGTGTGGAAGTCATATCCTCTGACCATCAATTATTGTATAGATATTAGGACTGTTTAGTAAAAAATTTTAATAATTTCTTGAATTGTCAATATGGCGCTTACCTTGGGAAATAAGATAATGTATTTTTTCTTGTAGCTACCGTAGCTCACACATCCTTCAAACCGGAATTCAACTACATTCACAGGCTGTTTGACGGGAGAATATGAGAATAGAGATTGGTAGCGAGTACGTGTAATTAAATTTTGAGAAGCATAAATGTATTGCAATAAAGAAATCGATGCTTCCAATAAATCAAGTTTGCTTCCAAATGACAATCATAATAATACATAAAAGTCTTTGCGAATATTAAAAATACATCAAATTCTATGCGAATATTAAAATTTTATTGTCGCATAAAACTAAAATGTCCTTAAAATTTCAAGCGGAAAATTGATTTTTTATCGTTCAACTAACATTTTCCTTTCAACACTATAACCGCGAGTTAACGCTTGAACTGTCATTTTCTCTAAGCTCGTGAACACGTCGTGCAAATTTTTCGCAAGCTGAATACTTTTATCTAGAGAACGAACGAGTTTTATACTCTCGACGGTATCAAATTGCTATAGTCAATTTCGAGTAAATACAGGGTATTTCCAATAATATATCTACGTTGTTTAGACATTTGAGCTACAACAGTAATATATACGTTTGAGTGTACAACAACCACTTAAAACAATAAACTATTATAATGTCAATTATTTTGAGCGATTCCATGTCGATTCTAAAACAATAGCAGCAATTATCTTTGTTACGTATAAATATATGCTTCAGTATTTATTAACACTTTAGAAAGTAGTTTTATGCTATTCGTCTGTTAAATTAAAATTAAAATGCTTCACAACGTTTCATTAATTATGTACCATTTATATTATAAGTAACCTTAGCTCTTTTAATTATACAGGTTTATAAATACAAGTAGCTGAAACAGAAAGTGGAAATGGTATTTCTGCGGTGAGTCAATGAGTGTATCGTCGAACAATCGTATCACAAGACTAAGAGTGTTTATGTGAAGGGTGCACTGTGGTTGGAGTTAATTGGAATCTCCTCTCTAAATAATTTACATTGTTTAGTTCCTTTAACTGATTTTCGTTCGAATTTTCAATCTAACTATGGCAAGCTAGAAAATGAGCGTGTTAATCAATCTATGGACGACATCGAGTCTACTATTGCAACGGCTTTTTTATCATTATTGAATTGTAAAAAGCAAACGAAGACCTATTATAAAGTAATAAATATGTCTGCAATATAATTAGAAGAAGAGTCAAACAAACAGATTGTCTAATAAACGTCTGTCGTTTACAGAAGAGCAAATTGTTGCGAATGTAAAACTTTGCGACGGAAGTTTATTTGCAACTTTGAAAACTCACTCGTTTGTCTTGAAAACAGTATTCCAACATTGCAAGTGCAAGTTTGGTCTGCCGAAATTTCGATTACAAAAATATAAATCTTTCAAACAAACATGTATAATTGTATAGCCAAGCAGTTTGTCGCGGTTTTGCTCGCGTGGAATTTGAATATATTTACAGATTAACTTAAAATATTACGCTAAATTAAGGCCTCTCTTTATACCACATTGGTATGTATTTTAGCCCGTAGGGTAGAATACTCAGAAATGCTCAAATATCTATTCGAATATAAATAGAAATAATTCCAAAAATAAAAATTTATGTTTCTACGTTAAAAATGACGGACTACCACACAAACTTATTTCACTCCCTTTGGGATAGAAACACTTAAATACTTTTCTACTCGTTTTAATCAGAGATCCAAAAATAGAGATTTGTGTTCCTAGCTTAAAAAATGACGGACTTCTCTAAAAGCTTACCTATTTCACTCCCTTACCAATATCTTCCTTAATGGTGGTAGTTAGTGTCTACTTAGTAAAACTGTCATATATCTTTTCATGGATATATGTATGTTTGTGATCGGACACTTGTCGGATTCAAATCTTGCATATTTGTACTGACCACAGGCGATACGAGCCGACCGAATACTTAAACAATTTTACCGACCAATTAGTTAATCCACTGGCACTGCACAGACATTATTACTTTATTTTCCTGTTCCAATTGATGGTGTGAGTCTGTGTTATTACCAGCAAAAAAATATATAGCACCCGATCCGTGTATTGATTTACCATTAGGTGGCCTGTTTGCTTGTTTGCTATTTTGATTAATATGAAATCAATGAGAACACAATAATAACAAATAAATCAACGCAATTTAAATAGAAATGAAGACTGAAGTGTAACTTTTAGTAAAGTATATTGTCGTTAACAAGTATTGGATTTTATAAGAGACAAGATGAATGAAGATTAATATTTCTTATTAAACTAATGCTTCCCAACGAGTTGAAGAAAAGTAACAAAAATTTCATACAAAAGTAAAATGGGTTAATAAACATTAAACAGTCTGTTGGTAAGGAAAGATGAAGTTTTTTTTTATTTTCGTTGTGAATTATTGTGAAAACAAAGCTTGCATAACGGAGTCTTCTTTTATTTGAAATACAAAAGCAAATACAAGGAAAATGAGTGTAAGATTCACCAGAGAAATATTACTGGGAATTATTTTTAAGAGGAATATAACTTGAAAAATCAGTTTCATCACAACTGTCACTGTTAAATGAGTATTATAATGAAATAATTTAAAGAAAAAGTTTTTGCAGTCATTTGTTTTGTTTGTTAAATGATCATCATTATCATTATCAGTTTCAATTTTTACAATGTCCAAAATAAACATATAACATGACTATCAAGGTAATTGATACTGTAATTTTCACATATATGATTGTAAGATCGATTCACAAGTTACATATAAATATATATTATATTTAAATATCCACACGCCGTGCACACACACCGCCTTCAAGCGCGCCCAAATCATTTATTTTATATTCCCGCGCTTTCCGCGATGTGTGTCACTCGAGGGGACAGATACATAAATACACAGATAATATATATATTCATATAAAAAATAAGTCCAATAAAATTTATTATATTATTACAGACCTGTGTACAGTAGATTTACTATTAATGAAACGTATGTTATCATTGATAAAAAACTAATTGATTAATAATTCAATATAGTCATATTTATTTAATCTTTGTTTTGATTTTTGAATACACATTGGCGATACAATAAAAGACCAGAATCAAATTAAAAGCACTACTCGTTAACCTTGTTAGCGAGGAAATTGGGTGTATCGAGGCGAGACTCGAATTGTTTATTTTGATTTGCTTGACAGTTCATAAATTAAAGTCTATCGATCAAGCGTTGGCTGGAAACAATAATCACGACGCCCGACGCGCCGCGTCGTTTGATTCATCACATCGATGTAGTATTATCACGAAATATATAATATCTTTTGTTTTAATAGAATCTCTTCAGTAAAAAAAAAAAATTAAAAAATATTACATTATATTGATATCATGCTTTTTTCAGTGGCGAACATCGCATTAAGAAACAAAAGACAACGGTGGTTTAAATCTTACTCTTGCTGCTAATTATATATCACAAATACCCTCTTTACAGGAAACCTAGCTTTACCCAAAGTTGCTTCATGCTTGTGTTACTTCATCTTATCATTGCCGGAACAAAGGGTTACGTACATAATCGTAGTCCTTTATACGAGATGTTTCTAAATTCTAAATAGTAGTAGTAAAAATATTTATAAATATATAAAGTATTAGACTAAAGAGAATATCTAAAGATCAGGATAATTTAAGTTAGTAATGGGCACTTTGTGGTTGGTAAAATATTATCGCCAGTATTATGAACGGGAACAACTCTTGTTTAAAGTCAATATTTTGCTAATGGAGCTCGTTAGTGTCGTGAGCAAACTGCCCCTTCGTCAATATTTCGTTACAGTGTTTGCATTCAAAACTCTAAAGAACAAATTTACTAAATTTATATCGTATTTAATTCAAATATTAAATGCAAAGTGTAAAATTTAAATGTAAGTTGCAAGGTGTTATCGTAAGTTAATTGTGTATGTATGAATATTTTTTACGTTTCTCTGTATATTAATTTATGTTTCATTATTTTCTTAATATAATAACTACTAGACGTTTAAGCACTGTATAAATGTGCAAACATTTATATTTCACATATTAAATTAAAACTAGCCGAATGTGTAGAAAATATACTATATAACTTGTACAGGAGTACAGGTACATAAGCTTATCGAGGCATTACCAACTTACTTTCAAAAACTACCAACCTACACTACCAATGTAACTGAAAAAACCCAATCAAATTTAACAGTCCATATTACACACATTGTACGTCAATGTATCTTTACCATGTTATTTTTGGTTTTATATTTGTGTGTTTTCTGTTAAGCTTTAACATAATAAGAGATTTGAAATTGTCGTCCCTTTTGACCTTATTGTTTTATTACTTTGTTTGTAGTACCTAATTTATTGCAGAATAAATTTTGCTGGATTACCAATAAACAAATAAATAATTCAATACGCCTTTCGTATAAAAAACCCTTAGTAAGTCACAAAGATTTCATTTAAAATAGGTGATATTAATCAAGACCATTCAAGCATACACTCGTAATGCTAAATATGCGATTGTTGTTGGAGTAATGAGGTCAATTGTTGTGATATTACTACGTTTAACATTGCCGAAATCGAGATAATTGTGTAGTGCACGTGCATTCTCGCCATTACATTAGCGATTTCGGTTAAATCATTGCTTTAAAATTACCATTATTGTTAAGCTTCCAATTTTAGCTATGTGCATAAAATATTGTGTCTTATAGAATCAATTTCTTTATTAAAAGTAACAACCAGTAGAATCAAAGGGCTGTGAAATGTCAATATTTGGAGTTTATTCCATCACGCTGGCCCAATGTCAAGGTAGGTAGGTAACACGTTACCTACCTACCTACTACCTACCTTGACTACAACCGCCCATGGACATCTGCAGTACCAGGGGACTAGCTTGTACGTTACCGGTTTTTAAGTAAGTTTCAGGCAGGTTTATTTTCGAAGATATTTTCACGAAGAACGAGATAACAGAATATAAACACACGAAACTGAACGGTACTCGCTGAAGTATCTTAGGTAAAGTTTGACGTGTTCCAGCCCTCGAGCCATCTCGGCTCTTTGTCTTGTAACAAAGCATTAATCGATTGCAATTTGTTATACTATTTAGTTTGACGGTAACAACTATTATATTATAAAGTAATTGAAAATCAGAAATTATAATAGTTCAAAATCATTTTCGAAGAATGATAGAATTATATTTAGAGGAAACATTGTAATTATAATCACAATTTGCTCTTACTTTTTCTGTCAGTTTTGACTCACTGTATCAATTGAATGGAGAAATGTGGTAGACAAACTCTGTCATGTAAATAATGCGTCGTGGAAAAGCTTTTGCTGGTTTGCTGGCTTACTTTATCGGTTGAGACGCTTTGATTATTGATTGATTGACTGTACGTACATATCCCTACTAAAAAATCCATTATTTATCTCAAAACATTTATGCGTCTCAGAGAGCCGGCTCTATTCTATTTTAATTCTATCAGGACCTCATCAGTTTTTCTTTGCGATACGTATGTATGTATGTCTATTTTAATTAGTTATTTTTGGGTATGCGTCGAACATTAATTTATTTTCATTTATTTTATAGACGTGGATGATCCCATTACCTGTAAAATCTATTTTTTAAATATATTTCATGTATTAAATAAGATCGAACACAATTTTATTTTGTAACACGTTTCAATAAATTCGACAGAGTTGGAAATTAGAAAATTATGCGTTAAGGACACCCTTACACCAGCCCCCGGCTTATTTTATCTTCGAAGTTACGTGATGAGAATTTTTCGAAAAAGTAAACCAAAAACGAACCTGTACCTCAAATGAGAGCGTGACAGAAATATTAAATATTCATTTGCTGTTTTAATCTATAGAGAAAGTAATAATAATTGATCTAACATATTAATTTCCGATTAGATTTTAATAAAATATCCTTATCAGTTTATGTTTGATGCTGTGTTTCATTAGAAAAATAAAACTAAGCTAACTAGGTAACGTTCCACTGTTAAGATAAGGTGTCCTCCCTTTTAGAGGAAAAGGCTTTAACCTTATTTCATAGTGCTTCAAATGAGGTGGATATACTGAGATATTATATATGAGATATGAGATGTTTTCAAGATAAAAAGCAAGATGTGGGCCATATTAAGCAGTGAATATTCAATAGAGCATAGGACCACATTCTAATCACTGGATCGTCTCAGTAGTAATATAAGTATAGTCGTATACGTATAAGTACAGCATTGTAAATTAATAATGGTCACACAGATAAAATAATGTCCAAATTAAGATAGCAATATTATGATTACTAAAATATAAAATTTAATCAAAATATTCCTATAAATAATGGTTAGTTTTAATCCGCAACAAGTAACACAAAACACCCAACAAATAAACTTAAGTTCTTAGCTAAATTTAAATTGCTCACAAATAAGCAACAATTAAATTATATTAAATGTTTAATTTTGACTATATTATTCATTAAGTTATAAAAATTGGTAACTGGAATATTATGGTAATATTTTTCTTTTAGTAGAAAAAGCAAGGATTTCAGTAGAAAACCAATGACGTCACTTTCCTCTTTTTAAGAGCTATTTAATTATGTTTGAGAGCTTGATATATAACAGATTAATTAAAAACAGCGTAATTCTTACGTTGTCAGTATAGTCGAAACGAAGCTAAAAGACCCGAAGTTAGTGTACTAAGAATGTAATGTATTTTACTAATCAGTATTGCTACGTTACAAGAAAAGAAAGCTTATTCCTTTAATTGGTTGAAAAAACTTGCTTTGCTACATTGTTCGTCCCTTTTATGTTAAATTCTCTGTAATGTCCGACACAATTACGGATTTCAAATATCTTAATATATAAATAGAATATTAACAATTAACTACTCGTAACTTTCGATACTTTACATACTTTGTAGAATTAGGATGATTATGTCATCGATTGAGGTAGCTGTTGCTTAGTGAAATCATTCGATTACAGTTTAAAAAGGTTTCACTATTAATAGCATTCACAGCCTTTCGTTCATTTTGCATCGGGTTTCGATCTTGGCTCTTGACATAAAGAGCTCTCATTGACAGAACCGAGCATGCCATCTTTGTCCTAGGTGCGAGCAGTAGCGAATTTAAATGTTTCAATGTTGACGGATTATCAGGACTCTTAACTTATTCTCTACTTCTCTTTACTTACTCTTATTCTCACTTATCTAGAAATTGTAATCATATTGAAAGTATATAATCGAAATGAAAATTAATCTGTAAGTGATAATTTATCTAGTAGATATAATACTCTGGCTGGTTACTAGACGCGCCAAAAATGGCGGAGTTGTTCCAAATGGCGCACTAAAGAAGCTTAGGTTTTGAAAATATTAAGTTGAATCACGCACGAAATAGTTTCCGCTCTGGAAATTCAGCGAATTTCAGATTAAAGAAGATCGTGAACCACTACGTCGGTTAATAACTGTTACCTCGATCTCTTTTAGTACTGTTTTAGATCTTGTTCATTCTACAAGTTCCTACAAAAATCTTGAATTTACTAAATAGCTTGAATAGAAATAAAATTAATAGTGTAAGATGGGACGGAATATCGAGCAACATGCTTTTATGCGGTGTCTGTCAACGAGGGTGACCTGACCTCTTTAGCTATATACGTGTCCGACGTGATAGCGGACCTGATTGAATAGCCAAAGTAAGGGGTCTTATATTCAAATATTCAGATAATATGCTTTAATGCCGCTAAAGTTAGCGTTTAGAAAACTGTTACTGTTCCTTGAACATCGGGGCTTCTGCATAACATTCACCCGATGTCTTCGCTAAAGCCAGAATTAGGCTAGTTTACGATTAAACTAAGTTTGCAATCTCAAATTTTGGAATTAGTTACGTAACTTTCACGATAAGAACTGGAGTACCTATATTGATTAAAAAGTGAACTATTTTCAAGTTATTTTCAAGTAGTTTCTGACTTACAAGTCAGAACGTAAATGAAAATAGATTTGATACAATTATATCGTATCTTGTACTCGTGTATTCGTGACAATGTAATGAACGATAATTACATGTTCTGTTTGAAAATAATGTAAAAATAAATAGAAGTTTTGGTTTTCGTTTTTATTCTTAGTTTCTTGTTTATTTATGTTGGGTTTTATACTTCGTTTTTAAATTATTACTGTTGTTCAGTAAGTCAATAAATCCTGTCTGGGATAATTTATTGTTGCTACAACGAAATTCGGTAGACTCTTTTAACATTTTCGATTCATAAAGTCAAAAGTTTGTTAAAAAACCATAAATAAGTAAGGCATATCAACAACAACAGCCTGTAAATTCCCACTGCTGGGCTAAAGGCTTCCTCTCCCTTTGAGGAGAAGGTTTGGAACATATTCCACCACACTGTTCCAGTGCGGGTTGGTGGAATACACATGTGGCAGAATTTCTATGAAATTTATCACATGCAGGTTTCGTTACGGTGTTTTCCTTCACCGCTGAGTACGAGATGAATTATAAAGACAAATTAAGCACATGAATCAGCGTTGCTTGCCTGGGTTTGAACCCGCAATCATCGGTTAAGATGCACGCGTTCTAACCACTGGGCCATCTCGACTCAAGGCATATCATTCAACACAAATTTAAATAGATGGTAAAAAAGTGTGGAGCTAAAATTTGTTGACTTTCATGAAAAATATATATTTCATTCATTTCATAAGGTTATACAACTCACTGAATAGCCCTAGAGGCCAGAAGGATCTCTACTGAATTACGAAAGAGAGAGAAAGACGATCGAGAGATATAACATATATCAAATGCATGAAAGATGAGGCTGGTAAAGTTTTATGTAAAGATGAGGAAATAAAAGAAAGATGGAAGGTCTATTTTGAAAAGCTTATGAATGAAGAAAATGACTGGAATGGTGTTCTTCGAGAGGCGCAAGTACATAAGGGATTAGTAAGAGAAATTAGTATGGATGAGGTAATGACAGCAGTCAAAGGTATGAAAAATGGGAAGGCTTTAGGTCCAGATGATATACCAGTTGAAGTATGGAAGATATTAAAGAGTGAAGGATGTATGTGGTTGACTTTATTCTTCAATAAGTTGTTGCATGAAGAAACCATCCCACAAGAATGGTGCAGTAGTTCACTAGTGCCCATCTTCAAAAATAAAGGAGATGTACAGGATTGCAACAACTATAGAGGGATTAAGCTCATATCACATACTATGAAAGTATGGGAGAAGGTAATAGAGAGAAGATTGCGAGAAGAGAGTGAAATTACCGAAAATCAGTTTGGGTTAATGCCAGGTCGAGGGACAATGGACGCTATCTTTGCACTCCGCCAATTGTGCGAGAAGTACAGACGTGCTCACAAGAACCTGCACATGGTGTTCATTGATCTCGAGAAAGCCTATGATAGGGTGCCTCGTGAGGTGTTATGGTGGGCATTGAAAGAGAAAGGTTTGCCTGGGAAGTATGTGGAGTTAATTCGTGCTATGTACAAGGGATCTTGTACCTACGTCCGATCGTCTGCCGGTAACACCGACCGGTTCAATGTGGCTGTAGGTTTGCACCAAGGTTCGGCTCTAAGTCCTTACCTCTTCCTGCTGGTTATGGACGCTCTAACGGCGGACATACAGGAGGAGGCACCCTGGTGCATGCTTTTTGCCGACGACATTGTATTGGTTGGTGAAGATGGACCTGAGATCCAGAGCAGATTGGAGGATTGGCAACGGAAACTGGAGAATGTTGGCCTGAAAATCAGTAGAACGAAGACTGAATACATGTTCTGCGATTTCGGCGGTGCTCCGACTTCCGGTATCTCGGTTCACTCATTCAAGGCGATGGCGAAATAGATCGAACGGTGAAGCACAGGATTAACACAGGATGGATGAAATGGCGGCAGGTTACGGGAACAATTTGTGACCCCCGTATACCCCTTAATCTTAAGGGGAAGATCTATAAGACCATAATCAGACCTGCTGTCCTGTATGGATCAGAGTGTTGGGCTACAAAAGGGATGACTGAAAGACAATTGCATGTTGCGGAGATGAGAATGCTGAGAGGAATGTGTGGTATTACGCGAATAGATAGAGTAAGGAATGAGTATATAAGAGGAAGTTTGAAAGTGACACCGATAGCCGAGAAGTTATGTGGAAGGCGGCTATCATGGTATGGACATGTAATGCGGAGGAATGAGGAACACATTGTGAGGAAGGCCTTGAGCATGGATGTGGATGGATATAGAGGTTGAGGACGACCAAGGAAACGATGGATGGATTGTATGAAAGACGATATGGCTAGAAAGAATGTTACTTGTGAGATGACGTCTGACAGAGAAGTATGGAAGGAGAAGACATGCTGTGCCGACCCCAAATAAAATTGGGATAAGGGCAGGAGAATGAATGATGTATTTAACTGACATAACTTTTTATTTCAAATAATGAAAAATAATTACTACTGAGTTTCTTGTCGGCTGTTTTCAGAAGAAACGTCTTTTATTTACTTTCCGAGCGTTAACTGCACGTTCGGAAAGTAAGAAATCACAGACGACTATTAAGTGACAGAATCATCTAAATAATAAAAAAAAGTAACAAAATAAACTTTATTCAATGAACCGTTAACAATTTAATACTTTTTATTCTATTAAGTTTTACCCAGACATACCAGAAAGTCACAATTCGACCTTTATATTGATTAAATAACGTATTTGACGAATATTAACGCCACGCTGTTTATCACTTACATAATCTAGTATAGAATAATTGGACTTGTCAGAAAAAAAATTAAATCAATTAAATTTCCAGCTTTGAGAAGTAGTAAACATTTTTATTTATTTTTTAATAAATCAGGAAGAAACGATTTCTTCCTGATTGTTAATGTGTCTACAAAGCCAGGGACAGTGATATGCATGCTAAAATGAAACACACTTCCCGGAACGTATAGGTGTTTATTTATTTTCCATACTTAGACTATATACCTTTGACCAAACCAAACGATAGCGTGATTCAATGTACTACTAGCGCCATCTAGTTAAAAAATAGTAAACTAAAAAATATAATTCATAAAATCGATTGGACATACCGGCCCCCAAGGACTAAATAGTCCTTCAATATGTCCATCACAATAACAAAATAAATTATAATAAACGAAGTAACGTAACAGCTAACTTAAATATACGAATTTATACATATTAGATAAAGAAGACAAAAATAAACTTAAACCAATAAAAAAAAAAACTTTAGTAAAGATTGAAGTTGCACTTTTAAGTTGCAAGTGGTAAGGGACAAACCTTCGAAGCTGGACGCTGAACGATCGTGTTTTTAAATTTTAGGGAAACTACTCGAGTGAGTTTATCTCTTCCCGGATGAAGATTTACCACTCTTCCATAAAGCCACTTAGCAGGAGGTAAGCCATCCTCACGCACTAAAACCACATCTCCTATTTTCAATTCTGGGATTTTTACATTCCATTTATATCTTTGAAAGAAATGGGTCAAGTATTCCTGAGACCATCTCTTCCAAAAACACTGCAACATTTTTTGTGTTAATTGCCAACGACGCAGTGAGCTTGTTGATTTATTTTCATAGTTGTGGTCAGGGGCTGTTAACAATGGCTCGCCAACCAAAAAATGGCCAGGTGTCAATGGTAATGCATTGTCTGGGTCTGATCCAGCAACTGAAAGTGGTCGCGAATTGAGACATGCTTCGATTTGTGCTAGAACAGTGGACAATTCTTCGTATGTTAAGGTAGAGTCGCCTATAACTCTGCGCAGATGGTGCTTTGTGCTTTTTATTCCTGCCTCCCATAGTCCACCGAAATTTGGTGCATACGGCGGAACGAAGTGCCATTCTGTACCATTGTTGGCCAGTAACGCTGCGATTTCAGTTCCCATAGACGACTTTTCGTGTGAAAATAAGTTTTTAAGCTCGCGCGAGGCCCCGACAAAATTAGTGCCATTGTCGCTCCACAAATGATTGCAGCGACCTCTTCGGGCTACGAAACGCTTAAAAGCAGCTAAGAATCCTTCCGTCGTGAGGTCTGAAACGGCTTCAATGTGAACAGCTCGCGTGACCATGCAAACAAATAGGCAAATATACCCTTTATGAGATTTATGGCCTCTTCCCTTCGATGTACGTATGGCAATGGGTCCCGCGTAATCGACACCGGAGTTTGCGAACGGCTTATCAGGTGTTACCCGACAAGGTGGCAACTGACCCATTAACGGAGTTCGAAATTTGGCCGCATTTCTTGTACAAGCAATACAAGAATGAACTACTCTTTTGGCTAATTTTTTTAAGTTAGTGACCCAATATTTTGTTTTAACTAGATTACACGTTAATTGCTGACCACCATTTAATGTCTTTTCGTGAGCATCAGTAACAATAAGTTTGGCTATATGAGAGTCTCCGTTAATAATAATAGGATGTTTGCTATTGTCTGGTAACTCTGAATTCTCCATTCGACCTCCTACTCGTAAGAGTCCAACTTTATCGAGGAATGGGTTTAGAGCTTTTATCTTGCTCTTAGTTCCGACATTCTTTGACTTCACAAGATTTCGTTTTTCATCGGCGAAAAAATGAGATTGATGCTGTCGAACACAGCTGAACAGTGTATCCTGAAGTTCTGTGGCCGTAAGATATGGTAAAGATTTCTCTTTATATACATTTGGCTGTGTCAACCTTAGGAATCTTCGGCAGTACGCTAGAGTTCTTATTAATTTTCGTAATGATGAAAACCTTAGGGTTAAATCTTCAGCGTCGTTGTTAGAGTTTATGACTTCCATATGTGCTTTTACGAGTCGCGTTTCTAAATCCGTTTTGGTACATATAGACAATGGTTTCGCATATTCTATTTTGTTGTTGCGTAGCCAAGTTGGCCCACACTTCCACAATTCCTCAGATATTAAGTCGCATGGTTTTACACCTCGTGACGCGCAGTCAGCGGGATTATCTTTCGTCTTGACATACGACCACTGAGCTGCATCTAAACGCGTAAGAATTTCAGATGTCCGGTTTGCCACGAAGGTTTTCCATCGGTTTGGATGATCGCTTAACCATGCCAAAACAATCGTAGAGTCCGTCCAAGCATGTAAATTCGCTTTATCTATTTGGAGAACATTGGACACTTCAGCCAGCAACTTAGTAAGCAAAACAGCTCCACACAACTCCAGACGTGGGACAGACACTGGTTTCACTGGAGCTACCTTAGTTTTAGCGCTTAATAAATGGGACTCAACCTGACCTAGAGCTGTAATACATCTTAGATATACGACGGCTGAATACGCTACAGTCGATGCATCACTAAAACCATGTAGCTCTGTGTGTACCTGTATGTCACTATCTGCCTTTTGAACCCAGCGGGGTATTTGGAAGCGACTCAAATTGCACAATTATTTCCGGTAGGTTTTCCATTCAAGCAAAAGTTCAAATGGTAATTTAACGTCCCAGTCAAGTCCTGTAAGCCACAATTTTTGTATAAAAACCTTTGCTGTGACTACACACGGAGCTATCCACCCAAGAGGATCGTACAAACGGCATATTTCAGCGATAATTTGTCTTTTAGTTTCAGGCATCTCTGTAGGCATTTTTACTACATAATGAAATGTATCCGAGCATCGATTCCAGGTAAGACCAAGAATTTTAGTTACACTGTCTTCATTTATTTCTCTATCCTTTATTCCTATATTTTCTTCTTGCCACCACTTCATCAATTCTTCTCGATTGCTAGTCCATTTTTGTAGCTTAAATCCACCCTTTTCTAATAGGTAATTCATCTGTTTATATATTTCCTTTGCTTCTGTTTCAGATTGACATCCGGTCATGAGGTCATCGATATAGAAATCAGTTTTTACTCTTCCTGCTGCTAACGGATATTTTTCTCCTTCATCTATAGCGATTTGCTGTAAAACTTTAACCGCCAAATAAGGCGCACAGGATGTACCAAACGTTACTCTTAATAGTCGAAAGTCTTTTATTTCAGATAGCGAATCATCACGCCATACTATTCTTTGATAATCTACGTGCTTTTTGGCTAACTTGACGGTACATTTTGATAATGTCAGCCGTAAGACAAATTGGATGCAGTCTCCATCGCATGATAACTTGACGTAGTTCCAATTGCAAAGTAGGCCCGACCATTAATGTATCATTGAGAGATATACCATTGGCACTCCTATCTGAAGCGTTGAATACTATACGAGTCTTCGTCGTACTCTTGTCTTGTCTAATAACCGCGTGATGGGGTAGCCAGACATTCTCATTTCCTTCTCTTTCTACTGACTCATGTCTTATTGGTTCCATGTGACCGAGGGTCATGTACTCTTTTATAACCTTTTGATAATTTTCTTTTTGATCAAGATTTTTCGATAATCTCTTTTCTAATGCTATTAATCTCTTTACGGCTATTTTTCTCGTATCTCCATATTGACCAAAAAGTTTTGTGCGACGAAAAGGCAATTCTACCACGTATCGACCTGTCTCGTCTCTATAGGTGGTAGTAGCAAAATGCTTTTCACATTCTTCCTCCTCTGGAGTGAAGACTTTCTCGAGCACCATGTTTGGCTCGGCTTCTAATTCCCAAAATCGTTTCAGTAATTCGTTTTCTTCTAGCTTGGCATGATTCGCAACCAGATTGTGGCAGTTGCCTAATTTTTCGTTATTGTCTACTTGACCCGACAATACCCATCCAAGGTAAGTATTTTGTGCGATCATACAATTGGTCGGGTGCTTTTTTAAACCTTGTTTTAGAATGCTACAATAAACTTCAGCTCCTAATAAGATGTCGATCTTATTTGGGAGGTTGTATTGCGGATCTGCCAGATCAATTTGACCTAGATCTGCCCAAAGCGGTAATACGAATTTTCTTTCTGGTAAAACAGAAGTAACTCTTTTTAAAACGTGAGCTTGTACTTGCAATTGGAATGAAGTATCATGAAGTGACTGTATATTAACCTTAACTGCATACTTTGTAGTTAAGCCACCTTGACCTCCACCCACACCAGAGATGCAACTTCTTGCATTAATTTTGTCTACTCCTAAAAGTTGCACCGCTGCTTCAGATATGAAGGACGCTTGTGATCCTTGATCAAGCAGGGCTCTCAGTATCTGAGGGTTTCCGTTTTTGGATTCAGCCTTAATCAAGGCTGTAGCTAATAATGTTTGTGTACGTGTCTGTTTCGTCGCAAAATTACTAATTATACCATTAGTGACCTCATTCGTCAGGTTTGACGATTCCGGGTAGGTTTCCTCTTGTTCATTTTCAGTTGCTTCAGATTCATCTATATCTGTAGCAACTGTCACTGTATACGAACTGGCTTTGCCATGAAGAAGTGTGTGATGCTTCCTCTTACAAATACGGCATGTCGTTGGTACACGGCATATCTTTCCGGTGTGATTATTACCAAGGCAATTAAAGCAAAGTCCTAATGACTTCACAATATCTTGCCGTACGTTTACATCTTCCTTGGCAAATTTACCACAGGACCATAACTTGTGGCTTTCGGTGCAGTGAGGACATCTAACATCTGAAGCGGCATGCAAGGACTTAGTTTGGTAAGTGTTTGGGGTTATTTTAGCTTTATTTTTTGAAGGTTCCATAAACTCTAAGGCGCGGAAACGACTTTCTAAAAAATTTTTAAATTGAGTCAAGGTAGGTAAATCTTCATTTAAACTATTAACATGTAATTCCCATTGTTTACGAGTTTCAGCGTCCAACTTCAAGCTGGCAACATATATAACAATAGGGTCCCATGAATCAACATTAATACCTAAATTTGACAACTCATGCATACAATCTGAAGTAGTATCAAGAAGATCTTTTAAACCACTGGACGATTCATGGTTCATTACCCGTTGAGCAAACAAACGTTTAAAGATACAATTACACATATATCGCTTGTTATTATATCGATTCTCTATCAAATCCCAACATTTTTTGTAGTTGGCTTTTGTAATGGGGATATGTTTTATTAATTGTTCTGCCTCACCTTGAAGTTGAGTTTTTAAATAATGTAACCGCTGAACATCATCCAGACTTGGATTATTATGCACTAAAGAAAGAAAAAGATCTCGGAACGAGAACCATTCTGAATATTTGCCACTAAAAACAGGAATGGATATTTTGGGAAGTCTAACATTAAACTCTTTTGTGTTTGAACTAGACTGAAACTCTTCGGATACATTATAAGTTTTAATCAGCTTTTTAAGTTCTGTTTTAAAATCTAAATACAACTCTTCAACTTTTTCATAAAAATCGCTAGAAAGATAATCCGAGCCTTTACTTACATCTCTAGGTAACATAACAATTTTTGAATGATTATCCGTAAATCTATTCCACTGTTTTTCTAAATTTTCTAATCGGGTTTCCCCATATGCTTCAGAAGTCTTACTTTCGGAGATTTCTTAAAGTTTGTAAAAGCTTTACACATATTATTATATAAATCAATTTGTAATTGCGCATAAGATTCCATTGTTAAAATTTATATAAACTTAACAACGCTTAATCTGATAAAATTTAATAATAAAGATGCAACTACAGATTTCTTCAACTTAAAGCTTGGTAACCTACTAAAATCACTAAAGTTTTAAATATGTCTAACACCATGTAATGTTGCAATTTTATATGTTTAGAATTTATTTTATGTTCAATATTTTATCTATGTCCAGGATTCCAAATTTTTTCTAAGTGTTTTAAAGTTGTGCACTTGTAAAATTTTGGACATAGGTTCCCCGTCTCTCCACTTGTTGAGAAATTATTCTAAGTCTTACGTTAACACTTTTTAAATTGCAAGTTCAAGATTTCAAGTATAATTATCAAAGTTAATTATAGACTATTTGTAAGGTTCAAATTAGCGTACTCACAGTTTATTTGCACTTTACCACTTTTATCACTAGACTGCGCTGCCGCTGTTCTGTAGGTTTTTAAATGACAGGGTGCGCCACCGCTACTACTGCTGCTCTTTGACTACGCTACCTGTGTTTGTAGTTCCTCGTTTATCCGTCAGGGGCGTCACTGTAGCTGGTATGGTTGTATAATCTCTCCTCACTTGTAATTATTATTGATGGCTTGACGCTAAATTGGACTGTTTGAAACTTGTCAGTGTACCAAGGTTTTTTCTTCAAAAAACGATCCGGCTCGCAGGACCATATGTTAATGTGTCTACAAAGCCAGGGACAGTGATATGCATGCTAAAATGAAACACACTTCCCGTAACGTATAGGTGTTTATTTATTTTCCATACTTAGACTATATACCTTTGACCAAACCAAACGATAGCGTGATTCAATGTACTACTAGCGCCATCTAGTTAAAAAATAGTAAACTAAAAAATATAATTCATAAAATCGATTGGACACTGATTATTAATCAATTGATTGACTATGTCTAAACAATTGATACAAATTAAACTTGCTTACAGAGAAATACCATAGAAGACGCTATAAATTCATTTGAAATAAAAGCCTTGTAAGATCAAATTACGTAATAGAATATAGGTACAACAACAATAATTAAAAAACGATAATAACCAATAAAAAATAATAATAAATAATTATTATTAAATATGAGGATTATGGATTAACTTGGAACAAATTTCAAGGAAATTCTGCCACATGTGTATTCCACAAACCCGCATTGGAACAGCGTGGTGGAATAAGTTCCAAACCTTCTCCTCAAAGGGAGAGGAGGCCTTAACCCAGCAGTGGGAAATTTACAGGCTGTTGTTGTTGTTGTTGTATATGGTAAATAGCTCTATTTTAACTTTGTTAAAAACTTCCCAAGGGAATCTCGTTCTGGAAGATTATTAATAGCTTTTACAGGTCTTTTTTGAAACATGAAAACAGTTTTCATATTTGTAGCTTTGCTCTAAAGAAGTATGCTATAAGACTGCTCAATTCATATAACAATATTCTCAGCTCGAGTAGTTCATTTCGATACTACTATCAATATCAGTTTATTTCCAAACCACTTACGCTGCTGCGCTGTTTTCCCTCTAGAGATCATAAATAATAATTTCAGTGAACTTTTTAATCTCAAGTGTTCCTTAAAATAATCATTTATATAGACAACCGATAGCGGTTACAATGTAAACGTTAAATGTTATTTTAGAATTATTTTTTAAGCTATACTAAACGAAGAAGCTATAGTAAACGAGCTCAACTCAGGAAAGCGACTACCATCGCTCATAGACATCTGCATCAAAGGTGGGTTTGTTGCTTTGCTTTCCTTTAAGATATATGTAGGCTTATTGAAGGTTCCCAAGTCATATTAGAGCATGAACCGTCGATAACAACCTGGATGTGATTCGGTTGCATAATTTTCCGGGGAGTTCATAGGAAGCGCTTTGTGGCATACAAGTTCGAAGGTCTACTACTTATGTCTAAAATAGTTGCTACTACCCCCAGCTTCTGTCCATCTATATCAAGAAAACTAGAATCGAAGTGCAAACTAGAATAGAAGAGAGATCTTAAGCTCCCTCTTCGCTTAGGCTCAGATCAGCCCAGATCAATGATTGATCGTCCCCGTGCAGAGATGGAAAAGAAGGTTAACATAAATTACCTAAGATATTCTTAGCGAGAGACCAGAGCGAACGTGATCCTGAAGGTGCACCCGTCTCTCACTAAATCTGTCAATATATTTCTTCACCTTAACAATTACGTTTTTAAAGTCTCAGAGTCACATTTATTTCTGAATGTGCTGGTATTTACATCACAATACGCCATTAGATTAGATCAGTCTTTGTTGCATTCCCGCTTTCGGCGTAACGCTGTGTTGCAAAACCGACCAAACCAAGGCTTAATATTTAAAGTGTATAATCCGCGACAGCCGGTATTCGCGTTAGCGAGGTGACCAGTTATGTCAGATCATATGCGTAGGCGGATTAAAGAACAGATCAACCCGCATAATCGGTCATACGTGATCTAAGCCTTTCGGCGTGGTCGGAATTAAAATTGCCAAAAATTACTCGTATTAGTATAACAACAACAATAAAAGCCTGTAAATTTCCCATTGCTGTTTTTCGGCCTCCGTTTGAGGAGCAGGTTTGGAGCATACTCCACCATACGGCTTAAATGCGTATTAGTGGATCCACGTAGAGCAGAATTTCGTTGTAATTAGACACATGCAGGCTTCCTCACGATGTTTTCCTTCACCGCCGAGCACGAAATCAACTATAAATAAAAATTAGGCATAAGTAAATTCAGCTGGTTTTCGCCTGAGTTTGAACCCGCAATTATCGGTTATGATGTACGTGTTGGCCATCTTGGCTAAATCATTGTGGTATTGGTCGGTGTAAAAACTTACATTCTTATTTTTAACTGAAGTTAATATGTCATGCCAAGACCAAGCAATAATACTTTATTAGTCTTCAGGATTTAAATTATTTATATAAACTATTCGTTAAATACGATAATCAATCGAAAACTAGAGTATGTCGGGAATCGTGACTTATATTAAATTACTGTTACAACATATACATATATATAAATTTTATCAAATAGATTATCTGAATTGAATGTTATTATTAATATTGAAAATGTCGATTTGACACTATATATGATATATATATATAGGTAAGTACTATAAATAATTTACTAATGGCCAATCGATCACTTGGTATATAACATTATTAATTCAACTTTACGTATAATAAAAGGCGATAAAACTACATAACGCGAAAAGAAGTAGCATTGCAACTACAAGAGACTCTGATTTGGTATGAATTGATATATAGAGCTTAGACTAATAACCAGATATCTGCTGTGTCACGAAGACGCTCGTATCAAAGTTCGTACAATAGGAAAAAATATGATATATTACCTCACATTAGGTCAATAACGGATGATATCGGGGCCTGAGGATGTTATTTGTGAGAAAAGTGTTTATCTATATTGATAAACACTAGTACTATAAAATTGTCTTATTTTAATAATTAAAAATTTTTAAGTAATTACACTCTCTACATCTAAAACTTATGTGAAATAAAGCAAATAAAGTCTGATTATACACTGACTAAAAAGGCCACAACATATAATATACAAGTACGTGTAATAAACAAGACAAAGATCGTCGTCATCATTTAGTATAACAAACTATTATAACTATGTTGATACTCGTAAATATAAATTGAAAACTCCGTTTGTTTATAAATACAAAAGCCTATTGTGAATTAATATGTAATTATGGCTTTTATTAGAAGTTCCAGGCGAATTAATTGAATTTATTGCTTCGCTCGTAAACCCGTCAATTGGTCCAAATTATCTCACTCGTAGGAATTCGAAATTTGGACTGGGAATCCTATTAAAGGTCCAAGTTTTGCAAAATTAATTCAAAGCGAAATCGTCTTAAACAATATTACAGTCACGATATTAAAAAGGAGAGGAATAGCGTTAGGTTTTTGTATTAAAACACGGAGGTAATGGAGCCTTAGAGTTTATCCCGCCATAAGCATAAATTAAGTACATAAAAACTATTGAGAGTACTTGATCGGATTTGGACCCGCGTTTCTCGGTTAACATTGATATATTGTAATCATTTCTTTGTCGATAAAAAGTTATTGGTTTTTCAGTCGAAAAATTCTCAGTAATAACCCCGAGTTTGGAAGATTGAAATGGGTCAGGACGACATTATGTTTTATCCATAAAAAGCTGAGAAATATAATTGGTAAGATGTTTCCATTGCCTGTAATAAAGAGGGAGCTTTGGTGGACAAGCGTAGCGTAAGCGGAAGGGCAATACGTGAACTTAATCAAAAATTGTAAGTCGAGTAACCACAGGATTTTCGTGTATTTTATTTCTCCTTACAATTCATCCCATGCGCAGCGATGGAGAAAAATATCGGGAAACTTGTATGAGACGGATGAAATTATAGCGTATGTGTATCTAACATTTTGCATGAGAATCTGGTGGAATGCGCTCCAAACTTACGTACTTATGAGAGAAATATATTTTTATTAACTAGCAACCCCGTCTCCGCATGGGCGTAATTTATTTTAAAAAAAGAGAAGTTTACTTTGCAAGAAAGTATTAAGTACATTATTCATATCTATTTAATTTCTTTTTATGATGTTTTTTTTATTTATTTATAAGTTCAATATTATAACCATGTTAAATTCAAATCGTAATATTATTGTATAACAGAAATAAAAATTGTATACCCCCAAAATAATAAAATTTAGTAATTTTAACTGCAAAGTATAAAAGTAATGCTATAGTCCGATTATTTAGTCAGAAATTGAATGTGCAACATTTTTTTTAACTCTTAAATGAATAATAATCGCCTAGAAATGGACATTAAATCCATCTGCTTTGTAATTATTATCTATTCATATATAAAAATTAAATAATTCAACCAATAATGAATGAAAGTTTAATGTATTGATGTCCAAAGCTATTTTTCTAAGACATGAATTAGACACGTCATAATTTGAGTAATCATCGACGATGAATTTATTTCATCACGTAAAAGAGTTCTTATCTAATTAATATCGTCATTTTACTAAGAGCCTCTCTGTAGGTACCGTCTACTCATTTTATATTCTACAACCAAACAGTAATTCTCAGAACTGTCGTGTTCTGGTATGAAAGGCGCGTAAGAATATAACCAAAGGTACCGCAATATCACGATGTTAGTAACCGTATTGATGATGTAAGAGATGCGAATATTTCTCGAAAGGGTTAATATTTCTTACAGTGCTAATGTCGGTAGGCCGTACTGATAATTTAGGTGCAATTTACCAATAGGTAGCCCATTTGCCAGTCTGGTTGACTAGTTTATTGATTACATCTAACCCTCAGACAATTTAACCAACGAATTCGTCACATTTGAAAGTCTCTTTTAACTGTGTATTCTTGATTAAACGTTAACGTGGTATTGCTTTGAGGTCAACATTATTTAAAGTTAAGTACGTAGTTCCTAGATACTTAAAATGCTTTGTTAGGCACTTATTTTACTTAATATGTGCTTTAAAATATATGTACATGTATAATGTATATATATGTAGGTTTCAATTATGTAATTGTAAATTATAGTAGGAACGATTAATGTGGGGATATAATGGCAAGCGGCATTTTGAAAGTGACAGTTGACGATTTATTTAAGATTGTTTTTACACGTCACGAGTAAGTAAATAAAAATGAAAGGTATAAAAACATTGAGAGCTTTTAATAAAACTATTTTATATGCTTAATAATAATCGCAGGATTATTCCATTACATGTAATAAACCTGCGATTTATTTTTTTCTCATTTGAGTATTAATAAAAACAAATGAGATTAAAAAACTATTATGTTTTTTTTCTATGTTGAACGCATGAAATATAGTTCAATCGAACATATATTGGACAAAACCAATACATTTTGTTTCTATTTGCCATTTTGCCGTGTTGATAAGTGGTAATATTAAGCTAAATCTATTGAAAAATAAAACAATAAATGAATATAAAGATATAATTGGTTCCGAAATTGAGATCTATTAAGTTGAGAAAACCTGACAAGAAACTCAGTAATAGATAATAAAATTATAATACATGAAGACAACTCTTTTTATAATTTATATTATTGTGACCGTTTAAATAAAGTTTATTATATACTTGATTTAAACGGTCGCTTAGATTAATTAGAAATTTTATAAATATCTTCGGAATGCTTTCATGGAAACAAACTAGAGACAGACTTAGAATAGAATGTTAAGCGCATTGCAGGGATTTTCCACTAAATTAGATACTGTTCTTGTAAACGGTTGCCGTTTAATTAAGTTTACCTTTTTATGGAAATAAAAGGAAAAGGTTTTTAAAACAAATTATCGATTATATTCACTCAGTATAATATCTTTAATTACATTAAAGTTATTTAAGCAATTGAACATAAATTATTTTATAAGCGACAATGAAATTATATATTTAACTTATTAATTAGATTGATTAAAAACTTTGTTAAATTGCATCATTATAATAACATAAGTAAGCAGCAGTGCACAGAACTTCATCGGTAGTGCTAAATTTATATCAAACATATGGAACAGCGTGAAAGACAAGTCATGCGTTTTCATCAAAGTCAGCAACGCCCGCGCAGTACTGCGGCTGGATTTGTCTGAAGAAGAAGAAAGTAGCGGTAGGGCTTTGTGCAAGCCCGTCTGGGTAGGTACCACCCACTCATTAGTTATTCTACCGCCAAACAACAGTACTCAGTATTGTTGTGTTCCGGTTTGAAGGGTGAGTGAGCCAGTGTAACAGGCACAAGGGACATAATATCTTAGTTCCTAAGGTTAGTGGCGCATTTACGATTTAAGGAATAGTTAGTATTTCTTACAGCGTCATTGTCTATGGGAAATGGTGACCACTTACCATCAGATGGCCCATATGCTCAACCACCAACCTATACGATAAAAAAAAAAAAACAAAGAAAAAAATTATATATACCATACCGATACCCCATGGGATACTTTGGATATGAACACATTCGAAACAATATTCAAAAAGTAATGAATTTCATATATTTTTTTGTTAACCTATTTTACTTATACCTTTATTTTACCTATTCCATCTTTGCAACATTAATAGCTAACTTCGATACAATTAATTACAGTTTAAAATTTCATTCCTTTTGGGGGATGAATTTTTAAAAAATCTTTCAATACAGAATTTTATTCTGGTAGGTATATCCAACAGAATAGGCTGGGTGATTTATGTTTGTCAGATTGTTAAAAAAATATCAGAGTAGGATTCAACAAAATAATTTTAATTAAAAGTTTTAGTTGAATGTTTGCTGAAATGTTTATGAAAATTCATTAAGATATAAGTAATCGATGAGCCTTATTTCCCTTACTGACTTTTAGTTTGTTTAATAAATATAATATAATAAGCAACCAAATCAGCGCGCGTTTATACTTATATACAATCTCTTCCTTCTTAAAGGGAAATGTGGATGGAGGAAAGGTTTCTTTTTAGACTTTGTTGAATGGAACAAAAAATGTGAAAATTTTAGAGATACATCATCATTCCCTTGTTCTACGCTCTGGTGGTTATGAAAATATCAGTATCTCAATTTCGTATTGTATTTTAGTGCTCATAGTAGCGGCGAATGAACATTTCAAAACTTTGATACGTTATCGATCGACTTGGCATCGATGCAAATATTTCAGGGCTGACTACATCTTGACGGATTTGAAAGTTTCATAATCCGAATAAAAGTACTTGGGCTCATTATACTCTTCTGTATATATTTTCCAAAACCTGGCCTATATATTTGACGACCTCCATGGTCGAGTGGTGTGTACACCGGTTTTCATGGGTACGCCACCCTGAGGTCTCGGGTTCGATTCCCGGCCGAGTCGATGTAGATTACCATTAGTTTTCTATGTTGTCTTGGGTCTGGGTGTTTGTGGTACCGTCGTTACTTCTGATTTCCATAACTCAAGTGCCTCAGCTACTTACGTTGGGATCAAAGTAATGTATGTGATGTTGTCTCATATTTATTTATTTATTTATTATTATTATTATTCGGAAACCTGAGCTACGTCAAGTCTACACATGAGACAGTTCATCATTCGATAAATAAGGCTAATCGGAGTAGTAGTAATAAGTATAGTAATAGTAGTAAGTATAACTATAAATGAAAAAAAAAAATAGATTAAAAACTTTTTAAGAAACCGATTTCAATTACCTAGAGAATTTTCATACAGTTTGCTGGCAAGAAGATCTTTTAGTTGTTGTACTTCACGAGTGACTTGATCAGCTAGTATGCACGGTGTCGACGTAGGAATCAGCTCGATAAAAGTTAATGACAGATTCAGCCACAGTTTAGAAAATTTCTGAAATTATAATGAACGATAAAGTATGTTGTACTCTCAAGTAGCGTTTAAAAAATTTTTAGGTACATATTTATTCATGTAACTGTAACTTACGTCTTTGCTTATAATGAATGTAAACATTTGGTATAACAAGACCAGTAGGTTAGTAAAACTCAGTATTATGGTTGTCAACATCTGTAAAAAGCATATAAGTATATGATTAGATCGAAAGTTTTTCGTAAATAGAAAGAAAACGCACTTAATTGTCAACCTCTTTAAGCTTAAAATTTGCTTGTATAGTCAATTATTTAATTTTCGAATAGATAGAATTATATACCAACTATTTATTTTTGAATCTCATTTCATGTTAAGAGAGTTTGTTTTGGTGGTTTGTAATTATTATTGGTGATGAGAAATTATAAAAAGTATATGTGATTATAAATGGTATAATGGCACAAGTCATTATCTATAAGGTACGAAAGCATTTGTTTTGCTTAGTTGAATATATGATTTGAAATTTTAAATAAATTCAAGGAAATTTAATCGATAGGGGCCTAATATATTACAATAAAATATGTTCAATTACCTGCCATTTGATTGCTTGATATAGACAGTTATGTATCTGTAAAATCCTTTGGTATAACTTCATTATCTGTTGCATATCCAGATTGGGTTTGTTTTTAACGATTTTTTTGAAACGGTCGAGCTCTTCGTCTCTATGACTAATGTTTAGTTCATTGCGTTTGTTTTTATATGGATACGATAACTTGATATAATTACTTATAAGCGTTACCCTCGGAATTAAAACTATGAATAAATGCGCGTAGTAATTCATTTCTAAATAATGAAAAAATTTAGAAAAAAACAAACAAAGTAACGTTTTTTTATGCAAATTATACCAATACTTGTAAATACAGAAGAAGAAAAATATACCCGATAAAAACATAATCACGTTATTCATAATAAATGCACGGTTTCTAACGATTTTGGTTTCGTAGTCAATATCTTCGTTAAATTTTTTTATTTCGACGTATAATTTGATGAGCCTTGAATTTAGAACGATCGCTAATATACTGCAAATCATATAGCGAAGAGCATCAGTCATTCTCAAAAATTTATATAAATCGATGTACCATCTATCAAAATCCAGAAAGATTAACAAAAAACAAATAAAAAGTGATAAACATAACATTGATAAGTAATAGGATTTCTTTGTAACGCCTAACAAAGGTAGTCTATTTACACCCAGGAATACCTGGGCGATGATGTAAGCCTTGGAGATAGAATCGATGAAAGGTATGTTGGGTACTTTCATAAAAGTATTGATCTGAGGCGCGGGTGGCGACATCGTGTTACCGTGGCCGTTATACTTCTACTAATAAAGTAAGTGCATTGTCAACTTCAATTTAACAAAATGTTTGACATTATTATGCTTCATTAAATATTCATATTAATATATTTAAAATAAGCTCCATGATTATATATATGCGGTACCTAACGTATGTTTTTAGTAAAGTAATTATTGTAATAGATATGAATTATTCAGTGACTCATAGCTGTGTAATTTATTAAAATGAATTCAAATTTAGAAATACATATAATTAAAATTTAAAAATGTGTCACAAAAACAATAAGTTATTTTTTTCTATTTTGAAACTTTTAGTTTATACTAACTAGTCGCTGTTAATAATTCTTTAACACCATCAAAACTGCGATTATATGCAATTAATGGTTACTTCATTTTTTATTTATATTAAAATATTGGGAAATAAAACACGATTTCATAAGTAAAATTGCGTTTTGCTCCTTTGACTTCGCTTAACCGAAATGCAATTGTTACCAATCTCCACCAAAGTCCAAAGCAAAAGTCACACGTATATCATCAATTATACGCTTAGAAAGTGTACTGACAACCTAGACTAAGAAAAATCGTCAATCAAGAACAACAACAGCGAACAAGAAAATAACAAAACAAGAAACCTATTAACGATTGTGGTGTTACGATTAGTTGAAATTGTTAAAATCGGCATCGTATACACCACAGATATATGTATGTTTGTCTTTTAATAAATCGTCATGAAATTATTAACTATATTTGAGTGCCATTGTTTATTATTTGAAATTAAAAAAAAATTAATATACCTTCCCACCAAGCTCAGGAACTTAAGTCTTCTGTTAAAATTTCTATTATTTCAAAGATTCAAGGTATGAGACAAAATTTAAAAATTCTTAGTACATGTAAATGTGATGCTTAATAGTTACTTTAACTTTAAGGACCGAACAAAAACTTTATACGTAAACCTTAAAGTTCCTTGGAGACTTTGAGATACAATTAAGTGACCTTTTGACGTATAAACTTTGAACGACGTACATATGTTCCTGACACAGGACCGCCGAAGTACCTAAATCTGTTCCATAATACTATTTCCTGATAGTCTTTTTTAAGAGACTATATATATATAATAGTATAGAATAGAATATTATTATTAGTATAAGTTTTTGTATCATTGAATTTTGTCTAGTAGGAGAAATGCTATAACTTTCAAATATATGTAAATGTTATTTCTATGTCAAAATAATATATTATGAACGTCCGTTATTAATCACGAAATCATTTTTATTTTTTTTGATTTCATGAAAAAATTGATTAAGCTTAGTGTATAATTAATTAATTAGTCCCAGACTTAATCACTGCCTGCTTTTAATAAGCCCTTTCATTTACAATATGTTTTACTAATTTATTTATTTTGGTTGCTATTACGTCTAAATTTTTTTTTTATTAAGAATAAATTAATAAATAATTATCTTATTATTCATTAAAAGAACACTTTCTAGGAAAATGCCTTGATTTAGATTAACAGACACTAACTATTTATTGTAAAAAAACAGTATTGTAAATCTGTTCATTCGTAAAGAGCAACTATGCGAGATTATTTTCGTTTGTTTTGGTATCTTCTCGCTGGATGCTTCTTTCCAAAATGGTATTTAGATATTGGCAGTTCAAAAAATTGATTCGATTTGATTATTAGGAATATTGTAGAATAATTTTGTGTGTCATTACGATGTCATTTATATTTTTGTATGTAATCATTGCAATTTTTTTTTTCGAAAATATTTCATTATCCACAAAATGTCATTTTAAGGATAAGGGACAAGTGGCCATTATAGTATTTTTAATGACAAAAGTATTCCAACAACGGGTAAGGAAATTCTTTTGTGATCGGGAGACGTGGAGGCTCTTCTTTTGTGCTTAGTATAAAACATTTCATGAATTACCTCCCCTCTTTTTTATTCTACGTGTTTGCAATGACAATGAAATGTATACATTTCTCGGCCCAAATTATACCGGGACCGATTATGTATAGAACATTACGTCTGATTTACGATTTTGTAAACTAGACAAAGAGGACCCCATAAACTTTATGTAACGCTAGTTAATGGTCCTCGCGCCTGAAATTAGGTGTTCGTTAACAGCTCAGTAACAGTAAGCGATTTTCATTTACGTTTTTATTTAATACAAGCAATGCCTCTTTTTCATAATATTACATATAGTCCTATTCTCCTGTGAGGACGTTGATAAAGCAAAAGGGTAGGGATCGAGATATCAACTTTTCCATCGCTGAGAGTCTTCTCTAATTTTTGATTTCAAAATTCGAAGTAATAGGTTAGTATGCCCCTCTTCCAACAGTACTCATAGCTGTTTATAAAGTGCTGTGTCTTCTTATTTTTAATGTCAAGGCAATTGTGTTATTAATAGAGAAATCAACTAAATTTAACTGACGAATGTTTATAAGACCATTGTTTATTTACAAATTAAATACGACCAGCGTAATCATATTTGAGCGATTTCATTTTCATTTGAGTAACTACATTATATCGCATGTTAAATTCAACATTTGGATATTATTCAAAGTGAGCTGCATTTTATAGAAACGAATTAATCAGTTGCAAATGATTTATATATGTTTCGATTTAATAAATTATTGACGTATAGATCTATACACCCAAGAAAGGGGCACCCTTCTTTATCTTAATTGTCTTAATCTTTATCTTATTTATCGAAACCTCTATCCGTAAATCATGATTATTGAAGTTCAACAAATGATAGATGTTACTTGTTTTCTAAAACAAGCTTTATTATGGGTTACACTCACAGACTCATTGCCATGTCTTATTTTAGAAAAAAATATTTAGTCAGCACCCTAGCGAACGATGCGAAGTCGAAAATTCGGCCTATTCAAGTATTCGTTAATGATTCCAGATTATATCTTTATGAAGTTTGCGATTAATTCAAAATTGGACTTTTACGTAATAGTGCTAAAACTTTTTTATTACCGAGGGTCCCTCGACTTTACTTTTTTTGAGTACAAACGATTAACGAAATATGCTAAGACAAATTTTTATTTGTTTTTTTATGTCAAAAATGAGGAGAAAAAAATCATATGTCAAAAAAAAAAAATTTTCCATTCATAAATTTATATTACAGCTTATTAAATAAAATTTAAATGTATTATTACACAGAGTTATCTGACCATACGTTTCGTAGCAAAGATTATTTTCGTTGCATATAATTAAAAAATGATGATATCTTTTAAAGTATTCATTCGAATTACATTCCCTAGGTAACTAACACAGTTCTCTGAACAAGTATTAATAACGAATCAGAGAAAATTGCTTCGCAGGCAACCCAAAACCCAAAACTATAGAATACTATAGTGCAAAATATTGCACTTTTGTAATTTCATTTTGTCTTCTCTGTCTGTCAAAACGTGACAATGTATGCATAATGTTTAGTTATGTTTCTATTTATATATAAAATACTGGATGAAAAACCGGCTTAGCTCGGGTAAAATAAATAAAACTAAACAAATACGGTTTATTTGTTGCTTTTCATACTATAACTAATCGTGGATAGGTTTCGATCGAGTGCACTAAATTATTTTATAGATGATATTTAAATTATAACTAGTTGCTTGTCAACCGTAATTTTATTTATCTAGTAGACTATACCCGTAGAAGAAGGCCGGGAACGTGGGCTTGTTTCGTGATAAATGTTCAGCCGTGTAAGATGGAGGCATCGTTAAAGAAGACGAATCACGACACCTTGTGACTCGTGACCGATGTATCTCTTGTTTATACATATTTAAGTTATAAATGAATTTATTTTAGTTAAATAATATCTGTTTTTGTTTCTAATTAGCTCGCGTATTATATCTCATAATGATAATATCTCGTTATGAATTAAATGTGGTTTTGAGCATTAACCATTATTAAGGATAGTTTAAAAACAACTAATAAAGAACGTTTTTAGTCATAAAATTTAAAATGTAAAATCCCTAAAAAACGAAAGAAGCATATTATTTTTGTAAATCAAAGAACTCATTATACTAAGTTGTAATATTTAAACATATGTAATATTTTGTAATATATTATAATATTACAATTAAATATATAAACGAGTTTGTATGTATGTACATAACATGACAGCGTTATCACACATTGTTACTCTGTTGTTATGTCATGTTCAATAACTTCTGTGTAGCATTCCCGCTCATTCCGATAACCATTTACTGTCATATTAAAATAAAACTTCCACGTTACTCACATGCCATGATTGATATTGCCGTCCAACGAACAATAATAGGTCTTCATGTGTTACAAATCGATTTTGTACATATTGTTATAGTTACGGCCTTTAAAAGTGAGCCCAATATTGATTGAAGGCCTATCTTTTTATGAGAAAGGCTTGGAGCTTATTCCACGTCACAGATCCTAAGCGGGTTGGTGGATACACGTCTTATATTTCCATCCAAAACAAATAGTTTATATCGTGTTTGTATTTGTCATCACCATTTAGCAGAGCATGAATTTATACATAAATTAAGCACCTCAAAATTAAGAGATGCGTTAAATCCGCCTGGATTAGAACATGCATACTGTGGTTAATGTTAAAATTGTATATACGGCTTATATTTACGAGTTCATTTATATTTACGTAAATGATAGGATACTGTTTATTCCCTTGATATCATAACGATTTATTGTGCCTGAATTCTCGTATTTTGTTGGTAATAGTGCAGCTGCAGCTTGCTAATTGCTTATCGATTTGTAGTTAGCAATTAATCTATTTTTAATGAATATAAATGTAAAAAAAATCATAATACATGTTTTTCTTTTTAATATAATATAATCTAAATATGTTGTTTCGCCGTGTATTTCTCCTGAAACTTTGTTTTGCGATTTGATGTTAATACTTTCGAATATAAAATTCAAATTGTTTAATATTAGGAATTTACCAAATGTTTCATTTGTTAGGGTTTTAGCTTAAAGTTATAATTTTTATAAATCTCCTCTATAGACGGACTATTTGTTATAGATATTTTTTTTTTCAATTATTAGTTTTACCTAATTTATTTATGTAAGAATTCTACGACGATAGAATTACGATACGACCTCCATGGTGTGTACACCGGTTTTCATGGGTACGCCACTCTGATGTCCCGGGTTCGATTCCCGGCCGAGTCGATGTAGATTACCATTAGTTTTCTATGTTGTCTTGGGCCTGGGTGTTTGTGGTATCGTCGTTACTTCTGATTTCCATAACACAAGTGCTTCAGCTACTTACATTGGGATCAGAGTAATGTATGTGATTTTGTCTCATATTTATTATTATTATTTATATTAAGACATTAATTACATTTATACAAATAAAAAATGATTCTGTATAGATCATGAATGCGTGGAATAATGGAAAAAATGGTAGAAGTTTTAATAACATTTTACTAAAGCTTTATTTGTTGGGGACTGAATAAAAAATATATTACACCATTGGGTAACTTAGAAGTCTCACATGCTCAAGTGATCCCGTGGCGCCCACCGAAGAGATGGAAAGGGTACCGCTGGTTTTAAGTGGTTATTCCAGTGTGCTAGTGATCCTGGGCACAGGCGAGCCCCACATACTTCCCCTTACTTGACGCGATGGAAAAGTATAATGCGTTTTTCCATCGACAAAAAAGATAACTTAAGAAGTTGTGTAAATAATAATAAAAAGTTGAAAAGATCTTTTTGATTCATAAAAAACTTGAAGTGGATGGATATTTAAAATGTTAAAATTATAAAGAAACGCTTGTTGGTTAACAAGAAAACTAGTTAATCATTAACTAATAAATTCACTTTACAATCCCTATAATAGCTCACGAGAGACGAAATAGAACATTAACTTTACCGCATAGAAAATTTAATTAAGCCTCAGTAATGGCGAAGGAGAGCATGGCGAATAAATTATTATTATGGCTACAGACCGAGACTATTACTTGTGATACGCTATTAACTAAGGTTTAAATCAAGTAAAACAAAGGAACAAAACCTCCTAGATTGAAAATTAATTGAGATTCTTAATTGAGGTATATGTTACCATCTAATTATATTTTAGTATCCAATTTAGTATCGCGAATTAGGCTCATTTTTTGCGAATTTTCTTTCAACACTTTATTATTTTTTTGCATTGCAACAAAATAGGTTTGTTTATCAATTAACTTATTTACTTATAACTTCATATCGATTTTAATAAATTTATAAGAGATAAAGTAAAAGAAAACAGAGTCAAAGATGTGTTGGTACAGATTTGTGTATGAGCAAAGAAAATAATTTTATACAAACTACTTTGATGCACGTGCTCTTGGAAGAAAAATAGAAAAAATATTTATTAGATTTTAAATTAACACGGTTATTTTTATTACTAAGGTTATTAATTGCTGGATATTTACCATACGACTGTCTAGTGAACAAGACATTCGTAGATAATCGAAATATCGAGCTCCACCGAATAAAAATAAAAAACATGGTAAATATACCGCAATTAATAACTTTAGTAAATTATTTATTGTTTGCTGAAAATACTCCACCATAAAGTTTAGTATGGTATCAGTATTAATGCTTGGGATGCAGTGAATTAACTTTTTATTTGTCAAATTTACAAAATTTAAGCGTAATATAATTTGTTTTTAAGATGGATTTCAAACTTTATTTCTAATTAATTGTTTTCCCCCTTGTAAGCTTTTTCAAGAGATAATCTTTAGCAAATTGCGGGAAAGAACAGAACCTTAATTGGACGAAAGCTACTGTGCGACTAAAGCCGGACGTAATAAATTTTGTTTAAAAAACTAATTTACGACGAACGGCATTTGTAATGCGAATGATATATTTAATGATTGTATTTTGATGTTTATAATAATACCGACTATCAATAAGTATCACATACATGTAATAATATTAGCTGAAAGCAAATAAATGTCGTATTACGTTTAAATTAAATTAAATTTAACTCTATCACTGGTTCGAAATGTAGAATCTACGGGTGACTCAGAAATGTATGGTTTTGTCTGTTTTGAAATTTTCGCGGAATAAATCATGTATATCAAGATCGAAAACTTTGTTCACGGAAATGTTCACACTAAAGATTCAGAGTTAGCTGTATGCCGAGACTTATGTGACGTATGCAGGCAGCTGCATAAAAGCCAGGTAACTGATGTCTCGTTGAGATTGAAATCTGCTGGTGTGAAAATGAATACTGAACATATTTGACTGGCACATTGCAAGTTGAATACAATTTGGGGAAATTTTAAAATTTAAACAGAATGCAAAACGTTAAGAACGCTATCACATTTTTAATTATTTTTTTTAAATATCTTATGTTAATGTATGCATGTAATGGTAATTTACGTAATTGAAATAACAGGTAAATTAATTACGTAATAAGTAATATACTATATCTAACTCGATTTAATAATATCGAGTTACATGTAATAACATGAGATCAATGTTATTGTTAGTTTCTAGTGCTATTAATCATAATTTCTGCTATCATTCTGTTCGAGAGTACAAGCAAAAATATTGCAGCGGCGTCGACGCCGACCGGACAAAAGCTCCCCGTCCAGATGTCGCGGCAAAATATGATTAATGATCGATCAGGGTTTAAACATCTTTCATGAAATATTGAACACGTTAATAGATAAAATTGACAATAAAAAGTGATTGACAAAGATACTTGAATATCAATAATGACCCTCAGGTTACACATTCAAAATCTCAGCGCTAATATAGCAAAGAGGTTGAGTTAATTGTCGTATACATGATGTTCAAAATACATAATAATTTATATATTACACAGATTACTTCTATAGCAAGTATACAAATAAAATTTTATTGCTGTATATATAACAAAAACAAAATATAAGTCATCATTAATTATGCTTAATTTACTTTGAATAAGATTAGATTATTTATAAAAAAAGTTTACATTACATTTTAATAGCTATTAATAGTGTATATCATAAATGAAGATTCAACGTTTTAAGTAGAATAAACAGGTTTTTTTACTAATTTTAATACAAATAATATTAAATTAAGAGACAGTTTTTTGAAACATTTTGATTGGTATTTGTAATTTTTATAAGCACGAACGATACTTTATCAACATTAACGTATTAATTTAAGCCCTAAAGGGTTGCGTAAATTTATTTATGATGTCATCGCTCAACGTCAAGTCACTTTTGTAACAGAATCCCAGTTAAATTATGTTAATGTTTGTCAAAAGAGTTGCAACACATGTATGGGATTAATCGTAAGATCTAGTTAGTGATCAAATACTTTTATTTTAATTCTTTTATTATAAAAATATGTGACGTAAAAACAAATAACATTAAAACACAAAGAATTTTTTTTTTAGGATTTGTCTGTCTTATAACCACAAAATGCTCATTTTGTAAATAAATTCGGTTTTCAGATAAATAGGTCCCATTGTCTTTAAACAATAATTTATTTTAATATAAAGCAAAGGAAGTAATGTTTAATTTTAAGTCCAGGAAATGAAGAGAAATGTCGCTTTTGATAAAACAATTGCAATGATAATTCAGCGATAATAAATATCAGTGTTTATTATCCTCCTTGTGTAATTTAACACGTGAAATAAAGCTCTCTGGTCTTTTAAGTGAAAACATAATGTTAGGCCTATAACGTGCTCTAATGAAGACGGTTTATTGTAAAGTCAAAGTTTTAAAATAGCAATGATTGATGTCGAATCCAGAGACCCCAAAAATTGGTCCTGGTTTTTTTAATTGTAAACGTTTAAATGAGGTAAATTCTTATTCTTAACAGACAACAGAATGCATAGTTAAAGACATAATTAATAATAATGTACAATCTTTTTGTAGTGAAATAACTGTTGCAAATCCTTGCTGATTGATGCTGTGGTGGGGATTCTACACACTCCATGCCACAATGAACAATGAATTGTGTTAATGTTCGGAGGTAGAATAATTGACAAGTGGATGGCAATTACACAGATTAGCTATCGCAAAGCCTTATCACCAGTGAAACTTATTACAAAAGTATGTAAAACTATGTATATGTTTAACATGTCAAATTGTTAATTACTTGCCTTGAAATGTGTCAAATACATTTATTGTAATGAGACACAAATGCTTCTTTTAGGTTGAATATTATGTAAGCAAGCAATGTTTGTTGAGTAAGCGAATTAAGTGTCCTAGAAGACGCCATTTGCTGTTTTAATTGCCTCAAAGGATTGTGTGTTAAGTAATCAAAATAAACAATTGTTCGCAGTCTACTCCAACTATATATTTCTATAATTTTACACTAACAAATATTAATTATTTAGGTAACTTTGTTCAAAACGTGTTGAGTTGGAGAGAGGCGTACATAGATTTGTATGTATGTTCGTAAGTAAATAAAATCGTTTTTCTATTACAGAGGTTTATAGTTTTAATGAATTTAGTAATTAAGAAAAATTACATATATAAAAACTTTATGAGAATAAAATCCAATGGCATTTGAAAATTGAAGTGTTGAATGTGATCGAATATTATTTTTGATTTAGCGCTTATTCTCATATATATGAATTAATATTTCGAGTACACTTATCTAGCTGCATTCCCATCAAATTTACAAATTCGGCCCTAATTAATTTGCTGATATTAATGAGATGAAATGTTACGAACTCTATCAAACCTAAACTCAATTAAATGATTATACTTAAATGAAAGGTAACAAGAGTCCGTGAGTGTTCTATTGTTCGGTAAAGGGCCTTCTTTCTTTTTGAGGAGGAAAACGTTTGGATTTTATTCCAAAATGTCGCTCGAATCCATATTCGAACACACATAAACATCGCATTACATCTTATCTGAAAATTTCCAATGTTGGTGGCGCATTAGAGACGTAAGTTATTGTTGATATCTCTTACAGCCCTTTAGCCTATGAATCGTGGTGTCCACTTAGCATTGAGTGGTTTATTAGGCAGTCCACCTACCTTTAAGATATCAAAATGCTTCAAGGAAATTACTCCAGAATTTAAATGTATTTATGTAGAAAATTATGATGGAATAATTTCATAAAATTTTATTTTTCACGATGTATAAATAAATCGGTTTCAATGAAAGCAATGTTACAAGTATGACAAAGTACTATTGTAAGTATTTAGGAAATAGCTTTACATTATGCACCCTGAAAAATTACCTTAAAAAGGGAAAATTCTTTTATGTAAAGTAGGTAGTTACAAATAACACCTGAATTACGGAAATGCAAGCGGTTCGGTAGCCTGGTTTTGAAGGTAGACTAATCTCTTATCTTCATTTTCGTTTTGTGAACGAAATGTCCACTCTTGCTAAGCTGGATTTACTATTTCCATTAAATAATCTACTTAGGATCAGTTATTTATATATTTTATAACAGCTTTTATAATTATTTATAATATATGTACATATAATCAAATTGTAGTGTCTGTTTGTAATATTAAAATAAACACTTTACATATACCAAAACAGGATTTTTTATCGTTTTTTGTGTTTCTGTCTGTCTGTTTATTCCAGCAGACTTTGGGAATGACTGGATCTAATTTCACTAATAGAAAGTAAATCTATTAACGACTAACTTACGCTAAAACAATAACTTGCTAAATTTAAACGCGCTCGACTACGCGGGCTCACCTTGTCCATAGTATTTTTACTACGTTTCGTGTATATTATTTTATATCATTACTATTTGATTGTATTGAATAAGCCATCTGCGTGTTACTAATTCAGTAACTTTGTTTCATGGAATCATGTTCTGTAAATCACGTGTCCTTCTTTAAGAAAAAATAGTAAAGAATATATATTTTCGAATATAACAACACCCCTCAATGCCACCGAGTTGATCTGCAGGTTTAGCTAGAAGATGGATAGGGGAAGTCTTAAGTATCTACTAGTAAGCTTTCGGAATACTGACTAATTCTGTTTATATTGACAAATCCCATATCGTACAAGGACAAAAGATTAATTAAAGTTTTTATTAACGATCATGTGCAGTTTTGCATAGAATAAGCTATACTTTATGTTTTACATAAACTATTTTATCAGACACTAAATTATATAAATCAATAATCGGTTCATCGTCGGTTCAGACTCACTTGGCGAGTGCCGGCAAACCATAACAAACTTTGAATGAGAGAATTGTAAATGTCACGAAACACTTAAACTTGGTAAAGAAGAGCTGTACTGATGTCATGGAAATTTCACAGAATATTAAATTAAAGTACATATTTCCACCTTAACAAAAAAATGCTTTAAAAAGTCGAGTCGAGATGGCCCAGTGGTTAGAACGCGTGCATCTTAACCGATGATTGCGGGTTCAAACCCAGGCAAGCACCGCTGATTCATGTGCTTAATTTGTCTTTATAATTCATCTCGGGCTCAGCGGTGAAGGAAAACATCGTGAGGAAACCTGCATGTTACAAATTTCATAGAAATTCTGCCACATGTGTATTTCACCAACCCGCATTGGAACAGCGTGGGGGAATATGTTCCAAACCTTCTCCTCAAAGGGAGGGGAGGCCTTTAGCCCAACAGTGGGAATTTGTAGGCTGTTGTTGTTGTTGCTTTAAAAAATCTGTCGAATTAATATTCTCATTCTTATATAGAGTCGGTTAAAACAAACAAAACAGTAAAATTATTTGTAACATATTTTGTATTGAACATAAGTTGTGTTGTTTTTTGTTCTTTTGTATATAAAAGTTTTAAAATTGCTTTCGGGATGCGGTAAATGTAATAGATATCTCGTTAGGCGATAGCTTGCTGTGTAGGGGGATTGGAAGCGGTTGGGATTATTGATTTATGTTTTATTTATGTATTTAATCTTACATTACATTGTAATAAAAAAATCGATGCAAATTTTCTTACATAAATAATTATTACGAAACAGTTAGTATCGTAATAAATTTCGTACGTAAGCTTTTTGTACTTTCATTCGATTTACAAAATATGGTGATATAATTGATATTTATATCTACTCAAGAATTTAACACGACTCCGATATAAAAACGTAACTCTATTATAATAGTATGGTCTAGTTGAAGTAGTTTTTCGCATGCAAAGTCGAGGCGAGCGAAGTTGCTTGTTATTAATATTTATACAGGAAGTACAAAATCACAGTTGCTTTTAACTATAATTTAAAATAATATTAGCAATTTAAAGTTGTCGCTTATGCAGGTTATTACTTATTAGGATATATTAACGTCGACCACGTTCAGTATATCACTAAGGTTTTTAAGTAATATTTTACACGCCGAGAATTTCAATTTTCCAAGGCGATAAAAATTAAAAAAAGAAGTCTTTTCATATTTCGATTTCCATCCATAAATTGTGTATATACCCTTATTGTACCCGTGTGAAGCTATTTAGGGTAATTAGTTATGAATAAAAAATAAAAATTGCATCAGTATTTGTAAGTTTAACAGGTTATATATTGTTTTTGTTTATTACCTATTGTATGATACGAAGCAGTCAACAGTATTTTTTATAGCATGAAAAGTTTTCTAAATTCGAGTAAAAAGGTAAGGTGTGTTCTGCTCTTTTAAAACTAAGGAGGCGTGAAAATTCAAGGAAAACTATCTCACAGTGGTGTGAGCAAACAAGTGTGGTAAGAGCTTTTTTACGTGTTATTATTTGCGAGTTGATATAATGGATCAGATTTTGGAAAGGATAAAATATTACACACTCGTTTATTTTGTAGGACAAATTAAATTTTTTTGATAAATACTTTAAAAGTCCAAGAATAACACTATACAAGAAATATTTTTATTTATTAAGAAGACTATACACAGAAATAACATACAAAAATGCTCGTAAATATGAACAAAGTACAAAATGCACGTTTATGTCTAATACGTTTTGCATTCAAAGACTGAAATAAGAAAATATATATATTTCGATGCACTTACATTATATCCAACAATAATGTACTATGAATAGCGAATTAAACTTTCATTAAATTTAATTTGAAAGTTTCTCGTACTTAGCAATTAGGATGATAAGCATATAATTAACCCAATTTTCTCAATCAATGACGATAAAGTCATTTTATAGATTAATTACGGGCCTGATATATAAATAGCTATCGGGATTTTCTGTCAAGATATTCTCTTTGGCTATTCCCAGTTCGGGGGTGTTTGTACTTATGTATACGTCTGAACTCTTTCCGGTTGTTTCGTGATTTGTGGTCCTAATCGTCCTGCCGGGTTATGCGAGCGAGTTAATATAGCCCCTTCTATTAGCGGCTATACTTGTGTATTATATATCTAGTACAGTTATCTGGTCTCCCTTGAGAAAAGCCGTAATTACCGATATTATTAAAATCATGGATATTATTATATCATATACAATATAACAGTTATAACACTTGGATCACATACGGCACACAAATATATTTTAAAATTAAATAAGAGTGACAAAAATGTAAATAAATTTCATGAAAAACGAGAATTGAAAAAAGTCTGCTACAATTTGATTTTAATAAATAAATATGCATCTTCTGGTATGGAATGTTATAATATAATATTTCATTTCATGTGAATGGAATAAAATATTATGATGGCGGCCATGTAGCCAATATAATTTGTATCATAGCTGGCTTATCAAAATGTTAATCACGTGAAAGGAGCTATGTGGTTATATGTGGCTTTATTGCACAGATTTATGTTTATTAAAACATTATACATATAGGAAAGGGAGTGCTTTACTATTATGGCGGCTGTGATGGGCACTTTGGATGAAATGAAATAACTTATTAATAATAAACGAGTATGTTCACGACACCGTCACACCGAAGGATATTAACCATTAATATTATTGAAACAAAACAATATACATACGCCTACCCTTGTACTTTCTTAGTATTTTTTACTAGCGAAATTATCTCTAATAACGTTAAATATAGAAGCGGCATGAAAATATTGTTATGCACGTTTTCAACGCCTGTAATTTTCCTGCAACTAAAGTATCCTTTACTCATACTAGTAGGATTTAGAAGTATGTACAAAGAGCCAACTTGAATAAAAAATATTTCGATTTTTAATTTAATAAATCGCCTGAACCTACGTACTTCACTTTCAATTTCTCTCGTCATACAAACTTTGAAAGTACGTGATGGCTCTTTAATATACCCTTTAAGATTAACTTGACGACCTCCGTGGTCGAGTAGTGTGTACACCGGTTTTCATGGGTATGCCACTCCGAGGTCCCGGGTTTGATTCCCGACCGAGTCGATGTGGATTTTCATTAGTTTTCTATGTTGTTTTGGGTCTGGGTGTTTGTGGTACCTTCGTTACTTCTGATTTTACATAACACATGCTTTAGCTACTTACATTGGGATCACAGTAAGGTATGTGATGTTGTCTCATATTTATTTATTCATTTATTTATAAAAAAAGAACCTACAGTCATCAGTTAACATCCAGAATGTGTCATTTCAATTCTTTATAATCCATCAAAAATATATTCACTTCTTCCTTCCTTCTCTATCGTTAGAATTAAATCAGTTTTACGAAGTACCGTTTCAACATAATTCATAAAGGAAGTTTAGTAGTAAAAGAGATCAAAGCTTCATTATATTATGGATTTCATGGCAGACGTCGCTCAAGAATACCTATAACTCTCATACTAGATACGTGTCGTAACTATGTATGGCTGAGATTATAGTTTTAATCCGAGATATTTTAAATCGTCATACACAAATAAATATTTTTATAGAACGATTAAGTTCAATACTAAAACGTACGTAGTCTTTTACGATATATGTTAGACGTTTCATATTATATATTACGTTTTCAAAGTAATGAAAAAATGTATAATCGGTAAACCAAAATTGAATCTATTTAAAATAAATAAAAATTTTAACAAAAAGAAAAACCGACTTCAAACAAAACACTATTTTAAAACAAATGAATATGCACGAAAAATTAATAAAAATAATTGCGTATTCAACATATTTTTTAGAGTCTTCCTAAGTTAAATGAAATGAAAAATATTAGACTACTTAAAAGTCGATTAACGATTATATCATGTAGTTATAGTTATTGGTATATTTGGAGCCGGTGTCAGCCACGGTGCCCTTGCCCCAACAATCAAAAGAAAGAAGCGATACGAGCCCCTTGATTGATCCAGTATATTATTGTGTAAAAGGTAATTTGTAAAAAATATATTTGTTAAAGTATTCTCGTATTGTTTTTTGATAGATATACTGTAGGGTTTTATTGGCTGACACCGACTCCAAATATAACAATAATTATAACTACATGATATAATCGTTAATCGACTTTTAAGTAGTCTAATATTTTTCATTTCATTTAACTTAGGAAGACTCTAAAAAATATGTTGAATACGCAATTATTTTTATTACTTTTTCGTGCATATTCATTTGTTTTAAAATAGTGTTTTGTTTGAAGTCGGTTTTTCTTTTTGTTAAAATTTTTATTTATTTTTTGATTTTAAGTGAAGCTGATGTTGACTAACTAATTTTTTTTTAATATGGATAGATTAAGTGTTCCGTTTATATGATTCAGAAACTACTCGAGGACAATTTCAAAGGAAACTTGCGAATAAAGCAAAAATAGAATTTCGAAAATGCGGATTTAATACGCGGCGTAAACTACAAGGATCCCTCGAAAGAGCTGTAATCGAACTCAGCAAAAAAACTTTGAAAAAGAGCAACTATATTTCGTACATCATATGACATCACATCACATACACAAAATTTGATTAAAGATAGTAAGAAATTCTGCCCCATATCGCACCCTAACTGCGAGCCGTATAGGAGTTCCATCACTACATTGTATAAAACAAAGTCGCTTTCTCTGTCCCTATATCTTTAAATCTACGCAACGGATTTTGATGCGGTTTTTTTCAAAAGATAGTGTGATTCAAGGGGAAGGTTTGTGTATATAATACATGAACAATATAGTAAAGAAACACTGATAATTTTAGAAGTTTGCTATGTGATGTCGTAAATACACAAATTCAGTAGTATATTTAGTATCAGTATTGCACCCGTGCGAAGCCGGGGTGGGTAGCTAGTTGATTATAATATTCGACTATGATAATTACGTAAACATAACCACATTACGGAAGGTGACTCAAATATCCAAATAACCTATAAATAAAAGATTCGACTGAGTATCGCTAACGTGCTCCTCAGAATTGTTCCGTTCCCTTCCGTTCCGATACTTTGTCATGGATCCTGTGCTCAGAACCTTACCAAACTTTCACCAAATTACCCTTGAAGTATATATTTTATAATAAAAAAAGAATTATCAAAATTGGTTAACGTGATTTTCAGTTATTCACCGATTTGTCGCGCATATACATTATGCAAATTTAAGACTTATGTCGTTTTCATATGGATACCATCATCGGAAAAAAAATTTAAAAAAATGGGACCCCACGGGAAGCACTACCTTCCAAACAAAAAAAAAATTATCAAAATCGGTTCACCCAGTAAAAAGTTATGAGGTAACAAACATAAAAAAAAAAAAAAAAAAAAAAAAAAAAAAAAAAAAATACAGACGAATTGATAACCTCCTCCTTTTGGAAGTCGGTTGAAAATTATAATAAATTAGTTCGCTTGTGAGTTATACTTGAGAAGTTACTCTTGTCGTGATTATTTCTTTGTTTCGAAGCGGTGGTGTAAAACTTTAGCGGTAAACAACAATGCTAAGTAACTTTAGTTCAACTCACACGTAAGCTTTGCTTTAATTCTTGTATTTCTCAATGTAGCTTTCATTTCCACTTACAATAAGTGTAAATCTTAAGAACACGTTTACTTAGCAATACGGTATTGTCTAAAATTATTTTATAGAACTGATTTATGGATGGTCGAACGGCTGAACGCGTTAATCTCAGAAACTGCCAGTCCCATTTGTAAAAGGGTTCTAGTGTAATACAGCCCTTGAATTGAAAAAGGTTATAAGCTAATTTAACTTTCGTAATCAATTTAAATCAAAATTAATAATTAGGTATAACCACAGGGAACAACTAATATGTTATAAATTTTGGGAATTTCATGCGAGGTTAGAACAGAATAACATTTATTTTGTATAGAAATACCACACTTACCTTAAATTCTCCGATAAAATAAATAGAGCGAACGAAACAAAAATATTTCAAAACGACGTCGACATACATATGAGTGGTGCCTAAAATAAAAAAAATGTTCATAATGCATATACATATTGTTTTTTGTATATGTGTTACAATTACTTCTCTTAGTATCAAAAACGCACCCAAAAATCGCGTGTGAGTCTCAAGCGTGTTTCGCCTGAGTGGTCTATGACTCCAAGTGGCGTCTAAAACGACTTCAAAGGACTATAGTCTTAGTTAGGGCTTTGTACAGTACCACGAGGCTATCCTGGCTACCGCTCTTCATAGAGCCGTCAGATATAGGATACGTAAAGACTCTTCTTCTTCTGGCTGGCGTAGAAGTTGTGAGACTTTTTTGTCATGTCCGCTGAGCAGTTTCGTTTCCCATTCATATTCCCGACTCCTTCTGGATGATGACAGTTATAAAAGTGACCTTCTAGAGTTTCATTACAACAATATTATGTATTTGCACAGTATCATTGGTCACTTTTATAAAAACAGTGATAATAATTGTATATGCACTATGAGTAAGGATAAGCTTATAACGCCAAGTTTCCGACTCCGCAAAGTCAATAAATCTTTCTTGGGGCAAGTTATCCGTTTCTAAAATAAAATTTCGCAGACATTTTTAAATTTGCCGTTTCGTATCGTATCGTTTGTAAAAAATACATTGGTAGAAAAAGCATATTATTCGATACAAAATTTTATAGATGATAAAAAAGCGTGGAGTTAATACCTGTTGACATCCGAGCAGGATATATTATTTAAATAATAAGTATTTAACTAACATGACTTTGTATTTTTTAAATGTTAAAAAAGAGTAACTACTGCCTTTCTTGCCGGTTCTTCTCGGTAGAATCTACTTTCCGAACCGCTGGTAGCTTCACTTAATTGTAAAAGGACGATTCAAAAGTGCTTGTAAAAGCCTACTTGAATAAAGTTTATTTTGATTGATTGATTGATTCCATACAGATATAGAACTCGTCCAACTTCGTCTGGATCTGACTCTCTACGTCCAAATCCAAAACAGAAAGAAAAAATCACCGGTCCCTTCCCAGTTTTCATACGGGGACAAAACTGAGTATAGAAATTAGTAATTAATATATCTTCAGTGCTAACTATCTGGTGATATATACTACATCGCCCTATCTTAATTAAAAACATAATAAAACTGAAGCATTTAAAGAATTTTCAAGCGACGCAAAAATTATAAATATTAAAATTCCAAAGACTTCAAATGACCGCAAAATATTGAAGGTTGAAGAGTAAATATATTTGTTCTTTGAATATTAATTACTTCCCTCCGTGGGTCGTCTCAGAAGCGAATAAATTTAAATATAACTTGCTGAAAAGACACTTTTAAATTTTTCTCATTTGAATTCATACTTCTTACCTTCATTAGCCAAACTTATTTAAATAAAAAAGTATTAACGAGTCTGTTGTACTTTTATATTCTTTTTCCTTTGTAGATATTAATTTTGTACGATAGTCCCTAATTGCGATTTTTTCATTTCCTAATGTACAACAATCAACACTGAAAATTACATACTTTTTAATGTTGCTGTATATTATTAATTATGTTATAAATGAAAACTGCTAAACTAAATACATATTCTGTAACACTTCAACTTTGGATTAGTAGGAAACAAAACTTTAATTGAAAGTATAAAACCTGGCTTTATTTCACTCACCACTCCAGTCACTACTGGTGATAGAAGGGATGGTTCGTTTTTTGACCAGACGATCGGAGTTGCGATTCAACGCGGACATGATTTATATAGGAACTATTTTAGTTCTTATTAGTATATAGTTAAGGCTTTGATACGAATAAACTATTTTATGGTATAGGTTGGCGGACGAGCATATGGACCACCTGATGGTAAGTGGTCACCATCACCCATAGACAATGACGCTGTAAGAAATATTAACTATTCCTTACATCGTCAATATGCCACCAACCTTGGGAACTAAGATGTTATGTTCCTTGTGCCTGTAGTTACACTGGCTCACTCACCCTTGAAACCGGAACACAACAATACTGAGTACTGTTATTTGGCGGTAGAATAACTACATAGTAGAATAAAATAAGAATACAATTAATTTACGTATAAATAGAATATAAATATAGATTAAAATACACTAACACTGACATTAATTCGTGCATTATTCATGTTCATTATTCATCATTATGAAATATGAAAATAAAGTCCACCTGAATCATTTCGGCTATGGAGACCATTTCAAGGGACACAGCACTTTCATTTGTATTGAAAAGACTACTTTGGTAATCCAAGTGTAGTATAAATTAATTTACGCGAGGAAAATTACTTTAACCATACTTCTGCATACAAAGTACTTTAAAATGTATCATGTATCAAGCGACCACGCTAATTTTCTCATGGGGGAAAAGTTTGAAACTAAAAATTAGATGTAGCATTTTTTATAACACTTCACCCATTCAGCCATAGCATATATGTATGTCATTAGTTCTAGTGTATTTATTATATTCACGTAAATATTGTGGTTGTTGCAAACATAATTTTAATTATTCGAGTAGTTTAAAAAGTTTAAAATAATAAAGAACAACCAAGAAGTTGTGATGAATAAAAATGAACCTCGTATGACCTAAATTTAATTAAACCTTTATTTCGGAATTGCTAAAAGCCCTCTGAGCTTCGCTCGCCATTCCTTTCTGGTCTGGATATTTTCATAAGTAGTTAAGTATAGTGCTATTATATTTTTTAAGTTTAAATTCATGTCTTAAATATTATGTATAATTATATAATGTCTAATTTGGCCTTACTAAACTAAAAGTACTAACGAACAATGATATAAGGAACCAATACACATCAGAGCAATTTATTTTTCAGTAAGTATTTTTATTTTCTGTGTACGTATAAAGTAGCGGATAGTAGTAGATTACTAGTTAGAAAGCTAACTAGATCGTCGTTTGGAATTCAAGCTCAGCTAAGCTATTTTGTAAGAATTTACAGAATAGCTTAACTGAGCTGTCTGACTGAAGGTTATATTTGTATTAATGCATGTATTATTTGAAAATTATAATGATTAAGTTGATGGCGTATATCACTATCTGATATTTCATTTAACTTTAGAGTTTGAGTGTGTTTTGACATAATAGTTGCACTGATTAATACCTTAAGTGTTTTATTTTTTACAGAATTAATTTATGCAAAGCGATGTTGAGTGGAATACAAATACGTCACTTAATTAGCGACCGAAATTTCGATCAAAAGCTAAATGACAAAGAGATGGGCGTCATTGCAGGCCAATGTAAAAGGCTTTTTAGTGTAATCACAGGGCTGAAAATGTGGAGCTTGTGGAGCGGATGCTCTTAGTGAACAATTCGTTACATATATATATATATATAAAGAAACATTATGTATATATCTGGGTCTCTTTTTTTCTTTGAATTATTTGAGTAGTGGACAATGAGCAGGGAAAGGTTTATGCGGATGTAAAAATATGTAGCTTGGTAAGGTTCTAAGGATTAAACCGTAAAGTGACATCTTTAAGGTTAAAATTTCATATACAGTACAGTACAGTAACAGCCTTCAAATATTCCCACTGCTGGGCTAAGTCCTCCTTTCCCATTAAGGTGAGGATTTGGAAGATATTCCACCAGGCTATTCCAATGCGGGTTGGTGGATTCAAAAATTTCATATATCTTCACGAGATTAAATAATTTACTAAAACGTTGCATTTTTCACAATAAAAGTATAAATATTTATTGTTAGAGTTATTTTTGTTATAAATTGTATAACTATAATTTATTAGAATAATTTAGTTAATAATATATCGTTTGACTATTTTTAGAATATGTTGTAATGTAATATTTTAATTGTTCACGATGAATACTGGCCGATTGTCTGATACTGGCCGGTAAGAAAGAGAATGTCAAGAAATCGAATGTGACGGCAATGTTTGGTGATTTTTATATTATTGATTTGGAAATAATGAGAATGAGAAGCTAAATTTAGATATAAAATACGGGATGTATTGTAAAACATGAAATAGTGGATAAAATGAATGTGAAAATAGCGCTAATAAATGAATCTGGAAGAATATCGTTGTTTAAACTCGTGACCATCCTAAAAGTTCAGAAGCGGGATTACGACAAGGATAAATAAAATTTCCTTGCGCGCCCACCATTAAAATTGTTAGCAGCAACTTAGAATTAATATTCAGTTGAAAGGATTTGGATTGGACCCATTTGTCGATTGTTGATTGAGGTACGATATGAGTGTTTTTAAATTTTGAATAATAATGTGATTGTAAAAGTGAAACGATGTGGTGATGGCACCGGAAAGACTCTAGGAAATGACACTAAAAAAAAATAGATTTCATAGTATTTGTTGTCTTTTCTTGGGTTAAATTAAGATTATTAATTTTTTTTTTTTTTAATTGTTTTTTTTTATTAATACCTTCGTTCTTACTCGCATATTTTTGGTATGTTATAATTGTTGAGCGTAGACTACATGAAAAAAAATATTCTTATTTCCTACACATTAATTTTATTTATTTATTTAAAAAAAAAAAAACCAATCATGCATAAACGTTTTAATGTCACACATAATACTAACCCATTTTTTTTTTCTTTTTCTTGAGCTTCAGTAACATGGATCAATGCAATGCCTGAGGACGAGGGCTGCATGATTATGATGGTACCCGAGGACGAGGGTTTGGTGATGATGATGGTGCCCGAGGTTAAGGGCGTGATGATGATGGTCCCCGAGGTTAAGGGCGTGATGATGATGGTCCCCGAGGTTAAGGGCGTGATGATGATGGTGCCCGAGGTTAAGGGCGTGATGATGATTGTGCCCGAGGATTAGGGCGTGATGATGATTGTGCCCGAGGATTAGGGCTTGAGGATGATTGTGCCCGAGGATTAGGGCGTGTTGATGATTGTGCCCGAGGATTAGGGCTTGAGGATGATTGTGCCCGAGGATTAGGGCGTGTTGATGATTGTGCCCGAGGATTAGGGCTTGAGGATGATTGTGCCCGAGGATTAGGGCGTGAGGATGATAATGCTCGAGGATTAGCTCATAATGATGATTGTGTCCGAGGATTAGGACATAATGATCATTGTGCCCGAGGATTGGGGCATAGTTATCATTGTGCCCAAGGATTAGGGCATAATGATAATTGTGCCCGAGGTCCGAGGCCAGGATTGATTGGAATTTTCAGATCACAACGTGAACTTAAGGTGCAAATGGACAGGAGACTAGGGAAGAAAAGAACATTATCTTCTGCTGAAGTTAGAAAGGAAGACCATGGTGAATAGAAGCCTAGTGGCGGACACAGCACGAATTGACATAGAAAACGTAGGGGAAGGTGTTCAAGTTCATCAACTGAATAATCTGGTCGGTCAGTCGGTAAGTCGATCGAAATTCATCCAAAACCTAAGCATTCTTATAATGATTCTGAAAACGATATCAGCCAAATACTTGATAAATTTCTGCCAATTATCAAGGACGTTTAAGTTATCTTACGAAAATAATGTTGTCCCGGAGTTTGATCCTATGAGTAAAGAATAAACTATTTTAACTTGGATAAACAAAGTTGACGAATGTGCGAAAATATATGGTTGGAATGAAAAAGCTATTATTTACTATGCGCTTCAAAAATTATGCGGTAATGCTAAGTCATGGTACCAGGGCCTGCTTTCTTTACTGCTTAGTTGGTCGGAATGAAAAATAAGCTTATAGAGTCTTTCCTTATCCGAGAGGATTTTGTTGAACTAGTAACTGAAATACTTAATAAATGGGTACGTTATGGGGAATCTAGAGTATTGTGATTGGGCAAAGATAAACCTTTTAAATCACGGGTTAAACGATTGCGTGGTTAAAGTAGGAGCACGAGCAGCTAATCTCTCTGAACCTGAGCACGTTTTAAGATACTTTAGGTCAGTTAAAATAGGAACGCACAGGGACAATGGCGATGGCAAGCTATTTTGAAATGGCAAGTCTGAGCTTAACAAAGTTTAAAGCTATAAAAAAATAGTCAGAATATTAAGCCCAACAATTAGATGTTTTAGCTGTAATCAGATGGGTTATTCTAGCTTTAGGTGCGACAAACCATTTATTTGAAATTCAAGATCAAAAGAAATAAAAATTTATAATTAGTACATTTCCATATTCACATATGCACAGAACTAACATATTTATGAATTAAATGTAAGTTTATACAATTTGACTCGACATTGTAGCAAATATGTCATGTTATTTGATAAATTCATTTATAGATTTAAGTTGATAGAGGGTACTATGTACCTACCAATTAAATCCTGAAGACAACTTGGTAACCTAATTGCTTACAATATTGATAATTATTTTATGTGTAATGTTACCAAGGATCATATATATGATAAAAATAGTAACTTAAGTTATATTAACACCGACAAAAGTAAAAATATTAAAATTTATAGTTTAAAGTATATAAAATGACAGTACCTATGCCCATTCTTAAATATTATACATCAAAATATACAGGGCATAGGTGGCAAAGATCATGAAATAGAATTATTTTCGGAGTGTTATAAAACTAATGTATTTTGTTTCACAAAGCATTGGATTAGAGTTTTGACATATTTAATATCCCAAACTTTAAATAGTAATAAATATGTAATTGTATGTGGCAATCTTTTACGTCGACTTATTAAAAGTAACTTCGTTAAGTGTTCGCTTTGCCACCTTGTTTAAGTCATTTAATTTAACGCAAAGATTTAATGAACCGACAGAAGTTTTCTTGGTACACAAATAAATTATTCATTAAAAAATAATGTACAGGCCAATAATGTTTTAAAGATATTGTGGCGTCTAAAATATGTAATTTAGATCAAACGACACAAGATCGAAATTAACTTTTATTATTTTTTTGAATTAATATTAAAGGAATTTAATAGGATATTCAAAATGAAATCCTTTTATAATAGCACAAAAATGAAGTTAAGTGAATGGGCTACTATTGGTATATTTAAAAGTAGAAATAAATTATATGATCTAAATGGTATGAGGCAGTGGAATCGAAACGAATTTCTAGAATACGTCAATAAATATTCCAAAATATTTAAAACAGTATGCATTTATGCTCTATATCTATCTAGTCTTTATATAATATAAATAAAGAACGAAATTTTGACTTCCGATAATAGAATAAAGGCCAATTGGGATATTATTGGAAGTGTTTGTGGAAAAACCTAAAAAGGAAATTATACTAATCAAATTGTACACAGGTAGTAGATACTAAATTATAAAACTAAATACTGAATTATAAGTTGCAAATTTATTTGAAATATTTTTTTTTTGATAATATACCTGATAAAATAATATCTCATTTAAAATCATTAACATTAGATGCAGCAAGACTATTAAATGCGTTATTGCGTATTATATGCGTTTGAAACAGTTTCTGTAATTTATATCATAAAAATATTTAAAGCGCTCAATATTAAAAAAAAACTAACGACATATGGAGCATTTCGGTAAAATTCATTAATAGTATCATATACGATATTGCTCCGTATATAGCATTAATTTTTAAAAAGTTTGCTCACGGGTTCCTTGCCTTACTTGTTAAAATGAAGTAGTTTTACCACTTTTTAAGAATGGAAACAGAAGTGATCCCAGTAATTACAGGCCTATTTCAATATATTTATGTAAAATCTAATAAATTTAAAGTAAATTCTATTTTCAATCAAATTCTCATTAATTTCCGTACAAATACTATTTTAATAGTGAGCAATTTGGTTTTATACTTACGCTCGACAACTGATGCGGGAATAGCGCTTCTATCGGAGTATTCTGTGATTTATCTAAAGCATTTGATTGTGTAGAACACGAGACACTTCTTTATAAGCACAAATATTAAGGTGTATTAAGTAAGGTTAATAGAATTAAGGCTTTGGATCCACGTTACTAATAAGTTTTCCACAAGGTTCAATTTTCGGCCCCTTTCTATTTCTAGTATATATAAATGATATCCATTTCTATGTTAAGGGTATTTGTGATATAATTGTTTTCTGAAGATACTTTTTAATGTTGACAGGAAAAATTTACTATGACAATGTGAACGGTGCATTATCGCAGAAACATGATTAGTTTAAAATAAATAATTTGGTTTTGAATGATGAAAATACAAAATATGTATTTTTTTTTCACTACCCAATGTGAGAAAGCAAAATTATGATATATTTTTAAACGGTGGCCGTCTTGATGTAGCCGATACTACGGTGTTCTAAGGAATAGAATTCCAGACTTCTGTAGAGTCCCCATTATTTTTTATCATCCCTAACAGGAAGACGGCTCTGCAGCATACGCGATTAGAAAAGTTAGACAACTAACTGATATTGATACTGCTCGTCTAGTTTATTTCGGTTATTTTCACACTATTATGTCATATATATATTTTTTTGATATTACTTTGGGGTGACGTTGCAGATATTGAATCTGTTATTATTTTACAAAAGAAAGTAATCCGGTCTATTAATTATCTTTGAACTAGAGACGGGACGGGATGTTTTTAACAAAGTAAGAATACTCACTGTTGTACAATAGTTTATTTTGATTGATAGATTGATAGGATTGGCCATCAGTCTACTGATGACTGACTGCTCTGGAGTTAGTTTTTATAAACAAACTGAAAATGGGACAGACAAAACAGTTTCTGAAGTCAATGATAAATATATAAAGACATCATTGTCGTAGATAAAATACAACCTTGGATGAGTTTCGACCGAAATTTCGATGATTCCACAGACGATGATACCAGCAATGATAATGATGACGATGTAAATAATGTTGACAATGTCGATCGAGACGATTATGTTAATAACACTAGCATATATATGTAATTAAAAAGATATTGTATGGTTCAAAATATCTCCATAATATCCAGTACTATTTGTATGAAGCTTAATTTAGTTTTTGTATTTTTTTTATGTCCTATGTAGGTATTTACTGATATTTTAAAGAATAGTGTTTGTAACGCGTGAGGACACGCGCTGGACAGGAAGGCCGAGCTGTTAGAGTTATTTTTGTTATAAATTGTATAACTATAATTTATTAGAATAATTTAGTTAATAATATATCGTTTGACTATTTTTAGAATATGTTGTAATGTAATATTTTAATTGTTCACGATGAATACTGGCCGATTGTCTGATACTGGCCGGTAAGAAAGAGAATGTCAAGAAATCGAATGTGACGGCAATGTTTGGTGATTTTTATATTATTGATTTGGAAATAATGAGAATGAGAAGCTAAATTTAGATATAAAATACGGGATGTATTGTAAAACATGAAATAGTGGATAAAATGAATGTGAAAATAGCGCTAATAAATGAATCTGGAAGAATATCGTTGTTTAAACTCGTGACCATCCTAAAATTATGTACTACATAGTATTATTGATCAATATTTAAAAAAAGTACAATATTACATTTTACTTTTTTATTTTTAATATAGTTAATTAATTGGTGAAGCAAAAAGATGTATGTCCAGGACATTTCTCTATCTTAGTGATAAACTGATTGGAAATAAAAAAATTATATAATTCATCTCTAAAGATGATTAAATACTTTTTGGTTAAACATTACCCTTAGTTTGTGTTAGATGATAGTATCTGTGTAGTACCTATTAGTCGAATTCGCACGTATAATAAATATTGTATTTAGGATATCAATAAGTTTATATGGATTGATTGTTTAATAAGTATCTAATTATTTTTCCTGTAATTCAGTCTCATGTATTCGAAATGTAATTTATTACGTATATTTTAATATTAAAGTCACGTATTCCTTACGTTACAGATTTGTTCTTTGTTTGGCGTAAAGTAAAAATTCTTGTCACGTTATCCAGAGGTAAATATCTACAAATGTGACGCTTAAAGGTATTCATGAAAGTAACTAATTCGTGATATTCGTCATTTGACGTTGTATTCTTAATTCAAAAATGTAACGACTATTCTTTTAAAAAGAATTTAGACACGTCGATGGTATTCAAACAAAAATAAAATAATTTAATATTCATAAAGTAAAATAACAAGCTGTAAATGAGTCACTGCAGGTCAATGACCTTCTTCTTGAAGATAAGCTTTGGGGCTTATTCTCCTACTTCTAACTTATGTGGGTTTGATCTGTAACATCACTTGATTCATGTAGCTTTGCTGGATAGTTTCCTCTATCACCTTACAAACGAAACTAAAGTATACTTAGGTTATACTTAGGCTAGTGATGCTTTGAAACAAAGATTACTTGTATATCCTAAGCATCATCAGCATTTACTATGAAATATTAACAATTCCTATTTGATGACCCAAACAAATCTCATTATATTGAATCAGTTCGTGTAATACATTTGTAAACTATATATGCAATAAGTTACTACAAATGATTTTTATTTTTATCCCTTTGTTATATCAACATCAATATATCCTCGTGTTGTATTCTAAAATATAGATGTAGATATAAATGTGTTCGCACACTGTCGTTGTTATTTCCTTTCGAGCTAATGTTTACAGTGTTGTTTCTGTGAAATCGATCAATGCACACGTGTCAACCCGCATCTGCATTCCAATAAACGTTCGTGTTTTTCAAGATCGATGTTTTCGTTTTGCTGTTAGTCATAGTGTGCAATACCTTTTTAAAATAATGACTTCCAAACTTGTATCATCTAAATTACTCTAGATAAAAATATTTTCCCAAAACATTAAAATAAATAAATTAACAACTCAATTATACAACTATTAGTAACAAATATTTATTCAGTACTATAAAAATATAAGCATCTCCCTCGCACAAAAACTCTGTGGAGCCTTCACCGGCAATTTTTTCCGAATCGATACAATTTGCATCCTTCAAGAAAAGAGACAACTCATTAATACACTAAGTCAATCAAATTGTTATATTAGGTTTATTAAGACGCTAGTGCTATTGTAATATTTGTTATAATTATATAGATTATTTGGGAATATAGGTACGTTCTCTATATTCTATGCATTATAATTATGCTATCGACTTCACGCACATATTTCATAATATAACGAATATATGAGTATAATAATCAAAGAAAACGATATAATTTACCTTTCAAAGCAATTTTCCAGCTCGAAGACAGGGATTTAGCATACGTAATACAAATTTGGAAACAGAGTATGGGATTTATGGAAATTTAGCAAAAGGCGCGCCGTAGTGAGACGCCGTGCTCGATGGATACAATTTGTATGATAACTAAGGGATGCGGAATGATACGCATTTTCTTCACTCTTGACATAATATTCATACGAGCGTATAATGGACCCATATATTTTACAATTTTACAATAGTTTTAAAGTTTTAGTTTGAGATTCATTATACGCTATAACAATAGAATGTTCAAATGAACGGCATCAAAGACGTGAAAATATTGGGCCCGTAGAAGCAGCTTTATATCTCAATTTAATAATAATGTAAAGTGTGCAACCGATTAAGACCAGCGGTATTTTTTGCTTAATCTTTTAAGTCAAATAAAACAATAAATAATGAAGTTTCTATTTAACCTTGTATCGATTTTTCTTCTTTATTGAGTAATTGTTTTAACGTCAGATTCACGGTTTTTCAATTTTAATACATTATTGAACGAACTTAAACAACTTTTGTAAATAGAGATAGAGAGTGATTATGACTATAACATAATAGCATATAGGACTTTACTTCATTTTACTGACTTTAAAATAATCAAAGTATTCGAGTATCTTTACTTTTTACTTCTACATGCTTTTCTTCTTTTTATATGCGTTATCCACATTTTAAATCCAGAATCTCGTTCTCTGCAGCCCTAAATCGAGCTACTAATAAACAAGTCATAAAATTTTATAATGAACAGAAAAACAAACAACAATATTAAATTTGTGACACTTTGATGTAATCGTATAATCATAACAATGCATACAAAGTAAACATATTTCGAGACAATTATTATTATTAAGATGCAAGCAGAAGTTCCGAATTGTCATTCCCGGAACAGGCGTAAGCAAGTCTCGAGCCGAACTGCGTTCTGTAATCCTTAATACATGGGACCGTGCGCGTGCTGGTAAGCCTTTGACCTATTTAACTTAGTTCCTAGTTAGGAAATGATTTAAATGCAAATTCCATGTACAAATATATGGACGTAGCTGGGTGCAATTTGCGAGTATTATTGAGGGTAATTTTAATAGAATTCTCATGTTAGTAAACATCTCGGAGAGTTTAACGAGTAACTTATAAAACGTAGACTCGTATTTACAGAAGTTAGAAACTGCAATTTAGATGTGTGTTATTTATTTTATTATAGAATTTTGCTGTTCAAGTAAATGGCGTCGTTGTTTTAAAAATAAATAAATTGCTATAAGAATTTAAAGAATTGTTTTTTAAAAATTATAACATTTACACTTTAATAAAAAACCAATCACATGTAAATTGTCAAACAACTACTTTATTTGTATTCTATTTTTTTTAAATTGATTATATTTGACAAATTCTACATATAGTATAGTAACCAGTTTCTAAAACCTGTGGTGCAAAGCTTAATCGATACGAACTAGTTAAAGGTTAAGAGGTAAAAACATTTCATAATAATTTTTCCTTATGGCAGATATTGTGTAAAATTTTAATGACTATGTGTTAAAAGTATTGTTGTTTATTTTACTTTTATTGGATTTGTGTATCTATATATATAATAGAATTGGAGTGCCTGTTTATAATATTAAAATAACCGCCATTTACTTATGTATATATACCAAAATAACATATATTTTTTTTTATTTTTGTCGGTCTACAGGTCGGTTTGTTTGTTCCATCTAATCTCTGGAACAGCTGGACCGATTTTGTTGGGACTTTCACTAGCAGATAGCTGATATAGTAAGGCTCAGGATAGGCTACAACAATAACTTATCTGTTAAATTGAAATGCACACCAAATCACGGGCACAGCTAGTAGGAAATTAAAATTATTATCATTGATGAATGAATGAATGATGAAATGATCCATAACTAATTGTATGGTACGATGTAACTGTAACGGATAGTCTGTATTATACATATATTTTACTTAAAGATTTTTAAAAACATTTCAAAAGATTGAATAAGTCAACTACCTCCATTTCCAGCTATCTATTCGTTTAGAAACAAAACTGTTAATTAATTTTGGTTAAAGTGACAATTGTATGTGTCTCTCGTTCATATTAAACAAGAAAATACGGTCTATTCAAAACGTCCTCTTTGTCTCCTGTTTGTACTATCCATTAACAGCGATCCATTTCGGTACAGCTATCTTACTTAGGTTATGCCAAGAGCCATTAGTCTTGCTTTCAATGTGATGACTGCGTTCACGGTTCGTATCAATCTCGCTGGAATTCTTTGTCATCGCAATTATTTGCATAATACACTTTTAAATTTATTTTTAACTCTTCTATTTGATTTATACATTGAGATTCATATTTATTTTCGTAGGCTTAGTATATTATTTAAAATTTTTCACACTGTAATACTTCGGTTTGGATCTAGTTAATTTATGTATATCTTCAAGATATCTTCCTTTGAAGTTGCGGATAAAATTAATTGCTTATAAAAATTGAATAGTGCAAAAAGGCTACACTCTGCTAATTATTGTACTCAATGTAATAAAATTATACTCTATTCAAATATATTATCTACATTCTACATCGAGTATTATTATACATAGTATGGAGTGATTCGAGAGGAATGTTTTTGTATATATTACGTGGAGAATAAAGTAGCATTGATAATTTTAAATGTTTCTAATGTGAGGTCGTTAATAAACAAATTCTATATAATATTTAGTATCAGTACTGCACCCGTGCGAAGTCGGGGCTTGTCGCTCATATTAAATATAAAATTAACACCGAGGAAACAGTAAATAACTTGATAGTTTTTCAATCATATATTTGTTATAATCAAATTGTAAATAATCAAAATAATATTTCGAGTATGACAATTAACAATTAGTAACTCTTATCTACTTTAGTATATAAAATTAATCTTAATTATATTATATTATTTAATCTTGTCAGTCATTCTCAAAATAATGCGCTCTATTTATTTGTATTTTTTTTTATACAAGCCTACATCAGCAGCTCATATTCATCTACTGCTTGACATCTCCCAATGCACACACCTGTCATCTTTCTTCGGCTACTCGCATCCATGCTCGTGCCAGCCATCTTGCGCAAATCCTCACTAAATAAAAAGCTTTAAATACATTTTTTTAAAAAAAGTAAAGTAAAGTAACAGCCTGTAAATTTCCCACTGCTGGGATAAGGCCTCCTCTTCCATTTAGGAGAGGGTTTAGAACATATTCCACCACGCTGTTCCAATGCGGGTCGATGGAATGCATTTGTGGCAGAAATTAGACACATGCAGGTTTCCTCACGATGTTTTCCTTCACCGCCGAGCACGTGATGAATTATAAACACAAATTAAGCACATGTATATAAATAGTGGTGCTTGCCAGGGTTTGAACTCGTAATCATCGGCTAAGATGCGCGCGTTCTAATCTGGGCCATCTCGACTCATTTATTAATGTAAAATATTCTGAGAGATTTTATGAGAAAACCGAATACCCAGCCCCAGGAGGGTTGTATTGACTTTGCGAAGTTGCAAACTCGGTGTCACACCTGTTTATCTTTACTTCTCGTGTTTATACAGTGTGTGTCTGTATTATGTCAACGTGTTCGGATAAATCTATCCCAAAAACAATATATTTAAGCTTCATGTGGACACACTGGTTCAAAATTGAGATAAGATAAAAAAGTTATTCGCTGAAGGGATTCGTAGTTCCTGCGGATGCCGATAGCATCTTTAGTGCAGATAGGACAGTTTCAAAATTCGATGGAGGCGAATTACACACTGATTCCTATTTTCAGGAAAAGAACAACTAATATTGCTACGAGTTTGAACCCTTTTCCCATGTAAGAAGGTTTATTAGAGAAATCAATATCTATCGCATCTAGACTGGAAGGTTTATAGCCGGAATTTCCTTGTCGCAACTTCCTCTCATGGAACCAGAGAGTATGTTCGTCTGAATTTACGGAACTATTGGCGAGCACATAAACAATGACACAGTCGCTGTTTTTAGGCACCCGAAGTTACTTTTTATTTAGTTACAATTTATCGACGTAGATGTTTTTTTAATCAATAAAATTAAAATTTACTTGGTGGGAGGGCATTGTGCAAGCCTATCTAGGTAGGTACCACTACCCGCTCATCAGATTTTCTACCGCCAAACAACAGTAATGAGTACTGTTACGTTCCGGTTTGAAGGATATAACATCTTAGCTCCCAAGGTTGGTGGCGCATTGGTGATGAAGGGAATGGTTAATATTTTTACGGTGATGACCAAATACCATCAGGTAGCCCAATTTTTCGTCCACCTAACATATCATAAAAAATAATACGTAGATCTTACCCGACAGCCAAGTGTTACAATGCAGACAAGACATACTGATTTTTCATGTATGTACTTAAATTATGTTAAAATTAAACTCGATGTTGTAGGAAAATGTGAATAAAGTTGCACGAGTTAGATGAAATTCCACACGTGTTTCTACGCTCTGAAGCAACGCAAAAAACTCTTAATCTAAGCCCCCTTAGCAGGTGAAGCGGCCTCCACTCAGTGAAAAATTTCGCGAACTGTTTCTCTGCTTTACAATTAAGATACTCTT